>NC_133423.1:748333-1479166 GCF_049350105.2 Macaca mulatta
TTAATACTGGTTAAAAATGTTAATGATTAGTATTAATAATTAATAGTAATATCACTGTTAATAATAAAATAATGATATCGGCAATTAATGTTACTTAAATCAATACTAAGTGATGCCAGTAATAAAGTAATAATTAATATTAAGAACTAATAATATTGTTAAACGTGATTAATGTTAATAATTAATTTAAAGTGTGCATAATCATATATTTAAAATAATTATCCATAATTAATAAATGGATTCCTATTAATAATATCATTGATAATTATTAAAATCGATCATTGATGTTTAATAATTAATTATATTATTACTCCTAATACCGCAGGGGGTGTACACCTACCTGTGATGCTGTTCCTAATATCCAGGGACGGAGAGCATGATTTTACTTTTAATATTGCAGTAGGTGTACACTCACCGCGTGACACTGATCCTAATATAAACGGGGGTAGAGTATGACATGACTCCAAACATAGCAATGAATGGACAGCCACCCAGTGATACTGCTCCTAATATTCATGGAAAGTGTGTATTATATTACTCCCAATATCACAGGCAGGGTACAGCTCTTCTGCGATATTGTTCCTAGTATCCGGAGGGGGAGAGGATGATAATAATTCGCAGGCTGTGTTCACCCGCCCAATGATATTGTAATTAATATCCTGGGAGGGAGAGGATGATATTACTCCCCGTTGAGCAGGAGGCGTACACCCAGCCTGGGGTATTGTTCCAAATATCCATGGAGGGGAGCGGTTGATATTACTCCAAATATGGCAGGGGATGTACATCCACCCTGTGACATTCTTCTCAATATCTCAAGGCTGAGAGGCTGATATTACTCCCAGTATTGCAGACACTGTACACCCCTGTGTGATAGTCTTGCTGATATCCCAAAGGGGAGAAGACGGTATTAATCCCCATATTGCAGGAGGTGAACACCCACTCTGTGATATCTTTCCGAATTTGCAGGGGTAGAGAGGATAATATTCCCAATATTGCAGAAGATGTACATGCCCCCTCCCCCTGTGATATTATCCTGAATATTCCAAGGCACAGAAGATGATGTTACTCCCAATATCGCAGAAAGTGTACACCCCCCAGGGATGTTGTTCCCATGATCCAAGAGGGGAGAGGATGATACAACTTTCAATGTCGCAGGGGTGTACACGCCCCCGGTGATGCTGTTCCTAATTTCCACCTGGGAGAGGATGATATTACTCCCAATATCGCAGGGGTCATAAACATTCCTTTGATATTGTTCCTAATATCCAGGCGGGGAGAGGATGATATTCCTCCCTATATTGCAGAGGGTGTACACCCGTCTTTGATACTGTTCGTAATGTCTAGAGGGGGAGATGATATTACTCTCAGAATCGTAAACACGCTGTGTGTCCACCGTGGATCCTAATATCCAGGGAGGGAAATTACTCCCCAAGACGTGGGGGGTGTCCACCCCGCCTGTCACATTGTTTCCTATACCCAGGGAGGAAAGGATGATATCGCTACCAATATCGAAGAAGTGTACACGCCCCCTGTGATATGGTTCCTAATATCTTCGTTGGGAGAGGATGATATTACTCTCAATATCACAGGGGTTGTCCATCCCGCCTGAGATATTGTTCCTACTATCCAGAATAAGAGAGAATGATATTACTTCCAATAGTGCAGGGTGTGTCTCCCGCCATGTGATATTGTTCTCAAGAGCTAAAGGAAGAAAAGAGAATATTATTCTTTGTACTGCAGGGGGTGTACAACCAACTGCGATATTGTGAGGCACCCCTTGTGAAAACAAGAAAGACTGCAATTTGATGAGACTCCAGTACCACCTAGGCAGCTCTGCCTTCCCCACAGTCTCTCTAGCTCCCTTTTCTGTCCCGTGGGTGTAGGAGAACAGCTCTCCCTAGCAGGGTCCCACCCAGGGCTTCAGAGGACTTGATGGATTCACTCTTTCCTTCTGTTAGCAACACCAGGCACGGCTCTCTGCTGCGGATACTAACAAAACATTTTCTGTGTTTAATTTCTGAACGGAATTTCTCTGGGATTTCCTGAACCATCAGGAGGGTTCCCGCATAAGAGATCATTTAAGCCACGGGGAGATCAACTTACATGAATTTTTCAAAAGAAACAACTAATCAGTTGCTTGCATTTTCTGTTGTACTGTTACTCAGATCTGTTGATGAAGGTCTACTATCAGTTTTTAAGGTAATTTACAGAGAAGAAAATCATTAATTAGATTAACTCATTCAGCTATGAAAGGATATAGTTTATTTTTCAAATGTAATTAACTATTAATCATCTTTTAGTATATCTGAGTTACAGTATCCTCCATCAGAAAAAAACGTGACTGGATTACACATAAGTTTATATTCTCTCTCACAGATCAATCAATATTAATCTTAGCTAAAATAATTTAACTTGTTTCTTAAAAACACATTTGTTTTTGTATGCAACAACAGCTAAGTATTGAAAATCAAAGAGCAAATTATAAAACAGGATTAACCAAATATTAGGAAATTTTTACAGACTTTTGCTGCATCGATGGGGTAGGATATTTGCATCATCAATAAACTAATTCTTTTATTATTTCAAAGTAAATAATTTAGGTTAGAATATTTGTTATTGACATTTTAAGCTTTTTTTCAGATTATACATTTGACAGTTATTTTTAAAATGTTTAAATGTTCAAAGAAAAATTACTAGAAATAGAAAAACTAAAGTGAAAAGTAACAGCCCTCAAGAATTCCATCTCCCAGAAATAACTACTGTTAATAATTAGGTAGTGTTGCTCATTTTTGCTATGAGTGTACCAAAGTGAGTTCGTAGGAAGGTACGTTGTGTTTTATAGCTAGCATTTTTCATTAACAGTGTGTTTTTGGCATCTTTGTTCTGCCTTATTCTTTTTGTCAGCTATTTGATATTCCATTTTATCAATATGTTATTATTTGCCTAAGCAGTCCTTCATTGATGGATGAGTTGTAATGTTCCTGATGTAGAAAATTCCTAATTATTATGCTGAAATGAACATCTTTGTTCATTTGGGCACTTATGTAAATACTCTTAAAAAGTAAAGTTCTAAGACAAAAGATATCAATAAGGTTTTTTAAATTTTTTTCTTTTATTTATTTATTTTTTTTATGAGACAGGGTCTCGCTCTGTCGCCCAGGCTAGAGTGCAGTGGTGCAGTCATGGCTTATGATAGCCTCGACCTCCTGAGCTCAAGCCATCCTCTTGCCTCAGCCTCCCTAGTAGCTGGGACCACAGGCGCGAGCCATCATATCCAGCCAAGATTATGTTTTTATTTTCATTCTTTTTTTATGTTTACTAGATGTTTACAATTATTTCATTAATTGCCTATTAATGTATTTTCTCCATTTATTTCAGTTTCATTTTTCCCACTGGTTCATTAGCCTTATTTGTATACATATTACTTTGTTATTTGTTCATAGGTTTTGATTTTTTTTTCTCTGGCTTCACATTTGGAGTCATTCTGAAAAGAATCTTTGCTTTTCAAAATTAAAAATATAGGTATACATTTTCTCTGGTACTTCTATTTTTTCTTTTTTTTTTTTTTTTTTTTTTTGAGACAAAGTATCACTCTGTCACCCAGGCTGGAGTGCAGTAGCACAATTTCAGCTCACTGCAACCTCTGCCTCCTGGGTTCGAGCAGTTCTCTGCCTCAGCTTCCCGAGTAGCTGGGATTACAGGTGCCTGCCACCATGCCCGGCTAGTTTTTTTGTATTTTTAATAGAGGTGGGGTATCATCATGTTGGTCATACTGGTCTTGAACTCCTGACCTTATGTTCCACCCGCCTCAGCCTCCCAAAGTGCTGGGATTACAGGCATGAGCCAACGTGCCCTACCTATTTTTTCTTTATTTTCCATTTACGTCTTTGGATCCAACTGGAATTTATTTCATCTTGAGAGTAAGGTACAGAGTCTAGCTTTACTTTAAAAAAAATTAATAGTTATTATTCTGTGTAAACTTGGACAAACATAAAACCCCAAAAACAAATAAGAACACCTCATGGATTGAGTTAGGGATAATTGACATTTTTCACAATCGTGAAGCTTATTCAGGGACACAGTGTCTCCCCATCTTCATTCCTCAAGTCCTCCCATCTACGTGGCACCTCCAGCCTCCCAGGTGGCTGCTCAGGTTGGAAGCCTCAGATTCCTCTCCTCTCTTCATACTCCGTCCTTGGAACAGGTTTTAGAAATATGTTCCACAGTCCGGGCACGGTGGCTCATGCCTGTAATCCCAGCACTTTGGGAGGTCAAGGCAGGTGGATCACCTGAGGTCAAAAGTTCGAGACCAGCCTGGCCAACATGGTGAAACCCTGTCTCTAATAAAAATACAAAAACTAGCTGGGCATGGTGGTGGGTGCCTGTAGTCCTGAGAATAGCTTGAACACGGAAGGCAGATGTTACAGTGAACCGAGATTGTGCCACTGCTTTCCAGCCTGAATGACAAAGCAAGACTCCGTCTCAAAAAAAGAAAAAAAAGAAAGAAATATGTTCCACATCTACTTCTTCCTGTCCCTCCTGTGCCACCACCTGGCCATACTGCCTTGGTCCCTCCCTGGAATGTCGCTGGCACTGACTGGTCTGCCCACCGACTTCTGCAAGCCCTTCCCCTTGTCATAACACAGCAGCCAGACTGATCCTTCCCCAACATGTCATCCTCTCCTCAGAAGCCCTCAGATGGGTTCACGTCTTGGAACAGAAGCCAGGTGCTCTACAGTGGCACACATACGCTGCTCTGCAGTAGGATATATACGCTGCTCTGCAGTGGCACACATACACCACTCTGCAGTGGGATATATACACTGCTCTGCAGTGGGATATATACGTTGCTCTGCAGTGGGATATATACGCTGCTCTGCAGTGGCACACATACACTGCTCTGCAGTGGCACACATACACTGCTCTTCCCTCTGCAGTGGGATATGTACACTGCTCTGCAGTGGGATATGTACACCGCTCTGCAGTGACACATACACTGCTCTGCAGTGGGATATGTAGGCTGCTCTACAGTGGCACACATACACCATTCTGCAGTGGGATACATATGCTGCTCTGCAGTGGCACACATATGCTGCGTGTGTGTCTGCCCTGTGGGGACATCACCCGTGCAGGCACATGCGTGTGCCTCCCGTGTTCCGCCCAGCACACTCCCTGGTGCACTCCAAGCTCTCACACATCTGAGTGAAGGGAAGGCCAGCACATTTCTTCCGTAGTTAACATCTAGCTACTTGAGTTGTTTGTTTTGTGCTTTTAAGAATTGTAGGTAGCGGGCCAGGTGCAGTGGCTAACACCTGTAATCCCAGCACTTTGGGAGGCCGAGGCAGGTGGTTCACCTGAGGTCAGGAGTTCAAGACCAGTGTGGCCAAACGTGGTGTAACCCCGTCTCTAATGAAAATACAAAAAAAATTAGCCAGACGTGGTGGTGGGTGCCTGTAATCCCAGCTACTCGGGAGGCTGAACCTGGAGAATCACTTGAACCTGGGAGGCAGAGGTTGCAGTGAGCTGAGATCGCACCAGTGCACTCCAGCCTGGGCAAAACGAGTAAGACTCTGTCTCAAAAAAAAAAGAAAAAAGAAAGGAAAAAAGAATTGTAGGTAGTTACAGATTTTTTAATTTGTCAACTATCAATTCACTGACTTTGTTTCTCATAGGTTTCAGTTGACTGACTTGGATTTTTAAGTTATGTGGTTATATCAGCTTCAAATAATGTAATTTTTATGTTTGTAAAAATATGTATGTGCTTAGCAATTAAATGATTATGTGATTTTTTTTTAGTTGTATCGTTTTTTAGTGTTTAAGTAACTATTTCCTAGTTAAATTTCCAATTGTTTGGAATCCTTTTTTTCTTATTCATCTCCAGTTTTGTGCACAGAGGGTGGGTGTGGCATTTGTGATCTATTATTGTTAATGGCCTCCATTTAAAATCATTTTATTGGCTGTGATTTCCTTGCCATGTGAAACCTATTTTAGTGAAGCGTTTGCTTTTCTAGCTGCAAAAAATTGTTTGAAGAAAGATAATGAGAAATGGGGACTCTAATTGGCCTACAGTTCGATAGAAGAAAACTAAGTCTACCCAAACACTATAGTAGCCACTGTTTTCTCTAAACTAGGAAAAAGCAGCAGTAGAATTGTTGATTAGTCTTGAAGAAGGCTATAGTTCTCGCTGTCATCCGGTTTTTCAGCCTAAAAAGCAGGTATGCCGAATGCAGGGTGCTGGGAGGGGTGTGTACGTCTCTGAAACCACCTGTCTTTTGCAGAGATGCTGGAAGGGTGCAGTTTGCCTGCTGAGTCAGACTTTGAGTTGGGCAGATCCAGCTTTCTAGCCAGCGTGGTGCTTGCTGTGGCCCTGGCCTGGTTGCTCAGTCTTCTGAGCCTCAAGTTCCATGTCTCGCAGTTGAAAGTAATGCAGTGCTGATGGCACTGAGGTTTTTAGTGTTAAATGGATGAGCACTGGGAAGTGTTTTTGCTGAATCCCCTGGCAGGCTTTTATTGCTGTAGGCAGTAACGCAGAGCTGGGAGCAGTTTTTATTTGTCAGTGGTGAGTAATGTCAGTTTTTCTTCTCCTACACGGACTAGCTTTTGTTAACTTACTGAAACAAACAATTTTTTAAGCATTTCTGCCAGGAAGTTCCAATTTGGCAATCAGCGAAGGTGCTTTGTTCTACATACGGGAGGATACAAGGGTAGTGCAAGGGGATGAAAAAGACAGTCCCCAAGAATATAAGCATCGTGACAGCTGTGCAGGTGAAAATTCCTAAATGAGACTACCTCTAAAAGGAAGCTGTAAAATCAACATACAGAGGGTCAGGAGAGATTTGCAAAGGTGCTTTAAAGAAATGGTGCCTTGAGAAGTCGGAGGCCTCCTTGAGAATGCCTTCAGGAAAATACTGTCAGAAGGGGGTTGTCAGCAGTGAAGTTGGGAAAACAGCCTCCTGGAGGTGTGGCTTGGAGGCAGAGCATCGGGCTGCACTGGTCGGATGCCATTCCCCGTTGGCGCTGCAGACCAGCTTTACCAGTGGGGATGGCCGTGCTTTCCAAGCGCAAGCCCTTAGGAAGGTAGAGGTGGGCAGGTAGGGAGGAGGGAAGATTTAGAAAGGAAGAGGAGCTTCAAGAAGGCAGCCTTTGTCTTCCAACCAGAGCTGCTGAGGCTCCAGACCATCCTCTCCTGCGCCCCACGGTGGCTATTTGGGTCCTTACCACTTCCTGTCCCCCTCCTAGCACCTCACAGGTATTCAGGCAGCTTTGCATCCTGGGCTTCGGTTATTCCTGCTGTTGAGACCACTCACGCTCCGTGGTGTCAGCAGCCACCGTTTGACTTGCTCATATGCTAGTGGGTTAGAAATGGGGAGCATCTGCCGAGGGATCTGTCCTGTGGCCTGGCCTGGGTGTGGACAGCTGTGGTCTCCCAGGGCTTCGTGGATGTTGCGTCTGAGAAGACTGGAAGTTGGCCAGAGGCCTCATGGGGGTCCTGCAGGGACAGTCTCAAGGTGACAGCGGCTGCACCCCGAGCACAGCCTGAACTGGAGAGGCACCTGCGCCTCTGACATGGCTTTGCATAATGTGCAGCATCTTCACACCTGCTGTGTTCTGCTGGTTCCAGGCCAGTCGCCAGAGCTCATGCAGATTTGGTGGGGTCCTCCCTCTCAATGGCAGGTGTCGAAAGAACCTGCGGATACGGTCATAGCCACCCCAGACGTTCACTCCCTACCAATCCCCTGGTAGTTTCCCCAGCCTTCCCCCATCCATACTGAAGAACTGACACCCGCCCTCTGGTTTTAAAATGTTTCGAATTTGAAATAATTTTATAGATATGTATTTTCTAGAGAGTGATGTAACATCCATAACAATCTAAAAACAGATTTTCTAGGAAGTTACCGTGAAATCTACAAAGTCAATAAAACATTTCATCCCAGGTGCTGAGCTTTGAGGAGAGTATCAGGGTTTGGGCTCTGCTGCCTTTCCCCAAAGAACTCACTTGGGAAGCAATCAGGTACGTGGCATCCTGGGGCCTGGCTGACATCAAGCTTGTCTGGTACTGTTAGTTTCAGCAGCACTTCTTCTTTAGCGAGGCTGTTGGAAGATAAAAGGGGAAGGAGGAATTTCTGGGCCTTGGTGGCTGTGAGGAGCTGCAAGTGATGCTGAATGCGATCTTCCAGCTGGCCTGGGGCCCTGGTGGAGACTGAACATGGAACGAGAGGCAGGTTTTGTGGGTAGACAATGGCGTCCATGAGAACTACTGAGTAGGCAGAAAGAAAGATGGGTCTGAAGCTCAGGAGAGAAGTGGGGATGGAGGCATGCATTCTGGAATCATAGACAACAGCAGACATACTTGTTCAGCAGGAGGAATACGCAGGTGGTTCATCGTCTCGTCATCAGTCATCATTGGACTTTGCTTTTGGCATAGGGCATTGTTTCTTTCTCCACTGTCCCGTGATGGTGGCTTTTTACATTTTATATTTGGGGAAACTAAGATTCACAGTCAGGTTGCTGCTCAGTGAACCATTAACCATTATTGTGCATGGGCACTATTGTGGGCATTTTAATTGTCATGTATCTTTAAATATTTTCTATTTTTCAGATTAGAAGATAATTCTGAAACAAATGCCAGCCACTCTTTAATTACAAAAATGACGGATGAGCTGTATCACCATGTGCCTGAGAATCATTGTGTTTTAAAGGACTTGGATCATCTTCCTATTGAGATGTAAGTTCCAGGACATCCTGACAACTGTTGAAACATTGATTATGCAGATTAGCATAGCAAACTTAGACATTTTCTATGTTTTAGATTTTATAAAGTAGTCTTAGAATCCCACTGTTACTACTCCAAGAGGAATTATGAGATCAGTTTTGACAATCTCTGTGCAAGCGTGGCACATCTGATGAGGCTGTGAATGTCACATTCTGTTTGCCACAATTCAGTGTATTTAATTAACACTTGCCGCATGTCACGGTTGTCCCTGCAGACACACCAGTGATACGTAGCTAGCCCTGGCTCCCAGAAAGCCGCAGCCTTGCAGGTACAGAAGGAGAGTGAGGTACAGGTGAGGATCACAATGCCTGCTCCGAGTCTGGCTCTGTTTGCAGGTGGCCCCAGCTGCTCCGTGAGCTCTGCAGCACACCCTTTCCTACCCTCTTCTGCCCCAGGATTGTGCTGGAAGTGCTGGTTGTGTTCCAAAGCGTCAGCAAGCAGTGTCACCACGTGTCTGGCCAGGTCACCATTGCCTCGGAGCTGAGACACAGGCAATGGGTGGAGAGGATGCTGCGGTCTCGCCAGCGGCAGAACTACCTGTGTATGTGGAGTAGGTGTGCGCTCACTTTCCTGTTTTGGAGGGGCACTGTGGGGCAGGAAGTTGTCACAGATGCAGTTCCAGTCCCCACTGAAGACACACACAGTAGGCCCCTCACTGAACCCATCGACAAGTGTTGATATACTTGGAGTTCACAACTGATAGTATGAACCCAACGTATCTGAGACAGGTCTCAATCCTTTTAGAAAGTTTACTTTCCCAGGGTTAAGGATGTGCTGTGACAGCCTCAGGAGATCCTGACAGCATGTGCCTCAGGTACTTGGGGTGCGACTTGCTTTTATACATTTTTGTACATTTTAAGGAGACATAAGACATCAGTCAGTAGGTGTAAGGTGTACATTGGTTCCATCTGGAAAGGCAGGAAAACACAAAGGTGGGGGCCTTCCAGGTTATAGGTGGACAAGAGACAAAGGATTGCATTGTTTTGAGTCTTTTTCATAAGCCTTTCGGTGAATACACAATTGACTTGTGAGTGGGGGTAGAGGAATAGTGACTTACACCTTAGTGTGGCTCAGCGAAGCTGCATTTTACACAGGGCAGAGGAAGCAATCATATAGGTATTTGTCTCAGTTGAGCTGAGGGATGACGCCCTGTCCCACGCCTGGGAAGATTAGCTGGCAACTGCATTGCCAGGGTGAAATTCAGCAGAAGTCTTTCCGGGTAGAGATCTTGAGGCCCACGAGGCATTTCCTTGTGGACAAACTGTGAGGGAGGTCTGTATGTAGCTTTTTTCTCTTGTAGCCACCTTATTTAGGAATAAAATGGGAGGCATGTTTGCCTGAGGCAGTTCCCAGCTTGACTTTTCCCTTTGGCTTAGTGAGTTTGGGGTACTGAGATTTATTTTCCTTGCACGGTAGAAACAAAAGTTAAGTTCCCACAGCGTGTTTCTGGTCACAAAAATATTGCCAAACTTCTAAAGAAAGACCCAAAACACTTACAGTGTTAAACATTGAGGCACATATGAGCTCTATGGACATTTAAGAAAGATGAATAAAAACAAGTGAGAACTACTCAGTGTTTGGCGAGGCAGTGAGTGACGGCAGTCCGGCAGTCCTGTGGTGGTTAAATGAGGCAGTAAATGTTTGCAGAGCGAGACCTCCCCAGGCCCGCTCCCTTCCCCCCACCCACAGCTCCAGCACCAACAGGAACAAATGTGTGGGTCACGGAGCACTTTTGTACCGACACGCACTGTCGAGCACTTGTATGATGATGGCAGACTTTACAAGTTCTTATAATTTGTATTCATTCAGTCATTCATTCATTCATTTTCCAACCTGTTCATTCCAGTTCAGAGTTGTGGGTGGCTGGAGCCTATCCCTGCAGCTCCGGGTACAAGGCAGGACCCACCCTGGACAGGACGTGGTTCCTTCGCAGGGCCAGTCACACACCCACACTCACTCTGGGACCATGGAGACGTGCCATTTCACCTAATGTGCACGGCTCTGGGATGTGGGAGGAAACTGGGGGATGGGAGAAAACCCATGCAGAACGTGCTTCTCCACACAGACAGTGGCCCTCACGGTGTATCGATTTCTTTTCTCACTGATGTTGTGATGAAACTGTGTTGAATGAAATGATGTTATCTGAGGACTGTGAGGACTCCCCATGCTGATTTTCATAGAAAGTTATAGTACATACTATTTTAAATAGTGTTTGTAATTTGGCCTATGGAAATGTGGGTTCTATCTACCTAAATGAATATTTGGATTTAAAGTATAACAGCAGATTAACTGGATTTGGATTTAAAATATAACAGCAGATTAACTTAATAGCAGATTAACAGCATATGGTTCCTTCACTTACAGTGTATATTTTAGAATGTGCTACATCCTTAAGAAATGACCATTTTGGATACATTTCTAGAACTTTTGGGTTGAGTGGTATCTGTGTTTTTAAAGCTTTAAATAGATATCACTGGATTCCCCTCCAGAAGGGTGCTACTTAATTTACACTCTTACCAGCAGTTTATAAGACAAGGTCATTCTCTTATTACCACTCTCCAAAACCAGAATATTTTTAAATGTCTCAACTAGATTCATGGGAAAAATAAGATCTTACTTTAGTTGGGATTTCTTTAATCTGGTGGCATTGAGCCTGCTTTCATATTGAGGCCATTTGTTTTCCTCTGGTGAGAGTCCCTCCCTAGATGTCAGAGGGCAGGGAGCAGGGGAGCTGCTGGGCGCAGACTGGGCCTGCCTGGTGCCCCGTGAGTGTGCAGAGCCCCTGGCAGCCCTGACATAGACCGTCAGATGTCTGAGAGTCTCAGATGATGACTGATGAGCAAGGAATGCGGACGTGCAGGATGGGCCGGGAGCAAGGGCTACACTGGGCACTCCCAGCAGCTACGGGCCTGGGGGCTGGAAGCAGGCATTGGGCTCTGAGGATTAGGAAAATTATTTTTTGAGAAGTTGGGACTTAAGGATGTTGATGAGGTGAAACATCTTTTTCCTGATGAAGGTGGAAAATACCAACGTTCCTCAGGTTTGAATTTACTTTCATCTGTTTCTAGTATCAGACTACTGTCCCCTGTGCTCAGCCTGATCCTGTTCCTCATTACGCTGGAGTTGGTCAACGTTCATGATGTTCATGGGAAGAATGCGCATGAGTATCAGCAGTACCTAAAGTGAGTATGTTCCAATTCTCTGTAGTCGCATTGCATCATAGGCCAGATTGGGGGTGAGCCTGTAGGAGTGACACTGGGGCAGCATGAGGGCCACCATCTCCTTGGTGGCCCCACCACCGCCTCAGGCAAGGGTCTGACATCTGGCCTTCAAGAAGAAGTCCCCCATGCAAATGTCTCAAAACCACATTTGTTTGTTTGTTCGTTTTTCAGAGACAGAGTTCCATCTGGAAAGCCAGGAAAACACAAAGGTAGGGGGCTTCCAGGTTATAGGTGGACAAGAAACAAAGGATTGCATTGTTTTGAGTCTTTCATAAGCCTTTCAGTGAATACACAATTGACTTGTGAGTGGGGGTAGAGGAATAGTGACTTACACCTTAGTGTGGCTCAGCGAAGCTGCATTTTACACAGGGCAGAGGAAGCAACCATATAGGTATTTGTCTCAGGTGAGCTGAAGGATGACGCCCTATCCCACCCCTAACCGTAACCCTAACCAAAACCCAAACGCAAACCCAAACCCGAACCCCTAACACTAACCCTAATCATAAAACCCTAAACCTAACCCTAACCCTAACCTAATCCATAACCCTAACCCTAACCAACCCTAAACCTAACCCTAACCCTAACCGCCCTAGCCCTAAACCCTGACCCTAAGCCCAAACCCTAACCCTATCCCTACACCTGAAGCTGACCCTGACACTAACCCTAACCCCTAACCCTAACCCAACCTAACCCTAACCCAACCCTAACCCGAACCATAACCCGAACCCTAACCCCAACCCCAACACCAACCCTAACCCCTAACCCTAACCCTTGCCCTAACCCTTACCCGAACCCGAACCCTAACCCAAACCCAACCCTAACCTTAACCCCAGCCCTAGCACTAACACTAACCCAACCCCAAACCCCTAACCCCAACCCCTAACCCTACCTTAACCCTAACACCCTAACCCGAACCCTAACCGAAACCCAACCCTAACCTTAACCCTAGCCCTAGCACTAACACTAACCCAACCCCAAACCCCTAACCCCAACCCCTAACCCTAACACCCTAACCCCAACCCCAAACCCCAACCCCTAACCCTAACCCCTAACCCTAAACCCTAACCCCGACCCTAACCCCGACCCCAACCCCACCCTAACCCCAACCCTAACCCCTAACCCTAACCCTAAACCCTCATCCTCACCCTAACCGTAACGTAGTTCTTTGCTACGTTTGCATTGACTATGTCAGTGTTATTAAGATCGCTGTCTTATCACTCCAGGGCAGTATGGGGATTACAGATCTTACATTAACTTTTCTATTGACGCAGTGCATTAGCATTACAGGTACTTGTTACCTGAGCACTGTGGGTGTCGTATTTTGGGTATCATGTCTGCATATGCAGCATGTGTTCCGGGCCACGGTGTAGACCTCGCACTGAGGACGCCTAGCCCTGGGTGGTGAGAACCTTGGTGCCCAGGATTCAGAGCGGCTTTTGGTTTCCCGTTTTCCACACTGAACCATCCTAACTAGTCTCTGACCTTCATTACTCTAGGCTACAAATAGAAAGGATTTTATTCGCCGTGGATGCTGCCCCTCGTTGCCCCAAGGCGAGGCTGAGAACGCTGCTCCGCCTTCGCGGTGTACCCCGGGTCTGTGCTGAGCAGAACGCAGCTCCGCCCTCGCGGTGCACCCCAAGTCCGGACCTGGGCTGAGGAGAAAGCTGCTCCGCCTTCGCGGTACCCCCGAGGTCTGCGCAAAGGAGAACACACCTCCGCCCTCGTCATGCTCTTCGGGTCTGTGCTGAGGACAATACAACTCCGCCCTCGCAGAGGCACAGCGCCGCGCCGCGCAGGCGCAGAGTCGCAGGCCGGGGCGGCGCAGCGCAGGTCGGCGCAGGCGCAGAGTCGCAGGCCGGCGCGCCGCAGGCCCAGAGTCGCGCGCCGGCGCAGGCGCAGAGTCGCAGGCCCGGGCGGCGAAGATGCAGAGTCGCAGGCTCGGGCGGCGAAGGTGCGAGTCGCGCGCCGGGCGCGGCGCGAGCGGGCTCAGGCGCAGAGTCGCAGGCCGGCACGTCGCAGGCCGGCGCGGGCACAGAGTCGCACGCCGGCGCGGCGCAAGCCGTCGCGGCGCAGGCGCAGAGTCGCAGGCCGGGGCGGCGCAGGGCGGCGCAGAGTCGTACGCCGGCGCGGCGCAGGCCGGCGCAGGCGCGGAGTCGCAGGCGCAGAGTCACAGGCCGGCGCAGGCGCAGAGTCGTACGTCGGCTCAGCGCAGGCCGGCACAGGCGCAGAGTCGCTGGTACGTCGGCTCAGCGCAGGCCGGCACAGGCGCAGAGTCGCTGGCCGGCGCGGCGCAAGCCGTCGCGACGCAGGCGCAGAGTAGCAGGCCAGGACCTCGCAGGCGCAGAGTCGCACGCCCGCGTGCGGGGGGGGGAGGGTGTTGCGGCGCAGGCGCACAGACGCACGCCGCGTGGACCTCAGGGGGCGCAGTGCAGGCGCAGAGACGCACGCGCCGGGGGAGCAGCGCAGAGAGGGGCGGGACATCAGTAATCTGAAAAGCTGGGCTCGGGTGCTCTCTGCTTGCAGCCGCGCACTACAGGGCCCTCTTGCTCACGGTGCTGTGCCAGTGCGCCCCCTGCTGTTGACTAGAGCAACTGCAGGGGCCTCTTTCTTACAGTGGTGGCCAGCGCTCCGTGCTGTCGTCGGGGACCTGCAGGGCCCTCTTGCTTGCAGTATAGTGATGGCCCGCCGCCTGCTGGCAGTTGGGGACGTTGCAGGGCTCTCTGGGTCACAGTGTAGTAGCAGCACTCCCGATGCTGGCAGCATAGTAGCAGCAGTCCCGATGCTGGCAGCTGGGGACACTGCCCGGCCCTCTTGCTCCAACTGAAGTGGCGGCTGGCTCCCCAGCTGGCAGCTGGGGACAGTGCCGGGCCCTCTTGCTTGCCTTGTAGTGGGGGCACGCCCCCTTCTGGCCGCTGGGGGCACTACAGGATCCTCTTGCTCACAGTGGAGTGGCAGCACGCCCCCTGCTGCCAGCCAGGACACTGCAGGGTCCTCTTGCTCATGGTGTGGTGCCCGTGCGCCACCTGCTGGCAGCTGAGGACACTGCAGGATCCTCTTGTTCACAGTATACTCGTCGTACGCCCCCTGCTGGCAACAGGGGACACTGCCGGGCCCTCTTGCTGGCAGTGTCGTCGCAGCACAACACCTGCAGGCACACGGGGACTATGCAGGGCCCTCTTGCTCCAGGTGTGATGGCTGGCGCCCCCTACTGGCCACCTTCTGCACCACTTAACGTTGGAGCGCCAGTTATTAAGCGCCATCAGTTCTGGAAATTCAAACTGAAACGGAGCTATTACTGGGGAGAGCTGATGTCTCAGTTCTTGTCTAACTTGGAAGAAGGATTTTCACCAAGAGGCAATACAAAGATGGCAGATAACTTCATTGAAAAAAATACAGTGTGAAGAGCTTATTGTAGAAAAATAGGGAGCAGTAGACTGATTGTGCAGGAAAGCAGCAAGAGTCCTGTGCAGGGAATTTTATTTTGGACTTCTTTACATTCCTGCCTTTGTCTCCAGTCTCTGCCTGTTTTCTTTGATTTTCCTGCTACTGCCTTAGGTCCCCAACTTGCCCCAAGTAGGCTTGTGGGACCTCCTCACTGTTGGTTGAGGCACATGTGTGGTGATCAATCCGAACCCACTCTGGAAACAGGCTCCTTCCCACCATCCCAGGCAGGCTGACAGCGGTCACATTTGTACCTACTGCACCTATCTCTTTTGAATGTCCTTCTCTGCCCTAATCTGTACTTATGGTGCCAGGTTTCTTTTAAGAATGTCCCCTTTGTCCTTATCAGCATGTAACTAGCAGTATTGTGACATTATTACTGCAGAGTGAATGATGACTGGGGCATCTTAAGAGGAGTTCTAGGGTGTTTCTGCATAGCTACCTCTTCTCCCTCCAACCCACAATTGACAAGTGCCCATCCACTCCAGCATTAGAGATGCCACTAATATGTGAATTTTTGGTGGTCCCTCTAGGTGAGTCTTCCTGGACTTTCCCTTTTCCAGGAGCTCCCCCTCCTGTTCATGTCTAGCCATCTATCTGCTCTAACAAAGCCCACTATCCTGTGTCTTTCCCAAAAATAGTGAGGGAACGATTAATGGGAAACCATAGGAAATGATATGCATGTAGATGAAAACTTTACAACTTACACAAATAATCACTCAAAATCATCCTTACACTAAAAATGCAAAACTATACAATTTCTAGAAGAAACTATGGAAGAAAAGCTATGTGACTTTGGGTTTGGTAATGGATTTTAACAAATGACACAAAAGGTTGGTAGACACAGAAGAAATGACAATGTGGATTTCTTAATATTTAAAGTTTATACTCTGGAAAAGACCTTGTTAAGGGAACAAAACGACAAGCCACATATTGAAAAAAAAATTCCAAAATACAGATCTGAGAAAGAATTTGTATTCAAAATACATACAAAATTCTCAAAACTAAACAATAAGTTAAACAGCCCTATTAAAAATGCACACAGATCTGAACAGACATCTCACCAAAGACGATCTACAGATGGCAAGTAAACATACAAAAAGATGCTCAACATAGTAGATAACTGAAAACCACAGTGAGACAGCACAGCTGGTCTGTATCTGTTAGAACTGCTAAACTCTAAAAAAATGACAAATTGCTGGAGGAAAAACAAGAACTCTTTTCATTGCTGGTGAAAGACAGTTTGTAAGACCAGAATATGCCACCCCAAAATATGTCCCTTTTGGCATAAGAATTATTCTGAGCTGATTACTTTGAAAAAACGCTAAAACAGGAAGTTCTGAAAACAGAGTAGAAGTTACCCTTGTGTAAGGAAAATTTACATCTATAAATGAAATCCCCATTTAAAAGATCTCTGTCTCTCTCTCTCTCTCTCTCTCTCTCTCTCTCTCTCTCTCTCTCTCTCTCGACACCAACCAAGAAGAGAAGGATGACTAAATCACTAAAGAGTCTTATCAATGGAGAACGCATGGAGTTAAGTCTGTATAAGAAAACTTACCCTTGTCTACTGTGCTTTTGCTTGTTACCTCCCCACTACTGAGCCTCAAATCTTCTTTCTTTAAGTTGAAGATAGCATTTACACTTGAATTGAAAGCCACCTGTTGGGGATTTACTCATTTTTCCCTGAGTATCTGCCATGTATCCAGAAGGTATACATGTTTTTAAACTTGTCTACTTTTTTCTCATTTTAATCTGTAATTTGTTACAGAGGATCCCATTTAAGAATTCCATAAAGGTAGAGAGAAAATTATTTTTCCTCCCCTATTACAAGTTGGGCACTTTTTCCCAAAGCCAAGCAAGCCTCACCTTACAATCCAAAAATCACATTTGTAAGTATTTTGACAGCTACTTTGATATTATTTCCAAACAAAAGCTACCATGCAATTATGTACAGAAGCCCTATTCAGAATGACCAAAGGAAGAAAATGAATCAGAAAGTCTTACAACAGATGACTGTGTGGGAACCCACTCAGACATCAAGAGTTGTTATAGGGGCCAGGCACAGTGGCTCACTCCTGTAATCCCAGCACTTTGGGAAGCTGAGGCAGGTGGATCACGACGTCAGGAGATCAAGACCATACTGGCTAACACTGTGGAATCCTGTTTCTACTAAAAAAATACCAAAAAAAATTAGCCGCATGTGCTGGCAAGCACCTGTAGCCCCAGTTACTCGGGAGGCTGAGGCAGGAGAATGGCATAAACCTGGGAGGCAGAGCTTGCAGTGAGCCAAGATCGCACCACTGCACTCCAGCCTGGGTGACAGAGAGAGACTACATCTCAAGAAAAAAAAAAAGAAACTTGTTTGTTTTATATTTAATAGTGATAACTCTGCAGACATAGTTGTTTTATTACACAAAAAATATTAAATTTATCTTATTTAACTAAGTTTTACCCAAATCACATTAACCTGAAAAACATTTGGAGTGGTTCCTATATTTCTAGGAGTTTGGGGAATATTTATTTATAATTGATTTTTTTTTTCCAAGCCAAGTTAGAATAGAGCACTTTTAGAGGATTTTATAAATGAATTTTGCAGTGCTATCCAGAGTTAAGAAAAATCAAATATACAGAAAATACATTAATAGACATACAAACACAAATAAGGATCTCATAGCTTTCATCCTGAAATTTTAGCCACGAATCAGGTATAAATATTCTGATGGCTAATTTTAGACATCTGCTTGAATGGATTAAGAGATACTAACATAGCTGGTAAAGCAGTTTCTGGGCATAAGTGTGAGGGTGTTTCTGGAAGACACTGAGATAAGGAAGATCCACTCTGACCCAATGTGGATGGGCACTGATACAGTTTGACTGTGTCCCCACCCAGATCTCATCTTGAATTGTAGTTCCTATGATCCCTACATGTTGTGGGAGGGACCCAGTGGGGGACTATTGAATCATGGTGGTGATTACTGCCATGCTGTTCTCATGATCTGATGGTTTTATAAGGGGCTTTTCCCCTTTGGCTTAGCACTTCTTGCTGCTGCCATGTGAAGAAAGACATCTTTGCTTCCCCTTCCGTCATGATTGTGAGGCCCCTCCAGCCATGTGGAACTGTCAGCCCATTAAACCTCTTTGTTCTTTATAAATTGCTCAGAGTCAGGTACTTCTTCATAGCAGTATAAAAATGGACTAATATAGGCACCATCCAATTGTGTGAGAGCCCAGATAGAACAAAAAGGAAGAGGAAAGGTGAATTATCTTCTTCTGAAACTGAAACATCTTTCTCTTGTCTTTGACATCGGAACTTCAGGGTCTCAGGCCTTTGGCCTCAGAATGAGAGTTACACCATTGGCTTAACTAATTCTGAGTCCTTTGGTCATGGACTGAGCAATGCTACCAGCTTTCCTGGTTCCCCAACTTGGAGACAGCCTATTGTGGACTTCCTCAGCCTCCATAATTATGTGAACCAGTTTCCCCAATGAATCTTCTCTCATCTGTCTATCTACATAAATCCTAAGGATTGTGCCTTTCTGGGGAACCGTGACTAATGTAATTACAATAATACAAAATTCACCAGTTTAAATAGAGGACTTGGTTTTTGTCTTTACCCCATTTTATATTTGTATTATAACTGTGTTTCCAGAAAATGGAAAAAGTTTTTATCTTCTTCATATGAGGGCTAAAGCTTTTTTCTAACCAATATTTTTGGAGATTTTTAAGATTTTCAAGATTTTCTTTTGACCCTAACCCTAACTCCTAACCCTAACCCTAACCCCTACCACTAAACCCTAACCCTAACCCTAATCCTAAACCCTAACCCTAAACCCCAACCCAAACCCTAACTCCAACCCCAACCACAACCACAACCCTAACGCTAACACTAACCCCAACCCCAACTCTAAAACCATAACCCTAAAATCCTAACAACCCTAAATCTAACAACCCTAACCCTAACAACACTAACAAACCTAATGTTAGCAACCCTAAACCTAACAACCCTAAACCTAACAACTATAACCCTGACCCCTGTCCCTAACCCTTTGTATAAATATCAAGTGATCTTGAATAGCCAAAATACTTCTGAAAACCAAAAGCCCACTTAGAGGTTCACATTTCTCATTGTCAAATATTACTGCAAAGGAATAGTAATCAAGACAACATAATACTGGCATAAGGAGACAAATATAAATCAATGGAACTGAATGTCCAGTCCAGAAATAAAACCATACCTCTACGGCCAACTGATTTTTGACATGAGCCAAGACCATTAAATTCAACAAATGCTGCTAGCATCTGACTACCTACAGTCAGAGGTAACAAACTGTGCCATGACTGTACACTTACCTCACAACACAGAAAAAGTAACTCAGGCTGGGCGCGGTGGCTCACGCCTGTAATCCCAGCACTTTGAGAGGCCAAGGCAGGTGGATCACAAGGTCAGGAGATCAAGCCCATGGTGAAACCTCGTCTCTACTAAAAGTACAAAAAAAATTGGCCGGGCGCGGTGGCTCACGCCTGTAATCCCAGCACTTTGGGAGGCCGAGGCGGGCGGATCACAAGGTCAGGAGATCGAGACCACGGTGAAACCCCATCTCTACTAAAAATACAGAAAATTAGCCGGGCGCGGTTGTGGGCTCCTGTAGTCCCAGCTACTCGGGAGGCTGAGGCAGGAGAATGGCATGAACCCGGGAGGCGGAGCTTGCAGTGAGCCGAGATCGCGCCACTGCACTCCAGCCTGGGCGACAGAGCGAGACTCCATCTCAAAAAAAAAAAAAAAATTAGCCCGGCACGGTGGCGGGCACCTGTAGTCTCAGCTACTTGGGAGGCTGAGGCAGGAGAATGGCGTGAACCTGGGAGGCGGAGCTTGCAGTGAGCCGAGATCGCGCCACTGCACTCTAGCCTGGGGGTCAGAGTGAGACTCCGTCTCAAAAAAAAAAAAAAAAAAAAAAAAAAAGTAACTCAAAATGGTTCAAAGCCCTACATATAAGAGTTACAAATAGAAACTCTAGAAGAAAACAGGGATATATCTTCATGACCTTGGATTTGGAAAGGTGTTACAGATCTGAAACCAAAAGCACTAGCCACAAAAGAAATAATTTCCTCAAAATTAAAAACTTTTATGCATCAGAAGACACTATCAAGTAAGTTGGCTGTGCACTGTGGTTCATGCCTGCAATCCCAGCACTTTGGGAGGCAGAGGCAGGAGGATCACTTGAGTCCAGGAGTTCAAGACCAGCCAGGATGACAGAGCAAAACCCCATCTCTACTAATAACACACAAATTAGCCAGGAATGGTTGCACACAGCTGCAGTCCCAGCTACTAGGGAGACTGAGGCGGGAGGACTGCTTGAGCCCAGAACATAGAGGTTGTAGTAAGCTGAGATCGCACCACTACACTTCAACCTGGGCAACAGTGCAAGACCCTGTCTTTAAAAAAAAAATGTGTATGATGGCTCACGCCTATAATCCCAGCAATTTGAGAGACTGAGGCAGACGGAACACTTGAGGTCAGGAGTTGGAGACCAGCCTGGCCAACATGGCAAAACCTTGTCTCTACTAAAAATACAAAAATTAGGGCCGGGAGCGGTGGCTCACGCCTGTAATTCCAGCTCTTCTGGAGGCTGAGGCAGAAGGATTAACTGAGGATGGGAGTTCAAGACCAGCCTGACTAAGAGAAACAAACCCCATCTCGACTAAAAATACAAAATTAGCTGGGCGTAGTGACACATGCCTGTAATCCCAGCTACTCAGGAGGCTGAGGCAGAAGAATCACTTGAACCCAGGAGGCAGAGGCTGTGGTGAGCCAAGAGTGCACCACTGCAGTCCAGCCTGGGGAACAGAGCAGGACTCGGTCTCCAAAAAAAAAAAGAGAAAGTGAAAAGACAACCCACAGAAAACAAGAAAATATCTGCGCATTATATATCCAACAAGTCTGTTGACTACAATATATAAAAAATTTGTATAACTCAACCACAAGAATAACCAAATTACAAATGGAGAAAGAGCTGAACACACACTTCGCCAAAAAGATATGCAAATGAAAAACAAGCACATGAAAAGATGATCAATATCATTATCATTATGGCCATCCAAACTGAAACCACAACCAAATACTCTTTCACACACACTAGAAAGGCTACAATCCAACAAATGTAAAGTAACGAGTGTTGGCAAGGTTGGAGAGAAATCACAACCATTAAATACTGTATGTGGAATATAAAATGGTGCAGCCTATTTGTAACATAGTTGGATATTTCCTCACAAAGTTAAAAACACGATGGGCATGGTGGCTCATGCCTGTAATCCTAGCACTTTGGGAGGCTGAAGCAGGCAGATCACTTGAGTACAGGAGTTCAAGACCAGTCAGAAGGACATAGCAAAACCCTATCTCTACTAAAAATACAAAAATTAGCCAGGCATGGTGCCACACACCTGTAGTCCCAGCTACTAGGGAGGGTGAGGCAGGAGGACCACTTGAGCCCAGAATGTGGAGGTTGCAGTAAGCCGAGACTGCACCACTATACTCCAATACTCCATCCTAGGTGACAGTGCAAGACCATGTCTAAAAAAAAAAAAAAAAAAAAAAAAAAGACCAGGCATGGTAGCTCACGCCTGTAATCCCAGCACCCCAGCACTTTGGGAGGCCGAGGCAGGTAGATCAATTGAGTCCAGGAGTTCAAGACCAGCCAGAAGGACATAGCAAAAGCCCATATCTACTAAAACTACAAAAATTAGTCGGGCACGGTGTCACACACCTGTAGTCCCAGCTACTAGGGAGGATGAGGAAGGAGGACTACTTGAGCACAGAATGTGAAGGGTGCAGCAAGCAGAGATGGCAGCACCGCACTCCAGCCTTGGGCAAGAGTGCAAGACACAGCCTCAAAAATAAATAAATACATAAATAAAAACTGGCCAGGCGTGGTGGCTCACACCTGTAATCCCAGCACTTTGGGAGGTAGAGGCAGGCGTATCACCTGCCGTCAGGAGTTCAACACAGTCTGACCAACATGGAGAAATCCGGTCTCTACTAAAAATACAAAAAATTAGCTGGGCGTGGTGGCCCATGCCTGTAATCCCAGCTACTAGGGAGGCTGAGGCACGAGAATCGCTTGAATCCAGGAGGCAGAGGTTGCGGTGAGCCAAGATCCTGCCACTGCACTCCAGCCTGGGCAACAGAGCAAGACTCCATCTCAAAAAAAAAAAAAAAAAAAAAGAAAGTGAAAAGACAACCCACAGAAAGGAAGAAAATATTCGCTTGCACATTATATAACAACAGTCTGTTAACTACAATATACAAAGAATTTGTATAACTCAACAACAAAAACAACCAAATTACAAATGGAGAAAGATTTGAACACACACTGCCAAAAAACATGCAAATGGAAAATAAGCACATGAGAAGGTGATCAATATCATTATCATTATGGCCATCCAAACTGAAACCACAATCAAATACTCCTTCATACACACTAGAAAGGCTATAATCCAACAAACGTAAAATAACAAGTGTTGGCAAGGTCAGAGAGAAATCACATCCCTTAAATACTGTAAGTGGAAAATAAACAGTGCAGACTATTTGTAACATAGTTTGGTATTTCCTCAAAAAGTTAAAAACACGACGGGCACAGTGGCTCATGCCTGTAATCCTAGCACTTTGGGAGGCAGAGGCAGGTGGATCACTTGAGTCCAGGAGCTCAAGACCAGCAAGAACAACATAGCAAAACCCTGTCTCTACTAAAAATACAAAAATTAGCCGAGCATGGTGCCACACACCTGTAGTCCCAACTACTAAGGAGGCTGAGGCAGGAGGATGGCTTGAGCCCAGAATATGGAGGTTGCAGTAAGCCAAGGTCGTACCACTGCACTCCAGCCTGGCTGACAGCACAAGACCTTGTCTCAAAACAAACAAACAAACAAACAAACAAACAAGACCTGCCATGGTGGCTCAGGCCTATAATCCCATCCAGCACTTTGGGAGGCCGAGGCAGGCGGATCACTTGAGTCCAGGAGTTCAAGAACAGCCAGGACGACATAGCAAAACCACGTCTCTACTAAAAATACAAAAATTAGCCAGGCATGGTGCCACACACCTGTAGTCCCAGCTACTAGGGAGGCTGAGATGGGAGGACTACTTGAGCCCAGAATGTGGAGGTTGCAGTAAGCCGAGATGGCACCACTACTCCAACCTGGGCAACAGCACAAGACCCTGTCTCAAAAATTAAATAAATAAATAAATAAATAAAGGCCGGGCATGGTGGCTCAATCCTGTAATCCCAGCACTTTGGGAGGCAGAGGCAGGCGAATCATCTGAGATCATGAGTTTGAGACCAGTATGACCAACATGGAGAAACCCCATCTCCACCAAAAATACAAAAAATTAGCCAGGCATGGTGTCCCATGCCTGTAATCGCAGCTACTCGCATGAACCCAGGAGGCAGAGGTTGTGATGAGCCAAGAGCACACTACTGCACTCCAGCCTGGGAAACAGAGCAAGACTTAGTCTCCTAAAAAAAAAAAAAAGAGAGAGAGAGAAAGAGAAAAGACAACCCACAGAAAAGAAGAAAATATTTGCGCATTATATATCCAACAACGGTCTGTTAACTACAATATATATAAAATTTGTATAAGTCAACAACAAGAACAACCAAATTACAAATGGACAAAGAGTTGAACACACACTCTGCCAAAAAGACATGCAAATGGCAAACAAGCACATGAAAACATGATCAATATCATTATCATTATGACCATCCAAACTTGAAACCACAACCAGATACTCCTTCACACACACTAGAAAGGCTATAATCCAACAAATGTAAAATAACAAGGGTTGGCAAGGTCGGAGAAAAATCACAACCATTAAATACTGTATGCGGAATATAAAAGGGTGAAGCCTATTTGTAACAGAGTTTGGTATTTCATCAAAAAGTTAAAAATAGGCCGGGCAAGGTAGCTCATACCTGTAATCACACCACTTTGGGAGGCTGAAGCAGGTGGATCACTTGAGTCCAGGAATTCAAGACCAGCCAGGACGACATAGCAAAACCCCACCTCTACTAATACAAAAATTAGCTGGACATGGTGGCACACAGCTGCAGTCCCAGGTACTAGGGAGGCTGAGGTGGGAGGATTGCTTGAGCCCAGAATGTGGAGGTTGCAGTAAGCTGAGATCGCACCACTACACTCCAGCCTGAGCAACAGTGCAAGACCCTGTCTCAAAAAAGAAATAAAAATAAAAAGGGCCAGGTATGATGGCTCATACCTGTAATCCCAGCACTTTGGGTAGCTAAGGCAGAAGGATTACTTGAGGTCAGGAGTTGGAGACCAGCCTGGCCAACATGGCGAAACCTTTTCTCTAGTAAAAATACAAAAATTAGCGCCAGGCTCTGTGGCTCACACCTGTAATCCCAGCACTTTGGGTGGCTGAGGCAGGCAGATCACTTGAGGTTGGGAGTTCGAGAGTAGCCTGACCAACATGGACTAACCCCATCTCTACTAAAAATACAAAATTGGCTGGGCTTGGTGGCGCATGCCTGTAATCTCAGCTACTCGGGAGGCCTAGGCAGGAGAATCGCTTGAACCTGGGAAGCAGAGGTTGCGGTGAGCTGAGATCGCACCATCACACTCTAGCCTTGGCAACAAAAGCAAAATTCTGCCTCCAAAAACAAAATATATATATATACAAAAATTAGCCAGTGTGGTGGCACACACCTGTAATCCCAGCTACTCAGGAGGCTTAGGCAGGAGAATTGCTTGAACCCGGGTGACGGAGGTTGCAGTGAGCCGATATCAGGCCACTTCACTCCAGCCTTGGTGACAGAGCAAGACTCGTCTCAAAAAAAAAAAAAGAAAAGAAAAAGAAAATGCATGGGAGGAAATGGTATATCCTGAAATGAGGACTTTCATTCTGGACTAGGGTTTCCAATGAAGGTGTCAGTTTATCCTTCGGTCTCCACAGGCCAAGAATTTGCCATCCAGCAAGAGGCAACAGAGGAAGCCCCCCAAGTCCCATGCCAGAACTATGACATAATTACATTCCATGTCAATACTTAAATATTAATAATTCATCTGCTTAAATATCTACACTTACTTTACCAATTTTCCATTATATTGATGAAGAGGTTTCCAAATTTCATATAGGTTGTCATGATGTGGATAGGACTTTTTGATAGTTAACTATACCGAATGACTATATAAAATATAAGTGTTAAGGCTGGGCGCGGTGGCTCACGCCTGTAATCCCAGCACTTTGGGAGGCCGAGGTGGGCAGATCATGAGGTCAGGAGATCGAGACCATCCTGGCAAACACAGTGAAACCCTGTCTCTACTAAAAATACAAAAAAATTAGCCGGACGTGGTGGCGGACGCCTGTAGTTCCAGCTTCTTGGGAGGCTGAGGCAGGAGAATGGCGTGAACCAAGGAGGCGGCAGAGCTTGCAGTGAGTGGAAATCGCGCCACTGCACTCCAGCCTGGATGACAGAGTGAGACTCTGTCTCAAAAAAAAAAATGTTTAAACCTAAAATACCTTGCAACTGCTAACACAGGGCTAGAGAATATAGCAAGGTAATAGTCTGTCCAGTAAATTCTTCTGAAATTTCTTTTTTTTTTTTTTTTTGAAAGAGTCTCACTCTGTCACCCAGGCTGGAGTGCAGTGGCACAATCTCGGCTCAATACAACCTCCACCTCCCGGGTTCAAGCGATTCTCCTGCCTCAGCCTCCCAAGTAGCTGGGACTACAGGGGCGTGCCACCAGACCAGGCTAATTTTTGTATTTTTAGTAGAGACAGGATTTCACCATCTTGTCCAGGCTGGTCTCGAACTCCTGACCTCAGGTGATCTGCCTGCCTCAGCCTCCCAAAGTGCTGGGATTACAGGAGTAAGCCACTGCGCCCAGTCTTCTTCTGCAGTTTCAACAATCAACTGCAATTTGCCTTTCCTTCAGCACCGAAATTTTATTTTTCTTTCCTAATTATTTCAAATATGAACTTTGGTTCCAGGGAACTAGTATTTTCTTGATTTATAAATTGAGGGTGGCTGGGCATGGTGGCTCATGCCTGTAATCCCAGCACTTTAGGAGGCCAAGGCAGGCAGATCACTGGAGGTCAGGAGTTCAAGACAAGCCTTGCCAACATGATGAAACCCCGTCTCCACTATAGATGCAAAAATTAGCCAGCCGTGGTGGCGGGTGCGTATAGTCCCAGCTACTAAGGAGACTGAGGCATGAGAATCATTTGAACCCGGGAGGTGGAGGTTGTGGTGAGCCAAGATCATGCCACTGCACTCCAGCCTGGGTAACACAGGGAGACTCCATCTCCAAAAAAAAAAAAAAAAAAAAAAAACAATTGAGGGTCATCTCACAGATGATATAATAAATAATGATTTGTCTTTAGAAATTCACATTATTAACTTTTCTACTTTTAGATATCATGACTGCTGTGACTTGAAGGACTTATCTAAACAAAGCCTTAAAAAACTAGGGTGGGCAGTGAGTGAATGGGTTGGGGGTACCCACATAAAATCCCCAAGACACCTGGGAGCCCATGTCCCCGTGAGTAGGACTGCAGGCAGCTGTAGCAGACTGGATGGGAGAGGACAGCAGGCAGGAGAACTCAGGGTCTGGAGGCCATGGTTCTAAGGCCAGAGGAAATCATCGGCAAACTTAAATCCAGAGCTTGACAGGATGAAATTTGTGATTGTAAATGAATATTTGCCATTACCAAGTGAGATCACCAGTGGTGGTAGGATGGTTAGGTGCTCCTCCAGGTGGGCCGCAGTGAGGACAGCGCAGCATCAGGCCAAGGTGTTCATACCAGGAACGCAGGCTCTGCACCTGTTTAGGAGGAAACACTGGGCAGACCCAGCTTGGAGTCATCTCGCTCTTTACATCTGTCAAGGCTGTGAAAACTGAGAGTCGCCTGGATGCGGTGGTTCACACCTGTAATCCCAGCACTCTGGGATGCTGAGGCGAGTGGATCACCTGAGGTCAGGAGTTAAAGACCAGCCTGGCCAACATGATGAAATCCCATCTCTACTAAAAATACAAAAAATTAGCCAGGCGTGGTGGTAGGTGCCTGTAATTACAGCTACTCCGGAAGCTGAGGCAGGAGAATCTCTTGGAACACGGGAGGCAGAGGTTGCAATGAGCCAAGATGGCACCACTGCACTCCAGCCTGGATGACAGAGCAAGTCTCCGTCTTAAAAAACAAAAACAAAACCAAAAACAAAAAACAGAAAACTGAGTCCCATGAACAGTTCCCGAAAAAGAAATTGGGCCAACATGGAAACAGACATTTTCTCCCAGCTAGCAATGAAGTGAAATTGGTCTGCAGACTGGACTTTCACATGGAAACCATGTATTTACTAATTTAGGGGTTATGTGGGGATCACCTGGAGGACTGTTCCTGCTTTTGGTCAAACACAGGGAGGTATTCTTTGTGAAGCTGCAAACCCAAACCCTAACCCTGACCCGAACCCTAACCCTAAACCCGAACCCTAACCCTAACCCAAACCCTAACCCTAACCCTTAACCCTTAACCCTAACCTTAACCCTTAACCCTTAACCCTTAACCCTAACCCTAACCCACAGTTAGGGTGATTGTGGTGGACAATCAGGTATTTTTTTTTTGGAAACTGTCCCCCATTTTTCCCTGCCCATTATGGGCACTCTGGGATAAATCCTGGGGATCCCTAAGGGCCCTAGCAATGGAAAATGCTCTGCTGAACCATCGGACCTGGGAAGCTTATTAACATCTTCCACCTATGAGCCCTCAGCTCTAAATGAATGCACTAATACCCCATATACTTCAAGGGATTTGTGTGTATGTGTCAGATGAATTTATGCATATGAGAGCACTTTGTAACCTTAAAACTCTTGGAGAAACGGAAGAAGTTACGACTCTAACTCCCCTCCTTTTCTATTCTAGTGGAAAAGGGCTATGTCACAATTCCCTCACCCCAGTCCCACTCCCCTCAGGCACATAAACCCAAATAAACACAATCTAAGCAACTGCAATGTGCTTGCTGCATAAATGCAGTCTTAATACAAATCCCACCTAATTACCACTGAACACCTGTGCTATATAGAACTTGAGTCATTACAGCCTTTGCTGCCCTGAACATTGAAGGTTCTACAACCTCCAGTCTGTTCTCTGTAAATCTTTTCTTTCCAGAGGCATACCCATGGGGAACTTGAGAACACACGTGGCTTCAGTTACTAGTTTTGGATACAGAACAACTAAAATGAAGCAGCTGAAAGCTCCAAACACACTCACTGTCCAGGCTGAAAGAATGCTCCATGGCTGACAGGACCACTCTGCCATCCCTAACCCACAGCTTCCTGCCCAGGGCCAAGGATCCACTGCTTGCCAATCCTAGACCAACAGGCAGTGGCAAGGTGGGGTGGTGGGTAACGGGTAGATCATCATTTCCACTTAGGTTCATTGGCCAGAGCTTGCTTGGGTGGTAACACCTAGCTGTAAGGGAGGCTGTGAAATGGACCTTGCTAAAATTGAGGAAGATGGAGATACTCCATTTCTAAAAAGGGGAAAAATGGGTATCAGTGTAGGGTCCAGTCCCACTGAGTCAGTGGGTTTTTCTCCTTGTGTGCGGAGACGAGAGATTGTAGAAATAAAGACACAAGACAAAGAGATAAAAGAAAAGACAGTTGGGCCTGGGGGACCACTACCATCAAGACACGGAGACTGGCAGTGGCCCCGAATGCCAGGTTGCACTGATATTTATTGGATACCAGACAAAGGGGCAGGGTAAGGAGTGAGAGCCATCTCCAATGATAGGTAAGGTCACATGGGTCACGTGTCCACTGGACAGAGGGCCCTTCCCTGCCTGGCAGCCGAGGCAGAGAGAAAGATAGGAGAGAGAGGGAGACAGCTTACACTATTATTTCTGCATATCACAGACTTTTAGTACTTTCACTAATTTGCTACTGCTATCTAAAAGGCAGAGCCAGGTGTACAGGATGGAACATGAAAGCGGACTAGGAGTGTGGCCGCTGAAGCACAGCATCACAGGGAGACGGTTAGGCCTCCGGATAACTGCAGGTGGGCCTGACCTCCACAAGAGGTGAAGGAGTGGAGTCCTCTCTGAACTCCTCCGGGGAAAGGGAGACTCCCTTTCCCGGTCTGCTAAGTAGCGGGTGACGCTACCGCTAGACCACAGTCCACTTGGCAACGGGCATCTTCCCAGACGCTGGCATTACTGCTAGACCAAGGCGCCCTCTGGTGGCCCTGCCCAGGCATTACAGAAGGCTCGCATTCTTGTCTTCTGGTCACTTCTTACTATGTCCCCTCAGCTCCCGTCTCTGTATGGCCTGGTTTTTCCTAGGTTATAATTGTAGAGCGAGGATTATTATACTATTGGAATAAAGAGTAATTGCTACAAAGTAATGATTAATGATATTCATATATAATCATTTCTATTATCTATATCTATTATAACTATTCTTATTTTATATATTTTATTAGACTGGAATAGCTCGTGCCCTCGATCTCTTGCCTTGACACCTGGGTGGCTTGTCACCCACATATCAGGGGAAAAGCATAGTATCCAACATACCACTCTAATCAGGAAAATTCTATTTGCAGGTGTCTCTGAACACTGCCTCCCTCAAGGTCTTGAGACAGGCCCAGGAGAGCTGGACCCAGATCAATCCCCATCCTGCACCTCACAGTGAGTGGCATAGAGAAGCCTTCGATAGACTTTGTGAATACCTCCTACAGGTAAAGGCCCTTCATCCACAGAGGTCCCCACTACCCACATCTGCCGACCCTATCTCACACGAGGCGCCAGCCAGCCAGAGCAAGTTCCTGCTTTCCTACTCATGTCTCACTAATTTCAAAGGGGGCCAGGTCCGATGCCCACGCCCCACCCTCCACCCCCCTGCTCTGCACTCACATAACCTCCTTCAAAAGACCCTTCAGACCTGGTTACCCCAGACAGTGACCCTATCCTTCCAACAACCTCACATACGTGAAGGTATGCGGGGCAAACATCACCCAGTCATCAAACACACTCACAGAGCCCTCCTGTCCAGGGCACAGCTGGTGCTCTTGCTGCCTGGCGACCCCCATGCCTCTCCCTTCAGCTCCCACTCATGTTCTTCCCTCAGAGCATCACTCTCCTGAGACAGCTCGGTGACCTCACTGTGAGAGACAGTGCTGCCACTTCACAGGATGAGGGCCGAAGGAGGAGACAGGGTTTTAACAGCTGAGTGAGTAGTCAGCCAGCAAGTTTCTCCACACTTTCCTGAGCAGGACAGCAGGACACAACCAATACCTGGGGCAGAGGTTAGACCATGCCCACAGGGAGGCCACACCCACAGAAGACAGACCACGCCCACAGAGAGGCCACATCCACGGCGAGGCCACGCCCATAGACACGCCCCTATCTCCATCCCCACCCCCACCCCACCCCAAGTGGGGCTATCAGTCACATCAAGGAGGGGTGCCTGGGTTCCCCCATTCCTGCTAGTGGGAGTACAGCTTAGAACAATGTTTTTGAAGGCAATTCAGTGGTACTTTCAGAAATCAATGTGCCTTCTTTGTGATCCACTAATGCCACTTATAGGGGTTTATTCTATGGAAACAAAGAGGGATGTCTATAAAGATTCTGAGAAATACAAAAGTAAGAAACCTGGATGAATATCCCTTAAAAAGAAAAATCAGGGATACAGAGATTAAATGCTAAACCTCTGTCCTCAAGTTGCCATCCAGTAGAGAAGACAAAAAGTAAGCCAAGTCCCCCTCCGCAGTGTGAGAATGCAATGGTAGAGGCACACAGAGAGGAGCAGTCCTTGGATGGAAGCCCCAGGCCTGCCAGAGGAGGAGGAGTTAGCTGGGCAGAAAAGGGGACCAGAGGTCCAGCCAAAGTAGCTGCCTGCTCAAAGACGGGCCCTTGAGACGACCACACACAGAAAGGCTCACGGGTCACTGGAAGGATTGGGGCCAGGCTGCAGACAGGAACAGGCAAGTGCAGGGCTTCACAGACCACAGGGGACCAGCAGCCCTGACACATCCCTGGAAGAGAGGGTCCACCCAAGGGACTGGGTGACCACTGGGCTGCCTGAGGTGGGACTGGAGACAGGCAGTCCAGCAGGAAGACCGTCCGGAACGACCTTTCCTGGTGGAGGTGACTGCGCGATGATGTTTATGAAGGTGGAGACAGACGCTTCCCGAGAAGCTTGGGGAGACAGGAGCAAGGTCAGAAGCGATGAGCTCCGTCTGCATTGCACACATTGAGTCTCGGTGACCAGTGACCCAAAGAGTGCTTGAGACCATGTCTGAGAATCTGTGGATATGTGTAGGCAGAAAGGGAAGAAGAGGACCTGGAATTCTAGGACTTTGTCACCCCTGGAGGCCACAGGGATGTTAGTGTTTAGCAGGGAGTGAAAGTCCAGGCAGTTACTCTTGGCAGTAAAGTTGGGAGATCCAAATCAACAACCAGAAGATATCAGAAGGGCATGCAGAGGTGCAGAGACTGGGACATGAACCAGAAGACTGAGAGACTGGATCAAGGTCATCTGAGGGAGCCCAGAGGGTTTCCCAGTTTGTCCTTGGGCCGGGTAGCATTATTTGGGGTTTCTGTGGGATGCTCTAGAACAATTACATTTGGCACGTTTTGAGGACAGAGGAGACTACATATCAAGCTGGGTACTGTCTGAATCCAAACCCTTGTCTTCCTTTGGGGATAAGGATGGCTCCAGAAAGTTGCTTGTTCACTGCCTTCTGTGTGATGCTGTTGGTTTTACAACTTGAGTGATCAAGCAGCAGATTCTGGGACAATTTCCCCACAGATCTAAGAATAAGGAGTTGATGCATATCCTTTTAGAGTGAATGAACTCTTCACGCCTGGCTTCGGGATTCTTGCTTTGGCTAGGACCCCAAGGCTAGAAGACATGAGTACTTCCTTAATGTTTGTATTGCCAGGGCCCAGCACAGGCCAGCACCATGGCAGAATTTGATGAATCAGAGACATTATCTTGGAGATGAACATAAACTGGGCCACCAAGAAACCATGTTGAAATAAACAAGAGGAAAAGCATGCATTTTCTTCTCGTAGGAAATCCAGCAGGGCCTGCAACTACTTCGAACCTCTGAAATTCTTTGGGAGTGTGCACCAGGAGATGAATCATGCTGATGAATGGATGCTGTGTGGCTGAAAACTGACCACGCTTTTCTGCCATAAAATCACATTCTGATATATTCACCAAGTCAGTGAAAAGCTTTATGGATTGACTCTTTTTAAAACAGATCCTGAGACTCTAATCTATGCTTAGTGTAATAGTTGGAACAAAGACTGTGCTTCACGTTCTAGGTGCTTTTATTTGTATTTTGAAAAAGTGTCCCAGAGTTTTAATGCAAAGTCAGAGATAGCTGGGTAAGGTTTCCTGCCTTTTGTCTTCCACTTTGGGATGGACATGCAGGTCACACTGCAAGCTGGTTGAGGAGGGAGCCCTTTGTACCAATCTAGGGGGCGCAACCAGGGTCACTTTGTAGGATGTGGGCAGATGCGAGCAATGACATCCATATGGCTCTGGAATGCAGGGAATTCATTCTGTTCTGCCTCACAGTGCCATCTGCTGAAAGAGCTACTGGAAAGTCAGTTTAGGCATGAAGCTTCCATTGAGAGTCAAGATATTACTTCATCAAAAAGGCAGAAGAGACCAGGCACGGTGGCTCACACCTGTAATCCCAGCACTTTGGGAGGCCGAGGTGAGTGGATCACCTGAGGTCAGGGGTTTGAGATCAGCCTGGACAACATGGTGAAACCCTGTCTCTACTAAAAATACAAAATTAGCCGGGCATGGTGGTGCATGCCTATAGTCCTAGCTATTTGGGAGGCTGAGGCAGGAGAATCGCTTGAACTCGGAAGGCGGAGGTTGCAGTGGGCCAAGATCACACCATTGCACCCCAGCCTGGGCAATAAGAATGAAACTCCATCTCAAAAAATGAAAGAGAAAAAAAGGCAGAAGAGGCCTCTTTGAGCAGGGGAAGAGTAAAGGGTAAAAAGAAGGGATGCCTTTAGATGAGAATCAGGTGATGATGAGGCATAACTACTCTGCCATTTCCTTATTTCAATCAAATATCAGTTCTTCTCCTGCCTCATCCGAAAATATATTAGAATGCATTGCAAATGCAACAGCCTGCTGGTTCAAATGTTACAGTGATGCTTTCCTATTACCCAACAGAATTATCTTAGAGAATGTTTTCTTAGGACATACGTATCAGTAACAAATGTTCAATCATAAAAGAGCCTGCCCTCATTTTTTTCTTCAACAGGGTCTTGCTCTGCTATGCCCTGGGGTGCAGCAGCATAATCACAGTTCACCACACACTCGACCTTCCAGTCTCAAGTAATCCTCCCACCTCGGCCTCCCCAGTCTCCAACTCCTGGGCTCAAACAATCTGCCCCTCTCGGCCTTCCAAAGTGCTAGGATTACAGGCGTGAGCCACTGCACCCGGTCAAGGAGTACATTTTACTGGGTCCACAACATACTTCCTTTTTGCTCCTGATGGCTCAGTTATTAGATGGGTTCTTAGAAGCCGTGATTTGAGGAAGATTTAACCCCCTACCCATTCCTATTTTCTCTCTCATTTTCTGTCCGAAAACAGTCAGCTCCTTAGAGGCTCCCATGACCCCCTGGTTGTGTGAAAAGGCAGGCTATCAGGCCAGGATCTGTGGAGTCTTTTCTCTTTCTCTCTCTCTCTCCTTTTGTTTTCTTTCTCTCTCTTTCTTCTTTTCCTTTTCCTCCCTCCCTTCCTTCTTTTTGTCTAGATGAGGTCTCTCTCTGTCACCCAGGCTGGAGTGCAGTAGCACAATCATAGCCCACTGCAGCCTCAACCTCCTGGGCTCAAGCGATTCTCCCACCTTGGCCAGCTAATTTTTTTATTTTTTGGAGAGACAGAGTTTCACCAGTTGCCTAGGCTAGTCTCAAACTCCTGGCCTCAAGCAATCCTCCAGCCTCAGCCTCCCAATGTGTTGGGTTTACAGGTGTGAGCCACTGTGTCTGGCAGGAGAGGGCTTTTGTTTTTTCCAATCTTGCTGTTGTGTAAAAGCCTTTCCAGCTGAAGGCTCAGATAATTTTTTTTTTTTTCTATACCCGACTCAACTAAGAGCTCAAAGCCCTAGCGAATCCAGTTCAAGTCTCAGCTGGAAACTCAGGCTCCACATGCAACCGCAAGCTTTCCCACCCTTTTCTCCTGCTTTTGCCTGAAGATCGTGCCAATCAAGAACTGTGGAGCAACAGATGATTAAGATAAAGAAGCAGCACCTCTCACACTTCAGTGTGGACATGAATCACCTGGGGATCTTGTTTAAGCGCAGATTCTGATTCAGTGGGTCTGGGGTGGGGTGTTGCTGACAAGTGCCAGGTGTTGCAGATTTTGGGCCTTACACCACACTCTGAGCCAGAGGCATTGACGAAATGATCTCACTGTCATCAACCCGGTCCAGAAGCCAAGTCTAGGGCTGCTTGAAATTCTGTAGCCTTCCAGCCTTTCCTTTAAAAGGTGTCTTCCCACTCCAAAGCCCCGAGCTTGCTGGGCGGACCCCACCCCCACCTTCGTTCCCTATAATGCTGTTCATTTCTCCACACAGTCCTTTGTCCCTCCATTTCTTAAAATGTGTCAGTTGGAGTTTCTCCCTCAGGATATTACTGAGCCTCTTCGAAACACAAAGCACTGAGCCTGTGACTTTTCCCAAGTCCAAAGATTTGCATTCAGTTTAGGAAATTTCCCTTGAAAGAATGTCAGCACCTCTGTCCACAGTCTGCTTGCCAAGTGTGTGTCTCTTGGCATTTTTTCTTTGCTTGCTTATTTGCTGCACACGTGCCTTGTTTTGGAACTCTGTTTACATATCCAGTCCTCTGGTCAGCCTAGCATTTCTCTAAAGGGCAGTAATTATAACTCAGTGCCTTTGTAATGGTTCTCACTGGCACTAAGTCCCAGCATGCAACAGGGTAAAACTTAGCAAAACTAAAGGAAAATCAGATTTCTACGGAAGTAATTTGTATTAAAGGCTTTAGAGGTGTGTACTTTGTGGCCTAGTAGTTCTAATTTTAGAAGTCAATTTAAAACATCAAATATAAGCAAATTTTAAAAACACAGTATGATATAAAAGCCAAACATTGGAAACATCTTAAATACCCAACAATAATGAAATGATTATAAATTATGCCTATATTCATATAAGCACCTTTTAGAAAACATCTTCCCTAAGAACATTTGATAAAACTGTTCTGGCCAAGTGTAGTGACTCACATCTGGGAGGCAGAGGGGGGAGAATTGCTTGAGGCCAGGAGTTTGAGACAAGCCTGGACAACATAGAGACCCCCGTCTTTACAAAAACAAAAATAAAAATAGAATTAGTCTGTGTGGTGGCACAAACCTGTGGTCCCAGCTACGCAAGAGGCTGAGGTGGAAGGGTTGCTTGAGCCAAGGAGTTTGGGGCTGCAGTGAGCTGTGGTTGTGGCATTGCACACTCCAGCATGGGTGACATAGCAAGATCCTGTTTTTAGAGGGAAACAAAGTTCATTATATAGCATAAGGCGAAAGGAGCAAGTTGTAAAACTAGATAAACAGCATAGTTACAATTCTGTAAAATATACAAACATATGTGCAGAAAACTAAGTGAAAATAAAATACACCAAAGGTTAATACAGTTGATTGCTGAGTAGCATGACTACAGGTAATTTTTACAGGTTTTTTCACTTTGCATTCTGCAGGTTTCTTTTGCAATGAATGTACGGTGAGATTTATAATTATATAGCTTATAAATTACAACAATTCATAGTATACTTTACAATGATTTTTTAAAAACTGTCTTGTCTTCTGAACTTCATCACAAATTCCTCAAGGGCAAGGACTGTTTCTTTGGTGTCAGCAAGCCCCTGTTTCAGAGGCCTCTTGATTGGTAAGTATTCATTGATGCCGCTAGTAATTGATTCTTTGTCTTAACAGGTTCTCTTTTTCCAGCTGCCTTAGAAAAAGTCTCCTTTCGTATCAGGCAGGTCTACAGTTGCTTCTGATCCTCTCCCTAGAGATAGGCTATCTGATAAAGCCCTCTAAGCCTTTATTTTTATTTTTTGAGACGGAGTATCGCTCTGTCTCCCAGGCTGGAGTGCAGTGACGCGATCTCGGCTCACTGCAGCCTCCGCCTCCCGAGTTCAAGCGATTCTCCTGTCTCAGCCTCCCCAGTAGCTGGGATTACAGGCACCCACCACCACACCCGGCTAATTTTGTATTTTTAGTAGAGATGGGGTTTCACAGTATTGGCCAGGCTGCTCTAAGCCTATTTGATAAAACCCTTCTCCCAGGCCATCAACAACTTGACAATTAGTAGTGACAGGTGATGCCTTTTGGGATCAGGTCTCTAGCGGTTCTCTTAGCATCCTTCTCTTGACTATCACCCAAAACAACGGCAAAAATCAGCCCCTATCCTAGGTTGCTCCGTGGAGGCCATCAAAACGAGACGCCCTGGCTGGCTGCGACGCTCCTTCCCCCAGGCTCTGGGATTGTGGAGAAGATAGCGCGCACCCACTGGCGATCCGCCGCGGAGCTGCAGCGTGGGGGCGTGGCGTGGCGCGGCCGGTCCTCCGAAGCGCGGGGCGGGGATATGGGCGGGTCCTCCGGGGCTCGGGGGCGGGGCGCGGGGAGGTGGGGCGGCGCGCGCCGGCGTCCCCCGCGCTCCTCCCGCGCGCGGCCCCTGGAGTCCCTGAGGCGCGCGGCCAGCCCAGCTCGGGCCCGCAGCACCGGTAGCAGCCCGGCGGCCAAGCGAGCGCGGGCCGGGGCTGGGGCCGGGGCCTGGGGGCGCCGCCCCCGGGAGTCTTTCTGCGGCCCCTGAGGAGCGAGGGCGACGGCGAGGCTGACCGGGGCCGAAACCATGAACCGGAGTTTTCACAAGTCTCAGACCTTGCGATTCTACGACTGCAGCGCGGTGGAAGTCAAGAGCAAGGTGAGCCCCCCGCCCGCGCCGGCGACCCTGCGCCCAGTCTCCCGGCTAATGAATGGGGCGCCCCGCGGAGGGGGACTGGGGCGGCGTGGAGGCGACAGGCGCCGGCGACAACTTTCGAGTTCGGGCGCCGCGCGCCGCTCCGCGGGACGCGCACTGGGGACCCCGGCCGTCCTTCCCGCCCCCCGCGCGGACACAAAGCCCGGCAGCCGCGGCGCTCAGAGGGCCGAGGGCCATCGGACAGTCCGTGCAGACTCTGGACCCGCTCCGCGGGAGCTGCTCTTTTGTTCCACGAGCGAGAGGCGATCGGGGCGCGCCACACATTGGAGGGGAGGGCGGCCTTTCCAGGGCGAATTGAGGGCCAGGGGCTGCTCGGATTCGGGGCCGTGGAGGGGCTCTGGGGCCCCGGACCGTGGGATGGCCCTGGCCAAGGCGCCTTCCAGGCTGCAAAGGAGGCTTGTTACCGGCCAGGAGGAGACTTGCCGCCGGCTCCGAGCCGGGCGTCCCCCGCCCGCTCGGTACCGAACATCCAGGCACCAGGCGCGCTCCCCGGCGCAGACCCAGAGCACGCACCGGGCTCTCCCCCTGCCCAGACCCAGACCACGCCTCCCCGGGCGCGTCCCCGGGCCAGACACCCCACCCCGCCCCCACCCCAGACTCCCCAAGCTCCGGACGTGCCCCCGCCCCAGACCCAGCCCACTCCCCGGGGCGCGCCCCCGGCTCAGACCCAGACCCCTCCCGAGCGCGCCCCCGGATCAGACCCAGACCCAGACCACCCCCACGGGCGTGCCCGGCCCCTCCCGCAGCCTGCGCCCGGGCGGAGCGTGCCTGAACTTGCGGGTCGCGGTGCGCGTCTGGGTAATTGGCTGATAGGATCTGGCGCTTCTGCCCTTTGCGGGGGCGGTTCCTTCGCCACAGATGCTGTTTGTGAGGGTCTCGTTGGTGGACCCCGCGGACTGAGGAGGAGCTGCAGTGGTTCGGGGTCCTGCGGGAGGGGGTCCCTCGAGTCTTTCGCTGGCTACTCTCTGGGAGTTGAGCGGCCCTTTCGCCCTTTCTTCGCACCCCGGTTTTCAGAGTTGTAGGAAAGGCTCCTAACGGCGGAGTGGAGCCCGCACCCCCAACTCTGTGCCTATCTTGGGCGCAGGGTGGGTGTTCCCTCCCCGGTCTCTGGGGAAGCAAGTCTAACAGCCTTCTCTCCCTGTGCTGCTCTGACGTTTGGTGTAGGATTTCCAGGGTGTCGGCAGAGGATTGAGGGGGTTGTCCCAGCAACAGCGTGGCCGCCTCTCCAGCCTGCTACAGTGATTTGCAGGATCCTTGTCTACTTAGGGGTACACGGTCTTTTAACGAATCCCTCATTTATCATAAGATCCTGTCCTTACCCTTGCCCCATGACCTCGGCCCCACACCCATCTTCTCTGGAGCACAGGAGTGCCCCCAACTCCCCCAAATCAAGTGTGCCAGCTGTGGGTTAGGTGAAGGGAAGAGCCCACAAGCATGGGTGGGAGGTTTCTTTAGCTCAGTGGGAACACGGCTGTCTGGAGCTGCACTATCTAGTACAGTAGCCAGTAAGCACGTGTGGTATGTTATCTTATTTAACTTTTTATTTTGAGGTTATTGTACATTCACAAGTAACTGTGAGAGAGGTCTATATTCTCAGCCTCTCAGCCTTTGCTCAGCCTCCCTGATGGTGACATCTCGTGTGACTAGCACACTGTCCTATCCTAGACCTTATCGGGTGTCAGCAGCGTTACACACTCACTCGTGTATGCCTAGGTCTGTGCGGTTGTGTGACCACCAACTCAATCAAGGTGCAGAACAGTTTCTCCCTTTCATCCTAGGATCCTTCCTATTGCCCTTCACAGCAGCTGTTTAACCAGGGAGGACTGATTGGTTAACATGAACGTTAAAGATTCAGTTCTGTGCTCATTGGCCCTCTGCAGAGGGTGGCTGCCTCCTCACACACACAGCTCCAGAGAATCAGAGGCCTCAACAAGGCCCAAGGTAGGTCTGGAGGACAGGCCCTCACCAGGCCTCATCCTGCAGTCCTGGGCTGCTGGCACTATAGAGGCTGCCTCTGCCTTCCCTGGGATGTCAGCCTGCCTGTCTCTGCTGGCTACACTTGGCAAAGAAGGGGTGCTGCCTCACACCCCAAGCATGGATTCAAGTTCAGATGCAGCAGATGCTTGTCTGGAGGTGAGTGGCAGAGCTAGAGTTTTGGTTGAACTTGGAAGGGCCACACTGACCTGGGCCTTACTGAACTTGCTGTTGTGCCCTCCCCACCATGATGGGGCTGAACTTACTTGTCCAGAGGGTCCCTGTGGCTCTTCCTTCTGTGCACGGCCTCCCACTTACCCACTTTATGGTTAATGTTTGTTACTATGGCATCTATCTCTATAGGGAGACGCTGTTGTCAAAATACAGCAAAGCCTTACGACAGCCTAAATGTAGCACCATAACACCATGGTTTGGTTTGTGGGGAAAATGGCGTCTGGGGAGCTAAGTCCAGCCTCACTTCTGCCACCTACTGCGTTTGTGAGCTTTTGGGCAAGTCATTTACCTTTTCCAAGCATCAGTTATGTCATCTGTAAAATGGGCATGATACCTTTTCTGCTTACTTCTCAAGATGAAATGCATTGAATACAAGAGCACTTTGAGTTAAATACTGCAGGTCAGAATTCTTTGGCATTTTAAGATATTGGGTCGGAAAACTGCCTTAGGTTCTCTCAGAATTTTTGCCATTAACCATTTGCCACAGATGGTCAGTCCCCAGTGCTTAGGGACAGGATCCTGGTGTGTGTGTGCAAGGGGGCATATGATCTTGATTTTGACTTGGTGGCTCTTCCCCATTTTGCAGCCCCTTATACTTCTCCAAACATTTTTACCTTAATTCTAGAGGTTCATCTGTTCCTCACCACACCAGCAGCAGTATGTACTTGCGATTGCCTAGTTCTGTTTGTGGGATCACCTTTTTTCCCACTTAGCTTTGACTTTTGCCTCTCCTTCCACAGGAGCTGCAGTGGGGGAGGGAGGAACTATGCAGATGTTTAGGGTGTTTCAGGTGGGGGAAAGCAAGAGTCCTTGGCCACCTTAGAATGTAGCAGAAAAGCCAGTGCTGGGATTGGAAGGGTTTTACAGGGGGCAGCAAACAGAGATGAATTTTCATATGAGGAGAAGACAGCAAGCACCACGGTGCCACTATGAACTTAGCAACGCCTTTAACTATATTAGTATTTTGTCCATTCCCATGTTGTCTGCGTAAGCTTGAAAAATCCAGAGAAACACAGCTTGTCCCCTCCCAGCAGTGTGCTCAGCCTAGAGCCCTGAGTTCCTTTGGACTCAAGCATAGATGGCCCACTGCTCATGGCCTTGGCCCATGCTTTCTTTGGCCTGCGTATCCCTAGTTTGTGGCTTCCCCTACCTGAAATGCTTTCTCTGAGAATCTGCCCTATCCTGAGGACCTTCTTAGACAGCTCCCTCTTCTGCAAAGTCATTCTGGATGCCTGTGCCCGACCAAGCTTTCTCTGTCCGACCCCTTATTGGTATTTCTGGTCAGCTTATTGGCACTTGTCATGATGCTGGTGCCACAGTTATGTTCGGCACAGATTGTCTGTCGTGTTGATGATCTGAGGGAGACGGTTTTCATCCCATTTGTGCTTTCTTATTAAATGATGTTGGGGCTTATTTGGATTCTAAGCAAACACAGTGCCATCGTGTCACCGTAGGAAATTTAGAGACCACAGCCAAGCACAAAGGAGGACAAACACCACTGGTAGCTCTCCTGTCCAAAGTTGAGCCACTGTTAAATGTTGCCTCTGGCCTTCTGGTCTTTTGTGTGCATGTATGATGCACGCAATTTTGTGTTACAGAATTTGGGTCAAATAGGCATGTCATGGTGTAGCCAGCTTCCGCCTCCAACTTATGTACTGCAAATGTTTTTCACGTCATTAATATTTTTAGAAAACAAAGAAATGACTGCATTGTATTCCGCTCCTGTCTAAACCATGACTAACCAGTATCTTAAGTTAATCCCAAGTTTTTCCATAGTAAACAGTGCTGTAAATAGTATCTTTAAGTCTTTAAATAAAGATTATATATAGAATATACACATATAAAATATGTAAAGGTTATTGATTATATTAAACCACTGCAAAATTCTTACTGATCTTTAGAACAAATTCCTAGAAGTGACATTACTTGGGAAAAGTATGTACTTTTAAAGGCTTTGAGTACGTATTTCTACTTTTCTTCTGGAAAGTTTATTTTACCAATTTATAGATGCTGTTTCATATCTATTCATTCATCTGTCTCTTTCTCCCCATCCCTTTCTTCTTTCCTCCTCCTAGCACTGGACATTTTCTCATTCTTTCCCAATTAGATAAGTGAAATGGTATCCCATTGTTTTAATTTGTATCTCTTAAGTTATTAGTGAGTTAAAAATTTCATATTTATTGGCTATTTGTATATTTATTTTTAACTGCCTGGTTTTGTCCTGAATCCTTTTTCTCTGTTAGTTTTCTTGGGAGTTAATAAATATGGGAGCTTCTTGTTCACAGTGTTTCCAATCCGTGCAGATGGTGCTGAGGGTGACTGGCTCTGAGAGTGCTGTGACCTCGCCCCCAGGCATTAAACTTGGGCCCTCCAGGATGACAAGGGTATGAGGAGCCTGTTGGTGGGCTGGCCGATGCACTGGCTGGCCAGGTTCTGCTGGGGACAGCCAGGCGGGCAGTGTTTTATGTTAGTATATCTCCTCTGGTCCCCAAGATCTTATTGCTGGCTGAGGCCGTTGGCTGCCATGGTGCTGCAGGAACTTGCCCTTCCAGCTGTGTGATGTGCGACAGCCGGTGGGATGGAGCTGAGGCCAGGCCTCCCCATTGGGTGGCTGACACTTGCCTCCTGTGGGCCAGTTGAGAACTGCCTGGACATGGTTTGACTCACCTGTGTGTGTCAGCTACGCCCTTTTAAGACTTTAGTTTTGTTGTATTTGTGCATGTCTGTGCTTAAACAGGTTCGGTGACTTGATTTGGGAAGTCACATCTTGGGGAGACTTACCAGGGACCCAAGTGCGGAGTCAGCTTGGGGGGCACTGATGGCGTCACTGCCCCCGGGGAGGCTGCCCATTTCTTGTAGGTCTGTGGCCTGTGAGAAGCAAAATTCTCTGATGGCCTTCCAGGAGGTAGAGCCCTTTCCTAGGACCCATGGCATTTCAGATAGAAGGCCCTAATTTTAGGGAAGTGAGGCAGTATCAGGGAATGGGAGATGCAGCCATTCAAGGCCTTAGAAGCTCTGGCGTTTGTGAATCATGTCCAGAACTAGTACAAAGAGGAGAGGCATCCTGATCCTTTCCTATAAAGGGGTCTCCATGACCTTTAGAAGCAGCAAGAAGGGAGCCTGGCATGACAGCAGCAGACCCTCCCAGGTGGTTAGACTTGTTCACTTGGCTGCTTACATGTCAAATCCACTTCCTCTGGGCAAATTTCTACTGCACCATGACCCTGGGGAACCATGGGAGGCACATGGTCCTGTGTAGCCCCCAGCCTCTTCCCAGCATGCACCTGCAGGCCTGCTCTGAGGCCCCCAGGCCAGACGTTGCCTGCTGTGCAGAGGTTGTGTTCTGAAGTAGTATTAATAACATTTACTTAATGCCCCTACAATATATGTGTATATATGTGCCAGGGACCGTTCTAAATACATTGCAATTGCAGATAGTTCACTAATGCCCATCACCATCCTGTAACGTGGGTTCCTTTGTCACACCCATTATACAAATGAAGAGGAAACTGACTCACAGGGCGCTTCACTGACCTGCCCAAGGTCATAAAGCTCGTAAGAGGGGTCGGAACCCAGACAGTCTAGCTCCAAAGTCTAGAATGGGAACCACAGTTGTCCATGGCTGCTGGAAGAGGGCTCATGCCCCTCTCAGAATCCAACAAGCTATGAAATCCAAAGTAGGACACGGGTACACACATTCCCAGCTCACCATGCGTAGGATGAGAGACCCCCTCAGCTACCTGAATCTGGAGCTTGCAAGAAACAGCTGGGAGGGTTAGTCTTGTGTTTTGTGGGAAGAAGTCTTATTTTTCTTGCATCACTGTAGAAGGTTCTTGCTGCATGGCCTCAAGGGAAGTCCTCTCTATTCAGTAGCTGTTCTTTCAAAGTCTGATTTCATCCATGCATTTGTCTACTCATTTACGGAGCAACTATTGTGTGTCAGGCATAGGGCTTGTGCTGGGGTAAAACTTACAACATCCCTGCCTTAAAAACACCAGTGAAGGTTCAGTCAGGTAAGTGGGCAGATTTGGGTGGAGTGTCCTTTGTCTTGATAATCAAATATCACCGAATCCACAGCTTCACATCTCCTTGAAATCAGAGGTTTCCGGTACAGCCCAGTCATCCCAGCACCCAGCTCTGATAGTCTCTGCATCGGCAACAGTGATGCCTGTGTGAGGTGGTTTGAGATTCTAGGTCTCGGTAGCTCCTAGAGGCAGGTGGGGTCCAGTCCCCACTTGTCCTTATTTGGGGTTCTTTAATCCTCCCCACATGTTTTTCGAGGCCAGTTCAGAACCCTAGCCACATTTCTCAGTGGCGTGCTGTGTAAGGAAGAGGGGAGCATTGGAGGTGGGAAGAGCAGTGCTTTGTTTGTGGTAGGGACACAATCAGTGTTCCTTGGGTTCAATTCAGATGAAAAACAAGTGGGTTTTCCTGACAGCTACTGGTTCAGAAATGGTCTGTTAAGCAAATTTAGAAAATAACTACTTTTTGAGGAAAGGGACAACTACTTGTACTTTTGAGTTGGTGCTGGAGCAAGTTAGGACTTTTGGGGACTATCGAGAAGGGATGATTAAATTTTGCAGTGTAATAAGGACATGAGATTTGGGGGGACAGGGAGAATGTTATAGCTTGGATATTTGACCATCCAGACCTCATGTTGAAATTTGGTCCCCAATGTTGGAGGTACAGCCTAAATGGAAATATCTGGGTCATGGTGGTGGATCCCTCATGAATGGCTTGGTGCCATCCTCGTGGTAATGAGTGAGTTCTTGCTCTGTGAGTTCTAGCAAGAGCTGGTTGTTAACGAGAGCTTGGCTCCTCCCCCGTTGCCTCCTCTCTTGCCACATGATCTCTGCACAGGCCGGCTCTTCTTCCACCTTCTACTGTGAGTAGAAGCAGCCAGACGCCCTCCCCAGAAGCAGATACTGGCACCACGCTTCTTGTACAGTCTGCAGAACTGTGAGCCAGATAAGCTTTTCTTTAGCAGTTAAAATATATTGATACATTGATTTGCCAGTTGGCTTATTGCCGGGGCATCCCTGAGAGGCGTTGGTGGCCTTGCCCTCTCCATCGCTGTGAAGGTAAGTGGCGCTAGTGCTGTAGGTGGGGGGAGAAGGTGAGGTACTTTGGAAATGAAGAGCCCCCATAGCTATTTCTGTTGCTGTTGGCACCTCCTGAGTTTCTCAGTGCTCAGAGATAGATCAGGAACCTGCTTGTTGCTCCGCAGCTCCTGGGGTGCTTGTGCCCTTTCCTTGTAGACCAGACTTGTCCAATCCGTGGCCTGTGGGCCACATGTGGACCAGGATGGCTTTGAATAATGTGGCCCAACACAAATTCATAAACTTTCCTAAAACTTTATGAGATTTTTTTTTAAGCTCATCACCTGTCATTGGTGCATTTTATGTGTGGCCCAAGATGATTCTTCCGCTTCCATTGTGGCCCCGGGTGCCCCTGTTGTAGACCATCAGCCCTACACGCTTGCGCTTGCAGAGCTGCCTGGGCACACTCAGGTGCTCCAAGGACCAGCCCGCTGGGAATGGGGTGGCTGGACCAGGGCGCTTCTGGTACAGCTGTGTCATCAGGTACCTTTGACCCCCTCTTCTCCCTGCTGCTCCCATGTTCCTAGGGTCTGAGGACGTGCTCTCCTGCATCCTGGCCCCTGCCCAACCTCTCCCTTATTCTCCCTTCACATCAGTCACCCATCCCGTGCTTCATAGACAGCGGCAGAGGAGTCTAAGAGGGTACGTACGGCTCCACTCCCCAGCCCCAGCCAAAGCAGATCTGCTTTGTTTTGAGGTACATGTGTAGCATTTTACTTGGCGGGGGAAGAAGGCTTTCGCTGCTTAAAAAGTTTGAAAACCACCATAGTGCAGGATGCTTTCAGCCTGGGCACCGAGGCCCTCCCATATGGCCCATGTGAAACTACTAGTTTGTCTGTCACCTCCCACCTCCCCCTGCCCCTCCCCCCATTCTGTGACCTCCCAGCAAACTGATCCTGTCCTACTTTGGCCAGTGGAAGTTCAACCTTGCCTCCCTGCCTCAGGGCTCAAATCACTGCCTGTTCAGGAAGCTGTCGCAGACCCCCTTAACCCAACGACAGTGTCTGCTGGGTTCGGTGAGCGTATTACAGTGAAGTACTCTCATCTTAGGTGTACGGCTTGGTGATCCAGATGCGGAACCCTTCATGCCCTCTTCTAGTGGGTACCTACCCCCGAGGTAACCACTATTAGGTCTCGATCACCAGACCAGTTTTTTATCATTAGGTTGAGCACTGTCTGTCTTCTCTAGTTCAGTGTCATATCTGCACGATCCATCTGTGTTTATGTATCAGTAGACCTTATTTTTGATGGAGATTTAGTATTCCATTGTGTGAATGAGCTTAGGTGTGTCCTGCTGATGAGGTGGGGGCTGTTCCCAGCAGATGTTCTAACCCATGTCCTCTAGTGGCCACATGCACATGCTTCTCTTGAGCACATAACATGCTTGCTGTTTTGACTACTCACACGGACACTCGTGCTAATGATCTTTAGCCACTTAGGATGACGGCCTTATTTATGAGATGGGTCTTGTTCTGTTGCCCAAGCTGGAGTGCAGTGAAGCAATCATGGCTCACGGCAGCCTCGACCACCTGGGCTTCAGTGATCCTCCTGTCTCAGCCTCCTGAGTAGCTGGGACTACAGGTGCACACCACCGTGCCCCACTAATACTGGCTTTCAGTGATGCAAGTCTGCCCTCTGGGGGTGATCTCGGTCATTGATCTTACCTATGACTCAGCATTGGGGTTGTTCCTGGTTCTGGTGTACACGGAGACTGTGACCCCTGTGTGGATTTGGGGTGAGGCAATTGTAGGTCCTGTAGGCCTTGAGCCACGACTTATTAGCTATTTGTTGATTAATCAAAATCAGAAAAGATCCTTTATCTTACAGAATTTAAGGTCCCCACTGCTGATGTGTGAAGGGCTTTCACAGCCCTTCTTCTAATTCTGTGGTTTGATTGGCTGCTCTTAAGCATTTCCTGGCTTTTCTTGAGTTCACACCAGCTGACCAATCTCTGGGGCCCCTCTGGTGGGCAGGATGTTGTGGGAGAAGCTGGGACCTGCGATGAGAACAGGCCTGGCACTGTGCCAGAGGTCCCAGGACGTCTCTGTGCCGGGGCTCTCTGTGTACAATGAAAGTTGGACAATCTTTCTTGGAAAACGTGCCTGAGCTTCACGTGTGGAATGAAGACCTCACAGCAGCTTCCCTCGTGGTGGGCTGTGGACACGCGTAGGGCCAAGAGCTTCCACTTCCCCCTTCAGCCTGGGAGGTGTGCCTGGCTGGCAGCTCATCCCTTCTGCACTCACAGGAGGGTGTTCGTGAAGCCTTTGTCTTGAGGGCCGTCAGGGCACTGTGTGAATTTCTCTGCTCCTCCTAAAAGCCCGCCTGCTGAGTGGGTGCATTTATTTTCTGTCTTATCACATCAGTACAAGCGTACTTTTGACAGGTACGCTTGTCAAAAGCTGGATTATAAATCAGTCAGTTCTGTGGTGTCAGATCTCTCTTTTTGCCTTGGCTTCTGAGACAGGATGGACCGTATACCTATGCGTGAGCCCTCAAGAAGCCTCTTTCTGGGGACCTGAGCTCGGGTGTGAGGCCCCTGAGGTGCCTGGTTAAGGCGTGAAAGAGGAGTTTGGGGCTGTTACAGCTGTCATTTTTAGGTGGTCAACTGTTCCAGAGGATTTGGAAACAAAAGCAATGTTAGCACCTGTGTCCCATGGCTCAGGGGCCTCCATGACTGGCTTTCCACCCACAGTCCTGACCTCATGCCTTGCTGGTGTCTGCAATAATACGGGGTGTTTCCTTGGGACAAAATAAACTTCTCTGCCTTCAAAGTGGTCCCTCATGAGGGGGAGGAAGTGGCACTGACCCCCGTGGCCTGCAGTCACCTTGGGCCCATCAGCACCTGTACTGGTGCAGGGATGAGAGGGAGTGCAGGCCCAGCTGTGGGGGCAGGCCTCCTGGGCCCTGTGTGAGCCCCGCCTGTTCTAGTCACCGGGCTGTGCGGTGGTGCATGAGTGATTGGTGCTGAATGTTAAATCCTGTACCTCCTCAGGTGGCTTTGTTTTGTTTACAAACTTTGCATGAATGTTCTCCTTTGTCAGAGGTGGGATAGTTTGCCTGGAAGGTGACACTGTGTGTCTGCATGGACAGGAGCAGCAGACATCAGAGAGATGCAATTGAGATAAATGGTATGTTGACTAAGCCCCACTCCACTCCTCAGGATATGAGCAGCTGGGGTCCCTGCATGCATGGAGGTCTGTCCCTTGAGGGTCTCACTGTTGAGGAGGCCCCACTTCCCTACTCTGGAGATGAGCAGCCCCAGGTCCCTGTGTTCATGGAGGTCTGTCCCTCAGGAGGGTTTCAGCCCCAGGTCCCTGTGTGCATGGAGGTCTGTCCCTCAGGAGGGTTTCCCTGTGAGCCCACACTCACCTGTCCTGCACCGCGAGCTGGTAGCAGTTCCCCAGGGATGTGGCCCGACGGGTTGTAGGAAGGACGCCACTCAGGGATGAGCTGCTTCCTAAATGCCCTCATGCATCCTAGACCCTCTCCTCAGCAGCCTGAGCCTCTGATCCTGCCCATGAATGCTGGTGTGGGCATGTTTGACCCTGTGTCCAGTCTGTCTGGTGGAGACGGGGCAGGTGCAGTGATATAGTTTGGCTGTGTCCTCACCCAAATCTCATCTTGAATTGTACTCTCATAATTCCCACATGTTGTGGGAGGGACCTGGTGGGAGATAATTTGAATCATGGGGGTGGTTCCCCCCACACTGTTCTCATGGTAGTGAATCAGCCTCAGGAGATCTGATGGTTTTATCAGGGGTTTCCACTTTCACATCTTCCTTATTTTCTCTTGCGGTCGCCATGTAAGAAGTGTCTTTCGCCTCCCACCGTGATTCTGAGGCCTCCCCAGCCATGTGGAACTGTAAGTCCAATTAAACCTCTTTTTCTTCCCAGTCTTGGGTATGTCTTTATCAGCCATGTGAAAATGGACTAATACAGTAAATTGGTACCAACATAGTGGGGTGTTGAAAGATACCTGAAAAGATACCTGAAACTGTGGAAGTGACATTGGAACTGGGTAACAGGCAGAGATTGGAACAGTTTGGAGGGCTGAGAAGAAGACAAGAAAATGTGGGGAAGTTTGGAACTTCCTAGAGACTTGTTGAATGGCTTTGACCAAAGCCTGTTAATGATGTACACAATAAGGTCCAGGCTGAGGTGGTCTCCGATGGAGATGAGGAACTTGTTGGAAACTGGAACAAAGGGTTAGGGTTAGGGTTTCGCAAAGAGACTGGTGGCATTCTGCCCCTGCGCTAGAGATTTGTGGAACTTTGAACTTGAGAGGGATGATTTAGGGAATCTGGTGGAAGAAATTTCTAAGCAGCAAAGCATTCAAGAGGTGACTTGGGTGCCATTAAAGGCATTAATTTTTTTTTTTTTTTTTTTGGACAAAGTCTCGCTCTTGTCCCCCAGGCTGGAGTGCAGTGGCGCGATCTTTGTTCACTACAACCTCCGCCTCCTGGGTTCAAGCGATTCTCCTGCCTCAGACTCCCGAGAAGCTGGGATTACAGGTGCCTACCACCATGCCCGGCTAATTTTTGTATTTTTAGTAGAGACGGGGTTTCACCATGTTGGCCAGGCTGGTCTTGAACTCCTGACCTCAGGTGATCTGCCCGCCTTGGCCTTCCAAAGTGCTGGGATTACAGGCGTGAGCCACCGCGCCTGGCCAGGCATTCAGTTTTATAAGGGAAGCACAGCGTTAAAGTTTGGAAAATTTGCAGCTTGACAGTGTTATAGAAAAGAAAAACCCAATTTCTGAGGAAAAATTATTGCCGGCTGCAGAAATTTGCATAAGCAAGGAGGAGCCAAATGTTAATCCCCAAGACATTGGGAAAATGTCTCCAGGGCATGTCAGGGACCTTCATGGCAGCCCCTCCCATCATAGGCCCAGAGGCCTAAGGAAAATGGTGGTGTTGGCCGGGCCCAGGGTCCCTGAGCTGTGTGCTGCCTAGGGACTTGGTGCCCTGCGTCCCAGCTGCCCCAGCCATGGCTGAAAGGCGCCAATGGAGAGCTTGGGCCGTGGCTTCAGAGGGTGCAAGCCCCAAGCCTTGGCAGCTTCCATGTGGTGTTGAGCCTGAGGGTGCAAAGAAGTCAAGACTGGGGGTTTGGGAACCTCTGCCTAGATTTCAGATGTGTGGAAATGCCTGAATGTCCAGTCAGAAGTCTGCTGCAGGGGCTGGATGCTCATGGAGAACCTCTGCTAGGGCAGTGCTGAAGGGAAATGTGGGGTTGGAGCCCCCACACAGAGTTCCTACTGGGGCACTGCCTAGTGGAGCTGTGAGAAGACCCAAAGTCCTCCAGACCCCAGAACGGTGGATCCACCGACAGCTTGCACTGTTCACCTGGAAAAGCTACAGACCCTCAATGCCAGCCTGTGAAAGCAGCTGGGAGGGAGGCTGTACCCTGCAAAACCACAGGGACACGGAGCTGCCCAAGGCTATGGGAACCCACCTGTTACATCAGTGTGACTGGATGTGAGACCTGAAGTCAAAGGAGATCATTTTAGAGCTTTAAAATTTGACTGCCCCGCTGGATTTCGGACTTGCATGGGCCCTGTAACCCCTTTGTTTTGGCCAGTTTCTCCTATTTGGAATGGCTGTACTTACCCAATACCTGTACCCCCATTGTATCTAGGAAGTGACTAGCTTGCTTTTGATTTTACAGGCTAATAAGTGGAAGGGACTTGCCTTGTTTCAGGTGAGACTTTGGACTGTGGACTTTTGGGTTAATGCTGAAATGAATTCAGACTTTGGGGGACTGTTGGGAAGGCATGATTGGTTTTGAAATGTGAGGACATGAGATTTGGAGGGGCTGGGGGAGGAATGATATGGCTTGGCTCTGTGTCCCCACCCAAATCTTATCCTAAATTGTACTCCCATAATTTCCATGTATTGTGGGAGGGACCTGATGGGACATAATTTGAATCATGGGGGCGGTTTCCCCCACACTGCTCTCGTGGCAGTGAATGAGTCTCACAGGATCTGATGGTTTTATCAGGGGTTTCTGCTTTTGCATCTTCCTATTTCTCTTGCCACCACCACGTGGGAAGTGCCTTTCACCTCCCACCATGATTCTGAGGCCTCCCCAGCCATGTGGAAATGTAAGTCCCATTAAACCTCTTTTTCTTCCCAGTCTCAGATATGTCTTTATCAGCAGCATGAAAACAGACTAATCATGCAGGGAGCACAGGCCCAGGACTGCAGGCCTGGCCACCTCGTCTACTTCCGTCAGCAGCCCTGCAGTAGGCTTTCTGCAGTAGAGGTCAGAGGACTCCTCCTAGTGACCCACCCCACCCACCCTCGTCCCTGGTGTGGACATCACCTAGCAGAGGCCCGTTGAATGGTGTGGCTTGGGGGGCAGGGGCAGAACCTACCACTGTTTATCTCCACCCAGAGCTGCGGGCTCTGGTCACACTCAACACAGCTTTTCGCTCATGGAATTATTAAAAGATTATTTCATTTTTTAAAAATGCCCTGAAAAACAGCCACCTGCCAGCAGTGAAGGGACAGGCCTAGGAAAGCAGTGGCTTCTACTCAGAGATGAGGGCTTGTGGTTCAGCTGCGGGAAGGCTGAATCTGCCAGCAGCTCAGGCCCACAGTGTGAGCCCAAAACAGGTTTACTATTCTGCACTATTATAATTCCATACATGCCAGAGGTCTCCCTTTACTGTGCTTGCAACTTTGGGTTTTTGAGAAGGGCTCAGCAGCCATCCCTGTGGATGGCTGTGAGATGCTGAACCCATCTCTAGGCCTGGGGGAGAACAAACAGCTTGGTGAGCAAGTTGAGCGCGTGAATTTCTCCCATTGGCTGGGGTCTTATTCTCTCACCAGGGCCTGTGTTGAGCATAGAACATGTATTCGTATTAGATTCACACCACTACTCTGGGATGAATGTTTTTATCCATTTTACAAAGGGGAAACAGGATCAGAGAAGTTAAATAAATTATCCAAAGTTACACAGCCAATACAGGTGAGGATTGGAGCCCAGGAGTGTCCACTCAGAGCCTGGCTCTTTGCAGCTTTGCTGTGTTTTCTGTCTGTATTTGTACAACTCCAGTGACCCAGTCTGCATCCCCTCAGCCACTGCCAGTGGGCAGCACAGCTCGGATGCAGAACTGCCTAATTCATCCATGTATCATGAGCTAAAATGGGAATGGGACCCCACTTTCTTCCACAGGCTGGAGTTCCAGGCATCTGCCTAAGTGAATTAACCTTTCAGGAAAGTCTTGTGAAGTCAGGGACAGATGAACAGCCTGTGCTCGTGCCTCACACACTTGGGCCCAGGCCAACTCCCTAGCACCCCTCCCCTGGCCCCACTTCTCAGCACTAGAGTCTCCTGAGCCCTCACTTGTTTCTGGAGTGGCCCTGGCCTGTTCATCCTGCTCCCTTGCTGATGGGCCATCCTTGTCCATTCCCTCCGTGAGGGGCATCTCCTCCCACCTGGGGTGTTCCTTCCCACAAAGGGCACCCCTTGTACCTGACCTTCCATTTGGAATTCTCTCTCCCATCATTGTCGCCCTTTAGGTCTTTTCAAAATTGCCTTCTTGAATTCAGCCTCAGCTCCTCATTTACTAGCCTTGTGACTATGGGCAGGTTATTAAACCCCTCTAGGTTTCAGTCTCCTCATTTGTAAAGTGGGAACAATGACACCTCCCTAGGGTGGCCATCAGGATTAGAGACAGCATGCACACAAAGCTTGGCACAGACTCTGTCTTCTCTCCTGTATGATAAATCCCTTCTGGACAGAGACCATGTTCATAGACCTCCGTGTTCTCCACTCCTACCCCTCCCCAACTCCTACATTTAGCAGGGCTGGGTGCGTCGGTGGAGAACACATGCATGAACCAGTGGCAGGCCCTCTGCAGGGACTGCCTCTGCTCAGAGGGGACCACAGGGTACAGTGGGTTTAGCTATCATCCTGGGCAGTCTGACACGATGCTCGTCTGGGCAGTTCTGCGAGTGCCAACGGCTGGGCCATCATCACTCTGGATCTTGGGTGGACAGCACCTGGGCGGGCGCCAGGCTCCACCTCATCTGACTCATAGGTGTGTGGCCCGATTTTAAACCGTCCCAACGTGTCAGCCCAGGAAGTCATTCCGTAGCAAACAATGCCGAGTCCCACGCTCTCGCAGGTTCCTCATTAGGATGTCCGCCTGTATTTCTTTTAAGACCCGTTGCACTCTCTTTTCCTACATGGAGTTCTTTCTGTGTTTCTTAGTTTCCTACAGGACACAGATGTGCACATGTGCTCCCTGGCCTGAGGGTCTGACTTGGCTCATGTTTGCCATGCACACGCGCGAGCTCCTTTACAGCTGGAATGTGCCTGGGCTTGGATGGTAGGCCAGCATCGCCATCCCCTCCCATCAGACCCTGCTCTAGGCCAGGGGCTCTGACAGTCTAAGCGAGTCTCAGCCCCTGCCAGTGAGTGGTTTAGAGCTGCGCGTGTGACCCCACCCTGACAGTGAGACTTGAGGGTCTTCTTCCTCCGATGTGGTGATACTGTGACCCTATGACCCACCTGGATGCGTGGGGAAATGTGGGAGACACCTGAAGGCCCCCAGCACGTCCTGGAGCCAACTCCCGTGTCAGCGTTTCCCTGGAGCATCTCAGACACACACAAGGTCCTGCTTGCCTAGCCGCCCACACTGCCCTTCTTGTTCCTGGGGCTGTCCAGGCTACTTTGGTTGTGCCATGGGGTGAAATGCTCTCTGTCCTCACGCTTCACCCAGTTATTTCCACTCCTTGTACACGCAGTTTAAATTAGGGCCTGTGTTTTACAGTTTTTGTTTGCATATCTCAGAGTTTGCAATTACGTATTTACGTGTGTGATTATTGTCTAACTTCCGGCTCGAGCAAACCATCAGCCACATGAAGATAGGTCAGTTGTGCAACCTTTAATATGCACGTGAGCCCTGACTCTCGTGAGCATGCAGATTTGGACTCCGGGTCTGGTGTAGAGCATCTCCAGCTGGCTCCAGGGAATGCTTCTGGTTGAAGGAACGTCCTGGAGGAGCAGGAGATTGAACTTTCTGAAATGACCTTGCCTGGGCCCAGCCCAGAGGTGCTGATTCCTTGGCCCGAGGGGGCTCCTGGCTCAGACAGGACTCCCAGCCCAGGGGCCTTGCCCATCTGCGCTGTGTTGTGCCAAAGTAATTTCTGACCTAATTGTCCCAGATTTGGCGTTGTGTTCTTATGTGTGTGTTTTTAAATTTACTATATTGTAAAGGCTTCCTTGAGCCCTTAAACCCTTTTAAAATATCACTTCTGGCCAGGCATGGTGGCTCACACCTGTAATTCCAGCACTTTGGGAGGCCGAGGTGGGAAGATCACGAGGTCAGCAGTTTGAGGTCAGGAGTTCAAGACCAGCCTGGCCAACACGGTGAAACCACATCTCTGCTAAAAATACAAAAATTAGCCAGGTGTGGTGGCGTGCACCTGTAATCCCAGCTACTCGGGAGGCTGAGGCAGGAGAATTGCTTGAACCCAGGAGGTGGAGGTTATGGTGAGCAGAGATCACGCCACTGCCCTCTACCCTGGGCGACAGAGTGAGACTGTCTTCAAATAAAATAAAAATAAACCCACTTCTGTTAGCTTCATCGTATCTCGACCTGGAAATGTGCTTTCATGTGTTTGATGCACTTAGTATTTCCATTTGTCACAATTGTAAGTATTTTGATGAGCATTTTCTATGGGAATCTCTTGTCTCTGTTTCTGATCGCCTGCAGTTGTTCACTGTTCTCACCTGTAGGCCTGGGGTGGGGACCTTAGATTCGAGGCAGGCCCCTGGGGGTGTGAGGCAGGTCCTTGGCGGAGAGGGGCCTTAGATGGGAGATGCAGTCTGTGAGCAGGGAATGGGGTCTCAGTGGGCAGGGCCTTAGGTGGGAGGCGCAGTCTGTGGATGGGGGTGGGGCTTCAGGGCTGCATCTTAGGAGGTGCAGTCTGTGGGCTTGGGGCCAAGACCCTGTGGTGTCTGGGACCTTAGATAGAGACAGTCTGCACGCCCGGGGGCAGGCCTGGGGTGGGTGGGCCTTGTTGGGGTGGGGACCCCTCGCTGACAGTGTGAGCTGTAGGGGCACTTGGTGCCTGAGACTCACCCAGCAGCGCTGGTTGAGGAGGCTGGGGGTCCATGTAGATGGGCCTGGGGTGGCCTTGTGCATGTGGCCTGTGTTCCCCAGGACTGTGTGTCCGGGAGCTCCCATTCCTTGGCCTCCCCTCTGCTCACCTCCCCTCCCCTCCACTCACCTCCCCTCACCTCCCCACGGCACCTTCCGCAGTTTTCACTTGGGGTCTCACTGCTTGCTGCCGTCTCCCCGTGGGATGCCGCTTCCTGGGCACCAGGTAGGGCCCTTTTCCTGCTGTGCTCAGAGGCCTTGAAACCGCTCCTCGATGAACAAAGGTGGGGCCTGCCTCATGCCGGTCACCTGTCGTTTAGTAAATGTTTTTAGTGTCTACTGTATACTAAGCTCTCTTGGGGATAAAATGGAGACCACATTTTTCTTTTACTGTACAGCCCAGCACAGGAAAATATGGGTTCAATGAGTAAGTTTCTACCTGGCTCAAAGAAGTGAGTTCAAATAGAGACGTGGCCACTCAAGAGGACACTGCTGTGAACCTCCTGGCCTTTCTGAAGCCCTGGTGGCCTGGTGGTTCCCGGGGTTGCCCTCTCATGAATGGGGTTTCTCAGACGTTCTTCTCTTTCTAGGGTCTGTTCTGCTGAAGGGAAGGATGTGGGATGGGGAGTGGGTGGGAAGTCCTCAGACTCTCAGGAGAATCCACCTGCCTGCAACAGACGCAGCGCCTGCCATGCAGTCACCAGTGTGGAACACCACCCGGTGTGTGTGACCCGGTGGCTCCCACCCAAGTCTGACCAGAAGAAGGGGGGAGCCGGTCAGAGCAATTCAGTGCTTTCTTCTCGAGTCATTTGGAAGCAAAGCCTTTTGCAAGAAAACACAGCCTTGCTTCTTGTCACCGTGTGCAAGTATTCTTTGAAACCTTGCCTCTTTGTTTTTGCTGTTTGAAAACATGTTCACCTGCGTGCTGACATTTGGCTCCAGATGGGGAAGATTATGGCAAATGCAGTGTCCGCAGGACCGGACTGGTGGGACTCATTGCTCTATAAGGGACATGGAACACATTTCATGACTTTGTGCTCAAACCTTGTCCTGTCTTTCTGTTTTGTGACATTGTCAGCCAATGTCAATTTAATACAATTCTAGAGTTTCATTTTAAAACTGGTCAAGCCAGGCCACGCCTGTCATCCCAGTAATTTGGGAGGCTCAGGCAGGAGGATCACTGGACCCTAGGAATTTGAGACCAGCCCTAGCTACAGGGTGAGACTCTGTCTCTACAAATATATATATATATTTATTTTAATTAGCTGGGTGTGGTGGTTGTGAGCTTATAGTTTTATCTACTGGAGAGGCTGAGGTGGGAGGATTGCTGGAGCCTGGGAGGTTGAGACTGCAGGGAGCCACCGCTGCACTGCAGCCTGGGCAACAGAATAAGACCCTGCCTCAAAAAAGCAAATAAGCAAAAAAACTGGTCAACAGGTTTAATTCATTAATTCAGTAGATTCAAGTGCCTGCTGTGTGACTGTAGTCAGTGGTAAGCTGCAGCAGTTTCCTGCCACTTGTAATATGGCAATTAAAAATTTTAAATTTGTGGCTGCTTAGGATCTGGGAGGTGACCTGTTCCTCAGCAAATTTTGACTGATAAATTAATGCCTGGGTCTTCAGCCTAGTTCTTTCCTGGCCAGTGTGACAAGAGTCTGTCACGTCTTTGGGGGCACATTATAATCATGAGACATAATCTTTCTCCAGTTCAGGGGCAGCTGTGAATCAGGGGTACTGCCCCAGTAGAACTATGAACATCCAGCAAAAGACTGTTTTCAAAATATACCAATTAAGTGAAAAAAGCATGAAGTAGACCAGTGTGGGTAGTGTGCTACCATTGTTTAGAAAAGAGGGAAGATAGAGACAATTCACATTTATTTGCCTTCACATGCATAAGATATCTCTGGAAGGGCACATTAAGAGCTGAAATCTCACGCCTGTAATCCCAGCCCTTTGGGAGGCCAAGGCGGGCGGATTACCTGAGGTCGGGAGTTTGAGACCAGCCTGACCAACATGGAGAAACCCCCATCTCTACTAAAAATGCAAAATTAGCTGGGTATGGTGGTGCATGCCTGTAATCCCAGCTACTCAGGAGGCTGAGCCAGAATTGCCTGAACCCAGGAGGCAGAGGTTGTGGTGAGCCAAGATCGTGCTATTGCACTCCAGCCTGGGCAACAAAGAGAGAAACTCCATCTCAAAAAAAAAATGCTGAAGTCATTGGTTACTTGTGGGGAGGGGGCTGGGTAGCTGGAGATTTCACTAAATAGCTTAATGTTGAGCTATGTGGTTATATAGCCCTATTCAAATCATAAAGAAAAATATAACAGTGTGTGATCCTGATTTTTTAAAAACATACGTGTTAAAGAAGCCTGGAAGAATGTCTTCCTACACATTAGAGTGGTTTTCTTTCTGGTGGGGTGATGTGCACAGTTAGATGTCCGTGTGTGGGGCCCTTGTGAGTGGCCCAGAGATGACTAGGTGTGCTCTGATCTTCTTGTCCTCTGGCAGCACCTTGGGTGTCACACTAGACCTGGACTTCCCTCTTTGTATGTCTTGTACATGTGGGAGGGGGCATCTACATTGAAACTTGCTGGTTTCCCCAGGATGGCTACTCTCCCCAGCTTCTCCGACTACTTCAGGCAACACTATCTTGATTTGGGTGCAAAAAAGAAGAAGAATGCTTTTAAAAAACACAAGAGTATTTTGAGGAAATGACAAAGGACAATAGAAATGCAGTGTCAGAAACATTTGCCCTTCAAGTTTAATTTTGCTTTTTTGTGAAAACCAGCCTGAAGGGGGAGGTTAGCTGGGAGGGAACTGAGTCGGGCACTGTGGCAGAGAGTGAGCAGGGTAACTGTGAATGGGGCATTCAGTTGTCTGCCTCTATAAAGGGGACGCTACATCTCCCAAGTGGCTTAAAGATTAAAAATAATATATGTGCATCTCATGCCCCAAGCAGCTATGAGAACTTCAACATGGCATGGGCCTTTGCATGAGTGATGGAAATGGCCAAGAGCTTCCCTCCCTTTGGTTTGTTGAAGAACAGCACATGGGTCCAGCCCCTAAGGGTCCTCCCTAGTATGAAAGGACTAGGTGACAAGAAGACACCGTTAAAATTCTCCTCTTCATTATTTTGGACCTTTTGTAAAGGAAAAGCAGACACGAGTCCAACATGCAGATGATGGCTGCTTCGTGCGTAGACTGAGAAACGGTGCGGCGGTTCCTTGGGGATGGTTCTGAGCCAGAGCTGCACCTTGATCAGCAAAAGCGTGACATCCTAAAGTGTTTAAGTCAGTAGTAGCTGACTTGAGTTTAACATGAAACCAGCAGGGGACTATGTGTTCAGTGGTAAGAAGAATGCATACACAGTTGGAGCACTGGGCCAGAGTCAGGAAATAAGAGTCTCATTTCCAGCTGGAATCAAGTTTATCTGTGGCTTTTGGGCAAGTCTCTCACCCTCTCTGAGCCGTCAGTGCAGGGGCTTGGATGGTCACTTTCTTTTTTTTTGAGGCGGAGTCTTGCTCTGTCGCCCAGGCTGCAGTGCAGTGGTGCGATCTCAGCTCACTGCAAGTTCCACCTCCCGGGTTCACGCCATTCTCCTGCCTCAGCCTCCCGAGTAGCTGGGACTACAGGCGCAAGACTTCATTTAAAAAAAAAAAGAAAAAAGAAAAAATTAAGTCTTCTAATCCATGAGCATGAATGTCTTTTCCATTAATTTAGATCTTCTTTATTTTTTCAACAATATTCTATAGTTTTCAATGTATAAATCTTTCACTTATTTTGCTTATTCCTATTTTATCCTTTGTAATGCTATTGTTAATGGAATTTTCTTAATTTTTAGATTGTTCATCACTACTGTTTAGAAATACAGTTTATTTTTCTGTGTGGGTATTGTATACTAAAACCATGCTGAACTCATTTATTAACTCTAATAAGGTTTTTTTTGATGGATTCCTTAGGATTTTCTATATACAAATGCATATCATCTGTGAATAGAGATATTTTAACTTCTTTCATTCCAATCTAATGTCTTTTATTTTCTTGGCTGTCCTGGGTCGAAACTATAGTACAATGTTAAATAGATGATGTGAAAGTAGACATTCTTGTTTTGTTGTTGATCTCAGGGGAAATCATTGTCTTTTAACCATTAAGTATGATGTTGGCTGTGAGTTTTCATGGATCTTCTCTGTGTAGGATGAAGAAGTCTCTTTCTATTCCTAGTTTGTTGAGTGTTTTTAATCATAAAAAGGTGTTAGATTTTGTCAAATGTTCTTTTTGTATCTATTGACATGATCATATGGCTTTTGTCCTTTTAATATTGTTTATTACATTGACTGATTTTGGAATGTTAAACCAACCTTGCATTCATGTGATAAATCTCACAGGTCATGGTGTGTGGTCCTTTTTATATGTTGCTAGATATGGTTTGCTAGTATTCTCTTGAGGATTTTTCTATCTCTAGTCATAACAGATATTGGACTGTAGTTTTCTTTTCCTGTGATGTCTTTTTCTGGTTTTGATATCAGGTGAAAGCTGACCTCATAGCATAAATTGGCAAGTGTTCCCTCTTATTTTTTGGACGAATTTGTGAAGGTTTGATTTTGATTTTGTGAACACTTTGTATAATTCGCCAGTGAAACCATCTGGGTCTGGACTTTTCTTAGTACAGATTCAGATAATTCAGTCAAACAAGAGATGATTTAATATCTTGTTACAAATTTATTCAGATTTTCTGCTTCTTTTTGAGTCAGTTTTGGTAGTTTGTGTATTTTTCTAGGAATCAGTCCATTTCATCAAGGTTATCTGATTTGTTGGCATGCAGTTACTCATAGTATTCCTCTATGATCCCTTTTTACAATAAAATTTTATTTTCGAAAAGTTTTAGGAAGCTGAGACAGGCAGATCACTGAAGGTCAGGAGTTCAAGACCAGCCTGGACAACATGGTGAAATTCCATCTCTACTAAAAGTACAAAAATTAGCCAGACATGGTGGTGCGCACCTGTAATCCCAGCTATTTGGGAGGTTGAGGCAGGAGAATCACTGGAACCCAGGAGGTGGAGGTCGCAGTGAGCCAAGATTATACCACTACACTCCAGCCTGGGGACAAGAGCAAGACTTCATCTCAAACAAACAAACAAAAAGACCCTATTTTCTGGGGAGAAATTCAAGCCTCCTGCAGAAATTTGCATAAGCAACAAGGAGCTGAATATTATCATCAAGACAATGGGGAAAATGTTTCCAGGGCATGTCAGAAGTCTTCACGGCAGCCCCCTCTCATCACAGGCCTGGAGGCCTAGGAGAGAAAAGTGGTTTCCTAGGCCAGGTCCAGGGCCACCCTGCTGTGTGCAGCCTTGGCACTTGGTGCCCTGTGTCTCAGCCACTCCAGCCGTGGCTAAAGGGGGCCAATGTACAGCTCAGGTGGTTGCTTCAGATGGTGCAGTACCCAAGCCTTGGCAGCTTCCATGTGGTGTTGGGCCTGCGGGTGTGCAGAAGTCAATAATTGAGGTTTGGGAGCCTCCGCCTAGATTTCAGGGGGTGTGTGAAAAGGCTTGGATGTTCAGGCACAAGTCTGCTACAGGGGCACAGGCCTCATGGAGAACCTCTGCTACAGCAGTGCGGAAGGGAAATGTGAGGTCACAGCCCCCATATAGAATCCCTACAGGGGCACTGCCTAGTGGAGCTGTGATAAGACGGCCACTAACCTCCAGACCCTAGAATGGTAGATCCACCAGCAGCTTGCACTGTGTGCCTGGAAAAACCACAGACATTCAATGCCAGCCCATGAAAGCAACCAGGAGGGGAGCTGTACCTGGCAGAGCTGCCCAAGGCCATGGGAGCCTACCTCTTACATCAGTGTGACCTGAATGTGAGACATGGAGTCAAAGGAGATCATTTTGGAACTTTGAGTGTAGTGACTGCCCTGTCATATTTCAGACTTGCATGGAGCCTGTAGCCCTTTTGTTTTGGCCAATTTCTCCCATTTGGAATGGGTGTATTTACCCAATTCCTATACCCCCATTGTATCTAGGATGTAATTAATTTGCTTTTGATTTTACAGGCTCATAGGCAGAAGGGGCTTGGCTTGTCTCAGATGAGAATTTGGGCTTGGACTTTTGAGTTAATGCTGGAATGAGTTGACTTTGGGGGACTGTTGGAAGGGTATGATTGTGTTTAGAAATGTAAGGACGTGAGATTTTGGAGGGACCAGGGTGGAATGATATGGTTTGGCTGTGTCCCCACCCAAAACTCATCTTGAATTGTAGTTCCGGTAATCCCCATGTGTCATGGGAGGGATCTGGTGGGAGGTAATTGAATCGTGGGAGCAGTTACCTCCATGCTGTTCTTGTGTTAGTGAGTGAATTCTCATGAGATTTGATGGTTTTGTAAGGGGCTCTCCCCTGCTTTACTCTGCACTTCTCCTTGCTGCCACCATTTGAAGAAGAAGGATGTGTTTGCTTCCCCTTCCGCCATGATTGTAAGTTTCCTGAGGCCTCCCAGCCCTGCAGAACTGTGAGTCAATTAAACCTCTTTCCTTTTATAAATTACCCAGTCTCAGGTATGTCCTTATAGCAGCATGAGAACAGACTAATACATCTCCTTAGGTGCCTTTTAACTGTGATAATTTCTCAGACTTTTCTTGTTTTTGGTGTTCTTGATAGTTTTGAGGAGTACTCTTCAGACATTTTGTAGAATGTGCCTGAATTGAGATTTCTCTGTTATGTTTCTCATTATTATACTGGGATTATAGGTTTTGGGGAAGAAGACAACAGTGGTAAAGTGGTATCTTGATTACATCGTATCAAGATACATGCTATCAACATTACTTATTACTATGGATGTTGATCTTGGTTACCTGGCTGAGAGTGTTTGCCAGGTTTCTCCACTGTACAGTTACTCTTTCTTCCCCCTTTTTATACTGTAGGTTTTGGAATGAACACATTGTATGTGCCTTACACGTAAGAAGTGGGAAGTTATGCTCTACATCCTTGAGGGTGTTGTATCTACATAAATTGTTTGGTATTCTTCTGAATGGTAGACCAGTCTACTCTCCCCCATTTATTTACTCAGTCATTTACCTCATTGTGGAGTCATGGATTTTATTTATACTTTGAATTATAATCTAATACTACTTGCTCAAATTGTTCCAGCTTTGGTCTTTGTTAGCTTTTTCTGTTGGTTTCTATTTCCCTTTGACATACCCCGATGATTATGGGTTTTGTTTTGTTTTTTGGCACTTCTTTTCTTTCCGGTATTATAAAATACCAAAGGCGCTTCATGTATATTTCCTGTACCAGCCCTTCAATCAGTCATTTCTCCAAGGAGTCTTGGTTCCTTGCATGCTAGGTATGATCATTGCTACTAGAATGCTTATAATCCTTCTTGATTCCTTAAGGCCCATGGTAATGTCCCCTTCACCATTACTGATTTTAGTAGTTTGAATTGTCTCTCATTATTTTCTTGGTTAGTCTACCTAAAGATTTGTCAATATTAATATTTTCAAATAACCAACTTTTAATTTTGTCACTTTCTCTGTTTTTTGAGTCTTCCATTTATTTCCACCCTAATTGCTATTATTTTCTACTTTCTGCTTGCTTTAGATTAAGTTTGCATTTCCTTTTTCATTTCTAATGGTGGAAGTTTACATTATTGAATTGAAATCTCTCTTTTTAAATATAGGTGTTTACAGCTGTACTTTTCATTTCAACACTGCCTTAGCTGCATCCCATAAATTTTGGTATGGTGTATTTTCATTTTCATTAATCTCTACATATTTTCTAATTTCCCCTGTGATTTCTTTTTAATTCCATAGGTTATTTAGGGGTATGTTTAATTAGCACTTATTAGTGAATTTCTCACATTTTCTTCTTTTATTGATTTCTAATTTCATTTTATTGTGGTTGAAAGACATACTTTGTATGATTTCAGTCCTTTTAAACTTATTGAGACGTGTTTTAGGGCCTAAATATGGTCTGTCCTACAGAATGTTTCATGTGTACTTGAAGAATATATATTGTGCAGTTGTTGGGTACAGTATTATACAGATGTCTGCCAGGTCTAGTTGGTTCCATAGTGTTGTTTAAGTCTTCTATTTCTTGTTGATCTTCTGCCTAGTTCTATTCATGATTGAAAATGGGATTTAAAGTCTCCAACATTTATTGTTGAACTGTTTATTTATTGTCAAACTATTTATTTCTCTTTTTAAGTTAGTTTTTGCTTCATTTATTTTGGAGCTCTGTTGTCACATGTATATATGTTTATAATTGTTATGTCTTCCTGATAGATTACCCTTGTATTATAAAATATCTTTGTCTCTAATAATTATTGCATTAAAGTCTATTTTGTCTGCTGTTTATATAGCCACTTCAGCTGTCTTTTAGGTACTGTTTGCATGGTATATTTATTTCCATCCCCTTTCTTTCAACCTGTTTGTTTCCCTGAATGTGAAGCATGTCTCCTCATATAATTGGAGAATGGTTGTTGTTTCTATTTGTGTTTTGTGTTTTAATCCATTTTGCCAATCTCTGCCTTTTTTATTAGAATGTTTAATTCATTTACATTTAATTACTGATATGGTAGGATTTGTGCCTGTCATTTTGCTGTTTATTTTCTGTCTCATTTTGCTCTCCATTGCTTTCTTTTCTGTTAAATAAATATTTTTATGTGCCATTTTATTTATTTGTTGTTTCTTTTACTCTGTTTTCTTAGTGATTGCTTTTCAAATAACATTTAATTTCAGTTAACATCTTAATTTAAAACAATCTAGCTCAGATTAATACCAACTTAATTTCAATTATATACAAAAACTTTGCTCCAATATAGCTCTATTCCCATCCCTCTTATTTGTGGTATTATCATCATGCAAATTACATTTTCATATAACATCATCAAAACATTTTTATAGTCATTGTTTTCTGCAGTTGTCCTTTTAAATCGAAGAATGAATTACAAGCAAACAACAATACATTTATACTATCATTTTTATATACCTATGTAGTTACTTTTAACAGGGCTCTTTATTTCTTCTTGTAGATTCAAGTTATGTGTAATGTTCTTTCATTTCAGCCTGAAAAAGGAGGCCCATTATTATTTCTTATAAGGCAGATTTACTAATAACAGATTATCTCAGTGTTAATTTGTTTATTATTAATTTGGGAATATCTCATTTTTCCTTTACTTTTTTTTTTCTTCTTCATTTTTGGAAGGATAGTTTAGCTGGATATGGAATTATCCCCACTGCCTTCCCCAAACTTGAAGTATGTCATTCCACAGCATTTTGGTCTCCATGGGACTTTTGTTTGTTTGTTTGTTGTTTTTTTTTTAACAAGAAGCCAGCTGTTAATCTTACTGGTGATCTCTTGTATAGGATGAATGGTTTTTCTCTTGCTGCTTTCAGGATTCTCTCTCTTTTTTTGGTAGTTTGAGTATGATGTGTCTAGGTATGGACCTCTTTAACAAACTACAAGTAGGATACACTTAAACTTTAAAAAATATATAGATTAATTTTTCATCAAATGAAAAATTTAATGGAAAATTTTGGCTATTATTTCTCCATATAGCCTTTCTGCCTTTTTTTTTCCTCTTTCTCTCCTCTGGGACCTCTGGATTTGTTTGATGGTATCCCACAGACCTCTGAGGCTCTGTTCATTTTTCCTTATTCTTTTTTTTTTCTGCTCCTCTGATTGGATAATCTCAATGTACCTATCATCAAGTTTGCTGATTCTTTCTTTTGCCATCTCTAATCTGCTGTTGAGTGCCTCTAGTGGATTTTGTATTTCAGTTTTGTAATTTTCAACTCTAGCATTTCTTCTTGGTTCTACATTTATCATTGTTATCTCTTCATTGGTATTCTCTATTTAGTGAGATATCTTTTTTTTTTTAAACATAGCCTCGCTCTGTCGCCGGGTCTGGAGTACAGTGGCCCGATCTCGGCTCACTGCAAGCTTCGCCTCCCGGGTTCACGCCATTCTCCCGCCTCAGCCTCCTGAGTAGCTAGGACTACAGGTGCCCACCACCCACCCAGCTAATTTTTTGTTTTTATATTTTTGGTAGAGACGAGGTTTCACCACGTTGGCCAGGCTGGTCATGAACTCCTGACCCCTCGTGATCCACCGCCTCGGCCTCCCAAAGTGCTGGGATTACAGGCCTGAGCCACCGCGCCTGTCCGGTATCATTCTTACACATTCCTTTAGTTCGTTAGAAACGGTTTCCTTTAAGTCTTTGAACATGTTTATAATAGTTGATTTGAAATCTTTGCCTAGGAAGTACAACATCTGGGCCCCCTCATGGACAGTTTCTACTGACTGCTTTATTTTCCTCTGCATGGGCTTTTTATTTCTGTTTCTTTGTATCTCTTAGTTTTGCTCAAAACTGAACTTTAAAAAAAATTTTTACTTATTTATTTTTTGAGACGGAGTCTCGCTCTGTCGACCAGGCTGGAGTGCAGTGGCGCGATCTCGACTCACTGCAAACTCTGCCTCCCGGATTCAAGCCATTCTCCTGCCTCAGCCTCCCGAGTAGCTGGGACTACAGGCGCCGCCACCACGCGGTAATTTTTTTGTATTTTTAGTAGAGATGGGATTTCACTGTGTTAGCCAGGATAGTCTTGATCTCCTGACCTCGTCATCTGCCCGCCTTGGCCTCCCAAAGTGCTGGGATTACCGGTGTGAGCCACCGCGCCCAGCCAAAACCGAATCTTTTAAAGAATAGGACCCTTCCTTCTCAAGGGTTTTGTTGTTGTTGCTATTGGATTTTTTAGTGACTTTCCTGGATTAATTCTATGAAGTCTGTATTCTTTGTCATGTGTGACTTTCAGTCTTTGCTTTGTGGTCAGCTAATGATTAGATAGAGATTTCCTTAAATGCCTTGAACCTGTAAGTCTTCCAGCCTTTTAGAGTGGCTCTGTATGTGTTGGGACACAGCTTCAACACTCTGGCAGTCCAGGTCTGCTTTAGCCTTCACTTTCTGATTGCACAGAACCCCAGTCAGATGTAAAAGATCACAGCTGCCTCAGGTTTTTCATGGCCATGCACAAAGCCCTGCCCCTGTGTAGCTGTCTACATCTCTGGAATACATCAGAGCTTTTAAAAGCTTTCTTTGAACATCTCACTCCCCAGGATTTCTTTTTTTCATTTTCAAAAATTGTAAAATACACATAAAATTCATCATCTTAACCATTTTTATGTGTACAGTTCAGTAGTATTAAGTCCAGTAAGTCCTCACTTATCATCGATAGGTTCTTGAAAACTGTGACTTTAAGCAAAACCACTGGTAATAAAACCAATTTACCATTGGCTGATTGATACAAACAAGAGTTAAGTTCCTACAACATATTTCTGATCACAAAAACATTACCAAACTTCTAAATAAAGACCCTAAATATTTCTTATATTAAATATTTGAAATAAATGTGAGCTATACATTTAAGATTGATAGAAACAAGATATATATATATATATATATATTTTTTTTTTTTTTTTTTTTTTTTGAGATGGAGTCTCGCTGTGTCACCCAGGCTGGAGTGCAGTGGCATGATCTCGGCTCAGTGCAACCTCTACCTCCTGGATTAAAGTGATTCTCCTGCCTCAGTCTCCTGAATAGCTGGGATTACAGGCTCCCGCCACCACACCTGGCTAATTTTTGTAGTAGGGACAGGGTTTCACCATGTTGGTCAGGCTGGTCTCAATCTCCTGACCTCATGATCCACCCGCCTCAGCCTCCCAAAGTGCTGGGATTACAGGCTTGAGCCACCGCGCCCAGCCAAAACAAGATAATTATTTACCCAATTTTTGGTGAATCAGTGACTGACAGCAGTTGTAGTGGTGGTGGATTAAATCAAGGAATAACTGTTTGCAAAGTGAAAATTGTAATGAGCACCTCCCACCACCATGCAGTTCAAAAACAATAACAAATATGGCAGGCATGTTCATACTGCATCATTTATTGCAGTCATATATTGCCACATATTTGTGTGATTACAAATGTTTATTCTACAATAATTTGTATTTATTCATTTACTCATTTTCGAACCTGTTTATTCCAGTTCATGATTATGAGTGACTAGAGCCTGTCCCAGCAGCTCAGGGAACGAGACAGGAACCAGCCATGGACAGGACACCATTCCATCACAGGTTACACTCACATACACGCCCACGAGGACTCAGACAATTTAGACTCATCAGTTAACCTAATGTGCACATCTTTGGGATGTGAGAGGAAACTGGAGTAACTGGAAAATATGCAAATGTGAGAAGAACATGCAAACTCCACACAGATAGTGGCCCTGGCTGGGAATCGATTTTTTTTTCTTATCAGTATTATAGTGAAATAACATTGAATGAAACATTATTTGAGGACCTGCTGTATATTCATATTGTTATGCAGCCATCACCCATTTCCAGAACTCTTTTCATCTTGCAAAACTGAAACTCTGCATTCAAACTCCTCATTCCTCCTCCCCCAAGCCCCTGGCACCCACCATACTACTTTCTGTCTCTGTGATAAAATTTTGAGTACTCTGCTTACCTCATATAAGTGGAATCATACAGTATTTGTCTTTCTGTGACCAGCTTATTTCACTCAGCATAATGTCCTCAAGGTTTGTTCATGTTGTAGCACGTCAGAATTTCCCTCCTTTTGAAGATGGAATAATATTCCATGGTATGTATATATCACATTTTGCCTATTCATCCATCGATGGACACTTAGGTGTTTACATTCTAGCTATTGTGAATGATGCTGCTGTGGACACGGATATACAAATATCTCTTCCAGATTCTGCCTTCAGTTATTTTAGTTATATACCCAGAGGTAGAATACTGGATCATATGGTAATTCTGTTTGTAATATTTTTAAGGAACTGCCATGTTGTTTTTCACAGCAGCTGCACTGTTTTACGTTATCACCAGTAGTGCACAAGGATTCTAGTTTCTCCACATCCTTGTCAACACTTACTACTTTGCTTTTTCGATAGTAGCCATCCTAATGGGTATGCATCCCAGCATTGTGTTTTAAATGTGTTTGTCCAATTCTTGTTTGTCCCGATGGTAACCATTCCTCAGGCCTTTTTTTTTTTTTTTTTTTTTTTTTTGAGACAGTCTGCCTCTGTCACCAGGCTGGAGTGCAGTGGTGTGATCTGGGCTCACTGCAAGCTCCGCCTCCCGGGTTCATGCCATTCTGCCTCAGCCTACCGAGCACCTGGGACTACAGGCGCCTGCCACCACGCCCGGCTACTTTTTTTGTATTTTTAGTAGAGACGGGGTTTCACCGTGTTAGCCAGGGTGGTCTCGATCTCCTGATCTCATGATCCGCCCGCCTCAGCCTCCCAAAGTGCTGGGATTGCAGGTGTGAGCCACCGTGCTCGGCCCAGGCACTTTCATGGTGATCTCTATCCCATAGTGCAGCAATCTTCAAGTATCACATATCCTCTAAAAGAATTTTAAGAACAAGTGTAAAGGAGATAATGAATTTTTAAATTGGCATCTAATTTTTCTCATAAAAAATATAAATAGCTGCAGAGGGTCTAAAATACAGATGGCTTTTCAAAAAAAAAAACAAAAAAAACTGCTACCGGGTCCCTTTCACAAAGGACCTTACTAATTGACTAAGACATTCAATCAACTGGTTTGAACTAAATGTGAATAGTTTCATTTGTCTGTTCATAGATAATATTTTAACAGAGGCCTACAATGTATTGACTCAAAGGAATGACTAATAACGTGTGTTTGGGGATGGGGGGTGGCGAGGTTTTGCCAGCCATATCACATAAGCAGCTGCTTTGAAAATATCCCCACTTTCCATGGTTTTAGGCAAATTACTCGTTGTAAGGTCATTAAAGCAAATGCTTTGTATCTGGCATGAGATGTAAAATTGGCAGGGAGTATGCAATAATTATTTGTTTATAATTAGTCGTTCCCTTTGTATATAACCTATTTTGGTCCTACTAACAAAATAAATTTGGCCCATGAAAAAAATATTTTTTTAACTTTGATCATATTAGCTTTAAATGTTAAACAGCTGATGCTGATTGTGTTCAACAAATGCCCTGGGGACAAGGCTTTTCCCACTGAGCTTGACCCCAGGAGTGGGGCTTTTCCTGGAGCTGCAAGACAGGTATGACGATGACAGTCCCAAGTGTGGGCTTTGGGGAACTTCCAGACTGGTTCTGCTGCCTCCCAGGCTGTGAGGCTGCTGGATTTCACAGTTGAGGAGAGGTGGATAGGAAGTGAAAGCACCACAAAGCTTGCTGCTCTTACTGAGATTCAGCTGCTTTTCTAGAATAAACACTCCTTGCATTGTTGCAAGCCATTGATTAATTTCTATGGTTCGCTAAAAATTGGTTTTGACAGTTTTTCCCGGTATTCTCGCTTTAATGGATAAGCAGAGTTTTGCAGGTCCTACTCTTTCATTCTGGAAGTGCTTGGAGATGAACTTAAAACAACACTTTCCTGTCATGCTTCCCAGGCTCTTAGCTGTCTTGGGTTTCCATCATCTTTTTATCTCCTTGTTTATTGACCAAGAGCTGTATGGAACATTACTTTTATTGCAACTGGCTCACAGGTATTATTCATTCAAAAAACGCTTCTCAGAGCTCTATCCCTTCTTCTGGAAGAAAAAGGGTCAAAATTATGATAAGAAGTTATAGTTGGGGGAATAGGTAGATATGATTAATAGAGAGAGATTGATATGATATAGGTGGTTAGATGGACATTTCTTACTTTCTGTTTATAGTTTAATCATGTTATCATTGAATATATTTTAAAGAAAATAAAAATTATTTGCATTTAGAAGCTTTTGATACACTTGGTATATCAAAAAAATATAAATAGCTGCAGGGTCTTACTCTGTCATCTAGGCTGGAGTGCAATGGTGCAGTCTCAGTTCACTGCAGCCTCCGTATCCCAGGTTCAAACGATCCTCCTGCCTCTGCCTCCCAAGTAATTGGGACTACAGGCATGTGCCACCATGCCTGGCTAATTTTTGTATTTTTTTGTAGAGACATGGTTTCCCCATGTTGCCCAGGCTGGTATCGAACTCCTAGACTCAAGCAATCCACCCACCTTGGCTTCCCAAAGTCCTGGGATTACAGATTTGAGCCACCACACCTAGCCAGAAGTTGATACACTTTTGCTTATTGATCTTGGTATTTTGTATTTGAGATCATTTTTAATAATTTTAAAAGATGAAATCGGCCGGGCGCGGTGGCTCAAGCCTGTAATCCCAGCACTTTGGGAGGCCGAGACAGGCGGATCACGATGTCAGGAGTTCGAGACCATCCTGGCTAACACGGTGAAACCCCGTCTCTACTAAAAAATACAAAAAACTAGCCGGGCGAGGTGGTGGGCGCCTGTAGTCCCAGCTACTCGGGAGGCTGAGGCAGGAGAATGGCGTAAAAACCCGGGAGGCGGAGCTTGCAATGAGCTGAGATCCGGCCACTGCACTCCAGCCTGGGCGACACAGCAAGACTCCGTCTCAAAAATAAATAAATAAATAAAAGATGAAATCTCCCCCCCACCCGCATTTTTTACTATCCTATTGTAGGAATAATAGTTGAGATCAACTACAAAATAGAATAATCATTATCTAAATAATGCATGAGGGTTCATTTTGCTAGAAGCATTGAAGAATAATAATTTGCACACCTGTGAATTTCCCAACAACAAATAATCTTATTCTTTTAAAAAAAAAAAAAAAAAATGGGATTCATAGGCTTACATATATTTCTTGCCATCTACCTGGAATTAACCATTTTGCCTCAGAACCCTGGGTCCTTTTAAGGGGAAATGATACAGCTCATGGTGTCAGGTACTGGTGAGGGAAAGGTGGTGTTTGTTTGTTTGTTTTCTTTTTTCGAGATGGCGTCTCACTGTCGCCCAAGCTGGAGTGCAGTGGTGCAATCTTGGCTCACTGCAACCTCTGCCTCCTATGTTCAAGCAATTCTCCTGGAGCACCCTCCCAAGTAGCTGGGATTACAAGCGTGTGCCACCACACCTGCCTAAGTTTTTCTGTATTTTTAGTAGAGACAGAGTTTCACTATGTTGGCCAGACTGGTCTCAGACTCCTGACCTTAAGCGATCCACTGGCCTTGGCCTCCCAAAGTGCTGGGATTACAGGCATGAGCCACCGCATCTGGCCAACGTGGACTTTTTGATGTGGTTATCTATTAACTTGCTACTAACCTAGGCCAGGCACAGCAATGCAATCTTTTCTTAGGAAATTTGAATTTTTTTTTTTTTTGACAGAAACAAGGTCTTGCTATGTTGCCCAGGCTGACCTAGAACTCCTGGGCTCCTGCCTCAGCCTCCAAGTAGCTGGGACTACAGGTGTATACCACCATGCCTGGCTTGAGTATTGATCTTTCATTGAAATTGGTCGCTGGTTTGGAGTGAGGAGGTGAACTCCCAGAATAGGATGGCTCCCTTTGAGGCATTTTATGTGCAGGATAGTAGGTGAATGAACAAAGTCCAGCAGATGTTGAAGCAGTCGCCCTGTTGTAAGCCCTGCTATATGAACAAACACCCACATGAAACACAATGAAAATATTAGGGAGTGCCAAGTTTCTTGCTAACCTTTAATGGTGGTTTAGGCATTTTCATAGTGATCCCTGAACTCTAATGTAATGGTCTTCAAATGTCACATGACGCCTAAAAGAATTTTGGAAAACTACCAGTATAAAGGGGGATGATATATTTTTAAGTTGGCACTTGAATTTTTTTGAGTAAATGTAAATAGTTGCAAAGGATATAATTTACAGCATGCCGTAAATATTCCATTTAAAAATAAAGCTTTTGGTGCATGATCTTCTAAATACAACCAATGAAATCTAAATGCTGTAGTGATTTGATCCTACTATCATGCATTTTATGGAATGATTTGGTTCTACTATCATGCATTTTAGAACAGGATAAACAGGCTCTTATTTTTGCCACTTTTCTGACTCTGAAGAGCTCTTTTCTAATCATAAATTTTACATTGTTTTTATCTTTGTTCTTCCCATTACTCCCTCAAGAGATTTTGTCCTAGTATTTTATTCTAATAACTTATGCTTCATTACCCTGTAACTCTTCTCTGCAACAAAAATATGTATATAAATTGAAGTTCAAACATTCTTCTCTTGTGGCCCTGAGGCTCTATTTGTTAAAAATATTTTTAGGTTGTTTACTAGTATAGAGTTCTAGTTTGCAAGATGAAAAGCAATCTAGAGAGTGGGTGCATAACAGTGTCAATGTACACTCCTGACCTGTACACTTAAAAATGGTTAAGATGGTAAATCCACAATTATAAATGAAATAAATTTTTATAGTAAAAAATTTCTAGATTGAGTTATTACAAGTATTATCAAATGGTGATTGGAACATAGTTGTGCAGTTTGATAAATAATCACTAGCCATCCAAAGTAAACATTTGAAAAATCTTTCATTTACTATTAAGTATTTATTGCTAAATGAGGTAGGCTGGCACCAATTGTTTTGCTGTTTTTGTTGTTGGGTGTCAACATTGTGAAGCTTCATTCGCACACTCAGGTGGATGGGAGTGAAGGCCCCTAAGCACAGTTCAGGTCTTTGAACTGTCAACAGGTTGTGTGACAAAAATAATAGAGTGGTCTGTCAAAATTATTTTGATAATTAGCTGACAGTTCAATTAGGACAACTTTATATTTTGTTGAAAGCAAGTAACTGGAAACTACCTGACTGGCAAGGTTTATTGCCTGGTCATTAGAGCCGTTCACTGTTTCAGTTTCTGGTAAGTATACTAAAAGGACTTTACCAAGAAGTATATGACAATGAATTACACCTGCTAATTCCTTCATTTAGAGGATGCTTGTTTGATATGATGGGGAAGTAAAAATATTTAGTACTCAATACTGATACGATTTTTAAATAAAATGCTTTTATCGTGTCACATTTCACATCTCTTTTTGTCAAAACTTTGGAGCTCATTCAACATATGAAGCATGTTTACCATATAACTGGGCTGGCAAAGTCAGCCTCATCATTAAACACAAATCAGCCTTTTCTCTCAGGAAACAGTCTGAATTTTTTTTTCATTTCAAATTAGCATGCTAAGACATATTTTGAGAAAATTATTGAAAGTACGGAGAAATTGAGATGTGTTTTAGGGTTAGTTGCTAAATAAAGTTAAGATTGAAACATTGTAGAACTAGCATTTGGCCTATGCTGTTCTAGGGAGGCCTGGCGTTCCTGAGGTGAAAGTGAGCTGTGTCCCTTTGCGGGGATACTGAAGTGAGAATTACATGTAAAAGTCAAAAACACTCTTACTAGTTGTATTAGACATGATTAAATTATCCTATGTGTTTAGTTTATAGTGATAAAAACAAATTGCTTTGGAAGTTGGTATATGTATTAGTCCATTGTCACATTGCTATAAAGAAATACTGGAGACTGGGTAGTTTATAAAGACAACAGGTTTAATTGGCTCGTGGTTCCACAGGCTGTACGGGAAGCATGGCAGCGTCTGCTTCTGAGGAGGCCTCAGGAAACGTTAAATCATAGCAGAAGGGGAAGGAGTCTTACATGGCAGGACAGGACCAAAAGAGAGTGGGGAGGTGCCCTACACTTTTAAATGAACAGATCTCACGAGACCTCACTCATTATCATCACAAGAATAGCACTGAGGGGATGGTGCTAAACCATTCATGAGAACTCTGCGCCCATGATCCAACAATCACCTCCTACCGGGCCCCTCCTCCAACACTGGGGATTTCAACTTGACATGAGATTTGGATGGGGACACAGATCCAAAGCATATCATTCTGCCCCTGGCCACTCCCAAATCCCATGTGCTTCTCACATTTCAACATACATTCATGCCTTCCCCACAGTCCCCCAGAGTCTTAACTCATTCCAGCATTATCTCAAAAGTTCAGAGTTTCATCTGAGACAAGGCTAGTCCCTTCCACCTATAAGCCTGTAAAATAAAAAACAAGTTAGTTACTTCCAAGATATGATGGGGGCACGGGCCTTGGGTAAATGCTTCTGTCCCAAAATGGAGAAATTAGCCAAAAGGCAGGGGCTACAGGCCCCATGCAAGTCCAAAACCCAGTAGGGCAGTCATTAAATCTTAAAGCTCCAAAATAATTTCCTTTGATTCCATGCCCCACATCCAGGGCACACTGGTTTGTGGGATGGGCTCCCAAGGCCTTGGGCAGCTCTGCCCCTGTAGCTCTGCAGGGTTCAGCCCCCTTGGCTGCACTCAAGGTCTGGTGTTGAGGGCCTGTGGCTTTTTCAGGCACATGGTGCAAACTGTCAGTGGATCTACCATTCTGGGGTCGGGAGGATGTGGTCCTCTTCTCACAGTTCCACTGCACAGTGCCCCAGTGGGGACTCTGTAGCAGGGCTCCAACCCCACATTTCCTCTTTGCGCTGCCCTAGTAGAGGTTCTCCATGAGGGCCCTGCCCCTGCAGCAGACTTCTGCCTGGGCATGCAGGTGTTTCCATACATTCTCTGAAATATAGGCGGAGGCTTCTAAGCCTCAAATCTTGCATTTTGTACACCCACAGGCTTAACACCATGTGGAAGCTGCCAAGGTTTATGGCTTGTGCCCCCTGAAGCAGTGTCCCTCTGTACCTGGGCCCCTTTGAGCCACAGGCCAGGATGCAGGGAGCAATGTCCCAAGGCTGTGCAGGGTAGTGGGGCCCTGGGTCAGCCCAAGAAAGCCATTCAGCCCTCCTAGGCCTCTGGGCCTGTTTTGGGAGGGGCTGCCATCGTGGTCTCTGAAATGCCTTTGAGGTTATCTCCCCATAGTTTTAGCTATCAGCATTTGCCTTCCTTTTAGTTACGGAAATTTCTGCAGCCTGCTTGAATTCCTGCCCTGAAAATGGACTTTTCTTTTCTACCACGTGGCCAGGCTGCAAGTTTTCTGAACTTTTATGCTCTGCTTCCCTTTTAAACACAAATTCCAGCTTTAGGTTATTCCTTGGCTCACACATATGAGCATAGGTTGTTAGAAACAGCCAGGCCACATCTTGAATGCTTTCCCATTTAGAATTTCTTACACCAGATACACACTCTCAACTTCAGAGTTCCACAGATCCCTTAGAGCAGGGGCACAAAATGCAGCCAGGATCTTTGCTGCAGCATAGCAAAAATGACTGTATTAGTATTAGTCCGTGTTCTCTTAAAGGGACAGAACAAATAGGAGATATATATATAAAAATACATTTTTATGTAAAATATTATATTTTATATAATCATATAAAACTATATTAAATATATAAATTATATTAAATATAAAAATTGTATAGAATTTGTATTTTATATAAGATATGTATTTTTTATTTGTATAAATATATATATAAACTCATATATAGGAGAGTGTATATATATATAGAGAGAGAGAGAGAGGAGAGTTTATGATAAAGTATTAACTTTCTTGATCACAAGGTCCAACAATGGGCCGTCTGCAAGCTGAGGAGCAAAGAGCCAGTCCAAGTCCCACAACTAAGGAACTTGGAGTGTGATGTTGTAGGGCAGGAAGCATCCAGCGCGGGAGAAAGATGTAGGCTGGGAGGCGAGGCCCATCTCTCCTTTTCAGGTTTTCCTTCCTGTTTTTTTTTTTTTTTTTTTTTTTTTTTTTTTTTTTTTTGAGACAGAGTCTCACTCTGTTGCCCAGGCTGGAGTGCAGTGGCACCATCTCAGCTCACTGCAGCCTGCACCTCCTGGGTTCACTCCATTCTCCTGCCTCAGCCTCCCGAGCAGCTGGGACTATAGGTGCCCACCACCACACCTGGTTAATTTTTTTGGATTTTTAGTAGAGACGGGGTTTCACAGTGTTAGCCAGGATGGTCTTGATCTCCTGACCTCATGATCTGCCCGCTTCGACCTCCCAAAGTGCTGGGATTACAGGTGTGAGCCACCACGCCTGGCCCTTTTTTCCTGCTTTATATTCGCTGGAAGCTGATTGGATTGTGTCCACCAGATTAAGGATGGATCTGCCTTCCCCAGCCCAGTGGCTCAAATGTTAATCTCTTTTGGCAGTACCCACAAAGGCACACCCAGGATTAATACTTTCTATCCCTCAATCCAATCAAGTTGACACTCAGTATTAACCATCACAGTGACCTTTACTCTGGTTCCCGGTAAGTTCCTCATTTCCATCTGAGACCTCCTCAGCCTGGACTTCATTGTCCATATCACTATCAGCATTTTGGTCACAACCATTCCACAATCTCTAGGGAGTTCCAGATTTTCCCTCATCTTCCCGTCTTCTTCTGAGCCCTCCACACCCAATTCCAAAGTTGCTTCCACGTATTCAGGTATCTTTATAGCAATGCCCAACTCCTTGCTACCAATTTTCTGTATTAGTCCTTCTTGCATTGCTATAAAAACATGCTTGAGACTGGATAATTTATACAGAAAAGAGACTTAATTGACTCATGGTTCCACAGGCTGCACAGGAAGCATAGTGGGAAGCTGCTCCTGGGAAGGCCTCAGGGAGCTTTTACTCACGGCGGAAGGCGAGATGGCAGGAGCAGGACTAAAAGAGGGGGAAGGTGCTGCACATTTTTAAAACAACCAGATCTTGTGATCACTCACTCACTCACTCACCATCAAGAGAACGGCACTGGGAGATGGTGCTTAACCGTTCGTAAGAGCTCCATCCTCATGATCCAGTCACCTCCCACCAGGCCCCTCCTCCAACACTGGGGATTACAATTCAACATGAGATCTGGGTGGGGACACAGATGCAAACCATGTGAGTATATATGAGCTCTATGAGATGGCAAAGACAAGGATTGATGTTTGTGAAATAAATGCTTTGTGATTTTATTGGAAACTGGATCTCACAGATGCTGCATAAAACTTATGTTGTAGGCTTTACATGTGTGTGTTAAAGTTTTGGAGCCCCGGTGTGTGAAAGAATCTGCATTGCCTACGTGCTGTGCCAGCGGCATCCTTGGGTGAACACTGAGCAGAAATGTAACGTGTCCCTTTGAATAATGGGGAGGGATTTCAAGGGTTTGCTCTGCTCTGCACTTCTGACACTAGCAGGAGATAGAGGAGAGCCCTTTCCTCTGCCCCTTCCAGAGTGCAGCTGTGTTCAGAGCATGTACCTGTCCAGACACCGAGTTCTGGGGTCACACTTCTTCCCTTACTGAGTACATAGATAGTAGGTTAGAGGGGTTTTGAGTAGTCATTGGAAGTGGCTTCTCCTGAACCATTATTATTGTTATTATTTTTGAGACCAAGTCTCACTCTTTTGCCCAGGCTGAAGTGCGGTGGCGTGATCTTGGCTCACTGCAACCTCCGTCTCCCAGGTTCAAGTGATTCTCCTGCCTTGGACTCCTGAGATGCTGGGATTACAGGTGTATGCCGCCACACCTGGCTCATTTTTTTGTATTTTTAGTAGAGATGGGTTTTCACCATGTTGGCCAGGCTGATCATGGACTCCTGACCTCAAGTAATCCGCCCTACTTGGCCTCCCAAACTGTTGGGTTTACAGGCGTGAGCCACTGTGCCTGCCCCAGCCAGTATTTTGAACTATCCCATTGTGGTGAGCCCTGGGGATTTTTGTTTTTTTAATTGCCGAGGGCAGTGCACGATGGGTGAGAGGTTTGTTTTGCCTTTGGTAACCTGGGGAAAGTGCTTTTTGAAAGGGAGGTAGAAAAGGAGATTTGTTCTCGAGCAATTCAGTTTCACAAAGAATCTGTGGAGGTTAAGGTCTAGTGGCTGATTCTCATACAACCAGTGGTTCTCTGTGTATGGTCCCCAGATCAATAGCATCAGCTCTTCCAGGAACTTGTTAAAAATGCAGATTCTTGGGCTGTACCTGAGCACAGTCAAATCCAGAATTCTGGGGGGCCTCCAGGTGATCCTGGTGCAAGCACATAGGAGTTTAGATGATTTTCCCTGACTCATTCATACAGTGTCTAGATGATATAATGACTAGTTTTCCATAAACATTAGACACTTTATTTTTGTATATTTTGGAACCAATGTAATTAGTTTTCAGCTGTATTGAAGAACACAGAATATGTACCACCTGATGAATAAAGGTTCCTAATTGCAAGTGAGGAATGACAGGAGCCAGAACCCTTGGGCATGACCCTAACCTCATGTCCCCCTGGGGGTCCTCTCTTGGAGGGTGTCCTGGAGCTCTGTGGGCAGCTCATGGGCTTCTGGGCCAGGGTTAGGGTCTGCTGGAAAAGAGGTTAGTCCCTAGACATTCCCAAACCTGGACCACCTAATAACAGCTCGGAGGGGGGTGTACATGCCGCCTTTGGGAAAGGGACCAGACCATCATCCTGTCTCCCTTGGACTTGTCTGATTTTAACCAGGTTCCTTTATTCTTGCAATTTTACATCTACTTCTGATCCTTTTGAAATGTAACCATTTTGTCTTACTAAAATAGAAATCTCATGAAGACACTTCCTAGCTTAAAATTAAGACCCGTACGGTCTTAATGGTCTTTTGCCTTTGGAAAAAGTTCCGAGGTTTCATTCGGCCTTGCATCCTCTCCTGCCTCTGAGTTTCCTCAGGCCTGCCCGGAGCTGTGCAGATGCCGCCTCAGCAACCTCAGATGAGGCAAGGGACCTTGCTGAGAAAGGATTCTCCTTTCATGCCACCCAAAAAATTTACATTAATTTTGACGTTGCTTTTTCCTACAACATGAGCTACACAGCCTGTCCTATCCTGTCCTCAGGATAGTCATCTGTGTTCATGACTGAGCTGCCCCTCGGTCAGTGTGGACGAGAGGGCCGTCCTGGGTCAGTGTGGATGAGAGAGCTGCTGCCTGAGTCATTACTGCTTTTAATTTTTTAGGGTCCCTCTTCCTGTGTTATAATTTCTTATTTAGTCACTGCGAGCTCTGTGAGAACTGAGCTGTTTGTCACTATCTCCCCAGGACCTTGTGGAGAATTAATAAATGCTTGTCCTTTTTTTTTTAATACAACATTTTAAATTCATCGGCTTCTGCAGAAAACGGTATGAGATATCTCAGAACTGAAAATGGAGTTACCTTGGATCCCGCAGTCTTACTATGCATTTCTACCCAAAGGAAAGTAAATCGTATTAAAAGAATACCTGCATTTGTATCTTCATTCCAGCACGATTCATAATAGCAAAGATGAAATCACTTAAGTGTCTATCAGTGGATGATTGATTAAAGAAAATGTGGAATATAAATGCTTGTTTGTTAAGTACACTAACCACACCCTGTTTCTGGATATTTCTCTGGTGTTTATTAATGCCCCCCCCCCCCGCCCCAACCCCTGTCTCTTGCATTGCAGTTTGGGGCGGAATTCCGAAGGTTCTCTCTGAACCGTCATAAGCCTGGGAAGTTTGAAGATTTCTACAAGCTGGTTGTACACACCCACCATATCTCCAACAGTGATGTAACTATTGGCTACGCAGATGTACACGGAGACCTGCTGCCCATCAACAATGACGACAACTTCTGCAAGGCGGTTTCCAGTGCAAACCCCCTGCTCAGGGTCTTCATCCAGAAACGAGGTACTGAAGTGGTTGAGTGGCTGCCTGGTCTTGTTGAACAATCATTTTTAAAATATAGTTTTCAATTTTTTCTGTCATTACATTTGGTTCTGTTTTCTAACCTGTAGTAGGAGATTAAAGAAATTAAAATGTGTTTGATCAACATTAATTTAATATACTTAAAATACTCACATTGTGTTTTCTACCTTAAATGGTATTGACTTCTGACTTTTAAATACTGAAGAAAGAATAATATTGATACTTCCAGTCGTTTAACTAGAAGTGAAATAACTCAATGATAAGGAGGCTTGAGTCAGTGGCCTCAGAATGAAACTTGGGGTTACTGGCGCGTGCTTTCCATCATCTCGTTGGGAGTAGGGAATATGTTAGCTTTAGATGATAACTGGTTAACTTTTAGCTCTGAGGCCCAGTTTCGCCATAACTAATAATATCATTTTATGTTAAAATAAATTACTAACATAGGTTAATGGCTGAAAGGGAAGGGGGGTGCCCTGCTGCTGACATACTGTGGGACCTCATACTGCGCACATCTCTGAACTGCATTTAGATTTTTTTTCCATCTCCAAACTTCGGAGACCCTTGTTGTTTCAAGATAATATGCTGAAAGAAAGAAGGACCTGCAGGTGAGGCTTGATATTGGGAAAATGGCATTTTTATAACTGACTGCCTCTCCTTCTTTGGGCGGCCCCGCAGTGCACGTGGTGAACACTGACCACCTCAAGGAGCCAAGCAGCCAGTGGTGACACTTGCAAAGTGAAGTTGCCGTGTGCCCTGTCTGCCCTCGTGGATCTGCTGCCAGAGTCTCTGGGACAGCTAGGAGAGGTTTCCCAGAGGAAAGCCTGAGCTGAGACTACAGGAAGCAGCAGCAGGGTGCTGGGCGGGAGGCAGGCTGGGCGAGTTCTCAGACGAGGCCCTCCGCCTCCTTCACCCCAGTGTCCTGCTTTGCAAAACGAGGGTACTCACATAGTAGCCCCCATCCAGTTTCTGTAAGGGTGGTGCTGCGCAGCGTGCCGCCAGCTCCTCACCCCTGCTCTGTAAATACTAGCGATGGCTGTTATTCCCATCTGTGGTGATGAAGGGAACGGCAGGAGACTCATTGACCTCACTTCAGACAGATTCTCTGGCACAAGATCAGAACACTCTGCATCTGCAGTTCTCACTGGGCCTGGGTATCCTGCTGATGGTGCTGAGAAGTCAACACAGCTGTCACTTCCTCACAGTGGCCTGGGGGACGGGCTGAGCTTCAGCTTCCGCATCAGTCCCTCAGGGTTGCTGGGGGACAAGGACCCTCACTGTCTCTGCAGGGTTCTGCACAGCCTCCAGCACGCCACACCTCGGTCCTCTGTATGCTGCCCTCTGCAGTAGCCACCTGCTGCTTTGCTGGTCCTGGAATGGAGGCCTGTGCGCCCTGCCCCCTGACCTGGAACTCTCCACTCCTTCACATTGCCTGGGTATCTGTATCTGTTCACAGGCTGCCTTCTCAGGAAGGCCTGGTCTCAGCTGCTTGATCTGATGAGCCCGTGTTCCCCTCTGCACGTCGTCCTCTGTCCTCTTACTCAGCTTCCTCTGTGCTCTGTCCCTTGCTCACAGAGCTAGTTTGCCGTCCGTCTCCACCCGACCGGGAGCGTTGCGGGGCGTGTGTTCCTGGCTGTACCCCTGCCATCCGAGGTCACAGCATTTGCTCACATGGTGTGGGTTGAGCAATGGTGTGAAGAAGGTGTGGTGTAAACTGCAGATGTGCGCACAGGCTTTGTTGCCCGTTGTGCAAGAAACAAGTCTTTTGGCCCTGTTGACTGTGGAGCTGGGGTGAAGGCCGGCAGAAGGCACCGTGCCCTTTGGCAGTTGGCCCCAGGAGTCTTGGCACCCTCTACTCGGGATGCACCAAAGCTGACGTGGGACCAGAAAGTGGGCTTGTGTGTTGCCAGTGGGGATGTACTAACCTCCAGCAGCGGCTTGGACAGCTCCGCCTCTTTCCAGCTTGCTGGCTGGGCCTGTGTTCAGTCTTCGTCATTTCTTTTTCCTTCTTCCTCTGCCCTCTGAGTAGTAGCCCAGTTTAACTAGCTGGCTTAGGATTTCTATGTCTCGTGGTTGTAGCGTGAGCATGTCGCCAGCAGCCCCTGCCTTTCTCTGTCATGTTACAGCGTGGAGCTAGGGAGACCCGAACTCAGACCCCACCTTCTCCCTGGCTTTGTGACACAGACATGCGCCTTGTCCTGCAGAGCTCTAATGTCCTCACCTGTAGCACAGGTGGCAGTGCCTGCCTCTGGGGTTGTTGTCAGGGCTTAATAGCGAAATCTGCTGATGACAAGCCCTTGGCTGGTCCTGCGTATACATCACTGGCCCCTTGGTCCTGTCCTTGGGAAAATCAGAGCTGCCTCTCACTATCCTCAGTGGATTTGACTGTAAAGATGACGACATTCCAGGTGGCGATTAGGGGCAGTTGTATCCTGTGCACAGTCAGACACCCTCCCTGCATAGGAATCTGTGCGGATGTTTAGTAATCTGTGTGTTTGGGGCAGAGCTGAGGCCCCCTGAGAGGCAACACTCAATCCCACAGCCTTTTTACTGCAGCAGGGGTGTTGCGGGGTCAGTCACGGTCATGCTGTTTTCATGATTCTACTGCAGCCATACCCACTCTGTCATTTACTTAATAACTTTCTGTACACGGACATATTTTATTTAAATATATTTTAAGAGAGAATTTACGATCACAGAGGAAAAGTCAGCATTCTCCTAATACATGTCGAAATAGACCCCAATTATGCTTAAAAAAATTAATCTGTTTCTCAGCTGAGCGCAGTGGCTCACGCCTGTGATCCCAGCACTTTGGGAGGCCAAGGCAGGTGGATCACTTGAGGTCAGGAGTTCGAGACAAGCCTGGCCAGCATGGTGAAACCCTATCTCTACTAAAAAATATAAAAATTAGCCAGATGTAGTGGCACGTGCCTGTAGTCCCAGCTGCTCGCTGGATTGAGGCAGGAGAATTGCTTGAACCCAGGAGGCGGAGGTTGCAGTGAGCCAAGATTGCACCACTGCCCTCCAGCCTAGGTGACAGAGCGAAACTCCGTCTCAGAAAAAAAGAAAAATTAATCTGTTGCTTAAAATAATCTCTTCCTCCAAACCATACAAAGGCACAGTGATAAACTACAGAATAGCATTCCTTTATGAATGTAGATGTAAAAACCCTTCAGCAAAATACTAGCACATGGAAAAATGCACCCACACAAAAAGTACACAAATGTTCATAGCAACATTATTCACAATATCCATAAGGCGGGAACAACCCACGCGTCCATCAGCTGATGAATGGATAAAGTGCGTGCATGCGTGTGTGTGTCTAGTTAACGAAGTGTGTGCGTGCGCGTGTGTCTAGTCAACAAAGTGTGTGCGTGCGCGTGTGTGTCTAGTCAACAAAGTGTGCATGCGCGTGTGTGTCTAGTCAACGAAGTGTGTGCGTGCGCGTGTGTCTAGTCAACAATGTGTGCGTACGCGTGTCTAGTCAACTGCACGCGCACGTGTCTAGTCAAGTGTGTTCATGCGCGTTTGCCTAGTCAACAGTGCGTGCATGTGCGTGTGTGTCTAGTAAAAAAAGTGCATGCATGTGCGTGTGTCTAGTCAACAAAGTGTGCACACGTGTGTCTAGTCAACAGTGCGTGCATATGCGTGTGTCTAGTCAACGAAGTGTGTGCATGCGCATGTGTGTCTAGTCAACAAAGTGTGTGCATGCGTGTGCGTGTCTAGTCATGCAGTGGAATATTATTGAGCCGTAAAAAAATGATGCACTGACACATGCTACAGATGGATGAACCTCAGAAACCTTACGTTTAAAAGAGAGAGAAGCCAGACATAGAAGTTCCTATATTGTATGATGACTTTTGGAGTTGATTCTCATTATTCAAGGATTGTGTATTGATGAGAATGTTGTGACCAGAGGCTCACAGGAACCTAAGCCTGTATTCCCCCGGAAGCAATGGTTCCGTGCTCAGTAATTCAGTGACCGTGTCAATTTTAGAGAACAAACTACCACACGTGACGAGAATCCTCTGTAATGTGAAAAGTCCAGAATGGGCAAATCCATGACTCATGGTTGCCAGGGGCTGAGAGGTAAGGAGAATTGGGAGGGAGGGGGTTTCTTTCTGGGGTGATAGAAATGTTCTAGAACTAGAGATTTGTGTAAATACCAACAACCGTTGAATTCTACACTTTAAATGGGTGAAGTTTATGTGAATTATATTGGAATAAAGCTGTTAAAAATAGAAGGGACTGTCCACCTTACCAGGGCTGATGAGCAGACCCCTGGATCTGAGCCATGGCCCTGGATGAGGTTTTAGGGGTTTATCTCCAGCCTTTATTTCCAAAATTCAGCCATCCTCCATATGTGAATACTTTGACTTTTTAATAAACATATTTGTTCAAAACTTTTTAAAAAAATCCTCTCTTTCCCTGGCAATAGGAAACTTCCTATGCTTCTCTGAGAGGGCTCAAAGCCTGATGAATGCCCCAGGTGGGCACAGGAGTGTGGCATCCTCAGCTGCCTCCCTGTCCTCACTGGGAATGCACACAGCACAGCCCAGTGGGATTAGCTGGGCCTGTCACTTTGTTACCAACAGAAATGACAGATATTTTCATATCCTATGGTAGTTGCATTCCGATATCCTAAATATCATTTATAGTAATCATTATTTAAAAACAATGGTCCATATTGTTCTTTAATGCATGAATAAGAAAAGTAATGTGCCACACATTTGCTTTACTTTTCTGATAATTGTCTTCAAAATAATTTCCTCTATAATCCCCTGTGCTTTATTCTATGCCTTTAAGAACGTTATTTTGAGAAAGGGGTTCCCAAGCATCATCAGATTGCGAAAGGGCTCTTGGCTTATCCCAGGTTCAGAGCCCCGCTTGCAGAGAGGCCGCATTTGGGGCTCAGACAACAGGCCGGAATGACTTCGCTTTCCTTCTCCTGGGATGATCAGATGTTCTCTCGATGACTACATGGCATTTGGGGGCAAAAGGACCCAGCCTTAGGCCTTCAGTGCCTTTCTTCTTTATTTGCTATGCTTCTGCTGCATCTGGCCAGGGACTGTGAAAAGCCAGGGGCTTTTCCTTTGGACAAATAACAGCTGTCTTTGCCCTTCTCTGTATCGCTGTGCGCATTTAAGTAAGAACAACAGCAGTTACCAGAATGGATTGGCCACGATGAGAGGGTCTGGACTTGAGTCTGCCTATTTAGGTTGCAAACACAGTGTGTTAAGTGTTAAGGACGCACTTCTCTGTTTCCCTGCTCCCCAGGGGTGCAGGAATGTTTTGGGAAGCTGGCCCTTGCCAGAGAATGCACAACCAAGTTGATACTTGGAGCGTCTCTTTCTATTTTTAGCAGGATAAACAGGAAGTGCAAACAGTAACTTTTCCCTGCTTATCCATCAAATAAACTCTGCAAATGCTAGCATAGGCTGTAGTGTGGTTACTTACCTCCAGGCACAGCCCAGGACTTGGTAGGGTGTGTCAGTAGTCCTCCTCCGGAATGTGAAGACTTAATTACACTGAAAGATGGTCAGCACAGAGCACTCTGGACTCCTTACTTTTAAAGCTAACATCAGAGTTGCACATTTGCATATACTTGTTAACTGTTCTTGGCATTCTGGGCATTCTTTTGGGTTCCTAGAATGAGGAGAACGCAGCTGTAAACTGTTTGATTTATCAAAAGTTGCACGACGGGGTGTATTTTGCTATGATCGCACTTAAGTGAGTTACTAGAAAAAGCAAGGGGTGTTCTTCAAAGTAAAACATGGAATGATTAAGAATCTCGTTATGGACACTGGCAGAATTTTCAAGTATCAAGCATAGAAATCCTGCTTATAATTGTTTATCTTGGATTCTTAGGTAACTAGCCAGAGGTATGTTTGGTTTTTAAATTGAGGGTTCACTGCTCATCAGGAAGCCCTCAGTTAAGCCGCCAGAATTCAATTTCTGCATTCCACGCCCCATTGTCGTCTCTTTCCTCAGACGCCGCCTAGGGGCTTAGGCTGTGCCTTGGGGGCAGGGAAAGGGTGTGTTTTTGCAAGCCTCACTGTGTCCCTGTGCTTATGGGAACAGACAGAATGTGGGCTACCCCTCTGGGGTAGGAGGTTTTCCGTAAGACACGTTTGCTGCTTTATTTGCCACAGATTCCTGTAAGTTTGTGTGTTTGGAGGATTTTCTTTTTTTTTTTTTAATGAAAGAAAAAAGTCTCCCACTCCACCGTGGGAACGTGGAGAAGATGAAATTCCTGCAGCTGCGTTCACGCTGGAGTAGGAGTGTGTTGAAGGAGGAGAAAATGTGCTGATGTAGCTCATCAAAAAGAAACAGAGCCAGAGGCCCCCCCTCCAGAAGAATCCAGGGTTGTCCTCCAGGGCGCCCACGTGAAGCCAGCTCTGCAGGCGCTGTTGGGAGCAGCCACGGCCGCCCGGCTGTCTGCCTTGAGCCAATGGGAACGGAGAGGGAAACAGATGACTAACTCATATTCTCCAGTAGTCCCAGCAAAACACCTTGTATGTAAACGGTGAGAGTTTATACTGATTGAATTGGAGTCTGTGATTTTCCTACTTTTCTTAACATTTAAACCCATAATGTATTTATAATTTGGATTATCTTTAAAGACCTAACATATCATACCTGTCATTAAATTCTTCATAAAACTTTGTTGTTTTTAAAAAAGCTCTTCTGTTTAAAACATATTTGTAAAGCAAGATTCAGATGACATAGAGGCAATCCCACCGCCCTGAGGCAATGACTTTTGCATTTTGGCAAAATCATTCCAGGCCTCTCGCTATAGATGCGGTTAGTTGGACATAGTTTTACATAAACAGGGTCATGATATACATGGCATAGCAATTATTTTAACCTACCACCATATTTTTTGTCTTTTTGTAGATGTGTATGTAGACATACATCAATGATGGACATATCAGTTACATGACTCTAACAAAGTATAACCAGGTCCTTATTGTTATTTAAATTGTTACAATTTTATTATAAACTGTTGTATATTTTAAAATACTTGTCAGGTTCTGTTTTTAAGGAAAACTAGTAGAAATGTTCTTGCTGGGTTAAAAGGTATGAGTATTTTGAACTAAAATATATATATTGCCAGGGGACCACTCTTTTGTAGGGCTCTAGAGTAACATTTGAATTGGTTGTTACTTTAAAAAAAAAATTTACTTTTTTTTTTTTCCTTGAGACAGAGTCTTGCTCTATTGCCCAGGCTGGAGCGTACTGGTGCCATCTTGGCTCACTGACATGGGTGCCTCCCAGGTTCAAGCGATTCTCCTGCCTCAGACTCCTGAGTAGCTGGGATTACAGGCACGCTCCACCACGCCTGGCTGATTTTGTTGTATTTTTAGTAGAGACGGGGTTTCACCATTTTGGCCAGGCTGGAACTCCTGACCTCTGGTGATCCGTCCACCTTGGCCTCCCAAAGTGCTGAGATTACAGGTGTGAGCCATTGCCCCTGGCCAGAAAAAATATATATATGTGTATATAAATATCTTTGAAGACTCTTACTGTGTGGAACAGGAACTCCTGATCTTTGAATTGCTCCTCTGGAGTGCTGCAGTGAAGGCGGCGGAGGTCTGGCCTGAGGTGCGGGCGGGCGGAGGTCTGGCCTGAGGTGTGGGCGGAGGTCTGGCCTGAGGTGCGGGCGGGCGGAGGTCTGGCCTGAGGTGTGGGCGGAGGTCTGGCCTGAGGTGTGGGCGGAGGTCTGGCCTGAGGTGCGGGCGGGGGGAGGTCTGGCCTGAGGTGCGGGCGGAGGTCTGGCCTGAGGTGCGGGCGGGGGGAGGTCTGGCCTGAGGTGTGGGCGGAGGTCTGGCCTGAGGTGCGGGCGGGCGGAGGTCTGGCCTGAGGTGCGGGCGGGGGGAGGTCTGGCCTGAGGTGCGGGCGGGCGGAGGTCTGGCCTGAGGTGCGGGCGGAGGTCTGGCCTGAGGTGCGGGCGGGCGGAGGTCTGGCCTGAGGTGCGGGTGGGCGGAGGTCTGGCCTGAGGTGTGGGCGGAGGTCTGGCCTGAGGTGCGGGCGGGCGGAGGTCTGGCCTGAGGTGCGGGCGGGGGGAGGTCTGGCCTGAGGTGCGGGCGGGCGGAGGTCTGGCCTGAGGTGTGGGCGGAGGTCTGGCCTGAGGTGCGGGCGGGCGGAGGTCTGGCCTGAGGTGCGGGTGGGCGGAGGTCTGGCCTGAGGTGTGGGCGGAGGTCTGGCCTGAGGTGCGGGTGGGCGGAGGTCTGGCCTGAGGTGCGGGCGGGGGGAGGTCTGGCCTGAGGTGCGGGCGGGGGGAGGTCTGGCCTGAGGTGCGGGCGGGCGGAGGTCTGGCCTGAGGTGCGGGTGGGCGGAGGTCTGGCCTGAGGTGTGGGCGGAGGTCTGGCCTGAGGTGCGGGTGGGCGGAGGTCTGGCCTGAGGTGCGGGCGGAGGTCTGGCCTGAGGTGCGGGTGGGCGGAGGTCTGGCCTGAGGTGCGGGCGGAGGTCTGGCCTGAGGTGGGGCGGGCGGAGGTCTGGCCTGAGGTGCGGGCGGAGGTCTGGCCTGAGGTGCGGGCGGGCGGAGGTCTGGCCTGAGGTGCGGGTGGGCGGAGGTCTGGCCTGAGGTGCGGGCGGGCGGAGGTCTGGCCTGAGGTGCCCGGGGAGGTCTGGCCTGAGGTGCCCGGGGAGGTCTGGCCTGAGGTGCGGGCGGGCGGAGGTCTGGCCTGAGGTGTGGGCGGAGGTCTGGCCTGAGGTGCGGGTGGGCGGAGGTCTGGCCTGAGGTGCGGGTGGGCGGAGGTCTGGCCTGAGGTGCCCGGGGAGGTCTGGCCTGAGGTGCGGGCGGGCGGAGGTCTGGCCTGAGATGCTGGGGGGAGGCTGCTTTCCTGCCAGAATAGCACTGAGGGGGCCAGATGGATGGCTGCCCGCCCTGGGAACGGGGATCCCCACTTCTCCAAGCACCTGGCACTTTGTATTCATGGACGCTCCTCTCAGCCTGGCCTTGGTGGACGAGGAGCTATAGGTCTGCTGAGTTCAAGTTTAGCAAAAAGGATGCTGCCTGTCAGCAGATTGTACCTGTCACTTGGCCAGAGCGTTGTGTGGTAAAAATGGCCATGTCATGGCTTCTGTCATGTCAGAGTGGCTTGTGTGATGATTAACACATTTGTGTGGGTACAGTTTGATGGAAATGAGGCCATACGTGGAGGCACAGGTTGGGGCTTTCTTTTCATACTAGGCCAGTGATCATCTCGAGCCCAAGTGATTCGTGGTCCAGGGTGAGACTCTGGCTGGCAGAGCTGGTTTCCTGCCCCCTCCTCCTCCTGCCGTTTTATTCCCCAGCCACACAGCGAGACCCAACAGCGGGGCTGCTGTTCTCTAGCAGTCGGCCAGGAGGGTCACCTCTAGTCACATCTCTGCTGCAGCACAGCCAGCCCCTCGGAGGGGCTCACTTGAGCCCCTGGTCTCCTCAGGCTGACACCTCACACATGGGTTTCTCTGTTCCCATGGGTATCATTACCCCCCAGTTATGTCCATCTCCCTTCTAGTTAACATCTCTTATTTCCTAAAATTCACCTCTGTTACCGTTTTCACTTCAGGAACCCTTAGAAATAATTTCCCACGTGGCCTAGGTCCTCCTGCACCAGTATTTTGGAGCCAGGATTATGAAGTACGCAAAGTCCAGAGCTCACCCCTACCCCACAGAACTAAGATCTCAGGGGTGAATGTCCATGGCTCATGCACATTGATGTTTATGAACATTTAGAATGTTCTCAGAAACGTTATGTTTTACTGCTAACCAAGGATTTTTAAAATTATCATGTGACTCTCACAATAAACCAAGTTGTGTAAATTTTCTCCTTTTACACATGATGACACTGAGGCTTCAAGAAAGGTCAAACATTGTGAATATAGTTCTCAGCTAAAGTTTGAAATTTAGTTCACTTATCCATGAGCTCGGGCCCATTTGGCACCTTTATTTATGTGGAGGATGCAGGGGTGGTGACAGGCATGCATCTCACACTAGTGCATTCGCATTTCGCTTGCTAGTGCTCAGAACCGAGGGTTGATTCAGTGGCACTGTCACGTTAAGGCCATGTTGCTTTCCCGTGGCCAGGAGAATCCCTATTCAGTAGTGCCTTAATGAAAAGTAGCCCTTGTAGAAATGATATTCCTATATTAGTTTGGAGTCCAGAGACATAAAAATTTCCACTGTGAACTTTTTTCTTTTCCAGAAACGTAAGCAAGATTTGGATTTCCTCTTGCACAGCAGTTTCTTTTCCTGTTTTTGCGCCGTATCTCGTACTTTCCATCCCCTCCTGTTGGAAAATGATTCAGCCTGTAGGTCACCATGTGCAGCACATCCCACCTGTACTCAGGCTCCCAGAAATCCCGACTGTTTTTGTAGCACTTGACCCACACAGGCAGAGTTGGGGGTGAGAGGTGCTGTTGGAGTTGGAGCCGTTTACTCCTCATGGTGGTTTGTGGGGCAGGGATGCTGAGCGTTCCCGCCTTCCTGCCAGCACTTCCTGCCAGCGCTCCTCAGCAGTTCCACTGGGAGCCACAGGCTGGGGTGGAGGAAAGTGTCAACACCAAGACATTAACCAGTACCATAGACCAATGACTTACTTTTTATATAACATAGAATGTACTGTTTTAACAATCTTTAGGTATAAGTTTAGGGGCAGTAAGTACGTTAGGTACATTGTACAAACATCACCATCATCTGTCTCCAGAATGTTTTAATCTTCCCAAACTGAAACTCTGTACCCATTAAAGTGTTTTGTATTTTTGTTGCAATTGAAGTCAAACTCCAAAAAACAGCTCTGTACCTGTAAGTATAAATTTCTACACAATGTCCTTGGGGCATGTTTATAACTGATACATCTGTGGTCTTACTAGAAATTTCAAATCAAAGGGTGAGGAATTATACTTTTTCAAAAAGCATGAAAGAATTTTCCCTTGCTGATGGAGTCGTTGAGTCTCTGGGGAGTTCCTTGACCCTTCCCCAGGCCACGTGTGAGGCCGACCCTCCTTCCCTGGCTGCTCCTCCTAGCACCTGTGCACACCCCAGGCCAGAGGCTCCTAGGACCTGGAGTGGGGAGGACGTCGGGATCAGGAGTGAGCCTTCTGTGAGGCTGGCATCCGTGCTGAGGAGGGGCTGTGCCTCTTGGGCTTCAGGTGGGTCTCCGAGTTAAATTGCCCTGGGAAAGAGTACAGCTCGGAGGCCTTAGCCACCGTCTGTGCGCGGCCTCTCTGAACTAGGAAGCAAGTTCTGTCTCGCGATGTCCGTCCTCTGTGGTGTGTTGACATGTTGGCGGCAGGGACCAGGAGGACGTGGACACGTTGGTGCTTCATCCACCAGAAGCTGCTGCAGAGCAGCTCCCCGCAGACACCTCTCCGCCCTCCACACAGGAGTGAGGGGAGGACTGACGGCCCAGCTCCCATGGCCAGCGAGCCCACGGTGTGGGGACTGTGAGGAGGAGATGATGAGCAGTGGAGATTTGGGATTGGTTGACCAGGTGTGCTTTTCTTTCACTCTCATCCTTCTTCCCTCCTTGTCTTTGGTGTTCTGGACCACTGTGAGGCTCCGAAAGTACAGTGTACCCTTCAATGTGTCATGACAGCCCCACGCAGGTCCCTGGGGCTGCCTTGGCAATTGTGGGACTTCAGGCTCCCAGCACAGCGTCTGCTGTCCCCCGTCACCTGGGCTCACACTGGGCAGTGGCTTCAGTTGGGGTTGGCATTCAGTCGAGGCCTCTCCTAAGGACTCCGAAACAGATCTGCTCCCAAGTGGCAGCTAAACAGCCCCCTGGAGCTGGAGCTGAGGCCAGATGGCCCCTCTGCCTGCACTGCGCCCCACCTCAGGGTCAGACTCAGAGACCACCAAAGGAGAGCGTTCATTGATGCTCTTGCTTCTCAGGAATGAACCAAGGGGCCACCGTCATATCGTGTCTCATAGAGAATGCGCAGTCTCGGTCTTTTGACCCCAGCACCTTCTAGGGTTTTTAGTGACTCCTTAATGATCAAATGGAAACTCTTCTGTGGTTAACGCTGACCTTCTTGTACATTGAAAACATGAAAATACACGTTTTTGATGTTCAGAATCATCAAGGTGAAGTTAGATACCTTTGACCAATTTAAGATTTGGCTTTGGAGGCTGGTTTGTCAGCACTAGGAAATAAATCCCTATCTTGGAACAAGTCTTGTCTAACCTAAACAGTTCTCCAACAAATGATTCTCTCTGGCTACCCTCATTATCACATGTATACATCTAAGCACATTTAGTTAATAAACATTGAGTCTCCTGCTATGGCAAAATCATAGGAATTTGAAATTGAAGTAATTTTAAAGGTCATCCAATCGAGCTTTCTTCTTTACAGGTGAGGAACCAAAAACCCAGCTGGGCCAAGTCCAAGGCTCCCACTTAGGTGGCTGACAAATATATTTAAATAGTGGCATAGGCCCTTGTAGGCTTGGTTTTCTTACAGACCAAAACCTAAATGATTTAAACATTTTTCAAGAAAATTTCTTGTTATCAGATGAAAGAACCAGTAGCAATTCATATGTCTGAGCTGCCTGCGATCTATCATCTGTGGCAGAAAATTTATGTCTCTTCATCTCATTGCCCAGGGACACACATGGGGGCTCCTGGTGGTGAGCTGTGGTTGGCACTCGAGTGTTTTGAGTGATGACTCCATCCAATCTGAGCGGCGTTTTCCTCTAGGTTGGTAAAGCCCAAAGAACCATACAGACAGGAGGAAAGAAAGAAAGATGAGAATTTTACAAAGGCATCGCCTCCTGTAGCTCTGCCAGGCCTGGGCTGTGGCCACACATCTGGGCAGCTCCAGCTGCTCTGACATTTTCTTCTGCAGGTCCTAGGGAGGTGGCCAGTTTGAGGTTAACAGGTGCTCAGCTCTGGATCCTCTAGAGTTACCTGGAATATGCTGATGAAACCCTTAAATAAGCCTTCAGTGACCTTCCTGCCTATTGCCAGGCACTTCTGGAATTAAAATTACTTCTGTTTTACCCTTTGTTACTGTTAAGATACTCATCCCCCTGGTGTTATGGAGCCAGTGAATTCTCACACCCTGAACTGCCACAGTTGTTTTCCTGTTAGATGAGAGGCATATAATGGGGCCTCCAGAATGTCTGACCCCTGGTGGGCCGTTCCCAGGGCTGGAGGTGGAGGGAGATGCAGACACCCTGCACATTTCGTGGAGAATTTGAGTGAATAGGTTCTGGGTCTGTTGTTTCAGGCTGGGATTTAATGAGCTCTGTTTCCTGCTCATGGATGGTGGTTTTGTTTATTGCCTGGAGACCAAGAAAGAGTCCCAAGGGCTGCAGGGCCTCACAGAGGAGTTCAGAGGTGTTCTCTCCATAGGCCTCCTAAGCCCACATTCTACCAATGGCTGCCCACCTGCCCTCCACTCCTCAAACCCATGGTCTCTAATACCTCCTCTCAGAGGTAGGAGTGGCTGCCGTTTTTATATAGGCCAAAACTGAATCCTGGAGAGGCTGCGTGACTTTTCAGAGCCACACGGCCATCAGGTGACAGACCAGGATCCGTGTCTGGGCCTGCTTCCATGCCTCCTCCCCACAGCTGGACTTACAGGTGGAGAAGCAGCTGTGTGCTCAGGCGGTCACGGGTAGAATCATGGGCCTGTGCACATCAGGCCCATTATACACGTCAGAGGCCTAAAGGGACACCTCCTTGGACTGCAGAGCACCCACTGGGAACAGACTCTGGACGAGAGGCAGTGTACACAGTAGCCCTCTCAGGCCTGCCAGAGTTTGCCCATCCAAGGAGGCTCTGCCCTCAGGACCCTCCCTGGCCTCCTGTGGGTTCATTCCCCTGAGCCTGGATTGTTGCCGGTGCACTGGATGGCTTCTTAGAAATGGCCGGAAGGTGGTGTGGGTCGTTTCTTTTTTAAATTCCAGGCTCTTGAAGATACTAAGCAGAAAACGTCGGGCAGGATGGTGTGTGTGATACATGACCCTTACAATGCAAGGAGAGAATAAGAATCTGTGCTCACTTTTGCTTGTAAGTTGCATGAATAGACTCTGGAATAATCTGTGAACCTATTGAAAGTCATATCCTTGGGATGGGGAGTATAATGGGTTTGGGGTTTTTTTTGGGGGGTGAGGAAATGTTCCAGAATTAGGCAGTGGTGGTGGTTGCACAACCCTGAATATACTAAAAAAAACATTGAATTGTACACTTTAAGAGAATAAGCTCTTTGGTAGATAAATCATATCCTACATGATGTCTCAAACCAGCTGTTTAAAAATTCTTCTGACAGCAGTATTTCATTTGCCTTTGAGCCTCTATCTAGGTGTTTAAAAACTGATCGAGATCTGCTTGGTGCTTGACCTTCTTTCTGGAAGGAGAGGTCTGGTCTCATGTGGGAGATGAAAGAACAGCCCCAGTGACGGACGGGGGACTCCTAGGGACGCGCTTGAAGCTGTTTTTGTCCAGAGGGTCTGTGCGCCAGGCAGGGAGGACTGTGGGGCTAGGGTGACCTGCCTGGCCTGGTGGGCCCCTGACGTGGTGTTAGTGGGTAAGAGAAGACATCTGGAGTTAGCAGTCCTCGTGGTACACTCAGAGGAAAAAGGGTGCTTTGCCCATTGGTATTTCATGCTGGTCCCTTGAGGAGTCCCAGGAGCAACGCCTAGTACCCTCTGCTAGAAAGGCTTACCGTTATGTTTGTGTTGGACTCAGCTTAGCATCCAGAGATACAGTCCCACAGCTGGGGTGGGGCAGTGGCCCTTTGTTGAGTTAGGAAGGGACCAGTGACCAGTCCAATGAGGACCATGTTGACATGCCCCAGGCCTCTTTGTTGGGCTTCTGTGATCTCCTTTGAAAAGAAAGAAGAAAACAGTTGGTTTGATGTGTTGGCAAAATTTGGCCTTGAATGCTGGCCATGGGAATTGCTGAAGGAGGTCTGCTCTAAATATGGGCTTTTCTGCCAACGGTTATTTTTGGTTGTTTCAATTACAGTTGTAGTGTTGTATAAATACAGGGTGAATCACAACCAGGCCATGAAGCCAGATCTGGGGTGGAAGTGACACGTGGGCAGCCCCTAGAACTGGGTTCTCTGCCCCAGAGCGTGTCAGGCAGCCCGGGCCGGGCAACGCCTGCCTTGCTGCCTCTGATGGGATGAGCGCTATTCTTCCCATGTCCACACTCACACGCGACGTCACTCTTGTGTTCAGATGCCCCCGCAAGTCCACACCTCCCTCACGAACTTGGGGAAATTGTAGGGATTGCACCCGCCTGACTTCCCCGCAAGCCCATCTCGTGGGCTGGTCTTTCACACGTGCCTGTCACTTGCTCCACCCCGGCCATCCCAGGTCAGGGCAACTGGCTGAGAGCTGCCCATCTTCTGAGATGTAGACCCCTGAGAAGCCGTGTGAACCGTGCCCTGCATCTGTGTAGGAAATTAGGGGCCCATGTTTCCTTTCTTTTTCTTTCATCATAAAAACTCAAGAGCAATAGGTGGGGAAACGGAGAGACCCTTCCTCTGGCAAACTGGGCATCCGAGGAGGGCTGGGATGGTTGTGCTGGCACAGTTGGGTTCAGGCGCCTGTACTGGGAGGGTCCTGCCAGGTTTTGGGCCATCAGAACTTGGGGCAGGGCAACTTCTGCTGCCCCGGACAGGAATTGCAGGTGGAAGTCACCGTGAGGAGGTGCCTAGGCCCTCGGAACTGCATCTGTGCCCTCGAGAAAGTATTCTTGTTGGAAGAGACACCAGCACTGGAATCCAAGTCTCTGTTCCCCAGGACACCCATGTAGGTTCCGTCTTTGAATCTGAGCTGAGTCCCTATCACAGGCAGTGAGATCAGGCCACCTCCAGGGCCTTAGGGAGAGGCCAGGGTGGGGCCAGCCATGGGACCCAAGAAGGGTCACATGATTAAACAAAGTTGTATCTGATTAAACTGCAGCAGAAACTGAGGGGGGATAGAAATACTGTAAAATGAGAGGGATATCACTGTGTCCAAGGCATCTCACTTCTAATATTGAGCACAGTCACGCACCACGTAACATTTCCGTCAGTGGTGAAGCACGTGTGCTGCAGCAGCAGTCCCATACGATGTTATTTTTTCCGCACCTTATGTATGTTTAGAAGTATTTAGATACACAGATACTCACCGTTGTGTCACGGTTGCCTAGTATATTCAGCACAGTAACACGCCGTGTGGGTGTGCTACGAGAGAGCCCGGCCCGGGCGGCCTGACACGTGGAGAGCAGTGGGCTTCTCCACGTGGCCTGGGCGTCCAGTGAGCCGCACCCTGCAGGGTGTGTGAGTGCACTCGAGGATGTTTGCATGACGACCAGTCGCCTAATGATGCGTTTCTCAGAGCTTATGTAGCAATCTCTCAGAACTGGGCCTGACCCTGCAAAGCATCTAACAGGTCAGCAGTGGTCATCCCTGGGCCGGGGTGGAGCCCACAAGGGAAGACAGGTGCCGCTCCCGCAGTAGGTGCTATGGGTACAGCACAGGGGAGCCAGGAGGTGGATGGGGGGCCCGTACACACCAAGAGGGAAGGGGTGAGGGTCTCCTTTGTTCCTCGTGACCCTCCCACAACGCCTGAATTGCGGTGATTCACAACTAAATCTAACTGGAGCAGCCCAGCCACACCGAGGGCTGCTTTGAGGATGCTGCGTGTCCCCCTTGCTGAAGCTCGCGGTGGTTATGCGTGTCCATGGTGGGTAGAACCCTTCTCACACACACGCCTCATGGCTAGCCTGAGGGACACAGCTGTGTCCACTCTGAAGCAAAATGTGAGAAACAGTTAAGCCCAGTGTTCCAAGTACATTTCTCACCAGGAGGGAGTCAGCTGTGGCTGTGCAGAACCTGACGGCACCCACCCGTGGGCGCCATCCCCTCAGCCGGGCAGAGCAGGACGTGGACCTTCTAGGGCCAGAGAACAGGTTGGAGCCGGCAGCCCCACTGGTGTCAGGCCATCAGAGTAACCCTTAGCGGATTCTTCCTTGACTTCTTAAGGTGGTTCTGAAGACCAGAAAAGATGAGAAGATACTGGTTAGCAGGCAGATTTCAGGGGCTGAGGGTAAAATTTTATGTTACTTTTAAAACTGGAGGAATAGCAGCTACAGACGAAATGTTGATTAGCACTTTGCATATCACGTGTGATTGTAGCCCTCAGTTATCACCTCGAGAGCAGCAGCTATGAGTGCACGTGTGCACTTGGGTGTGTGCATAGGCATGTGTGTGTGCACGTGTGAGGGTGCATGTGTGTTGAGGTGTATGCACGTGAGTGTGTGAGGGTGTATGCGTGTGTGAGAGTGCAAGCATGCGTGAGGGCGTATGTGTGAGGGGGGTATGCATGTATGAGGGTACATGCGTGTGTGAGGGTGCATGCGTGTATGTGTGTGTGAAGGTGTGTGTGTGTGAGGGTGTATGCATGTGTGAGGGTGTGTGTGAGCATGTGAGGGTGCATGCGTGTGTGAGGGTGTATGAGTGTGTGAGGGTGTATGCATGTGTGAGGGTGTGCGAACATGTGTGAGGGTGTATGCATGAGGGTGCACGCGTGTGAGGGTGTATGCACGTGTGAGGGTGTGTGCATTGTGAGGGTGTATGCGTGTGTGGGTGTATGTGTGTGTGAGGGTGTATGCGTGTGTGAGGGTATATGCGTGTGTGAGGGTGTGCGAACATGTGTGAGGGTGTATGCGTGTGAAGGTGTACGCGTGTGAGGGTATATGCGTGTGTGAGGGTGTGTGTGTGAGGGTGCGTGTGTGTGACAGTCTGTGTGAGGGTGTGCGAACATGTGTGAGGGTGTAAGCGTGTGAGGGTGTATGCTGCATGTGGGTACATGCGTGTGCGAGGATGTGCGTGATGGTGCATGCATGTGTGAGGGTGTATGCGTCTGTGAGGGTGCATGCATGTGTGTGTGTGGGAGCATGTGCGTGTCCCTTGTGTTCCAGGGCTGCTGGTCATGTGCCTAGAATAATTTCATCTAGGTCGTGTGACATTCAGGTAGTGCTGGCTCCAAATTTAACTAGATAGGAAAGACAACAAAAGTTAATTTCATTAATATTACTTTTAAAATTACTTGTTAATACATTAAAAATTAGGCGAGTGTGGTGGTGCATGCCTGTAGTCCCAGCTACTCAGAAGGCTGAGGCAGGAAGATGGCTTGAGCCCAGGAGTTCACATCTAGCCTGGGCAACAGAGCAAGACTTCGCCTCTTAAAAATACACTAAATCACCTTCTGAGGGTATGTGAGAGACTCGGCGAGTGCGCCACCTGTATGCCCGAGGGAATGACCCACTTCCCAGCAGGGCACATCACACTTACCAGATTCTGCTCTCCCAGGTCAGTGTGCAGTGTTGTGCTGGAAAATACCCAGGCTGAGAACCTGGAGAGTACAAGACGTTTCGGTTAGTTGGAGACTGCATGATTTTCTAACAACATCTCAGAGCAGTTACCCTTGAGTGGCTGGACTATAGCGCAAGGCAAACCCTGGAGGATAAAGGGGTTGCCTAGCACATCCGCAGGCTAAGGCACCGTCTGAGCTCCACCCATCCTCAGTGCTTTGCTGGTTCCTGCTGGGAGCCTCTCACCACAGTCAAGCTGAGGCTCATCTGGGGATGAGCCTGGCAGAGTCATCTGGTTTTATCTTTTCAGCTTTGATGTTCCCACCAGTGGCTTTCACCTCTTTCCGCTGCTCCAGCAGACAGGTTGTCGTCTCATTAGATCTTGGTGTCTCCTTAGATGTTCGGTGGCAGTCGGGGCACGGCTGCTGCCACTTAGATGTGTCTCCATGTGGAAGGAGGCCTCGTGTCCACAGCGATGCAGGACGGGGAGGCAAAGTCGTGTGGTCAGCAGGCTGAGTGGACACTTGGGAGCAGGAACTGGTGGAGGCTCAGGCCTGAAGATGGTGGCTCTCAGAGCTACCAAGGTGACAGAACTTCCCTGAAACTGTGGATTCAGAGGGACCAAAAGACTGACCTTTTTTTACTGATAGTCTGTTCCGGACTTGAGTCGTTCTAACTGTGCTGCCTTCATTTCTCCTGGTTTATTTTCATCTTAGTTTCTATCTGATGAAGGTGCTGTCAGAGTTAATGAAGCACCTTTGGCAAACCACTGAGGGCACCTAGAGGCAAGGGCCCGTGCGATACAGTGTCCTGCAGCTGTGGCGATTCATTGGCTCTTCTTGTCACTCTTCCTTCTGTCTTGCCATGGGCTGAAAATACAGGCAGACATGGGATAGGCAGACATGCTCCGAGTGCTGCTCCAACTCTGCAAGGCCGTAAGGTGCTGCACAGAAACCAGGGCAGAACGGTCTGGGATGACGGAAAACTCCATGTTTGTAAGAAAAATGGAAGCAATCCAAAGTTGTCAGAAGAAAAAAGAACAAAAGTGTCCGGCCGCTCTGTGAAGAAATGCATCACCAGTCAGTTCACTGTGGTGCGTGACACCGTCCCGGTGTCTGCGTGCGGTACAGGCTTCCCCGGCCACGGCTCTCCGGGCGCTGTCCCTGCTGTGGTCCAGACCCGCCGGTGCAGCCGTTGGTTGCCCCCTGGTGGCAACCTGTTCCCTGCGCTGGTGAGGCCGTCATCTTGGGAAATGGGTAAAAGGTGACCCTGTTAAAAAACAATATACGAAGGCACCCAGGATAGAGCAAGGAGCGAGCTGGTCACTCCCCTTAGATTGTATGGGAAAGGTACAGACTTTCAGATTGTAATTCATTCATGTCGATTTTAGTCCAATTTGGTAAAGGAGAGTAGATTAAAAGCAGAGAAAAGGTTAGGCGCTCTCACAAATCTCTCTTTCTTAAAAGGCGTTCAAGGTTGCAGCAACTAGGAGGGCAAGTGTGTGGGACTAGCAGTTAGGTTCCCACAAGCTGGAAGGAGCCACCTTATTTTTTAGCTTTATTGAGACCGAATTCAGCGTCCAGCCATTTAAGTTGTCCAATCCAGTGTCTTTTGGTGTGTTCACAGAGTTGTGCAGCCAATGCCATAGTCAGTTTTAGAACATTTTCATCACCCCTAAAAGAAGTGTCTGTGCTTGTTAAGTAGTCTCTCCCCATTCCCCCAACCCCCAGCCCCTGGAGCCTCTAACCTGCTTTCTGTCTCTCTGGATTTCCCTGTTCTGGAAATGTCACGTGAAAGGAATCGTACAGTGCATGGTCTGGGTGCCTGGCTTCTGTCACTCAGCGTGATGGTGCTTCGGTGGCACGTCCGTGGGGTCATCCGTGGTGTGGCTCATCCGTGTCATGGCCTGTTTCAGCGCCTTGCTCCTGCTGTGGGTTTCAGCGCCTTGCTCCTGCTGTGGCTGAGATCCCACTGTATGGACAGGTCACACTGTGTTCATCGCTCATCAGTTGATGGACATCGGGGTTGTTCCCACCTTTTGGCCACTGTGAATGATGCTCACATGCGAGTTTCTGTGAGACCCGTGGATTCACTGCAGCCGGCAGTTCCTCAGGGGCTTCAACAGAGAGTTGCCGTATGACCATCAGTGGCTACAAGGGTAAGAGCCGACACCCTCATCTTGTCCTGACCTTAGGGGGAGGCGCCCAGTGTGCAGCATGGAATGTGACCTTAGCTGTGGGTTTTCACAAATGCCCCTCATCTGGTTGAAGCCCTAGTGTTTCCTTCTCACATCAGAGGCAAATGCATGGGGGTGGGTTCTCAATTTCCTCTGGTTTGGACAATAAAAAGGACCGGAAAAACAGAGTTCTTTGACCGCTAACATGTGTGTAAAAAGAAAGTTTGTAAAAGCAAGAGTTAAAATGCTTCTCACAGTGTGGTCATCACGGCACACAGGACCCTGGAATTATAGTGTGGAGTTGTCCTTGTGGTTTCCTCGCTTGTCATGTGCTCTCAGCTCAGACAGGGACATCCAATTGACTTCTGACTTGGGGAATTTAAACTTTACACCACAGCTTTATTTAGATGACTTGTTTATTGTATTTTCCATTTGTTTTTATTTAAAAGTTGTATAAAAATTGTTAGGGCTGGTTTTGAGATAGAAAAATCATGATGACTGGTTTTGCTAAGTCCATACACCTTTGTGGTCTGGGGAGCGGTGAGTGCTGAAGCCAAAGGAATATCTGTGGAAACAAGCAAGGGGGTTCTCTCAGCTTCAGAGGCTGCTGAAGCAGGATGAAGTGGGCTCCTGGGCAGAGAGTACTTGGAGAGGGAACGGCTGCACAGTGCTCAAGCTGGGGCTGTGTGTACCACCGGCAGGATCACGTGCTGAGCCATGGGGGACTCAGCTGGGGCCATTAGAAGCTCCGGGGCCTGCTCCACCCATTCTGACTGGCGCTGCCCTCCGGAAACCATCTCTGCCTGAAACCCATCAGGGCCGGGGAGAGTTGTTTGGCTGGAAAGGAAGAAGACAGATGCTGGTGGTTTTTTGTCTTTTGGTTGTTGTTTTAGAGACACTGAGAAGATCAGCGTAATTTTCCACTCTGCCCGTGTGTGGCTTTGCTCTTCTCCATGCCCATCTGTGGCTTGTTTTGCAGAAATCTTCTCTGGCTTTTTCTCTCTCACCCTTTCACATTGCAAGGCCCTCCACTTCTTCACTAATTTTCCTGCAGATGACGGAGGCCTGCAACCAGGAACCTGACTCTTCAGCTCAAATCTTGGTTCGAAAGGGGGGCTTCTCTGTGCCCCCGTTGTCGGCATGCTATGGTAGTGAATGGACGGCCCACCCATTCTCACGGGCCCCTCGTGAGACCCCGGCCATCTCATTCCACGGGAGCCACGTCAAGAGGAAGGAGGGCTGGGAGGGGCGTCTGGCTGCGTGGTGTGGGGCCTGCAGTGTTGTGGCACACACAGCTTCAGCCAAACGTCTAGCCCTGTACCTAGAACTAAGAAATAAAACTTTAATATCAGATTTAAAAGTTCTCCGGGAACATTTGTCCTGCCCAAAATAGTAAGTTGTCATTTTTAGAAGAATAAAACAGCTTTGATAAGCGCCGTGGATGCACCTGACACAAGAGAATTGATGGTGCAGATGGATTTGGGCTCAAGGTGGTTTTCAACACCCAGGTGACGTCTAGGTGATTGGAAAGGGTGTCTGTTGGATTTGCACCTTTTTTCCCTGTGGAAGTTATTTTTATGTAGTTTTATATGTGTTCTCAGAACAAATTGGCCAAAAACATTACCTTAAAATGTGACTTGATTTTCAGTGTACATTTTCAGATGTTATAGGAAATGCGTTCGCAGTTGAGGGGTCAAAGCAGGGGAAGATGGCTTCCTTGGCAATAACAAGCAAAGGCAAACGTGTTTATTTTTGTATCTGTAAAAGCTGGCCGCTCTTTAAGTGTAGTTCCAGCATCTAAAGTGGACACAGAACCTGTTCTTCGGGGCCTGTCACACCCTCACTGTCTATGTGAGAGTTTATCCCTCCTTGTGGATACTGGGGGCAGGAGCTGCCTTCATACACGCAGGCATCAGCTGCCACCCTTCAGGGAGGGCTGGGGGCCAGTGGGCAAGTGGCTGCTGTTCCTCTGAGCATCTCATCAAAGGCAGGCCAGTTGGTCACAGGCATTTTGGGAGTGGGAGACAGACGGTCAAGGTCAAAAACAGGTCGCAGTTGTAGAAGTGGGAGGGGCCCAGAGCACTGTGGGTGAGCAGCTGGGGAGCTTGGGGTGAGACCCTGCTGGGCCCTACCCAGCTGTGTTGCCTCCCTGCTTTCTGCCTCAGTTTCTCGCATAACAAAAGCAGGTGGCAAGATGAGGAGTTGAACATGAGGCGTGCTAGAGCTCTGAACTCTGCAAAGGGCTTCTCCGCTGGAAATGTGTTGTGCGCTGCAGCCCTGGGTCTGACTGAAATGCAGGTTCTATCAGCAGGGCCAGGCTGCTTCCCTCCCAGGGACAGGTCTACTGGGCAGCCTTGGGCAGTGGATTTCTGAGGTGCTTCATCCAGCTGCCTGTCCCCACACATGCTCTGTGCAGGGGGAGAGGACACAAGGAAAGGGGAGCCGACGCCCATCAGGAAGACCAGGAGCTGGAAGCAGCTCCCAGCCAGGAAGGAGGGGAAGGGCCAGGTTCCAGGTTGGCAGCAGAGAGAAGCTCTTCCTTGAGCAGGAGGCAGGGGCACAGTCACTGGTGAGGGAGACTGGGGAGGAGACCCTCCTTGTGGGGAGAGGGGAGGGAGATCTGATCTGCTAAGTTTAGGGGAAGGACGTGCCTGCCGGGCTTTGGAAGCAGAGACGTAGGGTTGCTCCCTCCCTTTGAGACCTGTCTGTCACCAGCTGGCTGCAGCGCTGTGTGGAGATGAGGCCTTCTTGGGGGCTCACAGTGGCATGTCACCATGTCCCTGGTGGCCTGGGTGTTTAATGCACCCAAGCACACTGGGTCCCCCGGCGCCCAGAGCATGATGCCTGCCTTGGCGTGTGTGGCATCAGGACCACAGCTTCCACAGACATCCCAGCTGGGGACATCAGCTAACTTGGCTGAGGGACCAGGAGACAGACACCACCTCTCCTATCCCCCAGGGGCGTGTGACCTGGGGTCACTGGCATGCTTGGGCACACCAGTCTACGTCAGGGTACGCAGGGCTGGTCGGTGGGTGTCGTTGCCACAGAGACTGAGCCTTCAGGGTGGCGCCCCTTCCTGTCTCACCCCTGCAAGGCTGCTTCTCCAGTCGCAGCCCATGTTCTAATGTCGAGATCACATACGAGATTCAGGCCTTCGAACAGCCTCACTGCAGGAGCCGCCTTCCAACCCGCTGGAAACGCGCGTGTGAGGCCAGGGTTCTTACCCTCAGCACTGCTGACGTTCTGGGCTGGACATTTCTTTGCTGTGGGGCATCTGCACATGGACAGCTATCGGTGCCCCTGGCCTCTGCCATCTGGATACCAGGAGCGTCCCCCGCACTTGTGCTAACTAGAACGTCTCCTGACATCACTACATGTCTGCTGGGGGCAGAACCATGGGGCTAAGTTGTGACTGTCCCCTGTGGTGGACTCTGTTGTGATGAGGAAGGGCTGGGCCTGCAGGTGGACGTCTGCCGCCCGACAAAGCTTGTATGAGGGGGACCCAAGAGCATGTGGTGCCTATGCCAAGCTCACTGGCGGGAACGGGGGGTCAGGCTCACTTCCTCCAGGGAGTGGCGAGCAGCCCTGCCATTCGCGGTGCCATAGAGACAGTTAAGCTTGAGAATGTGATTGCCGTTCTGGGTGTGAAAACACCCAGAGGCCACCGTGTGCCCCAGCCCGCAGAAAACAAGGACCCCTGACACTGTCTGGGTTGGTCCTGGGAGGGCCCCCGTGATGCCTGGGGGGTGCACACCATGGAGCGGAGCCTCCTCCATGTAGCCTGGGAGCCTCAGTGAGGCCACAGCCCCAGGAAGAGCACAGTGCTGCATTCCCAGGTACGCCCCTCCCAGCTACGTGTCCTCACCTGCCGGCCCCAGCTGTGGCTGCCCACGCCCCGCCTGGCTCTCCTGCCAGGAACTTCCCAAGCAGAGGCCTCGGGTAGCAGGCACTCCTTGCCCCCTCTGCCACCTGGGCTGCTGAGGGGTATCACCAGGAGTCAGCTCAGGACCTGGACACCCAGGCCCAGGTGAGCAGCTGACGCACCAGTGGCCATTCCCTTCCCAGGTTCACCCAGCCAGGCCTCTGTGCCACTTTTCCACAGGACATTCAGCTTCCCCTTTCCTCTCCTCTCTGCAGACCACTGAACTTTCGTTCTGAGGCACAATGGGGCATTCCCGTCAGGCTCTGCCTCCCTAGACAGAGGCGAGACCAGCTGCAACGTAGCTCCCAGCAGCCGGGTGCCCCTCTGAGATGGGCCAGGCAGCACGCTCACGGCGCCTTCGTGTGGCTTCAGGTCTTTGACCATCGCATTCCTAACCAAAATATAAACTGCAGGATCATTCTGGATTTTGCATTACCCAAACCATTTGCTTTTGATAGTAATAGTGTCTTGGCAGAGTTCTTGCTCTTGGACATCGTATGGTGATGGTGACCACCATGCATGGAACCCATGGCATGGGCATCCGCCACTGTGCTTGTTACCAGAGGAGGAGGTGAAGTCGCTGCCTGGAAGGCCCAGGCAGCGGCCAGTGGTGGCAGCGAGACCACACCGTTGAGAAACCAGTGCTCCTAACAGCTTGCCTGCACCTCCCCTCTTGGCTCTGCAAGTCTTTGCATGGAACAGCTGATGTAACGTGGGCCCAGGGCAGCAGGGGACCCTAAAGCAAGCCTCCTGAGCGGGGGGGCAGTGGCATGTCACGGGGGACTCCCCTGTCCTGTTGGCCTTCTCTGGTGGATTTGGGGACCAATGGCCCGCTGGAGGCAGGACTCGCCCTGGCAAGGGAGCGGGCGTGGGTGGAAGGGCATGTTGCTGCAGTCTGGGGCATGTGAGCCCGGCTTCCAGGGATGAGCTCATCCTCCCCGGACCCTGAAGAAGTCTGAGGCTTCATCACCGAGGCTCACCTGAGTGATTTCAGTGCCAGGGGTTTACCAAGGAAAAATGGTCCCCTCCAGTTTGAAAACAACAAAAAAAAATGACTGCAGCCAACCCTCAGGCCCTTCCCGTGAAGGCGCTGTGGTCCACACCATGTGGGCTTGGCTGTGGGCACTGGGCTGGCTTCTGGTGCTCACCAGCCGATGCGTCGGGAAGTCTGGGGGGCAGTGAGTTCCCACTGGTGCTTTGTGACAGGCTCCTCCTCTTCATGGCCCCAGAAAAAATGTATGAAACGGGAAAGTGTCAGTGGTGGTTAGTGCTCTCTGTGGGCTCTGGCGTGGTGTTCTCTGTCTCCCTGCAGGACACCACCTGCCCAGTGAGTTCTTCTGCCTGCCTCCTGCTCCTCCTTCCTCACTCCCTCCCCAGGAGAGGAGCCACTGGCTTGAAACCTTCATGCTGTTTTGGGTGGACCTGCTCCTACACACGTTAGGAAGTGATGGGGCAGGGCAAAGAGAGGGGACCTTGCCATGCTGTCGGCATGTGTCCATCTGCCCAGATTTGTGGACATCTGTTTTCTGCCTCGTGTGCTCTGTAAAGATGCTTGTGCCGTGTGAAGGTGGCACTCCTTCAGACTCTGTGAGCTCCACCCTCCCATCCTGGCAGGAACCATCTGGGGTGAGAGCCGACATTGCTAGGGAGACTGGGGGCTAGGACATGGTTTTACCAAAGTGCTGTGGTCGGAGGCATTCCTAAAGCAAAAATGACCAAAAAGCCAGGTTGGACACTGGAAATGGGCTTGAGGGAGGATGGCTGCAAGCTGGGATTCTCCAGGGATGCTCCTCTTTATGGGTTCTCAGCATTTAGGCACCGAAGGCTGAAGGATTCTCCCTTTCTTGAGAGGAGACACTGTTGCAAGGGCAGGTGCAGCCAGGAGCAGGCGTCGGCGGTGAAGGAGTGGGGCTCCCCTCTAAGCCCAGCAACAGCGGACACTGAGCTCGGAGGAGTCTGGCTGGAAGGCCCAGGTTTACAAAGCCTGGACCCGGAGGCATCTCCTTGAGGAGTCAGACCCGTTCTCTTCCTAGAGTGCAGCGCTGACCCTACCGGGAGCGGGTGGTTGAGATTTTTATAGAGATCGCTGCAGTTTTTCCAGTGATATCTCCACTGGGACAGACACGCGGATGCAATCCAGGTCTCCCCATCTCACATGTGCTGGGTTGGTCTTAGGAGCAAACCACAGCTGTATCTGGAAGAATCAAGCACAGAAAAAGTTTCTTGTCTAAGGCAATATGTGATCTTGCTGGACCACGATTATCCCATGCCTGTGTGTGTGTGTGTGTGTGTGTGTGTGTGTGTGAGCTTCCCATTTGGACTGCGATTTATTTCATGCATGTGTGTTGGGTGAGTGTGCACGTGTGTGCTTCCCATTTGGACTGCGATTTTTTGTGTGTGTGTGTGCATGCACGCTTCCCATTTGGACTATGATTTATCCTGTGTGTGTGTTTGTGTGTGTGTGCGCTTCCCATTTGGGCATTGATTTATCTCGTGCATGTGTGTGCTTCCCATTTGGACTGTAATTTATCCTGTGCCTGTGCGTGTGCGTGTGTGTGTGTTTGCATGCATATGTGTGTATGCTTCCCATTTGGGGTATTTATCCTGTGTGTGCATGTGTGTGTGCTTACCATTTATACTGCAGTTCATCCCATGCATGTGTGTGTGCACGTTCATGTCCATGATGTGTGTATGCGTGCTTCCCAGCTGGACTGTGACTTATCCCGTGCGTGTGTGTGTGTCCTGTTTGTTTTCCAAGGATCATGAAGGGCTGTTTACATAGACCATGTTTTGCCTGTGGCCGCCGCGGCACCAGGGAGGAGCTTTTTTCCACTTTGGTGAGCTGTTCGCCCTGTTAGGAGCTCAGCCTTCTCCACAGCAGGCGACGAGAGGGGAGGCTTTCTTCAAGGCTGACTTGTACTTTTATTCTTTCCCGTATTTCCCTTCCAGTCCCCCACAGAAATGTGTGCCTGCACCCCCTTCCATAGCAAGCTGCGACCCTTCTCCCCACCCTGGCCAACACTGACTGTCGCCTGCCTTTCTCTTGAGGTTGAGACCTGAGTGGATGAGACTCAGGACCAGCTGCTGTGAGGTGGTTCCGGGGCCTTTGTTCTGTTTTTCGTGTTGAAGGGAGTAGGAAGTATACCTTGTAAGTGGGCACTTACTTGGGCATTAGGTCTGGAGTTGAAATAAAGAGGTACTGGTTTTGAAATATAGGTATGTATTCTGAGTGTAAAGTAAATGTGGGATGCGTCCATCAGTCTTTTCATAGTGGGTTGAGTTATTTCAGGTAGAGACACAAGGAAAAACTTGATTAAAAGCACATGTGCATACTTTAAACCTGATCAAGTTACCTGCTCCAGTTCCTACTTTATAATGTTATGCCTTCCTCTTTAATGTGCTTCTCTATACCACTGGTACTTCTCAGGAAAAAATGTGAATTTCTGTTTCAAGATGTATCAGTTGCCCCCCACCCCCGCCTTTCTCTCTTCATCCTGGCTCTAGGAGCTCTCTCCTCCACCACCTCTGGGTCACCTCCCACAGACCCTCAGGGTACAGCCAGCCTCTTCTCCCGTTTGGAAGTCACTTCCTCCAGGAAGCCCCTCAGAACTTGCCACGCTCTTCCCAGCATGACATCCCAGCAGGCACTCACCTCCAATGTGACTGGAGCTGGTGGACAGTTGGAGTTTTGGGATTTAGAGGTATGACCTGCAGAGTCTCAGAGAAACAAGCCTGAGAGTGTCTCTCAGAAAACACTAACATAAAATACAGCAGTCGTGCATCTGCATCTAGGAAGTGACCACCCTAGATGCTCAGCGGCAGGTCTGTGTGGTTGTTCACTGTGGTGTTTTTTGTGATGGTGAACATTTGGCAAAAGCGCGAACACCTAACGTCCCTGCAGTGGTGGAATGAGGATGTGCCCTGGCAGAGAACGTGACTCAGATACACTCAGCAAGAGAACAGTTATAAAACAGTGTGCGTAGTGCACTGAATTGACCACGTCACCCCAGGTTCTTATGTCGAAGTCCTAGCCCTCAGTGTGACTGTATCTGGAGACAGGGTCTTTAGGGGGGTGATGAAGGTTACATAAGATCGTAAGGATGAAGCCCTGACCAATCAGATTGTGTCATAAGCAGAGGAGGAGGCACCAGAGATCTTGGTCTCCCTGCCACGTGGGGATACAGGAAGAAGGCAGCTGTCTGTCAGCCGGGAAGAGAGCCCTCCCCAGAAACTGACAAGCCGGACCTTGATATGGGACTTTCCAGCCTCCAGAAGTGTGAGAAATAAATGTGCATAGTTTAAGCTGTGCCATCTGTGGTATTTTGTTATGGCAGCTGGAGCTAAGACACACATTATGTTCACACTTCTGCAATAAAACGATTATTAAAGTGTTATGTGTTTCCTATCTAGAATGTGTTAGCTGCACTAAATAGTCTGGGGAAGTGTGTACTAGACTGTTAGGAAGAAGGATTATGGGGCATTTATTTCTGCTTTGTTTAATCCATTTTCTCCAGTCTGTTTAGTCTTCTGATCCCAGCATGTGGGAGAAAGCCTGGCCTGTGTTGGGTGCTGTCCCTGAGCATTGGTTAGGAATGAACAGACAAATGCATGAGAGATCATGTTTTTTTACAACGAACATTTTTTTACTTGGGCAAAGGGGTCTGTGTTTTGGGAGGTTGTCCTCCTGCATCACCCAGTGCTGGAGTCAGAGCACCTGGGTCCTGCTGTTACCCCTGAGTGTGAACTAAATGTGGGCTGCATCCGTCAGTCTTTTCTCAGTGCACTGAGTTCTTCCAAGTGGACATAGTGGAAACCGTGATTAAAAGCACTTGTGGGCAGGCGCGGTGGTTCATGCCTGTAATCCCAGCACTTTGGGAGGCCGAGGTGAGAGGATTGCTTGAACCCAGGAGTTGTCTGTCACCCTGCTGTCACCTAGCAGCCTCCAGCCTCAGTTCCCCTCTCTGTCAAAGGAAGTTGTCATTGGCCTCAAGGTCTGGGAATACCAAGGAGGAAATAGGTGGGAAGGTTTTATGGAGCCTCTGGGACTTTCCTGAGGAGGTGGGAGTCCAGCCTCCACGTCAGCGGAGGAGGTGGGAGTCCAGCCTCCACGTCAGCGGAGGAGGTGGGAGTCCAGCCTCCACGTCAGCGGAGGAGGTGGGAGTCCAGCCTCCACGTCAGCGGAGGAGGTGGGAGTCCAGCCTCCACGTCAGCGGAGGAGGTGGGAGTCCAGCCTCCACGTCAGCGGAGGAGGTGGGAGTCCAGCCTCCACGTCAGCGGAGGAGGTGGGAGTCCAGCCTCCACGTCAGCGGAGGAGGTGGGAGTCCAGCCTCCACGTCAGCGGACACAGGACCTGGAAAGAACAGGCTTGGCTATGAACTTGCTGCAGCACAAAAGGTGAGGGCCGTGGGCCCTGCCTTGGGGTTTTATAGGAGCCCTGTGGGAGGGAGGGTGGCACATCCCATTTTACACGTGTTAACACTGGGCTCAGAACTGGTCCAGGCAGTGGATGGTGGCTCTGGGATTGGGCAGAGCTTCCCTAACTCTACAGACTGACTGCCTTTCCCTGTATCCTGAAGCCACAAAGCCAAGGAAATTCGGGCATTCGTGACCTGTCGTGACCTGGAAACTGCCCCAGGACTCACAACGCAGCGGCTTCTGTGAGGCAGTAGCCACACGCTTCGAAGGAGGCTTAGCACACTTGCTGGGGAGCAGTTCCGGGGCCACCTCCAGCTGAGGAACCATTTCCTCGTGGCAGAGAAAAGTGTGTCTGAGTTTGCTTTATTTTTACTTTGAGGGTTTTTAGGAAAAAGCCATTGTTTGAAGAAATTCATTTAACAGAAAAAAATCAACATCAGTGTTTGCTTCTTCCCCCTTCCCAGGTGATGTCTCCCCAGGGTTCGCCCCTTTTCTTAGACGAAGTCTCGCTCTGTCACCCAGATTGGAGTGCAGTGGCACAATCGCGGCTCACTGCAACCTCTGCCTCCTGGCTTCAAGTGATTCTCCTCCCTCAGCCTCCCAAGTAGCTGGGATTACAGGCGCGTGCCACCACGCCTGGCTACTTTTTGCATTTTTAGTAGAGATGAGGTCTCACCATGTTGGCCAAGCTGCTCTCAAACTTCTGACCTCAAATGATCCACTCACTTCGGCCTCCCAAAGTGCTGGGATTATAGGTGTGAGCCACTGCGCACGGCTGCGTTTGCAAACCCTTTCCAAGCAGGTTGGGTTGGTGTCCGGCCATGACCCCTGCCCTGGTAGTTGAGTCGTGTCTTTCTCCTCCATGACAAACTTTTTCTGTAGCCCCAAGCAACATGCTTCCTAGTGTGCATCACACGCTCATGATGTTGGGAACCTAGTGGCTGAACATGATGGTACTTAATTTCTTAAATAAGGACTTTCTACATTGGGTAGTTGGTTTGTTCTTTTTTTTTTTTTTTTTTTTTTTGAGATGGAGTCTCGCTCTGTCGCCCAGGCTGGAGTGCAGTGGCGCGATCTCGGCTCCGCCTCCCGGGTTCACGGCATTCTCCTGCCTCAGCCTCCCCAGCAGCTGGGACTACAGGTGTCTGCCACCACGCCCGGCTAATGTTTTTTATTTTTAGTAGAGACGGGGTTTCACCGTGTTAGCCAGGATGGTCTCAATCGCCTGACTTTGTGATCTGCCCACTTCGGCCTCCGGTTTGTTCATTTTTATATCCTGCTGGTTCCAGACAACTTCTAATAATGCCTGATATTCAGGGCTCACTTCTCCAAAGCCGATGGAAATGTTCTCATAAGCCTGGCCCCAAGCATATGGTGACATTTCTGTTTCTGGTTTTTTGTGCTTGTTTCTACCAGAGCAACAGATAATGTGATTTGCTACTTTACTTAGAATGGCACAGGGATGTGACTTTGTTTTTTGTTTTTTTGGTTTTTTTGTTTTTTTGTTTTGAGATGGAGTCTCACTCTGTCGCCCAGGCTGGAGTGCAGTGGCGCGATCTCGGCTCACTGCAAGCTCCGCCTCCCGGGTTCACGCCATTCTCCTGCCTCAGCCTCCCGAGTAGCTGGGACTACAGGCGCCCACAACCACGCCCGGCTAATTTTTTGTATTTTTAGTAGAGACGGGGTTTTACCGTGGTCTCGATCTCCTGACCTTGTGATCCGCCCGCCTCGGCCTCCCAAAGCGCTGGGATTACAGGCGTGAGCCACCGCGCCCGGCAGGGATGTGACTTTGAATTAGGCAATGATTTCTTAAATATAACAACAAAAGCACAAGCAAAAAGGAAAAATTAGATAAATTGAACTTCTTCAAATTAAAACCTGTTGTATGTCAATGGACACTATTGAGGAAACAGAACCCCCTCACAAAATGGACGAAAGCATTTGTAAGTTATGTTTCTTATAAGAGACACTTACTCGGAATATGTAAAGAATACTCGTGTCAATAGAAAAGACAACCCGGCCGGGTATAGTGGTGCATGCCTGTAATCCCAGCACTTCAGGAGAACGAGGCAGGCAGATCACTTGAGGTCAGGTTGGCAAAACCATCTCTGCTAAAGATGCAAAAATTAGCCAGGCATGGTGGTGGGCACCTGTAATCCCAGCTACTTGGGAGGTTGAGGCACTCAGCCTCAGAAATGGCCTGAGCCTGGGAGGCAGAGGTTGCAGTGAGCTGAAATCACCTCACTGCTTTCCAGCTTGGGCAACGGACTGAGACTCTGTCTCAAAACAACGAAAGACATACAACCCAGCCCAACTGAAAATGGGCAAAGGATCTGAAGAGACCTCTCTCCAAAAAAGATATACAAGTGGCCAGTAAGCACAGGAATAGATGCTCAACATCATCAGTCATCAGGGAAATGCAAACCCAGACTACAGTGAGACACCACTTCACACCCACTGTGATGGCTGATAATGACAGACAGAAACAAGTATTGTCAAGAATGTGAAGAAATCATAACCCTCAGAACTGCTGGTGGGAATAGAAAATGTTTCAACCACTGTAGAAAACAGTCTGGCAGTTCCTCAAAAAGTTCAACATAGAGTTACCATATGACCCAGCAATTCTACCCCCAGGTGTATATCTGGCAGAAAGGAAAACATATGTCCACACAAAAACTTGGTTCTGCTTCTCTGGAAAGCCCAGACTAAACATCCAAACCAAAAGAGCAACACGCTATCATTCTTCCCCCTTTATCAAATGTACATTTGATATAACATTTGTTAAGTGTACATAAATGTTCACAACAACATTATTCACAATAGCTCAAAACTAGAAACAACCCAAATTAAATTAATGGATGAATAAACGTGGTGTCTCAACACAGTGGAACACGGACCTCCTTATACAGTGTGGATGAACATTTAACTCATGATGCTACGTGAAAGAAAGCCAGACACAGGCCACGTGTTGTAAGATTCCATTTATATGAAGTGTCCAGGGCAGGAAAATCCATAGAGACAGAAAGTAATGAATGGTTGTCGGGCTGAGGAGAGGAAGGCATTGGGAGGTACGGACTTTTTTTTTAGGGTGATAGAAGTGTTCTGTAATTGCTGGTAATGGTTCCACTATGTGGTGAATATGCTAAAGCTACTGAGTTGTACACTTTAAAATGGTTAAAATGGTTAATTTTATGTTATGTAAATTTTCTCTGAAAATTTTTAAGCAAAATGCACAGGGAATGAGCATGGGCCAGTAATGTCGGCAACCAGGTGCCTGTTGCTGGACTGCTGTGGCGCCCCCTGCTGGCTCCACGGGAACTGGGGGAGGGATGGGGCCTGGGTGCTCCTGTGTCTCCTGCTTTCTGTTCCAGAGACTTCCCAGGAGGGTGGAAACCCCCACCCAGAGTGACCTGTCAAAAGGCAGCGCGGCCTGACCAGGGACGCTGCAGGCGGAGGGCTTGGGGGGAGGGCAGTGGGCATGGCAGAGTCGGCCTTCCTGAGGTGACCCCAGCTTGTTGGACGAGACATAGCAAATGCTGACTACAGTAACCTAGGAGTGAGTTAGGGCTTCAGGGATTTTTCAATTATTATTTTTACTTCCAGTTTTTCTCTAGTGAGTACAGATTACTTGGGGTGGTTTTTTGTTTTTTGTTTTCCGAGGTGGAGTCTCGCTCTGTTGCCCAGGCTGGAGTGAGTGGCGTGATCTCGGCTCACTGCAAGCTCCGCCTCCTGGGCCCACACAATTCTCCTGCCTCAGCCTCCCAAGTAGCTGGAATTACAGGCATGAGCACTGCGCACGGCTCTGTTTGCCCCTTTCCAAGCAGGTTGAGTTGGTGTCCCATCACTGCGCCCGGCTAATGTTTTGTATTTTTAGTAGAGATGGGGTTTCACCGTGTTAGCCAGGATGGTCTTAATCTTCTGACCTCATGATTCGCCCGCCTCGGCCTCCCAAAGCGCTGGGACTACAGGCGTGAGCCACCGCGCCCGGCCTTCGGGTGGTATTTTTAATAGAGAGAAATTATTAATAGAGAACCAGGACCAACATGAGATGTTTCTTAAATACTTCCAATGAAAATTTAAACTCAAGTCTGCTCATTCCTTACCCGTCTCTCCTCCTGGGTCAGGGCCGGGAATGGCCTCCTCTCCTTGCCCGCAGCCTTTTGCTGGGGGAAGGGTGTTGGCAGAACATTCCAGAGGCAAGTGCAGAGATTGGACCTGGCTACACTTGAGTCCACTGAGTCCAGAAACAGGACCCTAAAGTAAGATAAGAATTATGCACCATAGGGTTCCTTTTCCCCCATATTTGTGGAAATAAAACATTGCTTAAAGTTCCAGAAAACACTTCTTAGATGGAAACTAGGACTTTGTGTGTGTGGTGTTTTCGTTGGTTGACGCTGTCCCTTACTGCAAGGGTGCAGGGCCCACCTGGGCAGCACTGTGTGTGTTGCTCAGGCCCTGGCCTCTGGCACATGCCCTGCAGGCTGCCTGTTGCAGTACATACGGGTCCTGGGGCAGGCACCGTCACCTCCCTCATCAGAACATGCTGGTCGCCTCCAACCATGGTGTGTCCTTGGTGACTGAGAGCCGACAGTCCTGGTCTTGGTGGAAAATAGATTTGCTCCGGCAGGTGGGGGTAGACGGTGTTCTTGAGCTGTTCGGTGCTGGGGATCATGGCCAGGTGAGCCCGGAAGAATCCCCTGAGAATGCATGCTGCAGACCAGGCCTGCGGAGATGCCCCAAGGAGACAGGTCTTGGCGTTTGAAGACAGTTTTGTGGAAAAGATAAAACTGCCGATGAGTTCTGAGACTAGTACACAACCCGCTTTGTTTTCACCTAATGTGGCACACTTTTAAAATGTTGACATTTATGTTGTCTTTAAAAGTGAAATATTGTTCTGGCCTGTGTTTTGACCCAGTGGTGTAGTTCTTCTGTGGTATTTTTTGTATGTGTCTACATGCTGTTTAATTATGGGGAGGGAATTTGGTCTTAACTACCCTTGGACAAGCTGGGACTGGACAAGGCCCTAACAGGCCGTGCTGATCTGGCAGCTGAGGTCTCCGGCAGGGCGCGTCCTGATGGCGTCATTGAGAGACTGAGACGTGCTCTCCCCTCCGGCTTCCTCCTTCCTTCCTTCCTTTCTTTATTGATTTCTTACCATTGAAGCTGGCAGCTGCTTTGCCCGTGAGCAGGCAAGGCCATGGCGTTTGGCCTGGGCAATTCACCAGGTGACCATGGTCCTCACAGTCGCTCGTCTCCTGAAATCAAGTGTGGCAGATGCGTGAGCTCTGACTGCTCCTCTCCATGGTGACTTAAAACCAAGTCATTGATCCTGAGAGGGAAAGAAAGAGGTTGTATCTCTCACTTTAGGTGACGAAAAGTTGAATCAGAAGCAGTGAAGTGAGTAGTTTGAGAACGAGGAACAGCGGGAGCCAGGAGACTCGGGAAGATCAGGAATTGGGGCGGGTGTGGCTGTGAAGTGGACCACACGCTCTGGTGCCCGAGGTACCATCTCCCATCCAGGCCCGATGTATCGGATTCTAAAGAACATGCAGAGGAACCGCTGAGGAGGGGTGTGTCCTGGTGGGGCGCCTTGAGGCAGAGGGTTCCCCGCCGTCCTTCTGCAGCCCTGTGCTGCCAAGGGAGGCAAAGCAGTGCTGCTGTGCCTAAATTTTGGCATCTGTCTGGTGCTTCCCTTGTTGAGCACTCGCAGGAATCAAGTGCAACATTGAGCACGGGCCTGGTGCGTTCTCCAAATGCCCATGAGTTGTTACCTCTGCAGCTGCCACCATGAAGACGATTGGGCACCCCATGCGTCTGGCCAGGCTAGCAGGGAGGCGTGGGCAGAGGGCGTGTCTCGGGACCACGGTTACCTCCTCCCGGGCGCAAGCCCTCAGGCACGCGCAGCCACCTTCCTGAGCGACTGACCTGAGCGTGAAGGCGACGCCTTCCTGTTTCTCTCCCTTCCCCAGAGTGCAGTTGGACAGGCTCCGTCCCGGAGAAGGACCCTGGAAGCTTCACCAGTTTCCACCCTTCCCTGCCAGAGAGTCAGGATAGTTTTAATTCAGGTCAAACCCTTATGTGACAGAAGGGGTTGTTTGTAAGAAAATATTTATTAGAAAATCTTTAGTTTGAAAACTTGGAACCATGAGAGCTTCATAAGACCAGATTCCAATTCCCCCTCTTGTTACAGATACTTCAAAATAGAAATGGAAGAAGAAAATATAATTTAATTTGACAGCTGGGTGTGGTGATTCACGTCTGTAATCCTAGCTACTCAGGAGGTTGAAGCATGAGAATTGCTTGAACCCGGGAGGTGGAGGCTGCAGTGAGCCGAGATTGTGCCACTGCACTCCAGCCTGGGTGACAGAGTCTCCAAAAAAAAATTTACACACACACACACACACACATACACACACACAAATGTAATTTGAAAACAGGATATGGGGAGAGAGGGTGGTTAGACAGTTGCCTAAAAAATGTGACTCCTTGAATTGTTTACTTTGTGGAAAATACCAGATTTAACATACTGTTTGAAAAAGAAGCAGTGACAATTTTTTTCTTGTAAAAAGGTATTTTAGAAATCAAAGTTGGAATTTTAGAAATGGGGTATTCTTTAAAACAAATTTTATTTCTAAGAAAGTCTGGAATTTTTCACTAATGAAGTCCATACACAGTGGTTCATATTGAAAGAGATGGAGAAATGGATTGTTGTCTGAAATTCAGTCACCTCGTCCCCATGCCAGGGTGAGTGGTCAGCTGCAGTGTGAGCAGCCGCATGTGGGCAGTTCCTTCCTGCACCTCCCACTGCAGGCAGGCAGGTTGTGTGTTTTCTCACCCCAGCCACAGCTCACTGGAAGCAGGCAGGGTGGCTGGAACCAAACGCACCCTGGGCCCTTGGATGCTGGGAAGGGGGTTGGGGTGCAGACCATGGCCGGCCCATCCCGTCAAGAGTTCAGGAAGAACCAGAGTCGCATGCACTTGCTGGCCCTCCTCCAAGAAGGGTGTCGGCCTGTTTCCTCCACTGAGCCGCTTGCTTTTTTGCCCCCTGCCTATGAACGTGTTCATCTTTCAGCTTACACAGCCATTTGACAGTGACAGACGTTACTTAGCTCATCAACCTCCTGTTACTCAGAATTAGTTTATGAACCCATGACATCGACCTCACCTGAGTGCCCTCGAGCTGCACCCCAGGCCCAAGGGTTCAGAACCTGCCTTTGCACAGGGTGGTCTGTGTGCCTGCTCCTGAGAGGTGCTGCACCATGAGGGGACCCATTCCCTGCTGCTCAGAAATCCCCTGCACGTTCATCATGGGCCGTGTTCCTGTGGTTGTCCTCATCTCCCTACGTGGCTCAGAGCACCAGAGACACTGGGGGAGGAAGTGAGGACAGGCCTGGGCACATCTCATGGCCCCAGCTCCACCCTCTGCAGTGCCTCCTTCCAGGACCCCAAGTCTGTCTGGAAACATGGTGGTGTTGCTGCTGCCTTGCCTGTCATGGGGGTTACACACAAGACCTTCCCCATCCAGGCCATTCCAGGCCCCTGAACCCCTGAGCCTGTGTCCCCAGGAGTACCTGCTCCAAGCTTGCTGCCCTGAGTGAGCTGCTGCATGAAGAGCCGTGCCCTGTCCTCAGCACTGCCCATGTGTTATCCTGCACACACATCCACATGTAACATGATGCTCTCAGGCAGGAACCACAACAGAGGACCCACAGCGGGGGTGTGGCCCATGAGGCCCAGTGGATGTCACTTGTAATTGTTAACCTTCATTGTTTTGATTGACCAGTGTCTTGCACTGAGAAGTGGTAGTTATTCCATATGGTGACACCCTGGGCCCTGCACCTTTCGATACGCTGAAACTCCCTTGGAGCACAGGGCCAAGGCCAGAGGGGTAGGCATGGGATGTTAGGGTCTGGCCAGCACGACCAAGATCTAAGCGGTCTCCAGCCTGTTGGGTCCTCAAGTGTTTGCAGTTGTGGGGCCCCAAAAGAAAGAAGGGGCTGTAGTGTGGAGAAGGGCCCCTAAAGGGACTTCTGTGAGAATGGTGGGGGGAGGACCAGACCTTCCTGGTCTGCAGGGAGGGCCAGTGCACTCCCCTGAAGTTCCCTGGGAAGGTGGAAATGTGGAGTACCCTGTGGGCTGTCTCGTGCTCTGAGGATGTCAGGAGCCAGGACAGGATGAAAGAGGCACACGCCTCCCCTGCTTGTCTGACGTTCTCTACGGAGGACATTTACCAGAAAATTGAAAATACTATTCTAAAAAGGCTGCCACAGAGCCGTTGTGTTTCATATGGGGCTACTAGATCTGACCATTGAGGAGGCTGTAATCGGTCACTTTCAATGAACTTAAGGTGTCCTGATGCCCCCCGACTGAGGGTCACGCCAGCAGTGTCTGCCATGGCACACGTGCCCCAGACTGAGTTGCCTGCTTGGCAGAATCCACTGGGGCCTTCCAGCACCCAGGTGGGGCTGCCAGGAGAGACGCTCACAGCCCTGCGTCTGGGCCTTTGTTCTGCTTGGGGTGCGGTGGAGAGGAGGAACACACTAATGACTGGGGTGGTGTGCTGTGTCGGTGCCGACCTGACCATGCCACTGACATGCCTGCCTTCCTCTCAGAAGGAAAAATACAAGGGAACAGTCACATTTGTTTACAGGTCCAGATGGTGACAAAGTGGTAGTTTTGTTAGGAAATCAGTGGAAATATTTTCTGTTTGTTTGAGATGGAGTTTTGCACTTGTTGCCCAAGCTGGAGTACAATGGCACAATCTCAGCTCACTGCAACCCCCACCTTCCAGATTCAAGCAATTATCTTGCCTCAGTCTCCCTACTAGCTGGGATTACAGGCGGATGCCATGACGCCCAGCTAATTTTTGTATTTTTAGTAGAGACGGGGTTTCACCATGTTGGTCAGGCTGGTTTCGAACTCCTGACCTCAGGTGATCCGCCCACCTTGGCCTCCCAAAGTGCTGGGATTACAGGTGCGAGCCACCACACCCAGTGGAAATGATAAATTATAATGTTTTCTGGCAACTTCCTGGAGGTTTAACAATTCAACACCACGTTTTTTAAAAACAAACCTTTACCAAGTTTTAGACACAAAGACATACCTGTTGCGGGAAGTCAGGGACCCCAAATGGAGGGACCAGCTGGAGCCATGGCAGAGGAACATAAATTGTGACGATTTCATGGACATTTATCAGTTCCCAAATAATACTTTCATAATTTCTTATGGCTGTCTTTAATCTCTTAATCCTGTTATCTTTGAAAACTGAGGATATACGTCACCTCAGGACCACTGTGATAATCGTGTTAACTGTACAAATTGATTTTTTAAATTGTGTTAACTGTACAAATTGTAAAAGTCTGTTTGAACAATATGAAATCAGTGCACCTTGAAAAAGAACAAAATAACAGCAATTTTTAGGGAACGGGAAGACAACCATAAGATCTGACTGCCTGCGGGGTCAGGCAAAAAGAGCCATATTTTTCTTCTTGCAGAGCCTGTAAATGGATGTGTAAGTAGGGAAGATATCGCTAAATTCTTTTCCTAGCAAGGAATATTAATATTAATACCCTGGGAAAGGCATGTGTTCCTGGGGGGAGGCGTATAAACGGCTGCTCTGGTAACGTCTGTCTTGTGCAGTTGAGATAAGGACTGAGATACGCCCTGGTCTCCTGCAGTACGCTCAGGCTTACTAGGGTGGGGAAAAACTCTGCCCTGGTAAATTTGTGGTTAGACCAGTTCTCTGCTCTCAAACCATTTTCGGGTTGTTTAAGATGTTTATCAAGATAGTATGTGCACCGCTGAACACAGACCCTTATCAGTAGTTCTGCTTTTGCCCTTTGCCTTGTTTTTGTTGGACCCTTATCAGTAGTTCTGCTTTTTCCCTTTGTCCTGTTCCCTCAGAAGCATGTGATCTTTGTTAGACCCTTATTGGTAGTTCTGCTTTTTGCCTTTTGAAGCATGTGATCTTTGTACCTACTCCCTGTTCTACACCCCCTCCCCTTTTGAAACCCTTAAAAAAAACTTGCTGGTTGAGGCTCAGGTGGGCATCACAGGCCTACCGATATGTGATGTCATCCCCGGTGGCTCAGCTGTAAAATTCCTCTCTTTGTACTCTTTCTCTTTATTTCTCAGCCGGCCGACACTTATGGCAAATAGAAAGAACTTATGTGGAAATATTGGGGGTGGGTTCCCCCGATACATATCTTCAAAAGGTTTAATTTGAGGTTGGCTAGGATTATATTTTACATTATTGTTAGGTGGGTAAACAAGGCTCCCCCCTGCTCAAGTCCTTGAAGGCCCAGGACCCAACAGTTTCATCCTCTTACTATGGGCATGACATTCGTGATGTGACGTGAAGAGCAGTGTGGACCCGGTGGAGACACCCAACCATGAAAGTTAAAAGGTGGAGCCCTTTAGACACATGGAGAGCACATCACAGAGGCAACGCCCCTCAAGGTTTGGAGGGTTTGGAGTGCAGGGAAGGGATTTGCAGTAGTTGGGACTTGGCCGGGAGGAGGGGCTGTTAGGATGGCCCCTGAGTGTTTTGAGGGAGGAGAGGCCCCCTCAGGACTGTGGGGTCCATGGAGAAAAGACCAAAGGCGAGGTCCTCACTCCTGCTTAGTCTCTCTAGCACCAGAGCCAGGGGCTGTTGGGCACCCATTCTAGCCTTGAGGAGGTGAGGCTCCAGGCTCCGTGAGTGGGATGCGGCAGGTGGGGCAGTTATTGTCCACACGTGTTCCATCCTTTCAGGCTGCCTCTTTCTGATCTTCGTACAGACAGAGCAGACGTTTGTTGGGGCTTTTTGGTCTATGACTGTTGGTGCATCCAGGTTGCTGATGCCTTCAGCTCCAAGTCTGAGATGACGAGGCTAAAAGAAAACCCAAGGAGCTGCTGCCATGTTGCTTCTCGGGTCCTGAGGCCCCAGCTAGTGTGACTTCTCTCCTGCATCATCTTATGTTTTGTATGTAACATCCAGGGTTTTTGTTGAACTTAGCAGGAGGGATGGGAAGGACTACATGACTCCCGGGAAGCAGAGGTCCACACACTTGCTTTTATTGGTGCAGGGAACCCTGGTCTACCTGTGATTTATAAGCCCCTTACGAGAAGGGGGCTGGCCCGTTGTGCCCTTCTCTGTATCCCACAGTTCTGGGCTTAAGCCTTAATCCGGTCCACCGTGCACTGCGGCCAGAGCACCTGCTGCCCTGTGGGGATGGCTGAGATGCTGTCGCCTGGCCCTTGTGACGCAGACAGGTTTGTGGTTTTGGTGGAAGGGAATGCACTATGCGGAACAGGGGTGGGGCTCCCAGGATGGGTGGCTGTGAACTGGGACTTGAAGACAAGTGGCTCCCGGAGGGAGGTGAAACTGAATCTGAAACTCTGAGTCAGTGGTAGAGAGAAAGAGGATGCTTGGAACAGGAGGTGTCACCTCTCCCAGGCCAGGCCTCACTGTACTCTGCCCGTGTGTGGGACAGCCAGCCAGGCTGTTTCACACATGGACACGCACCATTTCTTACTCCCCTACCCTCAGCATCACAGTCAGGCCTCACCTGCCCTGCATAAAACCTCAGTCTCTTCTCCTGGGCCCTGCTGCTCACAGCCCTGAGCACAGGGCCTGTCCCCGGGGAGGAGCATGTGGATGGCCACATGCACGACAGTGTTCTTGCAGGCATGAGTTTGCCAGAAGGGCTGCCCTCTTGAAAGTGCATAGATTTGTCATCCAAGGAGACCCCTTGGGAAGAGCCCATATCATGGAAAACAGGCAGAGCACTGTGCCTCAGATGCTGCCACACCTCCATCTGTGGCCCCGTGGATCCACATTCCCTCCCACTTAGAATGAGCACACCATGAGGCAGATGCCTTTGTTCAGGTTTAGCTTTTAGTCCAGGGAGAGCCCACTCTGTCCCAGGCCCTTGGTTAATCCAAACCTGCGGCGGCAGCCAGACCAGACGAACGCTAAAGGCTCAGCCTCTCCTCATCACGGGAAGAGTCTGCGCCCCTCACCCTCCGGCGTCTTCTCTTCAACTCTGTTGTGGATCCACACCCCCCGGGCAGCGTCACTGCCACCTCCCCAGATGCCCCTGCACTGTTCCCATCGTATCCTGTGCACATCGTGTCTCACGGTGCTCTCCGTGTGGCTGTATGGAAAATTCAGTCTGTATCTCTTGCTCCCACTTGCTTCATGGCTACTTCAGGGCAGGGACTTTATCCACTCATCTGTATCCCTGAAGTCACCCAGTAAGCATTTGCAGAGTCTGTGAGGTGCAGAGAGGCCGGGTGCTGGCCAGAAACTGAGATCCTGTTTCTATAAAACAAGCACAGACAACCATATCCATGTGTACGTGTGAGTGTGCAGGAAAGGTGGTCACAGCTGGAAAGGAGTATTACAAGTGTAATTTTAATTTATTTTTCTATTTTTGTGGGTACATATTAGGTATATATATTTATGGGTTACATGAGATTTTGATACAGGCATACAATGCCTAACAATCACATCAGGGTAAACAGGGTTTACAGGTGTAGTTTTTAAAAGTCATCTTATTTCTAAAGCCCTTTCAGACCTTACTGTGTCCGTGGGTAATAAATGATGCTGATAAGGGATGATGGATGGCTTCCGTCACTGAGCAGCTGTGTGGAGTGCTGGCCGGGATGCAGCTCCCAGGAAGACAGTTCTCATGCTGAGGCATCCCAGCTCCAGGGTGCACTAACCCTGCTGCCTGCAGCATGTTCCAGAGCCTGTGCTAGGGCCTTCTCGTTGTCTAGGCAGCCATGGGCTCTGCTGGGTTGAGAGAGGTGATGCCTGAGCATTGGCCTCCCCTCCAGGCTGCCTGAATGTTGCCTCCATGGTGAAAGTAATTTGCCTTCGAGTCCTTTCCAGAACTGTCACCCAGCATTCCCCATCTCCAAAGCAGGTCATAATGGGCCCTGCCTGCTCACTGAAAGGCAGAAGCCAGACTGACGCCTGGAGTCTGGAGGTCTCTGCTCTGAGGAGCGCCTGTTTATGGCATTGCTTCTGCCTGGGCTCCCAGCCCTCCTGGCTTTCACTGGCAAAGCAAAGATGTGAGCCTCCCCAGCCCAAAGAGCAGGCTGCTGTGGATGCCGCCAACTCCACAGGACCAAGCCTCGCAGAGCAAGCCCTTCCCTCTGCTCCCCAAGACACCTGTTTTACAGACCCTTGTGTGTCAAAAACAAAAGAGGCTTCCTATAAAAATTAAATAAAACAAGATTTTTTTTTCTGACTCAAGGAAAATGCCTTATTCAGAGTTTCCAAATGCCACCAGTGTCTTCACTTAAAATTTTTACTTTACACTAAGTTCCTTACAACGTTTCTGCTTGATTAATTCAGTGGACTTTTATTTTGCAGTAGCCCGACTCTAGGGTAAAGTTTCCACACTGCCACAAATGTGTCATGCCACAGGCTGGCAGGTGTGGCCAGGCGGGTCCCACAGCGTCCCTGAGGAAGGGAGCCGTGCAGCCTTCAGGCTTCACCTACCTACAGATACCACTGACAGTGTGTGGGGCCACACAGAAGGGAAGCAGCCGTCCTCTGCTCCCACTCCTTCGTCCACTTGTCTCCCCTCATCAGCTGCTAACCCAAAATGCAGGGAAATGCTCACACGCCCGACTGAGCGACACCTTCAGGGGCCTTGAATGCTGACTAGCAGACACCGTGGTGGGGCTTGCACATAGAAAGGAAAGAAGCAGCAGGAAAGGTCTCTCTTAGTTGTAATTAACCTTAGAAAAAAAGAGACGAGCCTCCATCTTACAGTTTAGAGAAGGAAATACGGGAGAATGGGCAAAGCTTAAGAAGTCCCCAGTCCAGCCTGCTGCCTCCCAGAAGGCTGAGGCACTCGCCAGTCCGCCGGGCCCCAAACCCTCCTCTGCCATTGATTCTCTCTGCTGCAGGTGCCTGCTAGCACCTTTTAGTCGGTAAGTCCTTTGGTTTGGTGCCTGTGGAGCAGCAAGGAGAGCGCTAGCGAGTTAATTTTAGGGGACGGCACTGGAGCTTGCCTGATTTCCGCCCAGCCTGCAGGTCTGGGACGCTCCTGTGCACCTGGGTGCTTCGGCGTCACGCAGATGGAACAGCAGTGCCAGGTGGCGGCCGAGGGCCCAGGCGGGGCTCGGTGTGTGTCCCTCTAACTGTCCCCTCTCCCGCAGAGGAGGCCGAGCGTGGCAGCCTCGGCGCGGGCTCGCTGTGCAGGCGGAGGCGGGCGCTGGGCGCGCTGCGTGACGAAGGACCCCGGCGGCGCGCACACCTGGACATCGGCCTCCCGCGCGACTTCCGCCCCGTGTCGTCCATCATCGATGTGGACCTGGTCCCCGAGACGCACCGGCGAGTGCGGCTGCACCGGCACGGCTGCGAGAAGCCGCTGGGCTTCTACATCCGCGACGGCGCCAGCGTGCGCGTGACCCCGCACGGGCTGGAGAAGGTGCCCGGCATCTTCATCTCGCGCATGGTCCCCGGGGGCCTGGCGGAGAGCACCGGGCTGCTGGCTGTGAACGACGAGGTCCTGGAAGTGAACGGCATTGAGGTGGCCGGGAAGACGCTGGACCAGGTCACGGACATGATGATCGCCAACAGCCACAACCTCATCGTCACCGTCAAGCCCGCCAACCAGCGCAACAACGTGGTGCGCGGCGGCCGCGCGCTGGGCAGCTCGGGACCCCCCTCGGACGGCACCGCGGGCCTCCTGGGTCCCCCCGCCCCGCGCGTCCTGCAGAACTTCCACCCCGACGAGGCGGAGAGCGACGAGGACAACGACGTGGTCATCGAGGGCACGCTGGAGCCCGCACGCCCCCCCCAGGCCCCGGGCGCCCCCGCGGGCAGCCTCTCCCGGGTCAACGGCGCGGGCCTGGCGCAGCGGCTGCAGCGGGACCTGGCCCTGGACGGCGGCCTCCAGCGGCTGCTCAGCTCCCTGCGGGCCGACCCACGTCACAGCCTGGCCCTGCCACCGGGCGGCGTGGAGGAGCACGGGCCCGCGGTCACGCTCTAGACTGAGAGGCCCCCAAGTCCTGGCTCCAGTTCCCGGGTAAGGACAGGGACAGGACCTGCAGACTGCATCCCCTCCTTTGTTGTTGTTTTTCTGACCACAAAAACAACTCAGCTCTTTGTTTCAACTTCTGGATATAGAAACACAAATATTGCCTATTTTTATCGAATTTCGCCACGAACTTAAAATGAATGCCTGAAGACAACTCTGTGCCAGGCCTGAGTGCAGCTCTTCGCGCCTTTGCCAGAGAAAAGATCTGACCAAGTGTAAACAAACGCTTTAAAAATTTTTTACGAATACTTTGTTTTTAAAATGAAGCTTTAAAATTACTTTTTAAAAATAGTCAAATTCATGTTTTTAACTTGGCCCATGCAAAATATGTCTCAGCATTCTTGCTGTGCTTTCTGCTGACTTGCAGGCGAGGCCGGCTGTGCTGATGTATGTGACAGGCTGGTTTTTAAAAACGAATGCAGCCGCGCGAGGTGGCTCACGCCTGTAATCCCAGCACTTTGGGAGGCCGAGGCGGGCGGATCACGAGGTCAGGAGGTCGAGACCATCCTGGCTAACACGGTGAAACCCCTCTACTAAAAATACAAAAAATTAGCCGGGCGCGGTGGCGGCGCCTGTAGTCCCAGCTACTCGGGAGGCTGAGGCGGGAGAATGGCGTAAACCCAGGAGGCGGAGCTTGCAGTGAGCTGAGATCCGGCCACTGCACTCCAGCCTGGGCCACAGAGCAAGAGACTCCGTCTTGGGGGGGAGAAAAACAACGAAGAAGAAATACACCCAAACCTGTCATAGGTACAACCACGGAGATGAAATCCAGATTTTCACACTGCTCATAGTCATAATTCGGCTGGGGCAGGAGAGCTCCACCAGCACATTTCTGGCATCCGCAGCTGTGGAATTGTTCCGGGGCTGTTTTTTGTTTTGAGACCGAGTCTTGCTCTGTCATCCAGGCTGGAGTGATCGCAGCTCACTGCAACCTCTGCCTCCTGGGTTCAAGCGATTCTGCCCCAGCCTCCCAAGGAGCTGGGACTACAGGCGCGTGCCACCATACCCGGCTAATTTTTGTATTTTTAGTAGAGATCGGGTTTCACCACGTTGGTTAGGCTGGGCTTGAACTCCTGACCTCAGGTGATCCGTCCCTCAGCCTCCCAAAATGCTAGGATTATAGGTGTGAGCCACTGCACCGGACCAGGGACTATTTTTGTGACCCACAGAGATGGCCCATTCAGCCTCGAGGGGGAATCCAGGGTGGGCTCTGCTGCAGCTCTGCTGGACTGGGCTCAGCAGTCCCATTTGGGATCTAAGCCCTTTTCCCGTGGGTTGACAGACTCCGAGGGCAATTTCTGAAATGTTTTCAGCAGAAATGAAGGATAAGCATCGCACACGGCCAGCAAGGGCTTTGAGAAAGCAGTCATTTGCATGTGAGTTCTCATCTTTGCTTTTTGAAACAGACGTTTCTTTTTGTAAGTCACAGTACATGCTAATCTTCATTTCTAGAATGGTCCCTGGCAGCTCTCATTTTCAACTATAAGAAGTCATGTGGAACTTAGTGGTTTTTAACAAATACTAAATTCATCCTCACTTTATGTTGAGCTTCCAGCAACATTTATATATTTAGTAATTTTAAAAATTCCTATTTGATAGAATTAAATTTTATATAATATGTTTTGCTTGAATACAATGTTGGGAATAAAATGTTACATTGATACTTTGAGAACTTTGACCAAATCTTTCATACAGATACAGGTAAAAAAATATTTTTCTAGGTTGTCGCAGCCGCGCACCTCCTGCTGCTTCTCCTTGTGGTCCAGCACCACCTGCTGGTCAGTGGCGGAACTGTCCTGACTTCGTGAACATGGGACTGCTAAGAGGGAAAACTGCATCTCAGCATTTTCATTTTTTCTGAATATTAAGTGAAAAGTAAGTTCTATTTGTAAGAAATAGATTTTGCTGAGGAGTCGTGAATTCCTGCCTCTGTGTTTGATGTTACTTGTATGCAATGGATTGCTGGTCCTTTGTTCCTAAGCACAGAGAAGACCAAAGATGCTTCCCCGTGACCTCTCCTGTGAGGATCCGCATCTCCCCAGACTTGCTGTCTGATGAAGGGCATGTCGTTCGGTGCCCCAGCAGTCAGAAGCGGTTTCTGTGGAACTAAAACTAATACTGTTACTCTCACAAAGGAGATGTTCTTTTACTAAGTTATTGCTGATTCTTGAATGTCTGTTATATAACTGGGTCTGCTATCGAGAAGGAAGGTTATATTTCTTATCACTTTAAGTTGTTAAGCAAATGTTTTTTTTTTAAGAAATGAGACTTTCAGTGAGATGTGTGCTATTCATAATTTTAGGAATTACTGCTTGGGACAGCTGCTTGAGTGTATTTTTCTACACAGGTCTGTACTTCTGCCACTTTTTCCTTTTAAAAAAAACAAAACTATGTCATATGTATTAAAGTTTTCTTGGTTTTATATATCAGATAATAAAAACTTTTTTGACTTTTGAGTAAACAAAACGTATGAATATTTTTGCTGTGTACTAAGTGGAAGAGAATACCAGAGATAAAGTAATCCCTCAAAAAGAGAATGACAGATTTATCATGTGCCTATCATGGGCCATCTTTTTTCACTGAATCTGCACACATTCTGAGGAAAGTAGATGGGGAAATGGACCTAAGCTCAGATACACAGATTACAGTCCAGAACCCTCTTTCAAAGTCTTTTTGAAAAAGCTTTTCTGAATAATTTATACAGCATGCAGCCCTTCCCAAGTATGCCCTGGTTGGCACAGTTTTCATTCACACTATTGTTCTGGCAGCCACCAAGATTCAAATTACAATTACAAATTCAATTCCTCAGCAAATTACAGATGTGATCACACTGAGAACCAGCACCCCACTAGGAGCTTCACAAGTACTCGCCACCTGCTGAGTCCACACAGCAACTTGGGACTGTGGGCAGCTGGACAGTGGACCCCCCCCCAGTCTGATGAGGCAGGGTCAAGTGCCAACACTGGCTACACTCTCCAAAACTAATGTCTGGTTTCAGAAACACATGGCACAGGATGAGATACGAGGCTTAAGTGTGAGCAGAGGCCACATGTACACCTGGCTGCCAGCCAGGTGTGGCCTCAGGCTTGGGTTTCCCTGACCTGATAATCCAGATCATAAACCCCAGAGCATGCAGTGATATTGTGAATTTATTCACAATTCTGTGAGGGTATTTAATATTTGATGGTTTCACATAAAATGATTGCGAGTGGGAGTTTTGTGGCAAGGTGCAAAGGTATCTAGAAAATGCCATGATTGTTATGAAATCCATTTTAGCGAAAATCTAAATTTTCCAACAGAAGGACATGTAAGTTACCTGCACCTCTGTGGAATGTTTTTAAAGGATGCAAGTATGAACCAAGTGTGATAGGGTCAACTTTTGATCCTTGCATTTTAAGAGTTGGCACCAGTATGAAGTTTTTTATGGCAGCACTAAAACTCACATGGCCTGAATAGTTTATTAAAATGCTGGAAGGCTGAACTAATGACCACCCAAATGCACTAAGATACTTACTGTGTACCATCCCTACTGAAAGGATGAACCTACTTAGCTGATGTCCAGCTTGCCCTTTTCTGGAAAGGTAAGCTGCTCAGCGTGAGCTCAAGGACCTCCTGTTTCAAACAGACTGGAGGGTGAACCCTAGACCCCTCGAACAGCTTGTTTAAAGAGTACCTGCTGGCCAGGCACAGTGGCGCATGCCTGTATTCCCAGCACTTTGGGAGGCCAAGGCGGGCAGATTGCCTGAAGTCAGGAGTTCGAGACCAGCCTGGCCAAGATGGGGAAACGCCAGCTCTACTAAAAATACAAAAAACTAGCTGGGTGCGGTGGTGTGCACCTGCACTCCCAGCTACTCTGAAGACTGGGACTGGAGAATCACTTGAACCTGGGAGGCTGAGGTTGCAGTTAGCCAAGATCACACCACTGCACTCCAGCCTGGGCAGCAGAGCGAGCTCCGTCTCAAAAAACAAAACAAAACAAATAGAGTACCTGGATTACCCCACAGGCTCTGACTTAAGGAACTTGGGTGGGGTTTGAGAATTTTCTTTTTTTTTTTTTTGAGACGGAGTCTCGCTCTGTGGCCCAGGCTGGAGTGCAGTGGCGCAATCTTGGCTCACTGCAACCTCCGCCTCCCAGGTTCATGCCATTCTCCCGCCTCAGCCTCCCAAGTAGCTGGGACTACAGGCGCCTGCCACCAGGCCTAGCTAACTTTTTTGTATTTTAGTAGAGACTGTGTTCCACTGTGTTAGCCAGGATGGTCTCAATCTCCTGAACTTATGATCCGCCTGCCTCGGCCTCCCAAAGTGCTGCGATTACAGGCATGAGCCACCGAGCCCGACCGAGAATTTTCATTTCTAACAAGTTCCCAGTAGATGCTGATGCTGCTGGTACAGGAATCACATTTGAGAACCACTGGCTAATCCCCAAAGCTTTTAGGACTTGCCTATAAACTTGGACTTGATGATCAAGACCCTATCCAACAAGCACACAGGATTTCCCTCTAGGATGTTGTGCTGGTATCAGTATTGTAATTTCACATCAGGTAACCTGTAAAAGTATTTCCTAAGTGCACAAATGCTATTTTTTGAATTATCTCCCACCACCACCATTCTGGTGCCACATCTATACACCTAGTCTTCTTAACGTTCTCCTTTCTGCCTTGAACATCTCCTATTTATTCCTGAAGACACTCCAAATCAATATACAAATTCTTTTTTCCCTCTTACTTTCCCTCAATTATCTTGTGTTTTATTCTCCTTTATCCTCATAGGGGAAAAAAAAAGCAACTTGAGGGTATTGAGAATGTTTTCAATACTGAGCCATATTCCCAAGGAGAGACATAAACTCTAACAGTAATAAGCAGCAAACAACGTGATTCATCATTGGTCTTGCAACCCAGAAAATGAGTTCCATTTTCCAAATTTGCTTTCACAGTGAGCTTTGAAGATAAACACATTATTTCTTGACTTGAGTCCCCTTGCTCTCAAGAAAAAGTGCCGGGCAAGCGCTCTTTTACAAGAATTGGACTTCCAGTAGACTGTCATGTGAGCTATTAAGCAACATGGCCGTGATGACAGAGGAGTCTGTCTTACCTCTTCAGAGCCAAATTACACACCCTATGTGAAACCCACCTGAGGCCACACTGCAGAGACCCAAATGTACAGATGAAAGGATCAGAGTGTGGAACCTCCTTTCTCGTAAGACTGCAGCGTAAGAAGGGCACAGTGCCAAACATACCTCATACGAGGGGACGGCAGAATGCCAAATGTATGACAGGATCACAATCCAAAATCGACTTCCACAAAGCCAGACCACTGGGAGCACCACACACGAATGAGGAGAATATCCAAAATCAACTTCCAATTAATTAGACTCCAAAGACCAGCACACACCGATGAGAGAAGCAGAGATGGAAAACCACCTCCACAGAACTGGACCACAGAGACTACCAGTCATAAAAAGAGAACTGCACAGAACCAGACTGCAGAGGGCACCACACACGTGGATGACAGGATCTGAGCCCCAAATCTACGTTCAGTAACTGGGCTGCATATCCAGAACCGGGCCGCAGAGGGCACCACACAAGCTAGTAAGAGTACCTGAGTCCCAAATCTACTTCCGCATAACGGGTGGTAACAGGCAACAGGGAAAAACACTGAAACCCCGACTTCATGTCCTCCACTTGCCACGACGGTTTTGCATTTGTTTCCCATGCCAGCATAAGCTCTTTGTTCAGAGGCTGTCGTGTTCTCTCTGATGTTCAGTTACTGACGATCCTACTTAGTGTGGATGAGTAAACCAATGTTTCCTTGCAGCTCATGCTGCAGAAACAGGCAACAAACAAAAGGTAACACATAATTCATTTATCAATAAATGACAAGAAAAACAGAGCCAGAAAGAGGATACTGTGAATTATCATTTACCATTACTTTTCAGATGAGAAAATGAAGGCACATTAATATTTCTAATATCACACAAATACTTCTCAGAGCCGTAATTCACACCTGTATGTTCTGGCTTCAGTGTTTTTCTCACCCCATCTATCAGTTTTCAGAAATGCAGGCTGAGTGTGGTGGTTCACGCCTGTAATCCTATCACTTTGGGAGGCCAAGGTGGATCTCTTGAGCTCAGGGGTTCAAGACCAACCTGGGCAACACAGACCTTGTCTCTACAAAAAAAAAAAAAAAGTTTTTGTAATTAGCCAAGTACATATTCTCTTCGCCTAAAATTTAAAAAGTAGTCCCAGCTACTCAGGTGGCTGAGGTGGGAAGATCACTTGATCCTAGGAGGTCAAGGCTGCAGTGAGCTATGACTGCACCACTGCACTCCAGCCTGGGCGACAGAGTGAGAATCGGTCTCAAAAAAAATAAATAAATAAAAATGCAATGTTTATCCACACAGTCTGGGTAAGGAAAGACACCATCCACCACCTTTTATTTATTCTGGGATGCACCTTCACTGTCTATTCTAGCCAGCAATAGGACTCTGTCATCCAGTGTAAGTGACTTCACTCCTCAGTCAAAAACTGGAATTAGGCCGGGTGCGGTGGCTCACATCTGTAATCCCAGCACTTTGGGAGGCCGAGGCAGATGGATCACCTGAGGTTGGAAGTTCGAGACCAGCCTGACCAACATGGAGAAACCCTGTCTCTACTAAAAATACAAAACTAGCCAGGCGTGGTGGCACATGCCTGTAATCCCAGCACTTTGGGAGGCCAAGGCGGGCAGATCACAAGATCTGGAGATTGAGACCATCCTGGCTAACACAGTGAAACCCCATCTCTACTACAAATACAAAAAATTAGCCAGGCATGGTGGCGTGCGCCTGAAGTCCCAGCTACTTGGGAGGCTGAGGCAGGAGAATGGCGTGAACCTGGGAGGCAGAGCTTGCAGTGAGCCGAGATCACACCACTGCACTCCAGCCTGGGCGACAGAGCCAGACTCCGTCTCAAAAAAACAAACACACAAACAAAAATTTGGAATTAAAAGTCTTATATGTAAAGGGTCACTCAAGTTGCTGTTGAAAATATTGAAGGGAATATTCCCTGCTAAGCGCCACTGACCCATAGAAAGACAATCAGTGAGAAACAGGCAATCCTTTCTCTGAGCATCCTGTGTCTTCACTTTCTTGGAATCATGATTTTTGTATTTGAAAGTATTTTGGACAAAGAATGTCTTAGATGAATGCTACTACAGTAGTAATCTAAGCAGAAATCTTAGTCATCCTTACTAGTAACCATTTTTTTATTTGTATAAATCTGTGGGGTACAAGTATCGTTTTGGATACCCTATTCAGCATGCACACACTAACGACAGCTGATGATCTTTAAAAAAAAAAAAAAGTCCGTGCATAATTGGATATATGCATACAAAGTGTGCCAGTCAAGTCAGGGCTTTTGTAGTATCGTCACCCAAATAACATACACTGTACCCCTTAAGTTCTCATCACCCACCTACCTCCTGCCCTCTCACCCTTCCAAGTCTCCAATGTCTGTCATTCCACTCTACATCCATGTGCACACATTTTTTAGCTACCACTTGTGAGTGAGAACACATGATATTTGTCTTTTGGGGTCTGACATGTTTAAGATACCGGCCTCTAATCTATCCATGTTGTCACTAAAGACATTATTTTATTCTTTGTTATGACTGGATAGTATTCCACTGTGTGTGTATATGTGTGTGTGTGTATGTGTATATATATATATACACACCACATTTTCTTTATCCAGTCATCCACTGATGGACACTCGAGCTAGTTTCTATATCTTTGCTATTGTGAATAGTACTGTGATAAACATATGAGTGCATGTATCTTTTTGATATGTGGATTTCTTTTCCTTTAGGTAGATACACAGTAGGAAGATTGCTGGACCAAATGGTAGTTCTATCTTTAATTCTTTGAGAAATCTCCAGTTTTCCATAGAGGTTGTACCAATTTACATTCCCACAGTGTATAAGAGTTTCCTCTCTGCATCCTCGCCAACATCTGTTTTTGGACTTTTTAAATAACAGCCCTTCTGACTAGGGTAGGATGAGATATCTTGTTGTGGTTTTAATTTGCATTTCTCTGATGATTAGTGATGTTGAGCATTTTTACATATACCTGTTGGCCATATGTATGTCTTCTTTTGAAAAATGTCTACTCATGTCCTTTGCCCACTTTTTAATAAGATTATCATGAAAATTATGCATGGACTTTTTTTTTTTTTTTTTTTTTTAGCTCATCAGCTATTATTAGTGTATTTTACGTGTGGCCCAAGACAATTCTTCCACTGTGGTCCACAGAAGCCAAAAAAGTTGAACACTGTAGCATGAGTGTTTCGCACACTTAGAAACGTGCATCACCTGCACCCTTTTGTCCGGACAATTTCTGGACAATTCATACAAATGATGTGACTTACAATGAACCCCCGATTTTCTTCCAGGGTTCTGTAGCCTCCTGTGTGTCTATGGGACCAATTCCCCAAACCACACACAGGACTCAGGCTCAGGCCAGCATCCTGACAGACAACACCTCACACATCATCGCAGCTCACTGCGGCGCAGTCAGGAGCATCCTGCATGACTGCCCTAGGAGAGGAAGTTCACAACTCACACAGGCTTCCTGCAGCCTTTGCCTTGTGCCTTTCCCTCTTACAGTGTCCCCTGAGTAGATGACTTCTGAGGCCTGTGAGTTCTTTCTGAACCTCACTAAACCTGAGGGTGGTCTTGGGGATGATCTTTCTCTTTCTCACATACAGACACACACGTGCACACACACATTTACCTCTCTATTGATTCTTCCTTTCCTTATTTGTAAGAAACCTGCTCCCATTATCTTTAATATACTTACATGCTGATCAGTCCCCTGAATGTAACCACCAACCTTCCGTCACCACCACCACCCTCTTCCCCACACAGGTGCCCTCTCCCGTCTCCAGGCCCGATGCCCCTTCACAGCTACCTCTCAACCTCCCAGCCCCACTCGCACTGACAGGGGCCATTCTCACCTTCCCCAGGGGAACTTTCCTCACCACCCTGTTTGGCTCCACAGCCGACTCCAAGCACCACCTGTCAGTCCTTCCCCTGCCAGTTGGAGCCCTCTTCACTCTGCCTCAATTTAGGGCTGAGAGGGAAGGAAGAGGATGAGAGGAGAAAGAGGAAGGCTTCTGAAGCTTTTGCACCTGTACTGCTGCACTGTCTTACCACATCTATTTACCAGAATTATTTCAAGAACCTTTAAACTTATCAGACTCTGATCCCAGATCCTGAACTTAACCCTGAAGTCCAATACTGTGCCCCTAAACTCTTCAATGCTCCTCAAACAGCTGTGCCTCTCACACGTCTACATCTCAAAGGTATCTTGTGCTGTTGCTCCACCTGAAAGGGACCGCTCTGCACTTCCCCCACAGCTTCCCTTCACACTTGGGGTCAGCTGTGCTGCCTCCCTCTGTGAAGCCTTCTCTGCTCCTCCCAGAACATCTGCCTTCCCCTTGCTCCTGTGTGTTGATGGAGCACAGGGTCATGGCTTTAGAGCTGGGAGCTCTTTGAGGGGTAACTCCATTTCATTCATGTTTTATCCCCAGCATTGGGGAGGATCTGATGGACACACGGAGACTAAGCCACTGATGGTATCACGAAAGAGGAAGGAGAAATGATGGCTCACCATCCCATCTCTGCAGGCATAATGGCGGTCACTGGTCAGCCATGGGACCAAGGTAATCAGAGAGCTCTATTCAAACTTGCTACGTGTGGTGTGAAGACTTTTTTCTTCAACAATTATTAAATATGATTCCACATACAGGAAAAATACTTGCTTGCTGTCTCCTGGCCCGTTGCCTGCCCCAATGCCGTCTCCTCACCTCAGGGTGCGGGGCCAGGGCAGCATCACTTGCATGAACCACTCCTGTGGAGCACACACCTCACTTTCTGCTCAGCAAACGCAAGCAGCAGGGAAGACAAAGCAAACTTCAAGAACATCGGTATGAGGCCAGGGCGGAGGAGCTGTCCCTGCCCTGCACACTTTTTGTTAATTCCTTGCACTTATGTTTCAAAAGTAACAAAAACATTAATTGCCTAGAACTTTGCTGTTGGAGTGATCAACAACCAATCTGATGACCCACTTTTTTTTCTTCTTGAACTTCAAGCTTTGATACTTGCACAATCTGGCAACACCTAATTTCAACAATGACAGCAACAGCTTTATATACAATAAATTAATGGATAAATGACGTTAATCACTTTTTCCAACTGGTAGCACTGTTAAATGGGACATTACTTATATTTTTAGAGGACTAAACGCACATTCAGTTAAGAAAATTTTTAAAATATAAAAAAACACAAAGAACAAAATCACTCCTAGTCTCACCACCCACATAAATACTTCATAGTTGGGTCCTCCTGGTACCCCATGCATTCCAAATATTAATTAAAAGCAAATCAGTACTCACTTCTGGATGTAAGCACTCTAGAAATATATTTTGGGCTCTTAGTTGACCTGTTTACCGAGATTGCTGGGCACAATCATTCTTTTGCACACACACACACAGTCCTGTTTACCTATGATTTGAAAACGCCGTATGACCAGAATATGCGGAACAATAAATCACTTCGGAGGTCTGTGTTTGAATGGACCTTAACAGATTGCACGGTTTGATACTGTCTGCTAACCACAGCCAGGGAGCATTAATTTCTCACCATGAATGAGGCTGGTTCTCAGTTGAAAACAGAAATGACTAGAGTGTTCCAATGGAAGGGAGAGGGCTGCAAGGTCTGAGTGACAAGCAAGAGTGGATATGAAATTTAATATCCAAAAGAAAAGCACAGAATAAAAAGTCCCAAACACAAGGCAACAAGCCTTTCCAGGTAAGATGGGACCTCAGAAGGGATTGGAGAACACGACTGACTGCGCCTGGAGACAGACGGAGCTGGTGGAGCGGAGCGGAAGTCTGGCTCTCACCTGGCACCTCAGCAGAGGCACAGCAGCCATCACGGGGTCCCGGCACCCCTGAGCTAGGAGGGGCTGTCTCTTCTCCTGTCCTCTGTCCTGGGGGCCCAGAGGCCTTGAGCTGGGGGAGGGAGAGGTTCGCGCTGCCATGGCTTGGAGGGGCTTAGAGATGTAAACGTGGGGTGAGTCTGAAATAATGTAGTGTGAACGCAGGCGTAGCTGAAGGCCGCCTGCTCCAGAACCGCTGGCGTCCTCTTACCCGAAATTCAGTCCCCACCCTTTCTGACCTTTCAGCAGCAGTTCCCCATTCCGGGGCCCCCGTGCGGTTCTGCAATCACACCTGCAGCAGCTTTCAAACTGCAGCTTGTAATTCATTTGGGCTTCAAGGCTGCATCCACTTTGAAATGATCTCATGTTTTAACTCTCCTTACCTTTGACTTCAATTTTCTACCCTTCCCAGATTGAAGAACACTGTTGGACAATGTGAAAGTCAAATACGAGTTGAATCACTGCCTGGTTTCTGTCACCTGTGGAAATCTCAGCCACGTTTCACCCCGGGGGTGAGGGCAGCGCCAGCGCAGCTCAGCTTCTCCCATCTGGGATCGCTGGGGAGTCCTGTGGGGAGCAGCGATTCTCCTCAGAAGCATCCCCTTTCCTTTCTCAGGAGAGTTGTTATCACACGGTTACACATTTTATAGCATTTTCGTCTCTGTCCTGAGGTAGCAGATGCTAGGAACGGAGTCCAGATCCCCAGCCTAATCTGCCTCTCCCAGCAATGGCCCCGTGTCCTAAGCCCGTTTGAGGCCACAGGTGCTCACCCTGAGGAGATGCAGCCTGATCTGCCTCTGGGACAGGCTGGAATGATGCAAGGCAGGTGAGCCTCCAAACTGGGGCTTAGCCTCGGAGGGGTCATGGCTTTGCCCAGAAAGGTTTCTTCCCCGCTGCTTCTGGGCGGCAGCTTCTAGTCCCACTGAAGCTCAGGAGCAACCACAGTGACCCCAAAGGCAGAGGGCCCAGGACAGCAGCTGGGGACACGACAGGGCTGCACGCACATTTATACCCACTATTATATGCAAATTAAGTGACAGATTATGCAGAGATTTCTAGAATAAGGGTGTTGCCGTGGAAAGGGGGCGGCAACTTCTGGGTGTTGCCATGGCAATGGTAAACTGACAGGGCAAGGGTGTGCGGCTCTTAGGGAAAGCTGCTTCCTCCTCTCCCGCCTCTACCTCAATAGCGGAGTCAAAAGATGAGCGCCCCACCCAGTGCCAAACATGCAAAATACATCATCTTAGAAACAATGTTCTGTTGCAACATCAAAAGCATCACACATTTCTCACTGAAACTCGCCTTGTTGAAAGAAGCCTCACCCGCCGTCCGGCCACAGCGCAGTCCCGGCCGCTCTGCTCCCTCGGCCGCCTCGTACCAGGAAGGCGGAGACAGGCCGGACGTCCAGGGGGCCCGGGCCGGGCTGCGGCCGTGAGCTCGGGGTGGCCAAGGCCGCGTGGCTGCCATTATAGACGTTTCCAACACGCTTTAAAACGCACGCACACAGGCACCACAGCGCGGGGCTCCACTCTTCCTGCCGGGCTTCACAAATGACAGAACGAAACACAAAACCCAGCAGGTTTATCGAATTGAATTAATGGTTACTGCTAATTAGCAACTTACACCAACTAGCATTCCACAGGCGAATACTCAAGTTTTGCTACTGAAATTACCAAGCGGGCCGGGCGCAGTGCCTCACGCGTGTAGTCCCAGCACTTTGAAAGGCCAAGGCGGGAGGAGCACCTGAGCCCCAGAGAGGGAGGCTACACTGAGCCGAGATCACACACACCACTGCACTCCAGCCTGGGCGACAGACCAACACCCTGTCTCAGAAAAAAAAAAAGTAATGAAATTATCAATAACCAATGCTATTCTTTGCAGAGTTCTTAAAAACAAAGATTCTATTCACAAATGCACAAACTTAATTAATCCTATTTATTACAAATCAAAGCTTTAGACAGGAGTCTTGAAGACTTTCTAACTAGAATTAGAAATGACGAGTTTTGGGGGATGTTAGATAAGGTATGTTTGGTTTATATCTCTAATACTGCTGTAATTTAAATACCAAGATGTAGCAATGAAGTTGCCAAGATGCTTGGATTTTTAATTGGGTCTATTCCAATATCCAGATGCCAACTGAATTCACAGCAGAAAAAAAGCTATTTGATATACTATATTTTCATTTTGGGTTATGATTTTGCCCATTAGCACCTGGCAAGTAAATATTAGAATTTAAATCTCTAGGGCAGTTCATGCTTTTGGCCAACAGCAATGTAACACCAACTCACATAGGGGCTGTAGCGAAAATGGACAAAATCAACAGAAAGGGCTTGGAAGCAATCTAAACAGACTCAAGCCAGCCATACCCCCAGGAGCCCACAGTGATGACAGATGAATCCACCTCAACTCTTCTGGTTCAGCATTAATGACTGATTTCAACAAATTTTAGAAACCTATATATATGAAAGTAGTAATGAAGATCACATTTTACCCAAAATGATGTAGATTCAGAGTAACATGCTTTAATCTCACCCTTTATTCTTAGGTTTAGATTTGTGGTACTCCTCCTAAGGCTACTGAAATAAAGCAGACACACAGGGGCCAACTTGGAAAGATTCAAATGAACTCAATACAAATAAAATCACGAAGGACATAACCAGCTCAGCATTTACTTCAGTGTGTTCAACAGTTGAAGCACCTCATCGTGTAATTTTATTGGGCCGCAAGTTGCCCTTTATATTTCATTAGCATCTTTCTACTACTGGAAATATTATCTAAAGTCAATGCAAACTTTAATAGGAGATAAATGCATGTGGTAATATAACCAGGGAAATCTGGTCCAAGATACTTTACTGCTTTAGGAAAAAAGGTCTGCAGTATTAGCCCTATGGTAAAATATTTATACTACTGCTGATAGAGTATGTATACTCTATAATCTTAAATTATATGTGCAAATGTTTTAACAGTGAGAAAACAGAAGCATATAACACTGCCAAATGTAGGTGGCAGCTTAACCTCTAAGTTAACGGATGGTAGATTTTAAATAAAAGCAATCATTCTGGCACGATCTTCCTGGTGGTCCCTTCTGCACATCACTTCTCCCGAGGGCTACCACAGGCAGAAAGACCTTGTCACAGAGATGCAAAGAGAGCAAACTTATCAAGACAGTTACGCTAATCTCCAAAGCCTGAGTTCTTATGATCTGGACTTTATATTAGAAAGCAAAAAGACATCCAGTCTCGCTCAGGAATATGCTGTTTTCTGAATTCTGAATCTGCCTGTCCAGTCTTTGCCTGCAGCCACCATGGCAATCCTTCAGGAGAGCAGGGTGTGGCATCAATGAATTTGCAGACCACTGCAGGTAAGCAGCTTGCTAATTAACTGTTCAGGAAATGGCAAAGATCCAGCCTCCACATCTAGCACATGGAAAATAAACATGATTATTCCGAAAACATCTTCCTACTGCTCCCACCCCCACCTTTTTGTAAACGGAGAAGCAGACACAAGGGAGCAAGAACTTGGCGTGGGTTCTCAGATGCAGAAGCAGCTTATGTAGTCACAGAACTTCTTTAGTGTTGAGAAATTAGATTGAGGATATTGTTACATTATACCAAGTCCTTCAAACATTATGGATAAGTATTTTGACCCTGAAAACTAGAAGTTTCATTTAGACAAAACCATGTGCATTCTAAAAATGTTTTTAAGGATTTCTAAGTAGGACTCAGATAAGAACTGACAGACATGGTGATGTCCCTAGACAGTCTAACTTTATTACTAAACAGATTTCATACTGAACTTTTTCAAAAGATACTGAACTGAAACCATGTTTAGCATCTTAGTAGTAACACATCTATTTTTAGTATCTCAACTTTTACCCTAATTTATCAAACCAGTTAAACATGGAATATTATATCAAAGCAAAAAACAAAACAAAACCCCGATGCTATAAATAGCTAGGAAATGGCTAGAAAATGTACAGCACTGTGTGTTGACATATATGTATTCTGCTCACTTCTCAATCAGGAGCTTATTAGACAAAGATGATCACTACTACCACCTATGAATAAAAAATGAAGTCAGAAGTGAAGTCGTTTGAGACCAGGAAGTGGGGGTATAGAGAAGCACTGTAAATGCAATGTGTAGAGAGAAGCACTGTAAATGCAATGTGCAGTTCTGGATGAGGTTATCAATTTTCTAACAACATGTGAGACATAACCAGAAGAGTGCCAGCCTTAGAACCAACACAATTAGACACCCAAGCTGCTTCATCCCAAAGGGGTCGTGGGGCTGGAATAGGAACAGGGGACAGAGCAGGGCTGTATTTGGGATTCCCAAGTGCATTCCAAAAACCCTTGCCCTCCCCTTCAATTCTGTCCTCTCCTTTCACGTAGTCCTATTGATCTATTTAATCATTTGAAAGCACATACAAAACCTGGAAAAATGTTTGAATAGCCAAAAATGACCTTCCCTAAAAAATCCCTAATCTCTTTAAAATGACCTCTTATAAATTCCCAGTTATTTCCTGAAGTTGTTTTCCACAATATAATAACAAACGGTGGATGAATCTCCCATCCTTTTTAGGACCAAAGATCACTTTCCTTATTGTAATGAGACCTCCAATCTGGGCCTACACAGGGACTCTTTCAAGCATTTGTAGCTTATGAGAGTCCAAATTTGGGATCCTAAATATGTATATGTGATGTTTGGAGTGTGAATTGTTTTTATTTTCAACAAACTGTCTTGTGTGGTTTTCATACATTCAGTCTTCCCATTCTAAACAAGCTGCTTGGTAGGAGGCCAGGAAGTGCAACGAATGAATCTATCTGTGACTCTCACAGGATGTTTTTATGAATTTTATGACTCTTTCAAGATATACATACATCTAACAGAGAAAGATTACCGTCAGAAAATCCACTGAACCACTAAAGCCTTATGATTCATTGCTTATGTTCTATTTTTCTAGTGTACTTTTAGGTGAATGGCAAATTATTTAACATTAAACTTTCCATATCATGGGTTCAAAACTGTAGGAAACTACACAATCTCTGGAAAAATAAATACACTGATTCACTGCAATTAATTCTGAATTTGTATTTGAAAGTATGACCTCACAATCTTAGTCTGCACACAGCAAACATGTCTACGTGGCTGCCAAACTTTAGTTTATACTTTAAATATCTTCCACAGGCTCTGGCATTTAATCTACTTTATACGGTGGCCCTCCTGGACAGCAGTCCCCATATTAATAAGCATAGGTCTTTGAGGTTGGTAGTGTAAGTACATTCTTATTTTAACTCTCTATTATGAAAAAATCTGATAATATTCTAGACTTTAACATTTTTCCAACCTTCTAGGTCACATATTTACACTTTTTAGCCAAGGAAGTTCATGGATCATAAATTAAGAAACTCCTAAGTTTAGGATCTGAAGAAAGTGAAGTGCTGGGTACTGTTCTAAGTAGTGTATTCTTAGACATATTCACAAAACATGAAAATAGCTTCCCTACATAACCTCTATATTGCTAAAATGATATTTAAACTTGTAGTTAATATTAAAGACTTAGTAATTAGGACAAACGATCAAAAATCAGAATTCTAAAGCTGTGATGTGGTATCTGCACAACAGAAAGTCGAAACTGCAGAAGCCTAACTTAGCAGGTGTGCTACAAAGTAAACCCTTATAATCAGAAACATTTAACATTTACTTTCACCTCCTATGAAAAGAAATTAGCTTGAAGAAATTGGACACATAATAACCATAAGAGAAATTTCCAGCAGTACTTTATAGATGGCAATTTTGTTCCTTAGTTCATGAAAATTCAGCAGAGAGAGAATCTAAACAGCAAAACTGTATGCATTTTTTATTGTTTTCACTAACTCAGGACTATCATTCTTCGTCACTAATATATTGTCACTATCAAATTTAATATCAAATTTAACATGCAAAATGTTTAGAATGGCACCTGGCACATAGGAACTGCTCTGGTAACCATCTCTATTATTGTTATTGTTGACAGCACTGCCAGAAAAAGGATGTCTAGGATCAGGATGCCCTATTCACCCTGATACCCAAAGGGCAATATACAGGTCTAACAATAATATTGCACCACTGCTAAGCAACATGTCTTCCTGGGCAAACTGAAATTGAGTGGAGGGACGAGCTTGTCCCTCTGCCTAAGAGGTTCCTTTTTAGCACTAAAGTCCAGAGAAATCACACAAGTTGTTAGCAAACTGGGACAGCTAGCCAACTCTGCCTCTGAGCTCCCGTTTCTTCCTCTGTAAAATACAGACAACTTAATACCTATAGGGTTACTGTGAGATTTAAATGGGATAATACATGTTAGAAGCCACTCAGCTATCACTATGGCACTGTCCACCCTCACAGGCCTCCACCTCAGGCAAGTCATCTACTTCCATGCCTCAATTTCCTCAGGTGTGACAGGGGTGACTACCACCCACTCTGTGGGACTAAATGTGAGAACACATGCCGATGGCCATGCCACAGGCACAGCAGGCAGCAAGGATGACTGTCATCAGGTATGCAGCCCCCTTCCTAGCAATATCAAGCAGTTAGTGCATGTGTGCTATTTTCTAAAAAGACCTTGAAAACTAGGACAGTTCTGGGGCTAAGTTTTCTTAATTAGTGTTTAATTAACTGCTGCTTTCTTTAATGAATCTAAGAAACTGCACACAACAGTCATCAGACTAAAATAGCTGCTAAAAAAGGGTAACAGAAGCCCAGGCTGGTGGCTCATGCCTGTAATCCCAGCACTTTGGGAGGCTGGGAGGTGGCAGCATGGCTTGAGGCCAAGAGTTCAAGTCCAGCCTGGGCAACACAGCAAAGCCCCATCACTACAAAAACTGTTTAAAATAATCTGGGCATGGTGGGTAGGCACCTCAGCTACTTAGGAAGCTGAGGCAAGTGGACAGCTTGAGCCCAGGAGTTCGAGACTGCAGGGAGCTCTGATCACACCACTGTATCCCAGCACAGGCACCAGTGCAAGATTCTGTCTACAATAAACAATTTTAGGCCAGGCGTGGTGGCTCACGCCTATAATCCCCACACTTTGGGAGGCTTGGGAGGCCTAGGCAGGCATATCATGAGGTCAGGAGTTAATGACCAGCCTGGCCAACATGGTGAAACCCCGTCTCTACAAAAATACAAAAATTAGCCGGGCGTGGTGGCGGCGCCTGTAATCCTAGCTACTCGGGAGGCTGAGGGGGAAGAGTCGCTTGAACCCAGGAGGCAGAGGCTGCAGTGAGCCGAGATCGTGCCATTGCACTCCAGCCTGGGCAAAAAAGCGAGACTCTGTCTCAAAAAAAAAAAAAAAAAAAAAAAAAAAGTATGAAAAGAGCAACAAAATTCAGAGAAGCTAAAATAGTATGCTATATTTAAATGTGTTTTACCTGAATAGATTTCAAGTGTGTAGTATTTTTAAAGCTGCTGCTACATAGGTAGATTAAATATTTTAAAGTACACAACTTTTTGTATTGAAAAAACTCCTTCCTTCTAAATTTAATAAGTTTAAACTTTGTTCACAACTATTAATCTGTTATTTTTCATTTTTAAACAAATTTCTTACATTTGCAAGAACTCCCACATATGCTTTTTGAAGCTCAGCTTCTATCAAATTTTAATCTCTAATCCTAAAAAATTAGTAACCAGTAACTAGCATAACATTAAAGACTCAGCATGAACAGTTCTACCACAGCTAACTGCACCAAGAAATCAGAGCTCTTTTACCAGGATTCTGACAAGGAGATTCTGCTCTGCCAGGGACCACCTGGCAATGACAGTTTTGGTGGCCACAATGGGGAGCAGGTAGGGACATGCGTGCTACTAGTGTCTAATGACACTGCTCAACATCCTACAGTGACAGAATAGCCACCCACCACAAAGAATTACCTGACCCAAAATGTCAGCAGTGCTGAGGCTGGGAAACCCTAACGTACATGATAAAAGAAAGGTGAGGATTAAACCACGGCAGACAGCAGCTGCCTCCTCATCAGCACCTCCTCCACACTGACCCTGAACGACAGCCTCAGCGAAGGAAACTTCACAGCACCGACACCCCAGTTACCTTCTTTGGCACTTTCCGGGCTACCAGTATAGAATCATCAGGAATCTCTAGTCACACCTATTTTGTGACCTCAGTAATTAGGCCTTTTGGATTATGTTCTTATTTTCACACAAATGACAAGTAAGGTTTTTCAGAAAATAAATGTGGTATCTATCCCCATACTGAGGTTATTCCTATGATTCGCAATGTTTTAACTTTTAAAAGAATTAAACAGTTCTATTTATAGCGGTGTAACAAATTTTAATTCAAAATAGACACTCTGAAAACAATAGGTAAAAAAAAAAATAAAGTTTAACAAGCTCTCTTTGAATTTACAACAGAGTACACCAACAATCACAAACCAGTTTCACAACTGCCTCAAGTATGCACATTATAGCAATTACATGCAAGTATTATATTTTTTAAAATCCACATAGTAACATTGTATCTCTTAGAGGCTGTCACATCCTCCAAATATTTCTACCTAAAGATAGAGTGAACAGGCTCCTCTGCTGTGTACCACCAGAAATATGACTCACCACCTCAACTGGCTGGTCTCCATGACTGGTTCTGGTGCTTTAAGTTTTTTTTAATATCATGTGGGGAAAAAAACGAGGTTTAACATCCACAGGACAGTGACAACAATGGAGATTCTTTAACAACATGCCATCCCATCCACCCGGAAACAGCTTCCAGCCGAAACCAGCTAGAGAAAAGCCCATTTCCCCACTAAACATGACCTTCAGAAAATGGGGTCAAAGACTTACTGTACCAACCATGGAGACTTAAATCTCAGTCTGCAAACTTCACCGTGTCCCCTGAAAACCTGTGCTGAAATTTAAGTTAGTATCCACACTCAGGGGCAATAATTTTATTCCTGAGTATCATAGTCCTTCCCTTTCACTAGTTTATGAGTAGTTAGGTTAGGAGAAGAGTTTTGGGGTGCATTTTTTCAATGTTTATTCTAAAGGCACTAAAAATTTATTGTTTTACCTCTGAATGGAGAAATGACTTAGCATATCAAAAGAAAGGGAAAATCTACACTGAAAAATATTTCTGCATCTACAGAATAAATTTATTTGTAAAATAACTCTTGATTTATGAGCTACATACCAGCATACCAGATGTCAGATTCAGTCTACTTTTAACAAATAAAAACATTTGATTTTCTATGAGTTATGGGTAAAAAAAAAAAAAAAAAAAGCCATTAGGACAAACCTAAAAAAATGCAGATCAAAATTATAATCTATAAGCAAAGATCTAAGATCTTACAAATAAATCAGCGTAAGTTAATGCACTGCATCCTCAAGGAGCCTTATACATACATCACAGGGATTTGTACCCACATCTCTGAACACTCACTGTACCATCCGCTGCTGCAGGGAAAGCTGAAGGAAATCGATGCTTCCTCTCGCAGTTAAATCAAGTATTCTGAAAAAGGCTGAAATGTCCTTAAACGAAAAAGCAAATTATTTATAGATTTCAGTTTCTTATCATACGATACTGACACTACTGGGAAAACAAGGCGTGCATGAAATATCAAAAGATTTCATTTACATGACAGAGAAAAAAACCTGAAAACAATTGTTACAAATCAAACTGCAGGAAACAATAGATGTGAAATAACTACTGGCTTCCTGGTAACAGGGGTCTCTCCAGCACCTGAAGTAACTCTGCAGAGCAGCACAGCGACCACTGAGGTGGATTCACCAACACAGTGAGGAAAACACTGTGAAATTTCAACCGAAAAAATCTATCTACTACTTTAGAGTTACTTTTTTTTTCTTTTTTACAAGTTTTATGGTTCATATTCAAAGTTCAATCTATGTTTCACATTTTTAAGTTCAGACATATCAAAGCCTAAAAGTACAGAAGGCTTGTGATTTTTTATTGCTTTCATGCAAATATACCTTCTTTTTCCAAAAAATGAAGCCACATCAATTTTCCACACCCAAAAGAGTGAGGATAACAATTCTATTTCCTTTTTACTAGGATATGGTTTCTTATGGAAATAATCTTTAAGAAACTGCTTCTTTTCTTCGTAAGAGCGGCCTTCGTATTTTTTAGGATCTAATGCTAAAATCTGAAGAGCCTCATCCTTGACAATAGGTCCCTCTGTTCTGCTTTCATTCCTTTGTCTTTTAAAAGGCACAACACTTGTAACCTTTTCCGGACCTGGGGCTGCATCGGCATTCAGGATGGGAGGCTGCTCCTCCCCACGCCGCTGGTCTTCGGCCCCTAAGTGGCCATCAGGCAGCTTTCTCTTAACAGAAAAACTGGAATCATGTATCACTTCACCGTTGACTAAAAGCAGTTCACTGTTCTGAATAAAATCCGGCTGGACTTGTAGGTCTGAGCTGCTGTCCTTAGGAGCACTCCTGCAGCGCACCAAATGGACAGCGATGGCAGCCAAGGTCATGTTTCCAGTGTAGACCCCACAGCAGTGGATGCACTTGAAGGCGGGAGACTTCAGGACCGTGTGGACTGTGGGCATGATGTGGTGCCTCTCCTTCAAATGCAGCTCGTAGGCCTCCGTTGTCACAAAGGGGCCAAAGCAAAAGGGGCAGGTGGACACTCGCTTGCCAGTGCTCCCAGGGGTGCCCTCAGCCTGAGGCCTCACCTTCACGTACACAGGCACCAGTGACTTGGAGTGTATCCCAGCCAGGATTGCCAAGTAGACTTCCCGCTCCCCAAGCTTCTCCTTTGGCAATATGGTAATGAAGTCAAGGTGGGGAAAGAGCAGGTTGCCATTGGCATCGACATCTAATTGAAAACCTCTGTTGCTATAATCCATAGGCAACTTCTTCTTCCCCAGGTGCCTGTTCCTGCTGTGCTCTGAAAGACCTTTGATATCATGGAAGGTGCATGGACAGAACAAGCACCCCAAACCATGCATCAGCAAGTGGTGTATAAGCTCCTCCTCAGAGACCAAGCATTTACAAGACAGACATCGCACCGTTTTCTCCCTCATCCACTTTAGAAATGGTGCGCACGCTGCCAGTTTTTCAGGCTCAAGTTTCTCGCCAGACTTGGACTCGCTGTGCTTATGTGCTACCTCCATGTGCACCTGGTAGACGTTGGACGGAAAGAGCTCATTGCAGACGGGGCAGGTCTTCCACTGCTTGGCCTGTCTGAGCACCTGGCTTGTGTCTGCTGCAGGGGCGGCGGCCTGAACAAACACGCTCTGAGCAGCATTCACCAGCACTGGAGGAGACGGCATGCCGGGCATGGAGCCGGCCATCGGTGCAGCTGCACCTGACGGTAGGAGCTGGATGGGCATCTGGGGTGGAGCGACAGTCGCAAGGCCTCCGGGGGGAACCGGCAGAGTGACAGACACGGGGGCCAGCGTGTAGGTCGGAATCCCATTCACTTGTTTTCCTGTAGGGATGAGCTGTCTGAGAATAGAGCCTGATGTTAGGAAGGTGGTGTTCTGCGAAGCACCAGGTCTCACTGGCTGGTTCACAGGCAGAATGTTGGTGCCCACAGTCTGGTTGAGTTGCAGGACCCCAGGCCTCACTGGCTGGCCCACAGGAAGAACTCCCGACACAACAGGCTGACTAAGCTGCAGAACCCCAGAATTCACACCCTGGTTTACAGGCACAACAGCCGAGGAGGAGACTGTCTGGCTGGGAGAAAGCAGCCCAGATGGGACCACCTGGCCTGCAGGGAGAACCCTCAGTGGGGCTGTCTGGCCAGGGGGAAGAACCCGTGACGGAGCTGTCTGGCCCACGGGGAGAACCCCTGACTGGACCATCTGGCCAGTAGGAAGAACCCCAGAGGTGGCTGTTTGCCCAGGGATAACCCCTGCAGGAGTCATCTGGCCTGCAGGAAGGACTCCAGACGGGACTGCCCGACTCACAGAAAGCACCCCTGGCGAGACAGCCTGCAGGACCCCGGGGGTGACAGAGGGACTCACAGGAAGAACCCCAGGCCCAACAGGTCTGTTTATGGGTCCCACAGGCTGGGTGAGGGGTAAAACCCCAGGGCGGACAGTCTGATTTATGGGGAGAACACTAGTTCCAACAGACTTATTGACAGGTCCGACTGGCTGACTCAAGGGCAACACAGAAGGATTCACAGACTGATGAAGTGGGACCCCATGAGAAAGAAAGACGGGCTGAGGTGCTGGGGGCTGCAGGGTGAGGCTGTTCTGGCCCACGGGCAGAGGGCTGGAGACCAGAGTCATGTGGGATTGGCCAGCAGCAGGCGGGGAATGAGTGAGGCTTCCAGGGGCACCCTGGGCCACAGTCACTGGTTGTCCTGCGGCTGGGCTCGGACTGTTCTGTGGCAAAGCAAGATGGAAGCAAGGAGGCGGCGCTGGAGCGCTTGGAGCACTGCCGTTTGCTGGTGCAGCCAAATGTGCCGCTGGTTTTGGAGCAATGTGCGTTTGCTTCAAGAGTCCAGTCCTCTTAATATGTTCTGAAATCACAGATCTAAGCTTATTCTCCAAATCTCTGTGTATGTCTGATGTCAAAATGTGATACATTAATGCATCCTGGCTGCTGGCATTGGCGTTGCACTTTTTACAGAAATATTTGTCAGGTGGTGGGATCTTCTCTATAGAAAGAGTATCGTTAGTTTTCGGTTGTTCATCCATTTCCTCAGTTCGCAGGCCAAAGTAGGAGTTAATTAAGTAGTGAAAATGGGCTACCAGCACATGCTTCTTCATGCTGTAGTACAAAGTGTTTGAAAAGTTACATTTTAGACATGTGAAACTTATCACATCACTCCTAGATGATTTAGTTTCACCTAAAATATTCACTGTGTAGTTCTGAACTTTCCGGACAGGCGCATGGAACATTCTGAAGTGCCTTCCCACAACTTTGGGCTGAGATGCAAATACACAGTTTGGGCAAGGGATCACCAGCTCTTGGTCAATTTCATCTTCATGGTAACGATGTAAATGATTTTTGAATGAAGTAAGCACCTTTGTAGAGTATTTACAGAGGCCACAACAGTATGGCTTTGTTCGGTATCTCTGTTAAAAGAAAAGAAAGCCTTAAGCAAAGTTGAATAAACTGTCAGATGCTAACCTTCCACAGTCCCTGAGGACTTGACCCCTTTTCTCTTAAATGTGCTAGGCATTTAACCTGACTTAGTGTTTTCTAACCCAGGGGTTGGTAAGCTTTTTCTGTGAAGGGCCTGAGAATGCTTATGTTAGGATTGTGGCCCATACAGTACAGTCTCTGTGGCAACTACTCAGCACTGCCATTGTTGTACAAAAGTCCCCAAAATAATGTGTAATTTATGTTCCAATAAAACTTTTATTTACAAACACCAACTTGAATTTCATATACTTTTCACACGTCACAAAATAGTATTGTCATTTTTTTCTTAAGCATTTAAAAGCCTAACAACTGTTCCTAGCTCATGGGTCATGGCTAATTCATACACATCTAGGATTTGGCTCACACTCACGATTTGCTGACCCTTGTTCTAAGTCATCCACTAAAACCACAAATACAATTACTTAGTCCTGTACTTTGAATTATTAACAGCATCAATTTTAAAAGCTTCATTAATTTTCTACAAGAGAAAGTATTTTCTCCCCCTCATCCCATTTCTCTTAATTCCAATGTTATTTTTGCTCCAAATTCTAAAACCTCTGGAATTTATCCACAACTAACCGAACTTTCAAACTGTTTTACTATCTTTCTACTTCCCCTATTTCTAGAGAAGGTAGGAGTCAAATGGACAGTGTCTGGCCCATGCAAGTACCCAATAAACTATCTGATAAATAGTAAAGAAAGTGCAACTAAGCCTAAACTCACACTATGGATGACCCTAACATAAGGATAAGGCCACAGAACGCAACACTGACCATATGGAATTTCTATTTAAGGCACGTTTTGGGGAACTTAACAAGTTCGGGGCCTAAAAACACATTCATACAACAGGGTGCACTCTGTTCTAACATCCAGTAAGACTTGCTGGTTTGCAATAACTTGAGAGCACACTGAAATCTCTGGTCTCATGACAGAGTCTTGAGAACCCAGAGCTGATGAACCACAGAACACCCGCTCCCCAGTTCCACAAACAAGGAAGCCAAGACCTAGCTTCATTTAAAGCCCCCGAGCTCACTGTGGCACTATCACAGTGATCAAGGGTTAATTCTCATCCTTTCCTAAATCTGTGTGCTCATTATCACTCACACACACACACTTCCATTCTTCAGATTTTTTTTTTTTTTTGGACAGAGTCTCACTCTGTCACTCAGGCTGGAGCACAGTGGCGTCATCTCAGCTCACTGCAACCTATACCTCCCCGGTTCAAGCAATTCTCCTGCCTCAGCCTCCTGAGTAACTGGAGTTACATTATAAGATATTTTAAGAATTCAGATGAGAAAAATCAATGAGGCTTAAGATTCATGAAGTCAAGATCTGCTAAATGAGGCATCCTGTAGTAGCCACAAGCTGTGCTCAGGTGAAGGACAACTAAATCACAGTGGTTTCAAGGAATCTTGCATCTCATGGTAGAGAGGAGAGTGTCGGGTCACAGACTGAAAAACGGCACTCAAAGAAAGTGGGCTAACAAAACTTATCTTTACAGAAAATTCTGACAAAGCACAGCCTGAGCAACACAGTGAGACCCCACCTCTACAAAAAATAAAAAAAAAATAAATTAGCCGGGCATGGTGGCATGCACCTGTGGTCTCAGCTACTCAGGAGGTTGAAGTGGAAGGACACTTTGAACCAATGAGGTCAAGGCTGCAGTGAGCTAAGATTACGTCACTGGACTCCAGCCCAGGCAACAGTGACACCCTGTCCCCCAAAAAATAATAAAAATAAAAAAAATTCTGACGACTAAATTACTGAAATATGTTAAAGCCCAAATTCCCAAGGCCAGCATGACTTTGACAACAGAAGCTGGTGAGAGGGTACAGCCAAGTCAAGTCTGGGATGAGCTGAGTTTGATACCGAAGAAGGTGCTAACAACCGGTGGCAGAAAAGGTGTCCCAGAAAACACTTTGATGAGAATTCAGCAGTATGGCTCATGTTTTAGCCTGAATTTGCTTAAAAGTTTGAGGTTTCTAATTACTTAAAATGTCCCTTGATTCAGAGGTCTACATTTTTATTTCAGTTTCTGAAACCAAGATGTACATTCACGGTATGCACTTAATGCAGTGGCATTTTGTTTTACTCAGAACAATTATTAAATCAAACGTCCTTCTTACAGCAATGACATCTTATAATCAAGGACAAACAATAGTTTCACTGCATCACTGTATCAACTCTGCACACAGAAAACTCTCAGAGCATCAGTAACCCTGCCTCACCACACACTATACTTGGTTTCTTGCCACTTCTCTGAAAGGTTGCATTATTCCTCCTCCCCATTCACTCACCAGCAACCCCAATACATGTGATGTTCTTTAGACCACATTTACATTCATTCCTCACTTTTGAGGAAACATGAAAAACAAATACAAAAAATACATACCACTTTCTTTCCAGAAGGTTCCCAGAGAGAAACATCTCCCCACGATGTGTTATGAAAGTATTTCTCTCCCGGATCAAAGCCTTTAAGGTCCTTTTAAAAAGGGAGAAAAAAAGAGAAAGAACAATATGTAAATTCGGAAGATAAAGAAATATTTAATTACAACCTGATGAGATTATAAGGCCAGGCACGGTGGCTCACGCTTGTAATCCCAGCACTTTGGGAGGCTGAGGAGGGTGGATCACTTGAGGCCAGGAGGTCGAGACCAGCCTGGCCAACATGGCAAAACTCCATCTCTACTGAAAAATACAAAAATTAGCTGGGCATGGTGACACAGGTCTGTACTCCAAGCTACTCGGGAGGCTGAGGCAGGAGAATTGACTGAACCCGGGAAGTGGAGGCTGCAGTGAACCGCACTCAAGCCTGGGAGACAGAGCAGGGCACTCTTGAAAAAGAAAAGAAAAAAGAGAGAGAGAGAAAGAGAGAGAGAGAAAGGGGGAGGGGGAGGGAAGAGGGGAGAGAGAAAGAGAAAGAAAAGGAAGAAGAGGAAAAGGAAAAGGGAAAGGGAAAAGGAAAAGGAAAGGAAAGGAAAGAACGAACCTGATGAGATTACTCGGTACCTTAGAAATCCACAGGGGAAGAGAGAAACAAAAGTGCAGTCACCCCTCGGTAGGGGGACTGGTTCCACGACCACCTGGAGGCACCAAATCCAAGACTGCTCAAGCCTCTTATGTTAAATCATGCAGTTACTTGCACATATGTAACCTATGCATATCTTCCTACTCACCTTGTTTAGAGAACAATGACAAGAAAACAAGTCTGTACATGTTCAGTACAGATGCAACCATCCATTTTCTCCCCCAAATATTTTCAACCCACAGCTGGTTTAATCAACAGATGCAGAACCCCTGGATATAGACAGACTATAAAGCTCTCAGCAAGTTTTGATGGAGTACCCTTTAAGTATGAGAACTGAGGAAAAGGTTGAAATAATCAAAGTCAAAATTACAGATTCATAAGAAATAAACAGAGGAGACCTCCCAACAAGTAACTATCTACATCCTTTATACGTATGCAAAGCCTAAACGTAAGGATTCTAAAACCCATGTAGCTTCATGAGTACATATAAAGAAACAAAAAAGTACTTCAAAGTAAAAGAATCTTCATCTGGGTTGGTTCCAAGTCTTTGCTACTGTGAATAGTGCCGCAATAAACACACGTGTGCATGTGTCTTTATAGTAGCATGATTTATAACTCATCATTTACATTAGGTATTTCTCCTAATGCTATCCCTCTCCCATTCTCCCCACCCCACGACAGGCCCCAGAGTGTGATGTTCCCCGCTCCGTGTCCAAGTGTTCTCATTGTTCCATTCCCTCCTATGAGGGAGAACATGTGGTGTTTGGTTTTCTGTCCTTGCAATAGTTTGCCCAGAATGATGGTTTCCAGCTTCATCTATGTCCCTACAAAGGACATGACTCATCCCTTTTTATGGCTGCATAGTATTGGCACGTGTATACATATGTAACAAACCTGCACGTTGTGCACATGTATCCTAGAACTTAAATAAAAAAAAAAGAATCTTCATCTTGAACACACTCTTTTTAAACTATACCTTAATGCTATTGTTCAATCCATTTGTCTTAGGGAATGAAAGAAAAGTATTTTTATCTTACTCTTTAAATATTTTTCAAAGCAGTTAAAGATCTAGAACGTGTAGAGGGTTTTTTCCTCAGATGGAATCAATCATTTTTCACTCAAAAATTTTACACTTGCTAGAGAGAGAAAACTATGCAAAAGACCTATAGTGTAGACAACGGTGTCAGGAAAAACCTCACAATCAGCTGAAAGAGGCAGCAGTGTGAGAAACACAGTGCATACTGGAGACTCTCAGGGGCAGGTGAACACGGAGAGAAGAGGAGCACGCAGGTCCTAGAAAGGGGTCCAGAGGCCAGAAATGCATGAGCCGAGACCTCCCACAGGAGCAGCATCCTCAGAGCAGGGGTTCAACGGCTGACTTCCAAAGCCTGCTGGCAGCAGGTAGGGAAGGGAGGAAAGGTAGAAGGAAGGCCTCCACCTTGCATTCAGGTAAAATGGCCTAAGACAAAATAATTACAAGCTCCACAGAACAGGAATCTACCTCATCCTTTTGTAGTCATCACTAATTCAACCCTCAAATATTTCCTTTTGGACTCTGGGGATCCAACCATGAATAAGACAAATGGGATCCCAACCTCACAGAGTTTCACAATTGAGAAACGCCGATATTTTGTAAAATTTTTCTTCACAAGAAAATACTGTCTTTCATGGGTGACAGGTGCTATGAATAATAACCGTGAAGTGGTAAAGGAGTATAAAGCAGAGAGCTCCAACTGCGTCTGCCTGACCCGAGCGTGACGTGGGCAGGGGGCTGGGGTGGCTAACATGACAGGGAGGGGACAGGAGAGAGAGAACAACAACAAGGCCTGGGGCAGAATCCAGATGCAGGGCAGCAGAAGGTTTTAAATAACAATGTTTTAAAAAGTGAAAATCAGACACTAAGTGAGAAGGCGTACAAGAAAAACATTTTCCATTTCTATCTAAAATTTTAAAGTCCATGTGGCCCAAGATTACTTTTCTTGAGTTGAAAGAAGTAAAAATCTACTCCCGTTTTGCTCTCAGCTACTTCCCAAAGCGTGTAGAAAGTGTAGTCATACAAAGCACTTCACCTGTGCAGCACAGCTCACTTGTTTAAAAGTGCAAACTGTATTAAGAAGTGAGCATAAAGAGGTATCAAGTCCATAATCGCATGGTGTGGACAGTCCTGTGAGGTAATAGTGCATTCAGAATTAGCTCACGACGCCAACTTCAGAACCTACAGAAAAGTACAAGTACAAATGCTCAAAAACAAATGACACAAATGCTCAAAGAAGGGACCCACCCTCACAGGCCCTTTAGGGGAGGGGTCATGACAAGAGCACCAGGAGCACCTGGATGCTGTAACATTTGAGCATCAGAAAGACAAACGGCTGGAGAGACCCAAACACACGAAGTCACAGGAGAGCCACAGAAGTGCTCAAGAAAGAAAAAAAGGCATTTCACGAATCACCATTTGGAAAGGTTAACTAACTACTCACTTTGAAAAGGATAAAACTATCCTGCCTTTCCCAGAGAAACCAAACAGTCCCAACTGCTGAGTAACAAGAGTTTACAGAAGAAAGTCTGCTAACAATCCACAAGTGACAGAATCAGAAAGACCTCACTCACAGCAAGTCCCCCAGTAAAACCACCATCTAGGACCAGGATTATCAACAGGTGTTAAATGCATTCCATTCCAGGCCACAGAAAGAATGTAATACACACAAAGACCAGACTGCCACCTACTGTAGTGAAGCAACAAAATATGACTGGGGTCCCTGAAGTGACACAAGCAGCACAGAACATCATATATATATTCTAGCCCAAAATGCTTAACTTGAATCAACTGGGCCTTTCAGTAGAAGTTCTCATTTAAAAGCAGCTCAGGGGACAGGGGACTAAGCTGAAACAACACTACAAGAAAGTACCAGACAGATCTGGAAGGAGGGGTATCTCTGCAGGACAAGAGGCTGGTCTGGCCAAGGGAAAGCACTGCGAACCCAACCACTAGATGTAACAGGGTCCACACGGTTTCTGGCTTACATAAACCGAGTGTAAAAAATGTTCTGGGGGTCGCGTGCGGTGGCTCACGCCTGTAATCCCAGCACTTTGGGAGGCTGAGGCAGGCGGATCATCCGAGGTAAGGAGTTCGAGACCAGCCTGGCCACATGGTGAAACCCCGTCTCTCCTAAAAATACAAAAACTAGCTGGGCATGGTGGTGGGTGCTCCTAATCCCAGCTACGCGGGAGGCTGAGGCAGGAGAACTGCTTGAACCCAGGAGACAGAGGTTGCAGTGAGCCGAGATTGCACCACTGCACTCCAGCCTGGGTGATAAGAGTGAAACTCCACCTCAAAACAAAAACAAACAAACAAAAAAAAGTTCTGGGTAAAACTGAAGAAATCTGAGTATGGACTGTGTATTAAATAAGGTGAACATGTAATACATGACAAGACAGAAGAGAGTGAAAAAAGCAAGTGATAAAATAGCTAATCAATACAATCTCATGGGAAGAACGATAACATACAGAAATAAACAGCTAAACAATACGATGTTAATGGTGGCAACTTCTGAATGACAGAAATGTGGCATTTTAAATTTCATCTTCTAATTAAAAACGGTTACCTGCATTTTCAAACATTCATATAGTATTATTTTTATAACAATGATTACTTTCAATATAAAAAAACTACAGAAAAACAGTTAATACAAGTACCTTTAACTCTACGATAGATAGTATGTGGCTTATCAAGTCAATTGAGAACTAACAAGAAAAAGACAAGTTATAAAAAGATTTCTTTTTATTTATTTATTTATTTTGAGACAGAGTGTTGCTCTGTTGCCCAGGCTGCAGTGCAGTGGCACAATCTCGGCTCACTGCAGCCTCCACCTCCCGTGTTCAAGCAATTCTCCTGCCTGAGCCTCCCAACTAGCTAGGACTACAGGCACATGCCGCCATGCCCGGCTGCTTTTTGTATTTTTAGTAGAGACGGGGTTTCACCATGTTGGCCAGGCTAGTCTTGATCTCCTGACTTCGTGATCCACCCACCTTAGCCTCCCAAAGTGCTGGGGTTACAGGTATGAGTCACCACACCTGGCCAAGTTATTACAAAGATTTCTACTGAAAATTAGGTTATTTTCAGAACTATCTTAAAAGATGAAGTATACAACACGTGGGGGTCCTTTATTCTGATTCCAACAAAGAGCAAAAACATTTGAAACAAAGAGAAATAAGCATAAACACTAGGAAACACAAAGGAACTTTAAGTACATCTTAAAAACCAGCACACAAGAATCTAAGCACACAATTGAAAGATGCTGCTAGAGCAGCAGAAATGAATAAAGAAGGCTTGGAATTAAGAAGAGCCCCACAGTAATTATGAAATCATTATCACCCAATAGAAAGCAAGAATTCACTATTTCAAAATAGACAAAAGAAATAAGCCACTATCCCACCATATTGACCTTGTGATAAATTTGCACAGGCTCTCCTGAAGACTTTTTCTGAGCACTGATGCTCTCATGTGTGAGAAAACCAATGGGACTTTTCCACTGGTTCACTAGTGGGAACCACTGAAAGAAGAAGGTAAAACAACTGTCAAAATGCCAGAGAGTCCACTGGGAGAGGGGAATGACCCCTTAATACAGTGACGTGACTCAAGCCCTCACAGCGAGGTCTGTCTCCACAGTCCCAGGCCGTCCAGACCCACTCTAGCAATGCTTAAAAATTCCAAGTGCCTTAAACATGTTCTAGAACAAAACCCAAATATATTTAAAGGAAACAACAAAATCTAGCACCCATAAAACACGATGTCCAGCATGTAGCCAAAAACTGCCAATCAGAAAACAAAAAACAAAAACTGCCAGTCATACAAAGAAGCAGAAAAATATGACCCAACACCAGGAGAACAAGAAATTACAGAAAACATGAATGCAACGAGAGAAGTGAAAGACAGTGAAAGATGGATGGTAAACTGCACTTCCACGAACGAAAAATGCACTATCATGAAAAATACAACGCATGGGATTAAGAGCAGATTAGATGCTGCCAAAGACTGGTAAATCTGAAGACAAAGCAAGAGAAATACTCACACACACACATACACACAAAAACACACCTGAAAAAAACCCAACAACGGCATCAATGAGCTACAGGGCAGTATCAAGGAGCCTAACATACAGGAGTCCCCCCCTTATCGGCACAGGACATGTTCCAAGACCCCAGTGGATGCTGACACTGTGGACAGTGCCAAATGCTACATACACTACATTTTTTTCCTACACAGACATATCTACAATAAAATACAACTTATAAATTAGATTTGGTACAGGACATCGGTACAGGAAGGTATTAACAATAATAAAATGGAACAATTGTAACAATATACAGTAATAAAAGTTATGTGAATGTGGTCTCTCGAGGTATCTTACCGTACTGTGCTCACCCTTCTTGTGGTGATGGGAGATGACACGATGCCTGTGTGGCGCCCACATGACAAGATGAGGTGAGGTGAAAGTAGAGCTCGGTGGTGCGATATCTCAACACACTCCTCAGAATGTCATGGAACTTAAAATGTATGAATTATTTCTGGAATTTTCCATATAGTATTTTCAAACCATGGTTGACTGTGGAAAGCAAAACTGAGAATACGGGGGAACTATTATATGTGTAATTGAGTATCAGGGACAAAGTGGGGAGGGGAAGAAAAACTATTTGAAGAAATGATGCCACAAAATTTTCCAAATCTGATGAAAACCATAAACACACAAAATCGAGAAGCTCACCAGACTCCAAGCAAAAGAAACACAAAGAAAACCAAACCAAGGCACATTATAATCAAAGTATTAAAAATACAGAGAGGAACAAAGATGACAGAAAACATATTGTTGGAAAAAATGCCAGCCAGAAGACAATAGAGTGAAATCTTTAAAATATTAAAAGGGAAAAAAACTAGAATTCCACACCTAGCAAAAATATCTTCCTTCCTAAAAGAAAGACAACTTTTTTTAGAGAGAAAGTATAGTGAGTTAATTAAGCACATCAGCACTACAAAATATGAAGTTCTTCAGGAGGCAGAGGAAATGCCTCGTGATGGAAATACACATCTACACAAAGGGATGAAGAGTATCATCAATGACATGTAGATCAATATAATTTTTCTCTTTTTTACCGTTTAAAATAAAAGTAACAACATATTGTAAGATTTCTAACATGTGGAAGAAAACAACAGAACAAAGGCTGGAAGAAGACATTACAGCACACTGCTCTAAGGTTCTAATACTACCGATGAAGTAGTAGGATATGAAGAAAGTCAGCGAAAGATGTATAGCTAATAACTCAATAATAGAGATAAAATGGAATCATAAAAAATATTCAATCCAAAAGAAAGCAGAAAAAGAGTGAAAACTAAAGAACAGATGAGACAAGCAAAAAAACAAACACCAAGATGGGAGATTTAAAACCAACCATATCAATAATCACATTAAATAACAAGGACTGGCAAACTTCTTCTGTAAAGGATAGGTTAATAAATAGTTTAGGTTTTGCTGCCTATAGAGTCTCTGATACAATTACTCAATCCTGCCACACTGTGCACAAAAGCAGCCTTGGACAATATATTAAACTAATGAGAATAGCTATTCCAATAAACTTTTAATTAAAAAAAATTTTTTTGAGACAGGGTCTCACTCTGTCGCCCAAGCTGGAGTGCAGTGGTGTAATCATGATTCATTGCAGCCTTGAACTCCTGGGCTCAAGGGATCCTCCCACCTAAGCCTCCAGAGTAGCTGAGACTACCAGTGCATACGACCACACCTATTTTTTTTTTTCTTTTTTAAGACGGAGTCTCACTCTGTCACCCAGGCTGGAGTGCAGTGGCACATTCCCGGCTCACTGCAAGCTCCGCCTCCCAGGTTCACGCCATTCTCCTGCCTCAGCCTCCCGAGTAGCTGGGACTACAGGCGCCTGCCACCAAGCCCGGCTAATTTTTTGTACCTTTAGTAGAGATGTGGTTGCACCATGCTACCCAGGATGGTCTCCTGACCTCGTGATCCACCTGCCTCAGCCTCCCAAAGCACTGGGATTACAGGCGTGAGCCACCGTGCCCGGCCTATTTATTATTTTAAAGACAGAGTCTTGCTATGTTGTCCCAGCTGGTCTAAAACTCCTGGCCTCAAGCAGTCCTCCCACTTCAGCCTCCCAAAGTGCTGGGATTACCACTGCACCTGGCCCCAATAAACTGTATTTACAAAAACAGGCAGCAAGCCCAACTTGACCCATAGTTTGCCAATCCCTGGGTCTAGATACTCAAAAGGCACAGACTAACAGGTTGGGTAACAAAGCAAGACCAATTACATGCTATCTATTAAAACTTTAAATATAAAGTCATTTTGGATTAAAGGTTTAAAAATAAAAAAATATGTACCATGTATGATATTCAGAAATATACATTTAGTCTTCATCCCTATTTCCTGACATACAACTCCTAAAACCCTTGGAATCTCCTAAATCAGATTAACTTGTAGTTAGGCCTATATATTATGAAATTTTTGAAAATTCAAGCAATATAGAAGTTTTTATAGAAAAATTACAAAATAGACACAAAACAAGAAAATAAGATTCACGAGTAAACCATTACCCTGAAATATTCAGAATTAACAGTTACGTTAATTTTTGTCTTTTTGTGTTCTAATGCGCCACTGCACTCCAGAATGGGCGACAGAGCAAGACTCCGTCTCAAAAAAAAAAAAGAAACAGAGTATGTTCACAAATAGGAAGACAATGTTGTTAAGATGTCAATAATCCCCAAACTAATATAAAACACAATCCTTATCAAAGTTCCAACAGTCTTCTTTGCAGAAATGAAAAAGTCTATCCTCATATTCATATGAAATTACAAGGGGCCCCAAAAAGCCAGAACAATACTGAAATAATACAATTGGAAGACTCACATTTCCCAATTTCAAAACTTATTATAAAACTTACTATTTGTTTAAATCAAAACAGTATAGGGGCCGGGCACAGTGGCTCATGCCTGTAATCCCAGCACTTTGGGAGGCTGAGGTGAGTGGATCACTTGAGGTCGGGAGTTTGGGATCAGCCTGGCCAACGTGACAAAACCCCATCTCTACTAAAAATACAAAAATTAGCCAGGCGTGGCCGTAGGCACCTGTAATCTCAGCTACTTGGGAGGCTGAAGCAGGAGAATCACTTCTTGAACCTGGGAGGCGGAGGTTGCAGCAAGCCAAGATCGTGCCACTGCACCCCAGCCTGGGCGACAGAGCAAGACTCAGTCTCAAAAGAGGAAAAAACAAAAACAGTATAGGATTGGTATAAGGACAGACATATAGATCAATGGAATATAATTGAGAGTATGGAAATAAACCCATATATCCAGGACCAACTGATTTTTAATAAGGGTGCCAAGTCCATTCAATAGGGAACAAGCAGTCTCTTGAAGAAATGGTGCTGCAACAACTGAATTTCTATCTACATGTAAGAGAACAACACTGGACTCCTACTTTACACAATATATAAGAATTAACTCAAAATAGACCAGCGACCTAACATGAGAACTACAACCACAAAACTCTTAGGAAAAACACAGGAGAACATCTTCATGACCGTGGACTTGGCAATGGATCCTCAGATACGACCTAAAAACACCAACAACAAAAGAAAAAAATAGATAAATTGGACTTCATCAAAATTAACAACTTTTGTGCAACAAAAGATCCAATTAAGAAACAGGGAAAGAACCTGCCAACAGGCATTTTTCCAAAGAAGATATACACATGGTTTACAAGCACAGGAAAAAATGCTGAAACGCATTTGTGTCTAAGAAAAGGCACATCGAAACCACCATGAGATTCCACTTTACACTATTAGGATGGCAAGTGAGGGAGGGAGAAAGGAAAAGGAAGAGGGACAGAAGGAAGGAAGCAGGAAGGGAGAAAGGAAGGGAAGAAAGAAAAAAATAAGTGCTGGTAATGATGTGAACAGATTTAATTCTTGTACACTTCTGGTAGGAATGTAAAATGGTACACTTTCACTGTGAAAAGTTTGGCAGTTCTTTGAAAAAGTAAACAATAACTATATGACCCAATAATTCCACTCCTAGGTATATACACCCGAAATAACTGAAAACAGTGACTCAAACAAATATTGTGCACCAAGGTTCATTGTAGCACTATTCACAATAGCCAAAAGGTAGAATCAATCCAAATGTCCACCAACAGATCGAGACCATCCTGGCCAACATGGTGAAACCCCATCTCTACTAAAAAATACAAAAATTAGCTGGGTGTGGTCACACGTGCCTGTAATCCCAGCTACTCAGGAGGCTGAGGCAGGAGAATCACTTGAACCAGGGAGTCAATGAGATTGCAGTGAGTCAGAGATTGCGCCACTGCACTCCAGCCTGGTGACAGAGTGAGACTCCATCTCAAAAAAACATAAATGAATAAAAGAAAATACTAGTCATGGGCCATGTGCAGTGGCTCACACATATATTAATCCCAGCATTTTGGGAGGCCAAGGCAAGCGGATCACTTGAGCCCAGCAGTTCGAGACTAGCCTGAGCAACATGGTGAAACTTTAACTTTATAAAAAATGCAAACAAAACGTACCCAGGTGTGTGGTGGTGCGCACCTATAGTGCCAGCTACTCAGAAAGCTGAGTTGTGAGGATGATCTGAGCCCAGGAAATCAAGGCTGCAGTGAGCCGTGATCGTACCACTGCACTCCAGCCTGGGTAAAAGAGCGAGACCCTGTCCAAAAAAAAAAAAAGAAAAGAAAAGAAAAGAAAAAAATATACCAGTGAGGGCCAGCTCCATGGGCATGTAACTAGCACAGCTGCACAAAGCCTGCACTCGAGGGATTTAATGCTCAGCAGTAACCATCATGAATTCTTAACAATTTATCTTTGAATTTGTGTTTTATATTATGAAAGTGAACTCTGATGGGACATGGAGCATATGCCAAGGGCTTGGAGTCTCAGCTCACACATGGTCTGCCTCCTTTACCCTTTCCAGGGTCAGGGCTGAAACTGCTCTCTGCCTTGCCCTCACCCCAAAGCCCACCTGGCCTCAGCCTTCCTCCCAGTCCCCAACCCTATAACCACTCTCTCACTCACATCTTCCACCTAAGACCGTACCAGGTTGTCAAGAGGTCCACATTTCACTGTAGCCCCAAACAGGGGACTGGCACAGATTGGGGGTTGGGGGGAGGTGGCTAGATGCCACACTTGCTGTGGCATCTCAGTGTGCAGCAAGGGGGCAAGCATCCCCGTCCTGCACTGGCAGCACCAAGGTACGTTTGGCAGGCAACTTGACAAGCGTCCCTCACCCATCCCAGATCCAATGTTAATTTCTGATCAGATGTTAACTTTTATAAAAAAACAACTCCTGGCCGGGCACGGTCGCTCATGCCTGTAATCCCAGCACTTTGGGAGGCCGAGGCGGGCAGATCACAAGGTCAGGAGATCAAGACCATCCTGGCTAACACGGTAAAACCCCGCCTCTACTAAAAATGCAAAAACTTAGCCAGGCGTGGCGGCGGGCGCCTGTAGTCCCAGCTGCTTGGGAGGCTGAGGCAGGAAAATGGCGTGAACCCAGGAGGCAGAGCTTGCAATGAGCCGAGATCGAGACACTGCACTCCAGCCTGGGTGACTGAGCGAGACTCTGTCTCAAAACAAACAAACAAACAACAAAAAAAAAAACAACTCATGAAGAGTTTCTATGTGTAGCAGGGTTTAGACATAGTTTAGAAAATATTAGGTGTGTCGAAGAGTCTACCTTTCCTAAAGCTTAACTTTTCTCAGCCAGGCTATTGACATTAGCCTCCTATTGGAGGTGTTAACTCTTGCTAAGATTGAAGTCACATGTGCTGTGGAAATCTTATGAGAAGGCAGAGTGACATACCACTCTGAAATCTGAAACACACAGCAAGGCAGTGGTGAGGATGATGGACAGGTAGTTCCCTCGGTTCCTCTTCTCTTTACAGGGCTGGTTCTCCAGTCAACTTGGATTTTTTTTTTTTTTTTTTTTTTTTTGAGACAGAGTCTCTCGCTCTGTCACCCAGGCAGGAGTGCAGTGATGCCATCTCAGCTCACTGCAAGCTCCGCCTCCCAGGTTCAAGCTGTTCTCCTGCCAAAGCCCACCAAGAGGCTTCCAATAAATCTTCTTTTGTATAAATTGGTCAGATTGGTTTCTGCTGCTTGAAAACAAAGAACTCTAATTGCTGTGCTGGATTAAGAATAAATGCATTTGACATGGAAAAAGGTTCCTACTATGAGGTTCAGTGAAAAAAGAAACAGCAGCTAGTACAGTATCTTACACAATTTGACTATATCCTTTTAAGAAACAAATGTGGAGGCCAGGCGCGGTAGCTCACGCCTGTAATCCCAGCACTGTGGGAGGCCGAGACGGGTGGATCACGAGGTCAGGAGATCGAGACCATCCTGGCGAACACAGTGAAACCCCGTCTCTACTAAAACTACAAAAAACTAGCCGGGCGAGGTGGCGGGCGCCTGTAGTCCCAGCTACTCGGGAGGCGGAGGCAGGAGAATGGTGTAAACCCGGGAGGCGGAGCTTGCAGTGAGCCGAGATCCGGCCACTGCACTCCAGCCTGGGCAACAGAGCGAGATTCCGTCTCAAAAAAAAAGAAACAAATGTGAATATATCCCATTTTTAAAAATCTATACATATATAACAATGTTAATTCTGGATATTTCAGGGTAATGGTTTACGTGTGAGTCTTACTGTCTTGTTTCTGTGTCTGTTTTCTAATTTTTCTATAAAAAAATTCTGTATTGCTTGAATTTTCAAAAATTTCATAATATATAAGCCCAACTACAAATAAAATTTTCTCCCCAAAATAGTTTTAATAATTCAACAGTTAATCTAACAGTTTTAAGCCATTCAAATCTCTTAATTTTCCCTTGTGAAGTACCATATCTCTCTGTTAATAAAGTCTTGGAAAGAAAAAGTAAACAGTTGTGAACAAATTCAGGTAAGTAAGCACATTCTCAGGCTAAGGAAGCAAAAGTTCATGAGTCATGTTCAGTTCTAGTCAAGTCAAAAACAAAGGACTCTAGGATGAGAAACTTTCATTGTTACTGACATGTTACCTAAAAAGAAAACAAACTTCCTAACAGAATTCCACCTTAAAAAATTGAATTGACATTAAAAGAAGACTAAAGAGACATGACAACCAAATACATATCTGATCCTAGACTAGATTTATTAACAAAGGGGAAAGCAAGGCTATAAACGATTAGACAAAACAAAAATATCATTACCAATGACTACAAGGATATATACGAACTCTTTTTTTTTTGAGACGGAGTCTCGCTCTGTCGCCCAGGCTGGAGTGCAGTGGCCGGATCTCAGCTCACTGCAAGCTCCGCCTCCCGGGTTCACGCCATTCTCCTGTCTCAGCCTCCTGAGTAGCTGGGACTACAGGCGCCCGCCACCTCGCCCGGCTAGTTTTTTGTATTTTTTAGTAGAGACGGGGTTTCACCGTGTTAGCCAGGATGGTCTCGATCTCCTGACCTCGTGATCCGCCCGTCTCGGCCTCCCAAAGTGCTGGGATTACAGGCTTGAGCCACCGCGCCTGGCCATAAGAACTCTTTTTATTTTTTTTTTTGAGACAGAGTCTCACTCTGTCACCCAGGCTGGAGTGCAGTGGCGCTATCTCGGCTCACTGCAACTTCTGACACCCAGGTTCAAGCAATTATTGTGCCTCAGCCTCCTGAGTAGCTGCGACTACAGGCACCCGCCACCACATCCGGCTAATTTTTGTGTTTTCAGTAGAGACAGGGTTTCACCATGTTGGCCAGGCTGGTCTCGAACTCCTGACTTCAAGTGATCCACCCACCCCAGCCTCCCAAAGTGCTGAGATTACAGGCATGAGCCACCATGCCCGGCCAGGATATACAACAACTTTTATTTAACATTTTTTAAAACTATATATGCCAACTATATATTCTCAATGTTATAAGGACAGACAAAATTTTAGGAAAACTTTTCTGAAATCACATATACAACTACACAAATCAGGATTTTTTAAAAAAAACCCTATCATTTCATTCATGCATGCCCATTTGTTGATTGCTCTAACAATACTGGGAAATTAAGTTAGTTTTCTTTTGCTAAAATAACAAATAAATCACATTTCTCTCAAACATCAAAAACAATTTTTTAATAACTAATGACTAGAAAAATCCCCTCCTTAAAGTAGCTTAAAAACCTGAACAGCTTACATAGCTCACTTTATGTCATAAAGACATAAATAACTACTAATGAGGCTTTCCCACAGTCATCTGAAGTATAATAGCAATTTCCATTTTGAGGAATCTCACCCACTTTTCGAAAACCCCAGTTCAAATCTCACCTCCATATTTCAGTTGGCTACTTATGTCCTCTTACCTTCAGTAACTCCTTGCAGCTGTCAAGCCCAATATCCACAAGAATACCTTTCACCTTTTTTCGCACCTTTCTGATGTTGTCAAGATTTTCCACAGGAATTTGAAACATTTTTGAAATTTTCCTTAAAAGGAAAGAAAACAAAACTGTAATAAGTACATGTATATAATACACAAAAATACATTTTTTGACAGGGTTGGTAAAACACTAGGATTAGAGTATAATTTTCAACAAATTGTTGCAGAACAAGTGAACATTCATATGCAAATGAATGAGGTGGACCTCTTCCTTACACCATATACAAAAATTAACTCAAAAGTGGATCACACCTACATGTAAGACCTAAAACTATAAAACTCTTACAAGAAAACATAAGCATAAACATTCACGACCTTAGATTCATTAAGGAATTCCTAGATAGGACACCAAAAAGCACCAGTAATGAAAGAAAAAATAGGTATGATGGATTTTATCAAAATTAAAAATTTTTATGCTTCAAAGGACACCATCAAAAAAGCAAAAAACCCACAAAACGGGAGAAAATAGTTGCAAACCATATTTCTTTCTAATAAGGAACTTATATGCAGAATACAGATAACTCTTGTATCTCAATAATAAAAACACAGATACCCAGTTTACAAATGGGCAAAGGATCTGAACAGACACTTCTCCAAAGAAAAATATCCATTAAGGTACATGAAAAGATGCTCAGGCAGGGGACAGTGGCTCACGCCTGTAATTCCAGCACCTTAGGAGGCTGAGGTAGGCAGATCAGGCAGACTGTCTGAGCTCAGGAGTTGAAGACCAGCCAGGGCAACATGGTGAAACCCTGCCTCTACAAAAAATACAAAAATTAGCCAGGCATCCTGGTGCACACCTGTAGTCCCAGCTATCCAGGAGGCTGAAGTGAGAGGATCACCTGAGCCCAGGAGGTAAGGCTGCAGTGAGTCTGATCATGCCACTATATTCCAGCCTGGTCAACAGAGTGAGACCCTGTCTTAAAACAAAACAAAACAAAACAAAATGCTCAACATCATTAGCCATTTGGTGAAATGCAAATCAAAACCACAAAGAGATACTATGCCCACCAGGATACCTATAAAGAAAAAAAAAAAAAGAAACGTGTTGGCAAGGACATGGAGAAACTGGAACTCTCATACATTCCTAACTGTAATGTAAACCAGTGCAGCCAGTCTTGGTGTGTGCCTGAAAACAGTCTGGCTGTCCCACAAAAGATTAAAAACATACGTAACATATGAACCAGCAATTCCACTCAAGAGAAATGAAAAGCATACATCTACACAAAAACTTACATAAGGATGTTCATGAAAACACTATTCAATCACCAAAATGTGTGAACAACCCAAATGCCCCCAGATTGGGGCATTTGATAGATAAACTGATGACTGGATAAATAAAATGTGGCATATCCATACAATAGATTATTTGGCCATAAAAGAAATGAAAAACATACATGCTACAATATGAATGAACCTTGGAAATATGCTAAGTAAAAGAAGCCAGACACAAGGATTATATGCTTCTATTTATATGAAGTGTCCAGAACAGGCAAATCCATGGAAAGCACAACAGTGGGCCAAGCGCAGTGGCTCACGCCCGTAATCCCAGCACTCTGGGAGGCCAAGGTGGGTGGATCACCCGAGGTCAGGAGTTCAAGACCAGCCTGGTCAACATGGTGAAACCCCGTCTCTACTAAAAATACAAAAAATTAGCTGGGCGCCTGTAATCTCAGCTACTCAGTAGGCTGAGGCAGGAGAATCGCTTGACCCTGGGAGGTGGAGGTTGCAGTGAGCCGAGGTCGCGCCACTGCACTCTAGCCTGAGCCACAAGAGCGAAACTCCACCTCAAAAAAAAAAAAAAAAAAAAGCACAGCAGTGGCTGCCAGGGCTGGGAGAACTGGGAAGTGATGGAAGCAGGGCTTCTTCGTTCTGAATTCAACTGTGGTGATGGATATACGATGTGAACGTGCTCACAGCCATTCACTGTACACCTTAAATTGGTGAATTGTATGGTATGTAAATTATATCTCAAGCTGTTTAAAACAGTATTTAAAAAGGCATAAAATTAAAATAAATCCTGTGGTACTTGACCAGACTAGGGGTTACTGAAGTGAACTCATGTAGTTATACACCCCAGTAGCAGTAGGCACAACTAGGGCTCAAATCTTAATTCCTAAATACCACTTTCCTTTAAAAAGAACCCTTGGAAAAATGGCTGGAGCATGATAAAGACAAGATGAGCCTAGAATACCCTGTGCCAGAATATAAAGAAATTGCTCAATAAGGCATGTCAAAAGAACACAAAAGTAACCAGCTTGAAAGGGCTCCCATAGGCCAGATAAGAGACAATTTGGGCATATATCAAGTAACAGATATAACCTGTGGCAAAGTGAATTTTCCCAACACACAACAATACCTTCCAACCCACATGCTCTTACAATATGGCCCTAACTCTCCTCCCGCAAGTGGGGGCATCTATGCCCCCTCCTCTTGACCTTTGGGCAGAACTCTGTGGCTGCCTTAACCAATAAAGTACGGAGGAAATGCCATGAGAATTCCAAGACTAGATCATAAAAATGCCACGTACCTCTCTCTCAGGATGATCATGCTCAGAATCCAGATACCACGTGTGCAGACAGTGCCAACTAGCCCACAGAGACACCACAGAGGTGTTCCACATCAACTGCCAGCATGGAAGCCAAGATGCCTCTTGAGGATTCCAGCCTCTAGCTGTCAAGTCACCCCCTGCCTTTGAGTCTTCCCAGATGAGGCCCCAGACACTGTGGACCAGAAACAAACCATCTCCCTTCCCTGTCTGAATAGAACTGACCCAGAGAACTGATGAGCTTTTTAAATAAAATGTCTTACTCCACTAAGTTTGGGGTGGTTTGGTATACAGTGATAATCTATATAGTTACATAGACTATACAGTTATAGTCTATACAGTTACATAGACTATATAACTACATAGACTATAACCCACTCGAATATAGTGATTTCCTGATTTTGATGGTTTTGTTATGGATATGTAGGAGAATGCTCTTGTTTAAAGGAAGAAGAGGAGAATGCTCTTGTAGTATTTAGGGTAATGTGGCAACTTTTTTGGCAACTTACTCTCAATTCAGCGAAAAAAATTATTTGTACTATACTTGTAACTTTCCTATAAATCTGCAACTATTCCAAAAAACATTTAAATGTGTAGGCTATAAAAGCTAAAATATGTATTAGTCAAATTCAAGTGGCAAATATTTGGTTATTTAACTTCATTAATAATAATTAAAGAAATGCCATTTAAAATGTCAATTTTTTACTATCAAAATAGTAACTACTAAGACTACTAACATCTGGTGGTAGTAAAAGTAGAAAAATTATAATTTTTATGCTTTTACAGGGTAATCTGGCAATACCCCTCAAGACTTTTTGAGACAGAGTCTTGCTCTTTCACCCAGGCTGGAGTGTAGTGACTTGATTAGAGCTCACTGCAGCCTCAACCTCCCAGGCTCAAGCAATCCTCCTGCCTCAGCCTCCTGAGTAGCTTGGACTACCGGTGTATGCCACCACACCTGGCTAACCTTTTTTATTTTTTGTAGAGACAGGGTCGCCCTATGTTACCCAGGCTGGTCTTGAACTCCTGAGTTCAAGCAGTCCTCCCCCTCAGCCTCTCAAAGTACGGGGATTACAGGCATGAGCCACCATGCCTGACTCTCTCATGATTTTTAAGGACAATTTCTGAGTAAGCAATTCTTCTTCTACATTCCTCTCTTGTATCCCCCACCCAAGGAGAGGCTTACTGATCCCTCCTAGGACTCAGCACAGTAACCATATACCACTCCACTGCACTCAACTCACCATGTTGCAATTATCTACTTATATATCCATTTCTCCTATTGGGCTACTACTTCAGGGCAGAAATCATGTAAACATATTTGCTTGACAGGGTCCCATCACAGAGCACAGTACATAGCAAATGTTCATTAAATGAACAAAAAATATAAAATAAAACAGGATAAGAACCATAAGATATGCAGAAAGTGCCAGGGAGTTCTGAAGAGGAAATGGCTATGGAAAGCTGGTGCCCAAGAAATACAAGGTGAATAAATTAGCATCAAAAAATTATTGAGGTAAAGGAGGAAAAGTATGAATTTATTTGGCAAAAGTCAAATCAAAAAGGTAGACTGGAATCAAACTGGGAAAGCAGTGGGAGGCAGAAAGGGTTAACATATAATAAGGAGAAATTTTTGGTGGGTAACAAGCAAATGCCAAGTTTCTGAGAAGCTGTTTTGGAGTTGCTAGATTTTCAAAGTTATCTATGTGAAAAATGTATCCTGGTCTCAGCAAAAGGAGAGATTTAAGGATCACTAGCATTGTAGAACTGGGAGGATATAAAATTTAAAATTTTTCTTTATAAAATTTTAAGTTTAAAAATTTTCTTTAATAAAATGCACTGATTTGGGTTCTAGCCTTCAAAAGCTTACACTCCCACACAAGAGCTGCCATAACCTCGTTATGCATTTCTAAACACTAAGCTCAAGGTCACTTTCTAGCCCAGACCAGCTTCTTTGGTCAGAGCAAAACTCAACAAAAATTTTGTTAGCTGCTTTCCATGGACTCTACCAGACTTGATTTCATTTCCTCCTTAAAGTTCCACTATCCTCTCTATCCTCTGGGGTTATTCTCCGAAAGCTGGCTGACAGACAATATTGTCTCAAGTAGGGACCATCATCCACATGTATCTGAAACAGAAAAGCTAAATTTACTGCTTCCAAGAAAGTCTCAACTCACACAGCAAGAGCTGATCTGATCACAGGGTTTTGAGAAGCCTGGAGTACAAAGACTTTTAAAAGCAGAGTGGTTGGTGACTGGCCGATTCACGTAAGCGTGGTTGTACATACGCGAACCTCAGAAAGGGTTTACTGAAACGAGGCTCTCAGCGACTGGGCAGGGTTCTGGGGTTACTTGTTCAAAGCTTGAGACTAGGGCCAAGGAGTTGTCACTGTTTAATTTTTTCCCCTTGAATTTGAAAAATAGGCACTTTTTATTCTCAAATGAAAGTGCTCCCATTCCTTCATCATTGTTATTGTGGCCCTTCTAAACAAAACAAAACACAAGCACACAAATACCTTTTCATTTAAAAAATGGGGGGAAGTTTCCTTTTTTTTTGTTGGTTTTTTTTGTTTGTTTGTTTGTTTTAGCAGTTTCCTAAGAGCTTTAGGGAAACCAACAAAGGATAAAAAATAAAATACAAGTAAACTACAGGTTTCATAACTGTTGCCAACCACTGAGGAAGGGAAGCTGACTTTTACCCATATAAGCTACCACAATTTATTCATTCTTAGATCCATTCTTACAGCATAATTTATCAATCCTAAGATAAAAGATTCCATATAAAATGCCCAGTGGATGAATTAACTAGGAAATAGTTCAATGTTTTCATATTTATAGATCCTCTATGGATACTGTTCTCCACAGATTCTTAGAGCTCAGTAAAATCTGTATTTTCACCACTAGAAAATAGCAAGCTAACCAGGTTGGCCAACTGTTTCTATATCATGCACTAACCTATATATCATGCACTAACATATCAATCTCAAGTCAAAATAAATCGCAATTTCTAAGGTTTGCGGTAGGCATGGAACTACCATAAAATTCCACTGATATGCACAAGAAAATATTATTTCCCAAAAGGGTACATAAAGGATTTCTCTGGGGATTTTTTAGTACAATGATCTCTTAAGGATATTCTATTATAGTAAAAAAATACACTCTAAAAAAAAAATGTTGGCCAGGCACGGTGGCTCCCGCCTGTAATCCCAGCACTTTGGGAGGCTGAGGTGGGAGAATCACCTGAGGTCAGGAGTTCGAGACCAGCCCGACCAACATGGGGAAACCCTGTCTCTACTAAAATTACAAAAACATTAGCCGGCATGATGGCGTGCGCCTGTAGTCCCAGCTACTGGGGACGCTGAGACAGGAGAATCGCTTGAACCCGGGAAGCAGAGGTTGCAGTGAGCCAAGATCACACCACTGCACTCCAGCCTGGGTGACAGAGCAAAACCCCGTCTCAAAAAAAACAAAAAAAAGTCATTCAAGTAATACAGTAATAAACAATACTTTTTAACGCCACAGAACTTTTTTCAGTTTCTGTGAAATTGCACAAAACGATGGTCACCAAAAAGGATTCTAGAGCTGTGTGCCTGGGTTTACATCAGCTCCACCGTTTATGAGCTGTGTAATCTTCAGGCAATCATTTACTCTCTCCAGGCCTCAGCTGGCTCTTCTGTAAAACAGGGCAAGTATAACCTAATTCACAGAGTAGCTATGAGGATAAATGAGTTAATACATGCAAAATAGCACATAAGCACTGAGTTTGCTATTAATTAACTCCAAAAAACTAAATGAAATGTCCCAACTATTGGAATACAGGGCTTTTTAGAGAACAACTTTAAAAACACAGAATATTTGGATCATATATTCGGCAGATCTGGGTTCAAATCACTGGGAGATACCTGTTTCCACCTATGTAAAACATTGCCCTAACAGGTCTACGATAGCCAGAGGGTGAAGGGCAGGGCAGAACCCAAGTTTGCAATATGCTGTTGGTGAACTTATGAAGGCAATCATAAATTAACCAACAGCATGTTGCAAACTTGGGTTCAAATTTAAAAGGTGTCTCCCAAACCCCAGAATCTCTTCAGCTAAAAATCTTAGCTTAGCTGTCATTTTCCCCCAGAAACAATGATCAACTCCTTTCAGACATGTCCTAACCCTCACTGTTCCTCCCCTCAACTAGAGGGCCGGTAGGACAACCTCTTGTCTCATCTCCACTCCTGTACTTCCTTTCTTAACACACATCTGTCACTTCCATGTTTAAGGACGACGGGCTCAATGCTGTCTTCAGAGTGAAGTCCTAACTCTAACCGAAATTTAACCGAAATATTAAAATACACTCATACAAGGCCAACTCTCCAGGAACATCTTTAAATAAGTTACACATACATTACCAACTTCCAAACACAGCTGAACATGTACTTTACCCAACTTTTTACACGTGGTCCTCTCTCCCACTAATGCTCCTCACCTCTACAAATGGTACCCAGACTTTTTTGACAAAGGCTCTTTATAAAAAAAAAAAAAAAACCCTTTTTTGACAAAGGCTCTGCGTGGCAGATGCCCACAGTACTCTACAAATATCTGCTGCCCCACTTGCCAATCTGCATTGTCAGTTACCTGCTTACCAGTTTCTCCTCCCCCACCCCACTCCTCCACACCCAGTATATTCCTCAAGATCCCAAGAGGCAGTGATTACCCATGCAAATAGAGTAAGTTTTAAGCACTCAGGCAAGTTTTTTTATTCTGCTCAAATAAACTACTTAAAATAATTATTTCTCATTCTGCATCTGCACAATATTTAAAAGGGCAGTTAAAATTTTTAACATTCCAAAGCCAACTGTGATAGAAATTTTGTAAACGGAATCTATTTCAACGCAACCAGCAACGGCTGATGAAAAGTATGTAAAGTCAACATCTGCATATCAATTATTGATATTCGCATCGAAAGCTCAACGGTGAAGAAACAGGGCCCCGTTATCAGCTGTTCTTCAAACCTTTCTAGGGGAAAAAACCTGGGCAGATTTAGGTGTCACTGTCAGCTCCTGCCCTACATTTGCCGTCACTCAAGGCTCCTCCAGGGAGAAGCTTCCAGGAGAACCCGGTCTCGGGGCTGCGGCGGGCGGGCCGGCGGCGGGGCGTTGCTGGGGTCCTCACAGGGGTCGCCACAGCTCCCTGCCCCCTCTCTTCTTCTCCATCCCCGTTCCCTCTCCCTCTACTCCTCGCTCCCTTCACCAGTCCCCCCTCTCTCCCTCGGTCCCCGTCCCCATCTTCCCCCTATTCCTCCTCTCCCCTTTGGTCCCCGTCCACTTCTCCGCCCTCCCGGGGCGGCCCCCGCTCCCACGTGACCGGCGGCGGGCGGGGCGGGCCGCGGGCGCGTCGGGGGTCGACGGGCGCCGTTCGGGCCGCGAACCCGCGCCGTGAGAACGTCCCGGGATTCCCGAGACGGCCACGGGCGGCGCCAGGGCAGGCGGCTGGCGTGGGTGTGGGCTGGGTACCGACGGGGGCGGGGCTCGGAGGGGGCCAGACTGGGGCGGGGGCCAGGACCGGGGCAGGGGGCGTCGCCGCGCGGGCCCGCGCTGGGCCGGGCCGTACCTACCACTCGGCCCCCGAGGAGCACCGCGTCTCTGCTGCTGCCTCTCGCAGAGCTGCCGCGTCTTCCGCCGAGCGCAGCCGCGTCCCGTGGGGCCGCCTGCACCCGCCCGCGCCTCCGCCCCGCGCGGCGGGACCCCCGCCTCAGCGCGCGCCCACCCCCGGCGCGACTCGTCCCCTCCTCCCGCGCAGCCAGAAAGAGAAAATGGCGCTCGATTGGCCTCAGGAAGTGACGTTGGCCCTCATTTGCATGTAGGCGCAGCTAGCCAATGGGAGCAGAGTGTGCTTGGGGGCCCCTGGCATTTCCCACAGGGCCCCCGGGGCCCCTGGCCAAAGCTGGACTGGAGGCTCTGGGGTGGCAGTGGGGGGCCCCTGTAGGGCCCCCTGACTCCCTTCTGGCCCAGGGAACTGCCCTGCCAGCTCCTTTCCACATCTGTGCAAACTCTCGTGAGAGTTTGAGTGGGTAATGACGTCACCAAAGGGGTGGGGAGAGTGTGTCATCAACCATGTGACTAATCACGTGGACTCACCACAGCTTTGACTTCATTTGCATGGAATGGGGTGGAGCTAGTGCCAGCTCCAGGAGTGGTGACCCCGCCCACATCTCAGAGCCAATGGGAGCCCAGCTGTGATAATGCTGCCTTGCCATTGGAAGATAGAACTTTGGCTCCCAGAACTGGGACAAGTGTGCCATGATTGACATATCCTGGTGAACCGACTGGCTGGGGTCTCCTGACTTCATCATTCCTGTGGGAAAGTGATCACACCTTTTCTTGAGAATTCTGATTTTTAGATCTACTACAAGTTGTGTGGGGAGAGGGTTAATTGCATACATTTGTATAAACTCTTAACCTAAAAGTTCACTTTTGCAGAGGTTTTTATCAATTGGGTAGCAATAATAATTTATTCCTCAAAATGAGTGGAACATGGAGTAGGGCTTTCAAAATGGCTCTAGGTCTTCGTTCTGTGGAGTCCCCAGGCCTCTGGCGGACGCCCTCGTGCCCCAGAGCACGTGGGAGTAACCACGAGGGCAGCGCAGGCACCTCCCCCAGTGCCCCCAACCTTAACCCTAATTCTGACCCTGCACCTGAACCTCACCCTAGCACTAACCCTGACTCTGACCCAAACTCTCCCCCAGTGTTCCTTCCCCTGACCCTAACTCAGCCGCACCCTCCGTGGCTGTTCCAGGCCTTTCCTTCTTGGCGAAGCCCCCTGCAGGACACGTGCCCATTTCAGCACAAGGCCATGTCTCCTTCCAGAGTGCTGAGCCCCTGCAACCCGCCACCGGCCTCCAGCCCTGAGGCCCACTCCAGCCGCCGCGGGGCAAAGGCTGTGCCCAGGCTGGGCCTTCCGCCCACAGACCTCTCCAGAGCCTCCTTGTCACCATCCACTTGCCCATAATTTCAGCTTTTCCCTCTCAATGGGAGCCCTCTGCTCAGTTTAGCCCAGTGACTAAAAACATAATAGGCACTAAATAAATGTCCATATTCGTTTTAAAATTGTGTTAAATGGTGGGCCGATATGACCTGACCACAATTTGCTTTTTTCCTACGGGAATACAAGTCATAGTTGAAGAAGAGTTTGCCCTTTATGTTTGCTTACGAGTTAAAATTTTATTTTGAGTTACAGTGGTAAATGGATGTGATGTCCCTATATATCCTCCTTGCAAAATTATGGGTGGGATGAAAAGTGTAGTTAAAGTCTGCAGTCTCCTGTTGATCCTCTAGTGACCTCTCATTCTATCACATTTCTCAAAACAGCAGTCCCTGTGTCTGTCTCCTCAGCCCCCTGCATGCCTCTCACCCCCACCCTCACCACTCTGCCGAAACGCCTTGGTCACCAGTGCCCTCCTAACTGTTGAGTCCAAAACAGATTTTAGGCCTCGTCTTTCTCGATCTATCTTCCACTTGTTACTACAGACCAATCCCCCTTTCCTACAGACCTTCCCCACAAACCCACCCCCTACTCCACTACTCCCCAAACGGGCTCTTTAATCTCCAAACTTACGAACTGTTTCCTCATCTTCGCCTGCGTCTCTTCCTGGCCCATCCTTGAACGCGGTGTTCTCTGGGATCCTGCTGGCTTTTTCCTACATGGTGCAGCACATATGCGCCACCTGCTTCCTGTGTGCCAGGCACCGTGCTGGGTATTGGAACTCCCACGCCTCTCATTTTTTTCTGCATTTTCTCCCTTGTTAATTTCGACCACAGATTCAAACCTTGTTATTTCCATTCCAAACCAGTATCTCCACCTTTTCCTACGTTTCAGTTGTATTTTTCTGGCTGCCAAAGGGGGCAGCTCCACTTCAGAGTCCCACAGGCAACTCAGATTCAAAATGTTCAAATCTGAGCCCATCGTTCTCTCCTCAACAGCCACTCCTACAGCAAGCAGCGTGTTCCCTGTCTCCAGTTTTCCAACTTTATATCCCAAATATTCGTCAGATCTGTTCCCTCATCTGCAGCCTCACTACCACTGCAGGCATTCAGGTCATCTCCTGCCTGTAACACCTGCACAGGCTCCCACCACCTTACCTCCAGCTTGGTACCTCAGGTACTTTCCCCAGTCAGCCCTTTTAAAGAGTGAATCTGACTGTCCTTCCCTTCTTGCCGCAATCACTCAAAATCCCCCAGGGATCAAGCCCAGCTGGTCAGCATGACACACAAATTCTCCAAAGCTGACCAGTCAGCCCCCAGCCCCATTTTGCTCCTGTAAACACCACATGGTGTTTGTTCATGGGATTCCTGTCCCAACCCCTGAGCTAATTTTCATTCCATTGCCATTCAAGGCTGAACCCTACCGGCCTCTCTCCCAGAAAGATCTCTCTGAACACACACATACACACACACATACACATCAAAATGTGGGAGGTAGTTCTTGACATTCCCAAAACATTCTGTGTCTCCTGCTGCCCTCGCCACCTTGTTTACTGTTATCTGCTCACTGCTTGTCTCTCTACGGGGCGCCAATAGGGACCATGTCTCATTCATCATTGTATCCCTTGTGCCTACATTACTTTAATAAATACAATATCAACATTTTCATAAATATAATAAATTTGATAAATATAAATATAATAAAATTTAAATGTCGAATGATTTTTTCCCCTTGCATTTTGCTATGAAAATGTTGAATGTACTGAAAAGTTGAAATAATTGTTCAGGGAACACCATCACCTAGCTTTTCCAGTTAACATTTGCTTACTTGTGTTATCACATATGTATTCAAATATTTACCTGTTACTCATTTTTTTTTAAGCAAACATCAGTACACCATCCCTAAACACTTCAGCGTGGATATCTGATGAATACAGTTTAAAACCGCCATCCACAGCGTTCAGATAAAAAAGACTGTCCCTCCCACCACAGAAGGAATGAGCAATATGACCTGGGGACTTGTCAAGATCATTTTCATAGACTCAGGAAAGTGCATGACACTGAAGTCATCAAACCAAAGACACAAGTTGGACCTCAGGACTTATCTACCAGGCAAGTCACAGCTCATGCAGGTTTATTCTGCACACCTACTTCTGAATAACAAGAAGACCACAGACTTGGTGGCAGTAGAAGAGTAGATTCCTCGACTCCGGTTGCTCCGTTAGGTTTGAAAATGAAGATGGCCCATGTGGAAGCTTCCCACGCTCTCAGCTAGGTCCCCCTACAACCAGCATTGGCATTTGTAAGACAGTTGTTCACAACAAAGGGAGCCCCAGAGTTGACTGTGGCAGCCACAGGCACCTTTGTGTGAATTAGAAAAGCAGGGCCTCTGGGTGTGTTGCTGTCCTCCGGGACCTGGCTCGTCAAGATGAAGGTGCCTTGGTATGTTTTCCAGTATCACTTCCTCTGCTTCTGTGCAGACCCAGCCCCACAGCAGGGCACAGACCTATGTGAACAGAGTGAGCTGGATTTCAGCTCCCACTTCCCGCTCCGCTCGCTCCGTGTAAAGCACAAGCACGTACAACTATAGTCAGCAGCCCGACTGGTCCACGCACAGAGACGACTGTGCACGTGCACATGTACAATCAAAGAAACTGCAGCGTTCATCTAAAACCAGTGAGCCACAGAAGAGGAGAGCTTTGGGAACAACTTACACGTACTCTTTCTCTACTTTGTTTTTTGAGGTTTCTTTTTTCTCTTAGAGACAGGGTCATACTCTTAGAGGCAGGCTGCAGTGACAGGATCATAGCTCATTGCAGCCTCGGCCTCCTGGGCTCAAGGGATCTCCCCACCTCTGCCTCTCAAGTAGCTGGGACTACAGGTGTGCACCACCATGACTGGCTAAGTTCTTCGGTTTTGTTAGAGAAAGGATCTCACTATGTTACCCAGATTGGGCTCATACTCCTGGATTCAAGAATCCTCCCGTCTCAGCTTCACAAAGTGCTGGACTGAGAGGCATAAACCACCACACCAGGTTATTTCTCCCCTGTATCCCACATACGCTCTGTGTAGGTCCACCAGGTGCCAAGAATACAGTGCTGGGCAGACTCCATCCCTGCTCTCCTGGAGCTTAAGCTAATGGAGGAGAAAGGCATCCGCGAAATAACTACACAATGAAAATGTACTTATAAACTTTGGTCAATGCTCCTGAGAAAGGAAATCTCCATATATGCCTGTGACCCAGAAACCTGATGTAGACCCGCAGTCTCGAAGAAGCAGGGTCTGGGATCAGGGGATACGTAAAGCTGTGAGAGGCGGAGAAGAGAGGTCTGCGAGAGGCCCCAAAGAAGGCCTGCGCCTGAGGGAGCCTGGCACAGCCAGACCAGAGCAGCCAAAGTGCAGGCCACAGGAAGAAGAGGATCACAGGGGAGGCCAGGGCCAGGCTAGGAAGCCATTTGGGTTGTATTAAGACCAAGGAGAAGCCAAGGAAGTGGTTTCAGTGGCTGGGTTGATAGGATCAGATTTGCATTTGAAATGTACAGCAGGGCTGTCCTGTGGAGAAAGGAATGTTGATTGAGGAAAGGAAGATGCAGCTTAAGAGGAGGTTGTTGGAGCAGTCCTGGTGAAAGATGATGACAGTTGGGAACTGACATGAGCGTGGCAGCAGTGAAGATGAAAAGCAGTGGCCAGCCTTGAGAGAAAATTTGGAGGGGAGAGAATCTGCAGTTGTTGGCATGGAGAGCTGGAGGCAGCCCTAGAGGGGGCACTTGTTTTTGTGGAGCTTACTGGCTTTGGAAATATGCTTGGCTTTCTCTGGTTGGTCCTGAGTTAGAAGTGGAAACAATAAAAGCATGGAAAACTGGCAGTCACTGACTTAGTCCTGGCCATTTTGGGCTGATTGCTGCAGAGGCACAGGTCACAGATCATCTTGTACAGTCAGACCATTTTTCGTTGGCACATTCAGTTTGGTCTCCCTTCCCCTTGTGGTCATTCTCTCACTGGAGAGTTTGGACAGCTCAGGGGAGGCTTGAGATCCAGATCTTCACAGCTTGGAGGATGTCTGGTTGCCTCCATAGGCAATCATTTCATGAGAAATCTTTTCTTTGTGTTGTAGCATCATGGAGATCATCTGATGACAGAGCAGCCACACAGAAGCACTGCAGACTCTGCAGAGGATGCAACCAACAGCATCATGACCACTAAGACAAAACATGACTAATAGTTCTCATAAGATGCTTCTGAACTGGGAACACCAGTTTCCCATCCCAGAACAAGAGAACAAATCCCATAGGCCATAGGGGATCCCATAGGATCAGCCTTAAAGAGACAAATAGTTTTTCCCTTATGGCATTGTATAGTCTCTTTCACTTTGCCTGTTTCATTCATCCAAGTACAGCGAGGAGTATTAGCAGCACAGATGCCATGACTCGCCAACAAGAAATCTAGAGCAATAGGCTTGTTCGTCACCATGTACACCCGTGAGCTGAGACTGGCCTGTGTTCCATCCAGGGCACAGGAGGTGGTGTTCACACTTCTCACTTCTGCCAGAGTGAGTAGTAATTTTCTCAAAGTCTCCTCTACTTGTATGATTCCCACCTCTGGGAACACTGCTCTGCTTGTTCGTATAAACAATGAGTCAGTAATTTCTCCAGGAATAGTGCCTGAATGATCAGCCGGATTTCCAGCCTTGGTGATTTCTAAAATTAGAGTCTGTATGTACAGACAAGTCTCAGAATTCTATTCCTAAAGTGCATGAGAGGCTGGGGCAAGGTGGCTCATGCCTGTAATCCCAGCACTTTTGGAGGCCAAGGTGGGCAGATCACCTGAGGTCAGGAGTTCAAGACTAGCCCCATCTCTACTAAAAATAAAAATTTTTTTTTAAAAATTAAAATTAAAATACAAAAATTAGCTGGGTGTGGTGGCGGCGGATGCCTGTAATCCCAGCTATTGAGGAGGCTGAGGCTGAAGAATCACTTGAAGCTGGGAGGCAGAGGTTGCAATTAGCCAAGATTGTGCCACTGCACTCCAGCCTAGAAGACAGAGCAAGACTCTGTCTCAAAAAATAAATAAATAAATAAAAATAAAAAATAAAGTTCGCCAGGTGTGGTGGCTCACGCCTGTAATCCCAGCACTTTGGGAGGCCAAGGTGGGCAGATCACGAGGTCTGGAGATCGAGACCATCCTGGCTCGAACATGGTGAAACTCCGTCTCTACTAAAAATACAAAAAAATTAGCCGGGCATGGTGGCGGGCACCTGTAGTCCCAGCTACTCAGGAGGCTGAGGCAGGAGAATGGCATGAACCCGGGAGGTGGAGCTTGCAGTGAGCCAAGATAGCGCCACTGCACTCCAGCCTGGGTGACAGAGGGAGACTCCATCTCAAAAAATAAATAAATAAAATAAAATAAAGTTCATGAAAGCAATCAGCTCTGGACCCAAAGAAAGTAGCATCCAATAGGGGTGTATGGAGATCCAGGAAAAAAGGGATTTGTCTATGACACTAGCTTGGAACCAAGGTTTTACATTAGCTGGGTTATGCTAATTGGGTCTCTATTGGTATCTTTAAGGTGGCAAATACTGGTCTATCACTCTATGAAGGTTGTTGAATGCAAATTTAGTTTTAGGTTTTATTGTTCATGTAGATGCAAGTGGAAACGCTATCAGCTGTGATCTGCTATGTCTCATTTAATAAAACTAGAATTGCCTAGAGGTTTTCATCATTGGAATGTGGTGATTGATGGCATGTCCTGTAGTCAGTAAGATTGAGGGCACTGACTACTGTCTGGGATAATCTGAGAATGGTGTTAGACTATTTTCTGATCTAACTATTATCATCAAAAGGGAAGAAAAGAGAAAAAGGGGGTCATTATGAGTGGACAGCAACAAGAGGCCTATAGAGAATTAGAAGAATGATCATAGGCAAAAGATGAAAACTAAAACAAGAATCAGAGTCTTGATCCACTGTCTTGAGTAGAAACCTTCCACTGTTTGAGCTTGTTCTAACAGTGGTCTTGAGTCAGTCAGCTTCCTACTTCCTAAGATGGGCTGCTTCTGGGGAATCTCTAAAGCTTGAGGTCTGCTCTTGGAATAGGCTTCCAATTGTGTGGGATTCTGGATTGCTTCTTTAGCAAGTTGTGAAATGTTTGGAGTTTCACTGCTGTGGTTGTTGTAAACGTACATGGTAAGTCCCTTCCAACAAAATTTAAGAGCAATTTTCTCAGACATCTCTTCTAACAGACAAAATCTCCAGGCTGAAGATCATGAGGAAGCTATTTAGGAAGATGCTGTAAGAAGGGGGCTGTTGAATATTCAACATCACCAGTATTTTGCTCGTCTGGGTGCAGCAGGGCCAGGGCTAGTATCAGAGGTGAAATCCTAAATGCATTACAAACTGTCTTAGTCCATTCAGGCTGCTATAACAAAATATCAGACTGAGTGGCTTATAAACAACAGAAATTTATTCCTCACAGTTCAGGAGGCTGGGAAGTCCAAGATCAAGGCAGTGATCAGATTCAGTGTCTGGTGAAGTCCTAGTTCATCATAGAAGGCCATCTTCTCACTGTACCTCACATGGTGGAAGAAGTGATGGGTCTCCTCTGGGTCTCTGTTTACAAGGGCACTAACCCCATCTATGAGGGCTTCACCCTCATAACTTACTCACCTCCCAAAGACCCCACTCTTAATAAATCACATTGGGGGTTAGGATTTCAACATATGAGTTTTGGTGAGACGTTCAGTCTATAGCACCAGTTCAGAGGGTAACTGATGTTCCCTCCTGAAGGAGGGATATGGCCAGAAGGGGAGTGGGACTACCTTTGGCCAAAGGAGCTCCAGGGGTTCTGAAAATTTTCCTACCTTTAATTAAGGATGCCGTTGGCTCTCTCAATCTATTCAGAATATGTGGGTAGTGAAGGCAGTGTGGTTTGGGGGTAGGAGGTAACACTTTATAGGATCCTCTTACAATGGCTCCATAGAGTGTGTACCTCGGTCACTTGATGTGAAAGCGGAGATGCTCCAAGGTTGGAAACATGGAAGCAAGCAGCTTTTTAGGAACTGTAAGGGCTGTGGCTTTTTGTTAAGGAAATATTTTAACCCACCCTGAAAATAGACATGCAATAACTAAAACATCCTCAACTCTCAACGGAGGGCAGAAGCAGGTAAAATCCATCTGTATTAACCTGTTTTCGCACTGCCGATAAAGACACACCCGAGACTGGGCAATTTAAAAAAGAAAGAGGTTCAGCTGGACTCACAGTTCCACGTGACCGGGGAGGCCTCACAATCATGGCAGAAGGTGAAAGGCACGTCTCATATGGTGGCAGCAAAAGAGAGTAGAGCCAAGTGAAATGGTTTTCCCCTTATCAAATCATCAGATCTCGTGAGACTTATTCACTACCATGAGAACAGCATGGGGGAAACCGCCCCCATGATTCAATTCTCTCTCACTGGGTCCCTCCTACAACATGTGGGAATTATGGAAGTACAATTCAAGATGAGATTTGGGTGGGGATACAGAGCCAAACCATATCACCATCTGAAGATGCTCATGGGACTATTGAGATCTTAATCCCTGGCCATGTTCCATCTTTATGGATTTTTCCACAATTATATGGTCGACAGGTCGTAATACATGCCTAAAATAATCTCAACTATCTTTTTAAAGTTCCCCCACCAATATCGATTTAAGAGAGTCACCAATTTGTCTGTACCATGAACTGTAGTTTCATTGAGAAATTTAGCCAATATTCATCTGAAATCATCTAGTACCACCAACAGGAAGTGCCAGAGATTATCTGAGTAACGATACAACCAGGCTTCTTCCACAACAGTGGATATCTTATAACGGCCTCTTTGAATCCCTCCAGGGGTTTATTCTTTAGGGGTTTAGATTAGGATCACAGCCTTTGTTAAAACGGTTTGGCATGAGGACCAAGTATTTCCTTTAGTTTCCATGTTGTCTCTTCTTGCCTAGGCCTCAACCTTATTAATAGAAGGGAAAGGCTTCACCTCTTTAGGAAGTAGGAGTCCAGCTAAAAGCTTCTGAACTTGTCGTCCATTTTGGATGGGGGTCCCAGTAGAAGTGAGAAACCTCCTGTTTGCAAAGCTTCCCACAGTTGTGTGCTGCTCCCAGAGCCCACCTGCTGTCCCTGCGTGCAGCCCCTCTGGACTCTCACTGTCTGACAATCTCTAGTAAGCACAGTGAGCTTGGCCATCAGGGTTGATTTTACCTCGGGAGAGGACGATATCCTTAACAAAGAAGAGAGAGTGGTGATAGCACATCCTACCTGACCACTTCCAGCTTCACTTTTGAGCTATAATCCATCCACAAATAGTATTAGGTCAGGGTTCTCCATCAAGGTCTCCAGTGAACCTAAAAAGTTACAGAAGGCTCCCTGGCTGAGGTAGCACTCCCTTCAGGCTCCCTTTCCTTGGCAGAGGCATGAGAGCAGCAGGATTCAGGGCATTGCAGTGTGAACAGTAAGGGGAGAGGAACAGAACCTCCTAAAAGGCTAATTGGCTGGCTGGGAAGTATGCATTTTCAGACAGCAGCAATGTCTGCATGGAAGCAGGAACAAGGAGGTCAAATGGGGAGACGAGAACTGTGATATGGTTTAGCTCTGTGTCCCCACCCAAATCTCATCTCAAATTGTAATCCTCATGTGTCACGGGAGGAACCTGGTGGGAGGTGATTGGATCACGGGGTGGTTTCCCATGTTGTTCTTGTGATAGTGAGGGAATTCTCACAAGATCTGATGGTTTAAAAGGAGCAGTTTCCACTGAGTTCTCTCTCTCCTGCCACCATATTAGAGGTTCCTTGCTTCTCCTTCACCTTCTGCCATGATTGTAAGCTTCCTGAGACCTCCCCAGCCATGTGGAACTGTGAGTCAATTAAACTCATTATAAATCACCAGTCACAGGTAGTATCTTTATAGCAGTGTGAAAATGGACTAATACAAACCGGTTCATCAGAAGCCTCAAAAAGTTTTCAGTGTCAGCTATTGTCCTAAGACAAGGAGAATAAGCCTCTGCACCCAGATCAAGGGTAAAGCGATAGTGAGTCCAGGGTCTTTGATGGTTCCCAGGAAGTTGAGTAAAAACCCCAAGCACTTGCACAGATTGCTCCTGCAAAACCGACCATGGGAATCTTTGCAGTTAGGGATGCCAAGGGAAGGGGCCATTGAAGAGCCTTCTTCAGGTCCCAGAGGCCTGTGCATGTTTATGCTCCCAAAGCAAAGGATCTCTTACTAAGTCCTTAGTCAATTCACAAAAAAAGTGTAGTAATTTTAGAAAAATTTGGCACTTATTGCAGTATCCAATTAAACCTAGAAATCCTCTCAATTGTCATTCTGTGAGAGATCTGGAATAAACTTGGGTAGTCTCCTTAGATAGGGCATGTCCTGAATAATAAACTATGTTTTGGCAAAAAGGTAACGTGTCTTCTGAAACATTATGTCCCTTTTCTACCAAGGCTGAGAGAAAGCCAATAGAATCTTTTTCGCAGGCTTCTTTGTTCTCTGAGAAATGTAGGAAATTATCTCTATATAGTATCAGAACCAAATCCATGGAAATTTAGATCTTTTATATTTTGATTTTTTCTTTTTTCTTTTTCTTTCTTTTTTTTTTTTTTTTTTTTTTTGAAACAGGGTCTTACTCTGTCACCCTGAGTATTTCAGGCTGGAATGCAGTGATGCAGTCATAGCTCACTGCAGCCTCAACCTCCTGGACTCAAGTGATCCTCCCACCTGAGCCTCCCAAAGTGCTGGGATTACAAGCATGAGTCACTGCACATGGCCATCTTTTAAGTCTTGATTGAAGACCTGCAAAAAATAGGAGGGAGCTTCATTGAGACTCTAAGGCATAACTGCCCAGGTATACTCTTGTCCTACCTAGGTGAGGACGAAGGGTGCTGAATGTCTCTATGCGGGGGCACACTGAAAAAGACAAAGAATCTCTATCATGACGGCAAGTGGCTTCAGGAGGAGTTGACAGCAGGAAGGGGTTTGGGTTAGGAGCCACTGGAAAGCAAGAGATGACAATTTTCTTGATGGCCTTCAGACCCTGAAAAATCGACATCCTCATCCATTTGGTTTCTTTACTGGCAGAACAACAGCATCAAGAGCTAGTGAAGTGCATGAGAAGGCCTTTGGATCCAAGGCCTTCAAAGATTGGGGTCAGCCCTTTGTTTCTGGCTTCAAGGAATATGGGGGAAGTTTAGGTTACAGTGTGGTAGAAGAGTTGTTGGAAAAAGGTAGGGCATCTGGACACAGGGGAGAGGAGGAAGGAGTTGATGGAGGTGTGGAAGGAGAGAAACAGGAGAGGACAAGGGGGAGGAGGAGGGCTAGACACAGGGGGACACGGAGGGCAGGCGGGTGAGGGGCTGTTTGTCAAGTCAGTCATTAGCATTGGCCAGACAATCTCTTAGCTAAATACTTTTTTATTCACAAATTCATTTGGAGGCCTCTGCATTTAGGCCTGGGGAATCTTATTCATTCTCTTCTATAAAGAATCTCTGAAATGAACAATGTTTTTCGAGCCAAATGTTCCCAGAGTTGCCATTGAAGACCCAAGTCACCCTTGGTGAAGTTTTGCCATTTAGAAAGATCAGCATGAGAATTGGGACCATGAGAAGCATAAGTCTTTCCTGGAAGAGTAGAGGATTCAACCGTGGATGCCCTGCGAGCTGGTGACGGGCGGCAGGCGTGTCATGCCAGTGCACAGTGTGTCTGAGGTCCCCAGCCTGTGGGCCGGCTTCCTCCAAAAACAGACCCAGGACCCGGCACCAGACCCCCACCCCCAAGCAGAAAACCAGAGAGAATGTTCTAAAAGCCAAGTTCTCAGGACAAAACCCCTGGACAGCAGAATCTCGCCCAGTTTCCCTGGTGATCCACAGCCAAGTTTGTGGATGTGAACAAGGGTCCAGTAAGAGCTGCAGACTCGCCTGTCTGTGAGGCTGACCCTTGTGCCCCTCATGCTTCTCCTTACTATGACGAACACCACGTTTAGAAAGCACAGCACTGTGCTCAAGATGCGAAGGAAACCATGGACAAAGAACTAAGGGCAGTTGGGACAATGATGCATGAACTGTAGGGAATACTAATAAATAGATATAAATAGATAATAAATATATATAAATAAATATTAATAAATATATAGTTGTGTGTCAAGCACAAACAAGCAAATAAAAGTTCTGAAGCCAAAAATTACAATCACGAAAATGAAAAATTCAACAGAGAGGCACAACAGCAGATTTGATTAAGCAGATGAAAGGATCAGCAAACTTCAATATAGGGCAATTGAAATTATCCAGTCAGAGGAGCAGAAAGAAAACAGAATAAAGAAAAATGAGGCCAGGTGCAGTGGCTCATGCCTTTAATTCCAGCACTTTAGGAGGTCAAGGTCAGATGATCATTTGAGGCCTGGAGTTTGAGACTAGCCAGAGCAACAGAGTGAGGCCCTATCTCTACAAAAAATTAAAAAGTAAATTAGCTGGGCATGGTGGCATGCAGCTATAGTCCTACATATTCAGGAAGCTGAGGTAGGTGGATCACTTGAGCCCAGGAGTTTGAGGTTACAGTGAGCTATGATTGTGCCACTGCACTCCAGCATGGACCACAGAGCAATATCCTGTCTCTACAAAGGAAATTAAAAAATGGGGGCCAGGTATGGTGGCTCACGCCTGTAATCCCAGCACTTTGGGAGGCTGAGGTAGACGAGGTCAGGAGATCAAGACCATCCTGGCTAACATGGTGAAACTCCGTCTCTACTAAAAATACCAAAAATTAGCTGGGCATGGTGGCAAGCACCTGTAGTCCTAGCCCTAGCTACTTGGGAGGCTGAGGCAGGAGAATGCTGTGAACCCAGGAGGTGGAGCTTGCAGTGAGCTGAGATCATGCCACTGCACTCCACCCTGGGCAACAAAGCAAGACTCCATCTCAATAAAAAAAAGGAAAGAGAAAATAATGGCCAAAAAACTTCTCAAATTTGATGAAAGACATGAATCTACATATCCAAGAAGCTCAATGAACTCCAAACAGGATAAACTCAAAGAGATTCACAATGAGACACATTACAATCAAAATACCAAAAGCCAAAGATAACGAGAAAATCTTGAATGCAGCCAGAGAAAAGCAACTTGTAACATACAAGTGATCTTTAATAAGATTAACAGCCAATTTATCACCAGAAACTATGGAGGCCAGAAGCAGTGGGATGATATGTTTTACATTACTGAAAGAAAAAAACCCGTCAAGTAGCAATTTTATATCTGGCAAACTATTCTTCAAAAATGAAGTAGAACTTAAGATATTCCCAGACAAACAGAAGCTAACAATTTATCACTAGTAGACCTTAGCTACAAAAAATGCTACAGCAAACACAAGGTCAAACAAAAGAAATCTAGATGGCAACTCAATGTTATGCAAACAAATAAAGATCTCTAGTAAAAGTAAATATGTAAGTAAATATAAAAGCTAGTATTATTGTATTGTTGGATTGTAACTCCAATTTTTGTTTCCTATGTGACTCAAAAGACAAATGCATAAAACAATAATTATAAATCCATCTATGCTAATGGTGACACACATATAAATATGTAATTAATGGCAGCAACAATGTAAAGTAGGGGATGAATCTGGATAGGAGTAGAATTAATGTATGCTGTTGAAGCTATGTTTGTATCAATTTAAACTAGATTGGTAAAAATTTAGGATTTAACTCTAATCCTAATAATAACCACAAAGAAAATAACTATATGGAAAAGGAAAAAGGGGGAAATCAAAATTGTTCAAGCACAAAAGGAGGCAATATTGGAGGAATTAAGGAATACAATTAAGGAAATATAGAAAACAAATAGCAAAATGGCAGAAGTAAATTCTTCATTATCAGTAATCACGTTAAATGTAAATGGATTAAATTCACCAATTAAAGGGCAGAGGCCAGCAATATAAATTTTAAAACATGATCCAAGTATATGCTGCCCACAAGAGACTCACTTTACACCCAAGACAAAAGTTAAAAGTGAAATGATGGAAAAAATTCCACATAAAGAGCAACCAAAAGAGCTGGAGTGGCTATATAAATATCATAGCAAACAGATTTAAGTAAAAAATAGTTATGAGAAAAAATAGGATGTTATACATTGATAAAAGGGCCAAGTCATCAATAAAATATAACAATTATAAATATAAGCATATATGCATCAAACAATGGAGCTCCAAAATATATGAAGCAGACATTGACAGAATTGAAGGGAGAAACAGTTCTACAATAATAATTAGAAATTTCAATACCCCATTTTCAATAATGAGTGGAATATCTAGACTGACAATCAATAAAAAATAGATTTTAAACACTATAGACGAATTAGACCTAACAGACACATAGAGAATACTCCATCCCACAACAGAACACAAATTATTCTCAAGTACAGACTGACCATTAAGTTTTGAATAAATAATAAATATCTGTTCTTTAGATCAGTTGGCTACTGGTAAAAAATATATATAATGATTCATTTGGGCCTTTGAATCTACATGCTGCCTTTATTTCTAATATTTCTAATGTGCTTTGCACTCAGAATTCAGTATAGTGTCAAGCAGAAACAAGCACTTCCTTGCGTCTACAGTTTCTGCATGTGACTGAAGTCCATGTAGAATGATTGTCAATAAGGAAAAAAACTGTATTTAAATTAAAATTATGCTGTTGCTTTCCCACTTGCTAATTTTTTGATGGAAGGAAATACTGCTCATATGAGAGGTTGGAAAAGTGAGACTTTGATCAGTCCACTGTCTCTACCAATGCTGGCAAGTTTATTATAGAAATTAAATATGGTAATAGAAAAGAAGGTACATTACTTTTACATTGCTCATAAAATTTTTCTACTCTAAAGAGCAAATTCAAATTTTGATATGATTGTCTTTATGCTGAGGCTACATTACTATAAATTAGGTCAGAGTAGGGAAGCAGATTAGAAGATTTAAAATGGGCCAGGTGTGGTGGCTCAACCCTGTAATCCCAGCACTTTGGGAGGCCGAGACGGGCAGATCACGAGGTCAGGAGATCAAGACCATCCTGGCTAACACGGTGAAACCCCATCTCTACTAAAAAATACAAAAAACTAGCTGGGTGAGGTGGCGGGCGCCTGTAGTCCCAGCTACTCGGGAGGCTGAGGCAGGAGAATGGCGTGAACCCGGGAGGCGGAGCTTGCAGTGAGCTGAGATCCGGCCACTGCACTCCAGCCTGGGCGACAGAGCAAGACTCCGCCTCAAAAAAAAAAAAAAGAAGATTTAAAATGGAACAAAATAGAAATTTTCTTTTTCCTTTATTTTCTTTTTATCCCTTTTTATCCCCTCTGCAGTAATCCTTGTTTATTAGCTCCTAATAAATTATGTAATCTTTCAGATAGTTTATATCTGAACATTTCATCCAAATAGTAAAGTGAAACAAAAACCATGCCTTTTATGCTGACTTATTCACCTTTTTCTAATAGAGATTTTGTCACATCTTGTTAAGCATTCAACTCACAATTACTGAGCATCACTGCTCCTTGTTATAGAGAAGGCAGTCAGTGAGAAGGACAGACAAGATAATTCATGCTGACAACAAGCAATAGATGTTTATACTGGATCTTCTAGGAGAAGCAGGATGGGGAGGGGGAAAATATAGGAAAACTTTTCCTAGAGAAGATGAGACCTGACTTGAATCTTGAAAAAGAAATAGGGCTTTAGACCATCAGACTAGAATAAATGCCTTCAAGGCAAAGGGTTAGCATATGTAAAGACAGGTATGCTGCTGTCTACGGCTACACACACACATTCCTTAGAATTGCTGGCAGTTCACTTGCATCTCAAAGAAATGTTATTTTTTCCTTCATTTCATGTGTGCAGAGAAGCTTTAGTTACACATGAAATGAGTTACCTTTCTCCAGAGCTCTTCGTACTCAATCAGGAAGCACTAACTAGGCTTTGCTCTGGAATGCTGGATCAGGGATGCCCACCAGAGAACCACCTGCAGGCTGGGGCAGGAGAAGTGTCAAATTGGGCATGTGCAACAGTAGTCCCTTATGAAGCAGAAGTGGTTTATATGAGTTCTGCAAGGATACTAGTGCTCCCTTCATTAATATGTGAATTAGTCTGTTCTCACATTGCTATAAAGAACTACCTGAAACTGGGTAGTTTATAAAGAAAAAAGTTTAATTGACTCACAGTTCCCCAGGCTGTACAGGAGGCATGGCTGGGGTGGGGGCCTCAGGAAACTTACAATCATGGCAGAAGGCAAAGGGGAAGCAAGCACGTCTTCACATGACAACAGGAGGAAGAGCAAAGAGGGAAACCCTACGCATTTTTAAACAACCAGCTTTCATGAGAACTCACTCACTATCATGAGAATGGCAAGGGGGAAATCTGCCCTCATGATCCAGTCACCGCCCACCAGGTCCCTCCCCTAACACTGGGGATTACAATGTAACATGAAATGTGGGTGGGGACACACAGCCAAACCATATCAGTATGTTTCTCCATGCTTTCATAAAGATGGTGCTCAATACTCTCTTAGGAGAACCTAGTGAGAAGATGCTTGAGCAGGACTCACTTGATAAATCGACATCATTTATATCTCCTTAAGCCTTTAAATTATTTCCTCTACATTAAATCAAGTTATGGATCTCAACTTCATTTAATGTTGGCCACAAACTACTCCAGCTATATTTTTCTAAAAGAATTCTAATTTGCATGTTTGTAGTCTGTTCTAGAGAGTGAGCGAGGGCCTGACCCATTGCTTTTCCTAAGCAATGGGTGGATGGGAACCCCTACTCCCAGGAGGAGTCCTAGCTCTTTAGGAGCAGTGCTGCCAAGAACAAAGGATGCCAGGCGTATTCATACTTTCTCACATTGCTCTAAAGAAATACCTGAGGCCGGGCACGGTGGCTCAAGCCTGTAATCCCAGCACTTTGGGAGGGTGAGACGGGCGGATCACGAGGTCAGGAGATCGAGACCATCCTGGCTAACACGGTGAAACCCCGTCTCTATTAAGAAATACAAAAAACTAGCCGGGCGAGGTGGAGGGCGCCTGTAGTCCCAGCTACTCGAGAGGCTGAGGCCGGAGAATGGCGTGAACCCGGGAGGCGGAGCTTGCAGTGAGCTGAGATCCGGCCACTGCACTCCAGCCTGGGTGACAGAGCGAGACTCCGTCTCAAAAAAAAAAAAAAAAAAAAAGAAATACCTGAGACTGGATAATTTATAAAGAAAATAAGTTTCATTGCCTCACAGTTCTGCAGGCTGTACAGGAAGCATGATACTGACATTTGCTTGGCTTCTGGGGAGGTCTCAGAAAACTTACAATCATGGTGGAAGGTGAAGGGGGAGCAGGAACGTCTTACAGAGCAGGAGCAAGGGAGAGAGTGAGAGGGGAGGTGCTGTACACTTTTAAACAAGATCTCATGAGAACTCACCATGGTGAGTGCTGAGGGGATGGTGCTAAACCATTCATGAGAAATCCACTCCCATGATCCAATCATCTCCCACTAGTCCTCACCTCCAACACTGGGGATTAAAATTCAACATGAGATTTGGACAGAAACACAGATCCAAACCATATCTCCAGGCCCATCAACTAACGAAGCAAACACAGTCATTCCCAGCTACTCACACTAACACATGGAGTCCAGAATATCTGCCAAGAACACCTGTATCAATAAATTCAGCCCAATCTAGCAGTTTTCCTCCTTCTCTAATACCAATAAAATTCATGTTTACACACTTTACTCATGTTTCTACTGATAACTAGGACAAATCATTTTTTTTGTTTTTGTTTTTTGAGACAGGGTCTTGCCCTGTCACCCACGTTGGAGTGCAGTGGCATGATCACAGCTCATTGCAGCCTCGACCTCCCAGGCTCAGGCAATCCTCCTGCCTCAGCCTCCTGAGTAGCTGGAACCACAGGTGTGCACCACCACACTCGACTGATTTTTAAATTACATGTGGAGATGGGATCTATGTTCCTCTGGCTTGTCTTTAATTTCTGGGCCCAAGCAACCTTCCCCCTCAGCCTCCCAAAGTGCTAGGATTATAGGCATGAGCCAATGCACCTGGCCAGGAAAAAATGTTGTGTAAGCCTCTTTCCCCCAGTCAGAGTTTGCATTCATCCCCCTTGGTGTGCAGGGATCTGACTGTGGTGATGGGTCTGGAGGCAGCAAGAGGTTTGGGGTTTGCTTTGAGAACGACCTGCTCTTGCAAGCTAATTGTCTCAATGAGAACATGACAAAGTCTTCCACAAGGGCAGGTTGATCCACTCAGGTGGGAAAAGAGCATTGGCTTCTAACAGCAAAAGGAAGATGATGTGGAATTTGAGGTTCCAGTTTCTCATTTGCACCACAATCCACCCAGTGATTCCCATTCCAACTCTTAGAGCCCTGCTCTTTTCCAATCAATGTCCTAACTTTCCAGTAAAATGCCTAGAAAGGCTGTGATATCAATTTGTGTTGTTTTCCAACACCCAGAAGGATAAAATTGGGTCTGGAACACAAAGAAACGGCTTTCCAGCTTGGGGCCTAGCCTGCTTGCCTTTCACTCCGAATCAGAACAGTTTATGAAAGTTCCACCAGGCCGGGCGCGGTGGCTCAAGCCTGTAATCCCAGCACTTTGGGAGGCCGAGACGGGCGGATCACGAGGTCAGGAGATCGAGACCATCCTGGCTAACACGGTGAAACCCCGTCTCTACTAAAAAAATACAAAAAATTAGCCGGGCGCTGTGGCAGGCGCCTGTAGTCCCAGCTACTCGGGAGGCTGAGGCAGGAGAATGGCGGGAACCTGAGAGGTGGAGCTTGCAGTGAGCTGAGATCACAGCCACTGCACTCCAGCCTGGGGGACAGAGCGAGACTCCGTCTCAAAAAAAAAAAAAAAAGAAAAAAAAAAAAGAAAGTTTCACCGACCTAGCAGGCATCCTTAGGACTCTGCACACAAGAAATCCATGCCTAGGGATTTTCAGGTAAAGGACATTGAGTCATTTCCCCATCAGCACTTCCAAGGTTCCAGTCTCTCTAGGGCACTTTACTATTTCCATTTTAGGCCCCTTTTCCTGCTCTTATTACTCTCAAAAAAGTTTCTAGGTGGGCATGGTGGCATGCAGCTATAATCCCAGCTACTCAGGAGTCTGAGGTGGGAGGATTGCTTGAGCCCAGGAGTTTGAGGCTGCAGTGAGCCATGATCACGCCACTGTACTCCAGCCTGGGTGAGAGAGCAAAACCCTGTCTCTTTTAAGAGAAAGTAAGAATGTTTCTAGCTTTGAGCTCTCCTTTCTGGCTCCTTCACCTCATTTATGTTCCCATTACCACCTTCTGTTTTCACTCTATGGGGAGTTACCTGGACAACCCCAAAGGGCCCCTCATCCCTCAGGGGATCCTCGTGGGGCTTCTCTTGGAGATTTGCAATACGTTTCCCTTAGAAACTCAGAGAAGTTCTGCAATTTTTTTAAAAACACCTTTTTAACATGTCAATTCATATTTTGTTTGATTTAGTACTTTCAAAGCCAGTATAAGATCTGATCCTTTTTAGAAAGGTAGTAAAATGAAGAGACCCTGTGTGAACAAATTAGACATAGTGGGAAAGATATAATTATTGCTGTACTTATCCCTTTCAAAGGGGAAGTACAGAGTCATTCAGAGAAGAGGGGAAGGAGAAAGGTTCCAAGATGGTCTGGTGTTTCAGAGCACAGCACTGACGGCTTAGATGGGAGAAGCTAACTGCAGGCAGGACACTCACAGCCTAGAGACACCAAGGTGGTAATTCACACCTACATCGTGAATAGCAGCTAACAGTGAATTGCAACGTGTAGAGTAGAAACAGCCTGGGACAGGCTCGAGGTCAAGAGAACAAACAGATTTAGAAAAGCAGAGCTCAGTCAGTGTTGCCCGTGCAGCTTTACCTTAGTGGGAGTGTTCTGCTTGCAAAAGGGGGGTAAAAACAGGTTGTCCTCCAGACAGCTTGTTGCCAGTAAGAGAGTGAGCGCTCCTCTCCCCTCGACCGCCTGGGCTCCCCAACCAGCATCTCAGATGCAGCACGTGCTCTGGTGCCCAAGAGGATTCGTCAAGTCAGTAGTTGTCTGGAAATTTCACACCCTTTGATAACAACAGCTCATCTTCAAGTGTGCCCCGCCTGCCTGCACTGTGCTGCCCCCGTGTCAGCCACAGGCCACGGCCTGGCTGAGGTCGCACAGGTGATGCTCTGCCATTTCATTTCAGCTCATGCCACAAACAAGTGCTCTTTTCACGGCCCACATAGCGCCATATTCTTCACACTTCTATGCTTTTTCTTAGTGATTTTGCTGTTTAAAATGACCCCAAGCCCAGTGCTGACATACTGTCTAGCATTCTAAGAGCAAGAGGCTGTGATGTGCCTCACAGGGAAATGCGTGTGAGACAGCTTTATTCAGGGGTGAGTTCCAGGGCTGCTGGCCATGGACACAGTGTTAGTGGGATCACCAACATCTATTCCAAAAGGTGTCTTTAAACAGGAACATGCATAAGCAAGGTTATGTACTGATTGGTTGATGAAAATGTTGTGACCAGAGGCTCGCAGGAACCCAGCCCTGTATTTCCGCAGAAGCAAGGGCTCTGTATTCACAAATTTAGTGTTTAGGTGACTTTTAGAACTCACGGTGGCAAATCACAAGAATCAACTGCATCTGCCTCCATTTTGCTCCACAGAGAAGCAAAGTGACAAGGAGGGCACACAGAAAACAGCCAGTGCCCTCCAGTCCCACACAACCTGGTGTCCAGGGGCAGAGTGGCTTGTGCTAAGCTTCTTCCCAGCCCCACTTTGTATTTCCTTTGTATTTCTGGTGATTCCCTCCTGTTTTCTCTGGCTCTGCAGAATACAGTCTTCCAAGTCGTTTTAATCAGATTCATTCCTACCTTGCTGAAGAACTAGTGAAACATTTGAGACTACTGACCTCCTAGTGGTCTTTAAATTTTTTTAAGGTGAATACACCTGTAGGCTCAGTGTTTTGGGAGGCCAAGGAAGGGGGATTTCTTGAGTCCAGAAGTTTGAGACCAGCCTGGGCAACATAGCAAGACCTCACCTCTACCACAAAACAAAACAAAACATTTCGAGCCCCAAAAAAAGTCATTGTTTAAAAAATCGACTCATACATACTATAACCCAGATTCTCAAATTTAAAAAAGACAATTCACATTTCTCATATGAGGTAGAGAAGGGGAATTAATGTTTCATTCTCACACTGTATGATCAATTGAACAATTTACCTCTGTGGGTCCTGTGGATCCAGGTCTTCAGCTGAGGCCCCTGGCAGCCTGCAAACCTCCCAGTCACCAGGCTCCTGAAGCAGTGCAATCCACTGTCCACGGCTCCTGAACACTGCTCCTGTCAGCAACGCGGATGGCGGATGGCGGATGGCGGATGGTGTGATGCCAATGCAAAATGGCTGTTGGTGGAAACACATTAGCTGTAATTACCAATTGTCACAGGTCTTTCTTTGAAAGGAATCTTTTTTCACAAAAATCCAACATTAACATCAGCCTCTCCTTGGTTTCCAACATGCTCAGGTTAGCCACAGTGATCCCAATTTCTGTTTCTTGTCACCTCTTGGCATACACACCCAAAATGTCAACTCCTATGGGAACAAACACTAAGCAAAGTGCAAGACCATGGGAGGCGTTCATCACAAGATGGCAGACTTGGATTTTGGCTGAATGTGTGGAAATTTGGAAAGAATGCTTTCAATTCCCTTTTACTGCATATGTCAGAACAATTTCCTGTTAACTAATACGATGTTCTCACTTTAGTTTTAGTATGTTTTAGTACAAATATCTAGGAACAAATTCTTCAGTTGAACAATCTGAGAAACAAATTGCTCAACTGATCCAAGATCTGTCATTGTCTCATTCTACAGATAAGGAAATTGCAGCTCAGAGAGACCAAGAAGATTGGGAGACGGGGGTCTTACTCTACAAGTGCCACAGCCTTCCAACACCAGACTTCAGCACCAGAACAGGGCCCGGCGTGGCCAGTCATGGCAGAGCAAAAACCAGTCTCCTGACAAACTCTCACACAAACTGGAGGAGGGGTTTGGAGGGGCAGTTAAGACCCAACTCCAGTTTCAGCAAGTCCGCATCACAGTTTTACGATCTCATCTTTGACCTTTTTCTTCCTTCATATCTAATTTATCTTCATTTTCTGGGTTTTGTACAAGTTCTCAGCCATCATTAAATCACATTAGAACTTCACCTACCACATCTCTCCTTCCTCTTCCTCCTTTGAAATACTCTCTTCCCTTCCTGTCATATAGACTTCTGACACCATGGAACAGTCTTCCCAAGTTGCCTGCTGTGATTAAAATAGCTTTTAACTCCTCAGACACCATCTCTCTGCTGCTCCCTTTTTGCTGTTCTCTTCCATGAAGTGCTGGTTCCAAGCACTAAAAACAAACTCATATTCAGGAGTAAATTTTGTTCATTAATATACCAGGACACTCTTCCATTTGAGTTTGTTTTCTAAAAGACCACATAAGACTACTGCTTTCTGAATTGTTTAAGGGGAAAGTTCACAATTGCATTTTAAAATAAAATAAAATGAGGCTCACATTGAGAACTCAGACTCAGGCTCTGCTGGGTGGGCAGCTCCCACACAGCAGGAACGTGTTCAACACACACAGGCCAGGCACAGCCACAGCTGCACTTGTGTTCATCGTCCACAGAATGCACTGCCAACGAAGACAAACGTGAAGTGAGGGCCCGGAACCTTTAAAGCTGGTAATTCACAAAAATTCCAACTATATATTTTGTATGGAAAACAAGGCGAAACTGTATAAAACCTAATTCAGAACTTGTCCCTTATGATTGTCATATTTTTAATAAATTTTACTCCTTTTCCTAAAAAAGCGGAATGCCTGCCATTTTTCAAACATGCACTTAACTTTTAAGATAGAAACGGTTTCCCCGCACCTCTGTCCACCCTCACATATTCTATGCGCAGCCTCGTTTGTGCGATGCAATGTGAGGTTTCTCTTATGTGGACTCCCACTTCTCTTCGCTTCCTCAGTGATTTTCTCCTATCCTTCTCTTTGGTTTTCCTGTTCTTTAGTGCTACATTATAAAATTAGAAGCAAAAGTGTTGCCTGGCCTTGCCCTGGTACACTGCTCGTGCTCACCAATAAATACAAACCGACTCCGTTTTGTCTGCTTGTGGTTTTGGGTCAGGGCTGCTCTTTAGCCATTCTGGGATCAGCTGTCCCTTGACAGCTGCCTGAGGGGCTGGGGAACACTCTGAAGGGTGTGGTGCGAGGAGCAGCCCATGGTTGAGAATGAATCCTTATTTTTGTGTCAGCTCTGATACCTGCTGGCTCAGGCGACCACATCCGACCAAAATCACGGGCTTTTTTGTCTCTCCAGCTACGTAAATGATAACCATGCATCCAAGTGTCAACTTAAAAACCCCAGAGCCTTGCTCTCGCTGTTAAAAGAGCTAATTGTGCCCTTGGGCACTAGCTGCCTTCATTCTCAAGAGGAAATCGGTGGAAATACAGAGGAAATACAGAGGAAATCGGTGAGGTCAGCCTTGGAAGACCCCCGGGTGGGGTGCAGTGTGGGTGCCTTCCTCTCGGCTCAGCCCCTCCCTCCTTCCTTCTCCACTTCTCAACTCTTTCACAGCCAGGAAGGGCCCCTGTACTCAATTTCTTTGTCCTGTCCTAGTAACTCCACTGTTCGACAACTCCATTTTTTTTCCCGGTGTTCTGCATCCTGTTTTTATTGTTTTGTGGCAGATCCCCACCGTAGAACATAATTGCAAGTACTCGGTGGTGCAAACGAGCAGTTAGTGCCTAAGTACAAAAACACGATTCTTTTGTTTTAAGTAAATACTTAAACATTGCTCAGGTCCTACAAGCATCTGGACTCCAGGTCTGAGTAGCGGAGTGCGTCTCCTGTGGGCCCGCAAGGACCCCTGGATTCCCTCCCGGCAGTGATCAAGATATGGAACTGGAGCCACAGTTGGATCACAAGACGTCCCTTTTCTAGAGCCTTTCCCGGCCCTCTACAGGCAGGATCCGGCAGGAAAAAGACGATCGGAATTTCTCGAAGGTCAATGGTCTGCACAGCTGAGGATTCTGTGTGGTTCCCTTGGTTCCCTTGGTGTCTGGAGGAGGCCGAGGCCCTTAGATGACCTTTCAGCTCCTCGCACAGGACCAGCATGAGGGGCCCCCAGCCTCTGAGGACGCTGGCCCAGTGCCCTGGAAGAAGGCCTTGTCCCCTCGTCTTTAAAGGTCTTCCCCCAACAGCCGAGGGTGCCATGTACGCGATGTGAGCTCCTCTGAGCCCAGGCTGCGTCATCGTCTGCCAGGCCACGTGGAAGGGGTGGGAGCTGCGGCCACGGTGGTCATCCAGCTCCCCACCACGGGCAAGCTCTTGGCATCCGGGAGCTCGCCCTTGGCTGAATTCTTCATGCTGAGACAGACGGCGGGAGATGATGGGTGCCCTGCACGGAGGTGTCGAAGGCGGGAGATGATGGGTGCCCTGCACGGAGATGTCGAAGCCCTGGAGGCTCTGGAGCCCGTCAGACTGGGCGACCTTCACCAGGCAGTGTCCCAGGCCTCAGGACTCGGCTCTGTGCCCAACTTCCCGACATTGGCTGCCAGGCGGGTCTGGCAAAATCCTGGGGGTACAGGAAGCAAAGGGAGGTGGCACCGGCCACTGGAGGCCAGGCCGCCCACCAAGTACCTCCAGAGCCGCGTGTGCCTGTCCATGCCCCTCCAGGGAACAGCTCACAAGTGAGCTAGTGAAACGATCCTTCATCCCTAGTGACCAAGACCCAGAGACAGCCAGGCCACTCAGAGGAAGCGCAAAGCCCCAGGAGCACCACGCCGGGAAATCTCCCCTCATGACAAAAGGAGAAGGTGTGAGGTCACCAGGAAAAATCATGAAAATCAACGAAAAGCTAAACATTTCAGGCTTTTTGTTTGTTTTTTAGAGACAGGGTCGTTGTTGCCCAGGCTGGAGTGCAGTGGTGCAATCACAGCTCACGGCTGCCTTGAACTCTGCGACTCAAGCAATTTTCCTGCCTCAGTCTCCCAAATAGCTGGGACTACAGGCGTGTGCCACCAGGCCCAGCCAATTTTTTTTTTTTTTTTTTTTTTTTTTTGAAGATTGGGTATGTTGCCTTGGCTGGTGGCCAACTCCTGACTGACCTCAAGCAAATCTCTGCCTCAGCCTCTCAAAGTGCTCAGATTACGGGCATGAACCACCACACCCGGCCCTTCAGTTTTCTTTAAGAGGCATATTCCAGATAAACATATTAGAATATTTCAAAAGCATTGGTTTGTGTCAAAATCATTTTTCATTTTTTCAGAACACAGTCTATAAGCAATAAAAAGACAAATGCCACCATGGTCCAAATGTCCCCCCAAATGCATGTGTTGAAACGTGAGTGGCAAAGTGATAGTATTAACAGGTGGGGCCTTTAGGGGTGACTGAGTCACAAGGTCAGAGCCTTCAGGAATGGGATTTGTTACCTTATGAAAGGGCTGGTGGGAACTAGGCAGGTCCTTTTCCCCGTCCGCTTTCTACCATGTGAGGACACAGCATCCCTTCCCCACAGAGGACACAGCAACAAGGGGCCATCTTGAAAGCAGAGAGCAGCCCTCCCCAGACCTCAGAGCTGCAGGGCCCTGATCACAGTCTTCCAGCCTCCAGAACTGTGAGAAATAAATGTGTGTTTTTTATAAGTTATCCAGTCTCAGATATTTCATTATAATATAACAGCATAAACAGACCAAGACAGAAGCCCAAGTACAATCCACTCAACTGTGGAGTTCTTTCTTTCTTTCTTTCTTTTTTTTTTTTTTGAGACAGTCTCGCTCTGTCGCCCAGGCTGGAGTGCAGTGGCCGGATCTCAGCCCACTGCAAGCTCTGCCTCCCGGGTTTACACCATTCTCCTGCCTCAGCCTCCTGAGTAGCAGGGACTACAGGCGCCCGCCACCTCGCCCGGCTAGTTTTTTTGTATTTTTTAGTAGAGACGGGGCTTCACCGTGTTAGCCAGGATGGTCTCGATCTCCTGACCTCGTCATCCGCCCGCCTCAGCCTCCCAAAGTGCTGGGATTACAGGCGGGAGCCACTGCACCCAGCCTCGTGGTGTTCTTTCTATTGACATTCTTATTACAAAGCTTTCACAGTCACGTAAAGGCCAGGCTGCAGGACTGAGGAAGACAGGGAGGGAGCCTCCAGAGCAGCGGTCCCCGGCCTCTTTGGCACCAGAGATGGGTTTTGTGGAAGACAATTTTTCCACTGACAGCAGGGACAGGGGGATGGTTTTGGGGTGATTCAAGTGCATTACATTTATTGTACACTTTATTTCTTTGTTATTACATTATAATATATAATAAAATAATTATACAACTCACCATTACGTAGACTCAGTGGGAACCGTGAGCTTGTTTCCCTGGACCTAGACGGTCCCATCTGGGGGTGATGGGAGACAGTGACGATCATCAGGCATAAGATTATCATGAGGAGAATGCAACCTAGATCCTCGCAGGCACAGTTCACAACAGGGTTCACGCTCCTACGAGAATCCACCACACCACAGACGTGACAGGAGGCAGAGCTCAGACAGTAGCACCAGTGATGGGAGCAGCTGCAAATACAGAGGAAGCTTCACTCACTCTCCCACTGCTCACCTCCTGCTGTGCAGCCCAGTTCCTAACAGGCCACGGATGGGGAGCAGCGCTTGGTTAGGAACCCCTGCTCCACAGCATTCCCTCGGAAAAGGAGGGAGGCAGCCGCTGCTCGACACAGCAGAGGAGGAGGAGTGGCAGTGCTCCGGGACTCCGGAATCGCACACGGCAGAGTGGACCCAGAACTGAGGACACAGCACAGCGCACGGACAGGCCCGACTCTCAACAGCCGGACTCACAACGGGCCAGCTTTACGACAGCATGAAAGCCATCTGCATTCAGTAACGCCCCCCCTTACCAGTGGTCTTACGGGGGTCCCGTCAGCGTAGACGCCACGTAAGTGGAGGAGCATCCGTGTGGTGCAGAGACGTTTCCACTCAGGGATGCTAACCGAAAGCCACGGTAGGCTGCAGTGCGTTACCGGGAGACACTCATGACAACGTCCTTGTTCACAGAGTCTACATCACAAAACGTCTAATTTTAGTGATACTCTCCCCAGTCAGACACAAAACTTCCACACGTACTTACTTCACTCCAGTAATGATCTCAATGAACCAGTTTTCACTGAGAAATACCAGAGCGCAGCCCTCACGTAAGGCTCACTTGGGAACACCCTAGGCAACGCTCCACATTTGGGACTGCTTCAAACTAAAGAACACTTATGCACAAAATCCCCCACACTTCTGTGACAACAGACAACGGCCTCCAATGCCGAGAAAATTACATGAGCTTCCGTTTCCCTGTCAGCCCATCTTAAAGGAGACAGGAGCGGTGTGTTCCTGTCAGACCAGCAGCTCCAGGCTGGGCACCACCGCTCACTCCTGTAGTCCCAGAGCTGTGGGAGGCTGAGGTGGGAGGATCACTTGAGGCCAAGAGTTGGAGACCAGCCTCAGCAACACAGAAAGACCCCGTTTCTTAAAAAAAAAAAAAAAAGTTAGCCAGGCATGGTCGTGCACACCTGTCGTCCCAGCTACTTGGGAGGCTGAGGTGAGAGGACTAACTGAGCCCAGGAGGTCAAAGCTGCAGTGAGCCATGACTGCACCACTGCACTTCAACCCGGGTGACAGAGCCAGACCCTGCCTTCTACAACAACAAAAGTACCAGCTCCAATCCCCTGTCTTGGTTTTGTTCCCATTTTACTCTGAGAGACTAGCTGGCAGCAATGGTGATCCCACAGCATCCTGGCCATCCCTGCTGGCACCCAGGTCCTCCTGGACAGGTCCACAGGCTGCTTTCTCACGTGCACAGAGCCTCACTCGTGCCAAAGGTGAAGCACACAGGCCCTGGGCTCTCCGTACACTCGGACACCAGCCAGCTTCAGGGCCACTTGGGATTACTTTCTGTACAAAGAAAGGGTGGCTAGGATGTAAGGCTACTCCCAGCCCTGAAAGATAGTTTCAACTCTGGCGAGGCGGCATTTAATGTGTGTCGAAACCTTAAAGCCAGTCCACAAAAACGTCCAACTGGATCCATAAATGGGACATCTGTCACTGGATCACAAACTTCTCAACAGCCCAGAGTCTGCAGAATATCCCTCGAATCTGTCGGCAAGCAGAACGGCACTCAGGGTGGGTGAGCAGGGGCTTGCCGCCGGGCGCCGGCCTGCAGGTCTGCACGGGGTGTAGGCAGCACAGTGAGCCCTCGGTGTGCACAGTGGTCCAGGCAGCACCGTGCGCCCTCCTGGGAGTGACCAACTGAGGCTAGTGTGGCAGCGATGAACACAAATGCAGGCTTCGTCCATGACTGGCTGCCCCCTCACCTCAAGATCAAAGCTGCAAACCCTGGATCCACCTACAGGGCTGCTGTTGGTGATATATTCAGAGCTTTCAGTCCACGCTTCTTGCTTTTCCATTTAAATGTAAGTCTTTGTATTGTAATACCTTGGGTATCCCAAGGTTTAGTCTTGTGAAATTTTACCTTCTCTAGAGCTGTCTTTTTGAAGTATTTGAGTTATAAATAAAGACAACACCAAAGTTTATATATTTAACCCAATAGTGGGTTTAGCAAAACGTGATGCCAGTAGAGAAACATTATACATTTGTGGTAAGGAGCAACTCTCTTTATTCCAATATCTAACACGAAAAATCTGCTTTGTGTCAGCTAATATTCCACAGATGTCCAGAGCACAACTACAAAAATAACTTGCTTAGAAGTCCCTGTCTTGCCAACTAATTTTTGACTGAACACAAAATGGGGGCCTTCCAAAAAGAAAATCTGGTTTCCAAATAGGACATTTCTTTTTAAAAATTAATTAATTAATTTTTTTTTTTTTTTTTTTTTTGAGACGGAGTCTGGCTCTGTCGCCCAGGCTGGAGTGCAGTGGCCGGATCTCAGCTCACTGCAAGCTCCGCCTCCCGGGTTTACGCCATTCTCCTGCCTCAGCCTCCCGAGTAGCTGGGACTACAGGCGCCCGCCACCTCGCCCGGCTAAGTTTTTGTATTTTTTAGTAGAGACGGGGTTTCACCGTGTCAGCCAGGATGGTCTCAATCTCCTGACCTCGTGATCCACCCGTCTCGGCCTCCCAAAGTGCTGGGATTACAGGCTTGAGCCACCGTGCCCGGCCTTAATTTTTTTTTTTAATTTATTTTTTTTGAGACAGAGTCTCACTCTGTTACCCAGGCTGAAGTGCAGTGGCACGATCTCGGCTCACTGCAACCTCCCCCTCCCGGGTTCAAACAATTCTCCTGCCTCAGCCTCCTGAGTAGCTGGGACTACAGTGCGTGCCACCATGCCTGGCTAATTTTTGTACTTTTAGTAGACACGGGGTTTCACCATGTTGGTCAGGCTGGTCTCGAACTCCTGACCTCATGATTCACCCACCTCGGCCTCCCAAAGTGCTGGGATTACAGGCGTGAGCCACTGTACGCAGCCTAAAAATAGGACATTTCTTTAGAGGTTTCAATAATTTTACGTAATCATGGGTTCATAGAAAAACTATTCCAAATTACCTAATGTACTGCTATATTTTTTGATACTCTTGATAATTTTTTAAAAAGTCATCTTAAGATGTTTATTTCTATAGAAGTATTTTGCTCACTTCTAGTTACTATTTATTCCATGTTGAGTTTTATTTTATACGATCATCCATTTTCCTTTATCAAACCATTCCCAAGCAAAATCAAAGAAAAACCCAGTGCAGGCTTAAGTCAAACCAGGCCGTTAAGGCAAAAAGTCGATATACGAAGAGTCCAAAGTACTCACTGAAAATTATGTGAAGCCATTCTGAAAACATAATGAGTGCAAATCCCATTGTTATTCATATTCTTGAGAAAAATAACTGGTGACTTCAATGATCAGCTCTTCATCAACCTTGAACGAGAGAAAGAGAAAGGAATTTACCCATGGTATTTACAAATGCCACCTAACCCAGCATTCAACATAAAAGAGACAGGCTGGGTGCGGTTGTGGTGGCTCACACCTGTAATCCCAGCACTTTGGGAGGCTGAGGCGGGTGGACTGCTTAAGGCCAGGAATTGAAGATCAGCCTGCGCAACACAGACAGACCCTGTCTCTAATAAAAACAATAATCATAAAAATAAAAACGAAAATAAAATAAAAGAGGCATGACCAGAATGCTGTTTGCCCCCCTTATGGATTTTTCATTTCATCTACATTTTGCTTTGCAATTTGAGAATAGAAGGATCTGCCCATTTAAGAAAAACATGCCATTCTGATGTTTAAAAGGCTCGTAAAGAAATAAATGTCCTGTACTGGGTCTATCTAGCCAAGTGGGACACAACTAAGTTCATATTGGGCCCCCAGAGAATTCAGCCCTTACTAGATATTCGCTCTTATTAATATTATTCTAGACCTGATTCTCTGAAGTTACAGAGTATTCATACGGATTTTAATATTTTAGAATTTTGTTTAAAAGGCTCATCTTCACAATACTGCTGTGGTTACAACCGGGACTTTTCCTCATTCCCACTGTGCTCCCGCAGAGAACGGGGTGCAGGGCAGGTCCCCTCAAGGGTACGGCTGGGTCAAAGGGTGAATGTGTTTGGGATTCCAGCAGACGCCGCTGGCCACTCCCCTAGGGAGGGCACCCCACCCGCCAGCAATGCAGAAGGGCATGTCACAACAACGCTGCTTCCAAACATTTTATGTATCACCCATCCAATAGCAGAAAAATAACTCCTTTTCCTTTTCTTTCACCGTGTCCCTTTCTGGAGCCCTTGCTAGTTAGGACCATGCCCAGGACTTGCACCCCGGGGTTCATGAGCTCCCCATCCTAACTGAGCCTCATTCTGAGCTGCTGGTGAGGCTGCCAAAAATTTCAGCAGAAGAGAGGATTTCGGTTGGTGCCAGAGAAACAGGAGCGGCTGCTCATTCCACACATCCAGGGCAGGACCATCCCAACAGGCACCAGTGAACCCGGAGGGTAAATGTGACTTGGCCAAGGGCATGGGGATTAGAGCCTAATCCAGTAACACAGTGGCCACTTCTGTGATCGAGGAAGCATCAGGGAGAATGATGCTAATAACTAAGAAAACAAAAGAAAAGCAGGGATTAAAAACTATATTTGCCACATGGAACTTTTACAGTGATGCCACCGTACGCGTTCCAACGCCTCACCCTCGTTCTGCCAGGAGCCGCACTGAGGACGGAGTTCTTGGGGGAGAGAATAATATGGTGGATTTTTTGGAATGGCATATTCTAATAAGAGGAGGAAAACATTTAAATTTTTGAGTTTTAATTCAATGAATATGTATTTAATTTAATAACTAACGCCTAAGGCTGCACACCTGTCAGGTCTACTTACTCTCCTCAATATGGAATCTTTTTTTTACATTATAAAAACAATACCTTGGCCGGGCGCAGTGGCTGAATCCTGTAATCCCAGCACTTCAGGAGGCCGAGACGGGCGGATCACGAGGTCAGGAGATCGAGACCATCCTGGCTAACCCGGTGAAACCCCGTCTCTACTAAAAAACACACACAAAAAAAATTAGCCGGGCGAGGTGGCGGGCGCCTGTAGTCCCAGCTACTGGGGAGGCTGAGGCAGGAGAATGGCGGGAACCCAGGGGGCGGAGCTTGCAGTGAGCTGAGATCCGGCCACTGCACTCCAGCCTGGGCGACAGAGTGAGACTCCGTCTCAAAAAAAAATACCTTTCTTGAAAAAATTCACACTACATATAAGTATATAAGGCAGCACCTGAGCCTCCATAACCTCATAACCCTACAACCTCCATAACCTCAGGCTCAGGGAGGGTTCTGTGCTCCTCCCAGACCTTTGTATGTGCCATAAAAACAGCCAAAGCCCAGTGGACACATCTGAGCTGGGTCCCCCTCCAGGCCTGTCCATTTGCTTTTACCCTTTGGAGACTGCGTTGCCATCCCCAGTTCACAGAGGAATGGACCGACATCCACTCAGCTTTCACCTCCAGGTAGATTTTGACCCACTTAACTCTAGCATATTTAAGTTGTGCAACAGAAGGAAACAGACAAGCTGTTATATTTCTATTCCAAGATACCCAGGTTTCTTATTTCCAGATCCTATACTACACTAAGTCAAGAGTTCAAAAAAACAACAAAAGGGAAGTATTTCTCATTATAAGATATGTTTAAAAAACAGTCTTTAGGCCGGGCGTGGTGGCTCACGCCTGTAATCCCAGCACTTTGGGAGGCCGAGGCGGGTGGATCACGAGGTCAGGAGATCGAGACCATCCTGACTAACACAGTGAAACCCCGTCTCTACTAAAAATACAAAAAATTAGCCGGGCGAGGTGGCGGGCGCCTGTAGTCCCAGCTGCTCGGGAGGCTGAGGCAGGAGAATGGCGGGAACCCGGGAGGCGGAGGTTGCAGTGACCCGAGATTGCGCCACTGCACTCCAGCCTGGGCAACAGAGCGAGACTCCATCTCAAAAAAAAACAAAAAACAAAAAAAACAAAAACAGTCTTTAAATGGTCGACTTTCAGAATTGCAGCAAGAGCAGAACTGGACACACCCAACAGGCCTTGTTTGTTCCCACACAATTGCCAAGCTTGAAGGACGGCCCTGGAAGGGGGCCGCCTACTTTGGTGGGCCTCATAATTGGCCTGCAGAATCTTCCAGGCATACTGGTCTGCAGGTCCCTGAGCAGGACCTCTGGGGCCCCCACTCCAGGTCATCTTCCTGCCCCGGCCGCCCTTCTCGGCTCAACTCTCCCCTTCCTGTCATGCTTGCCAGCTCCAGGGGTGGTGTCCTCGGTAGCCCCCAACTCCTCCCATCTCCCCTCTCTCCAGGCCCCAGCCCTTCCACTCCCGGGACACCTCCTTGTCTTTCACTGGCTACTTTCTGCGTGGCGTGGAACCTCAGCAGACGGCCTTCCGCGCCCCACACGCTCACCATGTGCAGCTTCTGCTGCTGCCCTGCTCCAAGCCCCCAACTGAGTTCTGGAGCAGGAACGTGTGTGCACCCAGGCCCCGGCACCTCCTCACCCAGGCCTGGGCAGGTGAGCACCCCCAACAGGCGGCGCGATTCTCAGTTGCAGCTGCTGCCTTCAGTGCCTGTGCCTCTCTGTCTTCTCTCCATTTTCCAAAGTCATAGAGGACCATCAGAAAATATCCAAAAACAAAAAGATCAACTACAGCTCTCTCCCAACACTTCCCAGCCTTACCTGCAAGCTTTCTTCGAGGTGAAGGTCCCACACCGGCCTCTCCTCCCTCCGACACCTTCCTCTGCCTGCCTGTAGGGCTCTTAGCCTCACATCCTAAATTCACACACAAAGCTTAGCTCCCTTTGAGCCACCTTGTGTCCTCCCTGCCATCAGCTCTACATACCTTGACTAATCGCAGGGAGCTACTGAGATTTGTGAAGTAATTCATTAAGAAGCTAAGTCCCTGGGGCTGCTTCTTATCTCTAAAAACACGGTCCCAGCTCTCATGTCCCTTGGGGAGCAATCTGCTCAGACCACACCAGGGAAGCATAAAGTTGTACAAGCAATGAAGAAACTCTCCCTGATGAGAAAGCCCAGCTTGAGGGTAGCTTCAGCACCACAGGCAGGACAGGAATCAACAGCAGACCCCTCCTTACCTTGCAAGAGATGGAGCGGAGAGAAGAGAACCCAGACAGCGTGTACCCCTCGTCTCCTCAGCACCCATGGACACATCCCCAGGGCCTACAAACCTCTTGTTGGGTCCAGGCATGGCCCCACCCCATTCATGCCCATCTCCAGGACCTTCTTCACCAAGGCTCACAGCTGGATGCTGTCCTGGAGATATGGTTAATTTTAAACACATCATTGTATTAGAAATCTCATCTTGGGTACGGGCTAAACACAGAACTGAATGCCCTGAAAAGAATCAAGTCCTCCAGAAACTTCTTTTTCCGCTGACTGAAACTCAGGTCCGAACTCATCCCCGTACAAGGCCTCACCAGATACAACCAGAAGGGCACACACTGCATGGGCTTCCACGAGCTCACATGGCGAAGCCAGTGGCTGCTGGACGCAGCCTCGGAGGCACAGCCGGCCGTGACCCGGGCCTCCCCATCTTGGTCAGCGGAGCACTCCACCCTCCCACCCCGTGGGTGCCCTCATCAGGGTCCTGCTGCCCCACGAGATGCATGTGGAGCCCACCCAGGACCCTGCACACTCACTCCTGGGCCCTCCTGACCACTGTCCTGTGGAACAGACAAGCAGGTAGAAATGTCCAGGCTGCACGCCCCGCTGCCCCCTACTCCTCGTGGCTGGCCCCAGCCCACGACCTCTGATCTCCCTCACTGCAGCCCAGGGACCTCCGAGGCTCTGGTCTGGCCAGGGGGACCCTGATGCAGGCCCTGCCAGGCAGCACCCTCCACAGAGCACACGTTCCAGGGGACTGAGGCTCCGCCCGGGCTCTGAGACTGGCTGGTCCCACAGCCTTTTTTAGGATGAAGAACAGGATGGGGAAGGTAAAGGCAGATGTGGGAGGTGATGCCACAGTATTACCCAGATCTGATTAGAACACACTGGAAGCTTTAAAAAGCATGCACTGGGGAGAAACCACTCAAGGTGAGAACTGGTTCACTTCCTGCCTGTGTGTGTTTTCATTTCACCGGGGAGAGTTTCATGAGTACCAGTGCTCAGAAAGCTTTAATAAGAAGCCTTCTGGACAAGCGGAACTCACAGTAATGCCCCTGTCAGAGTTCTGGAAGATTAAACCACAAGGAACACGCAGGGCTCCCAGAGGAGGGCGCAGATGTGTGGCAAACGTGCCTTCCTCATTCCTTTTTTCTGTGCACGACGGGTGTTAATCCAGTATACTTACCTCAATGCCTAACATGTCAAAAATTAAAATTAAAAAAATTAATTGTATTATTAATTTATTAATGTATTATTTGTAATTTATTGTATTATTTATAATGTGATGTTTATCAGTATAACTTACTGTTAATTTAATTTAAAAATAGCCTGGGCCCAGTGGTTCACGCTTATAATCCCAGCACTTTGGGAGGCTGAAGGAGGTGGATCACGAGGTCGGGGGTTCGAGACCAGCCTGGCCAAGATGGTGAAACTCTTGTTTCTACTAAAAATACAGAAATTAGCCGGGTGGAGTGGCGGGTGCCTGTAATCCTAGCTACTAGGGAGGCAAGGCAGGAGAATCACTTGAACCTGGGAGACAGAGGTTGCAGTGAGCCAAGATCACGCCACTGCACTCTAGCCTTGGTGATAGAGCAAGACTCCATCTCAAAATAAAATAAAATAAAATAAAAAATAAAAAAATAAGCAAGTTAGCCGCGATGACCCCTTAATGGGAAGTGGCCAATGTGCACATCTCTGCAGTCATGCAGTATTTCATCAGACGCCTCAAGTACTGTGTTTGTGAAACAGGAATGTCTGAGGGAGATGAATCCTGTTGCTTCATCCCCTTAAAAAACAAAAGCAAGACATTCACACACAGACACCAAACCTACACTTGGCGCAATCTAAAAGCAAAGGTGTAGTTTAGAACATTTGGAGTGATCCTATTTTATAAATATCCTCCCCATTACAGATCAAGTACACCAAGTCCACAAAAACCCAACTCAAATTTGTGACGTGTGCTGGTCAACAGGGAGAAGAAAAACATGATCCACAGGCAAAGCAGCACCTGTGTGGAGAGAACGCCACTTCCCACCGACATCCTAGTGGTGACGACAGAGACAGGCAACACTCGCCGAGGCCCAGCCACCTCCCACCCAGTGCTGTTGAGAAAGTAAAGACAGCTTGACAGGCTTGATGCCAAGGACCCAGGACATTTACTGTGGCGTGACAGTCCCCACAGGTTACTTCAGGGCGGATGTCCATGGCCTGAACCCCAGAGGCCGGGCGGTGAGTCCAGGCCTTGGTGCCCAGCAAGGAGCAGGTGTCCCTGAGAACCCAAACACCCCTGAGTGGATGTGGGAACCACCATGGAGAGCGAGACTCCCATAAGCCCACTGTTCAAGATGGCCTGGCAAACGGGTCGGTTATAAACGCTGCTGCAGGTCCCTGAAAAAAACAAAACTGGATGAGGTTTCCCTCTTGTCTTGCATGTCCTTGGGAGCTTGATCTTGTAACCATGTGGCTGTGCTTTCTTTTTTCACAATGGTGGCCCGGGTTTAGGGTCCAATTCCTGTCTTCGGGGATGAGTCCTTTGTCTTCTATTTATATGTGTTGTGTGTGTCATATAAAAGAGTTTTGGTTAATTGGTCTAATAACAATAACAGCTTAAATCAAATATTTTGTCAGAAAAGTAAAAAGTGTAATAACTTTTATTTAGCTCACGTTACTTAAGTAATCTTTGGGAAACAAAAATAGTTTTAAAGATTATTGGTAAAATAAAGACATTTGGTCTAAATTACGCAGGTCAGATATTAAGTTTACTACATGCTTTAAGGTCATAAACTGCTTCTTTGACTTTTGAAAGTTGTTCAATTCACCCACCTTGTGGACATTAGATTCTAGATAACACCGGGGGACATGTGGATAGCCACACCCGAGCTATGCTGGAGAGTCCGTCCTTATCTGCACTTCTGTCTGGTGGGCCCTAGGCTAGACTCCACACCTGGGACATAATTAAAATCCCTTACTTACCGAGATTTTCACCAAAGCAAAAGTTGCTAAGAGTTAACATTGTATTTGAGACTACTCAAGAAATAGTTCTACACCCAAGGCGAAAAGGAAAGTGGAATATACTTTTGGTAAAAAGATTTTAAGAAGTCATGGGAATGTGGATGTTTCTGCCTGGATTAAAGAGTTAAAGAATTGTTTTAAGTTAAGATCAAGCTAAAGGTTTGAACAAGTTGTGGAAGGTTTGTAAAAAATTAATTGTACAAGAAATTCTGTGTATGGACATTGGCTAAAGTTAAAGGGGTATTATTCTGTTTTCCTGTAAATTAAACATTGGAATAAAAACACAACAGGTTTTTCTTAAAGCAAAATCCTACTTATAATCTGCTCTTTAACAAAAAAAATTGTAAAGGGTTATAAAAGGTATAAGAATCTTACCTTAGGGGCCCGGCGTGGTGGCTCATGTCTGTAATCTCAGCACTTTGGAAGGCCGAGGTGGGCGGATCACAAGGTCAGGAGATTGAGACCATCCTGGCTAACACAGTGAAACTCTGTCTCTACTAAAAAAAAACAACACACAAAAAATTACCCAGTCATGGTGGTGGGCACCTGTAGTCCCAGCTTCTCGGGAGGCTGAGGCAGGAGAATGGCATGAACCTGGGAGTCAGAGCTTGCAATGAGCTGAGATCACATCACTGTACTCCAGCCTGGGTGACAGAGCGAGACTCTGTCACCAAAAAAAAAAAAAAAAATTGAGTAAAGCATATTCCTGTGAACAAAATTTTGTGCATATTTGTTTCTTTGTACTTGATTTCTCCAGAATTTGGAAACTATTTGTGAGTATTCTTAATTCATGGCAATATAGTTGTTTGCATAACTGCAATAAGAATCTGTTTTCATTTGTAACAGGACACAATTGGATTGGTTATTTTACCAAGGATTTGACTGGAATGGTTATTTTACCAAATTGGTTATTTTACCAAGGATTTGACTGGAATGGTATGTTTTCCTTTAAGGAATCAAACTTGACTTGTAGAGTCAATAAAAGCCCCTCAGGAAAACATACCTTGTCTATATGGTCCCTGGACAGGGGGCCTGACCTGTGGTAAGTAAAAAATGTTATTTATGACAGGCTCAGGAGCCCCAAGTTATCTTGGGACCTCAAGAGGAGAGGAATTTACCTAACTCATAGGTATTTGAGGGCACAAACCCATAGCTGGGCTCGGTTTTTTTTTAAAAAAAGTCTCATCCATTTATGTAGCCAACAGACACATGAAAAAATGCCCATCATCACTGGTCAATAGACAAATGCAAATCAAAACCACAATGAGATACCATCTCACATTAGCTAGAATGGCGATCATTAAAAAGTCAGGAAACAACAGATGCTGGAGAGGATGTGAAGAAATAGGAAAACTTTTACACTGTTGGTGGGAGTATAAACTAGTTCAACCATTGTGGAAGACAGCGTGGTGATTCCTCAAGGATCTAGAACTAGAAATATCATCTGACCCAGCGATCCCATTACTGGGTATATACCCAAAGGATTATAAATCATTCTACTATAAAGACACATGCACACATATGTTTATTGAGGCACTATTCACAATAGCAAAAACTTGAAACCAACCCAAATGTCCACCAATGATAGACTGGATTAAGAAAATGTGGCACATTTACACCATGGAATACTATGCAGCCATAAAAAGGATGAGTTCATGTCCTTTGCAGGGACATGGATGCAGCTGGAAACTATCATTCTCAGCAAACTATCACAGGAACAGAAAACCAAACACTGCATGTTCTCACTTATAGGTGGGAACTGAACAATGAGAACACTTGGACACAGGGTGGGGAACATCACACACAGGGGACTGTCATGGGGTGGGGGAAAGGGGGAAGGATAGCATTAGGAGAAATACCTAGTGTAAATGACGAGTTAATGGGTGCAGCACACCAACATGGCACATGTATACATATGTAACAAACCTGCACGTTGTGCACATGTACCCTAGAACTTAAAGTATAATAATAAATAATAATAATCATAATAATAAAAGAAAAAAGAAAAAAGTCTTATCTGAGATTCCTTCCATGGAACACAGTTCCATCAAAGCCTATTTTAAAAGTCTATGTGAAAAATAATTATTCTTGCTGCACTTTATACAAATAATCAGGCCAAGTGTAACAAAGCACATCAGTCTTACAATGATTTGTCCTTGGTGAAAATGGGGTACTGGAGAGAGAGAAATTATTTTTCAAAAACTATGGTACACCTATTTTTAGATTCTAGTCTCATCCGTTGTTTTTAGTAATATTTTCCTGCAATTTAGAATAACCCTGCTTATTCCTGTGAACCAACCAGTGAACGCTGGCTGCTGCTCAGAAGAAACAAGAGGGATGGGTAATGTAAAAATCTGAATCGAGATTCCAATTCTAGGCACATTGGAATCAGCTAGTGACCCCCTATGAGCTTGGTTCCAGCAGTTGCCCAGTTCATGGAAAGCCTTCTAATTTAGTGTACTTGGGATAATTTTACTTATTTTGCCTTACTGTTGTGGAATATATTGCTGTCGTGCTCTGTGTAGGGTTGCAGGATAAGCTTACTGAATGTTTTCTTAAATTTCTTAAGTTCTTAAATTTGCCAGAACTTGCAGTTATGAATGGCTGTCACCATACTGGAGCTTTCTGACTGAGCGCCTCGCCACCCTGAATGACCTGAAGGCAGGAATATCACCACCTCTATCCAGCCTGAAGTAGTTACAGAAGATGGATCTTTGTCCCTCTGCAAGTCTTAGGATTAAGGGTTCTCTTGTAAAAGGGAGGAGGGAAATGTCAGAGGCATTTGAACCAGAGCATTTCCATCTTAAACAGGGGTTTCCATATAGGAAGTTACTCTATATGGTCTACAAAGGGAAGGGATGAATAATCCACCCCGTTTAGTAAATAATCAAGAAATAACCATAAAAATGGGCAACCAGCAGCCTTTGGGGCTGTTCTGTCTATGGAGAAGCCATTCTTTATTCCTTTACTTTCCTAATCAACTCACTTCCATTTTACCCTATGGACTCACCCTGAATTCTTTCTTGCACGAGATCCAAGAACCTCTCTTGGGGTCTGGATCAGGACCCCTTTCCTGTAACACATTCGCTTAAAAACAAGACACTGGGTTTGCTGACACTTAGAGTTTACCGGCTGGATCAGGAGCCCTTTCCTGTAACACATTTGCTTAAAAATAAGACACTGGGTTTGCTGACACTTAAGAGTTTACCGGCTGTATCTATGCTGCCCAATGCTGAGTAAGCACCATGAAACACAAATAATAAAACTAAATTATAATACTTAACTCTAAGACACATCTCAAGTCACCACCCTCTCTCCTGCCTGGAGCCAGGGAGCCCCCGGCCACCTGCTGAAACGGGGCCCCCCCGACCCCTCTTCCTGCAGGACGCCCTTCATGCAGACCAGACGCCCGTGAACGTTTCTCTCTGGCTGTTTGTCAGAAGCTGCACAGGAGCAGCACACTCTTAGAAACACTGCGAAGTGAGTGAAAAACATTTTGCAAACACCATTTGAACAGCCGCTGAAAGAGAAACCAGACATTCTCACAGTGGGTTAGTTTCTCCCTTTCCCATTAGGCCACATTTAAGAATTTCTAAAATCCCAGAAAACCCGAATCATCCATGTCCAGCCCTCAGCACTGCACGCCAGGGGAAGCTGGGAAGGAGCTGAGTCTCCAAGGGCAGCCCTGAGCCTCCCAGGAAAGGCCCTGAGTGCCTCGGGAGGGTGGGGGATTCCGGGGGACCAGGTGGCTTTCTTTCTTGTTTTGGTGGTGCCGTGCTTTGGGTGTGGATAAAGCTGTGGTTTTGGCAAATGCACTGGAAAAGGTGAAGACAATTTCCTATAAAATGTGGGTCACACAGCTCTCGTCTCTCCTGGTCGCACCCGCAGGGGTCCACGCATGGGGCTGAGGGCTGGGGGTCTGCTCTGCAGAGCCAGGGGGCAGGGCTCAGTGAGCTATGACCCCCACACTCTGGGATCTGCAGAGAACCCTGGAGAGGCCAGTGACCCACCCCACCTCAAGACTCCCCCCAAGGAGGGATGTCCGGTCTCCCTGTCCCAGTCTCTGGGGCCCCAACCATGCACCAACGGAGGGGCGGGCACTCGTGCTGTTTTAGAAACACAGGGATGTGCGCAGAGCCTTGCGATTCCTCCTCACCCACACGACACCCTCTCCCTGGCCGCAAGGGCACTCCCTCCTGGGAAGGGCAGGGCCCCTTCCACACTGGCCTCTGTGGGACAAAGGCTCTTGGGCACCTGGCGCTGAAAATACTGGGGTCCTGGTGGTAGTTTCACCACAGGAGAGGCAAGCCAAGAAGACCTCAAGCTACTGCCTGCCCCCCAATCTCAACTCCTAGGTGGGTGATGATGGATGTCACCCAAAAGGAAATTTGCCAGGGTTCCCTCCCCACCACCCACCAAGCTCCAGGAATTTTGCCTGGAGGTAGAAGACTGTAAAACAGATAACTCCGAATCTCTTCCCAAAGGAGCTGATTTCACTGAAACAAAGTGTGGGGAGGTACAAGCCTAAGGGCGCTCTCAAAAAACGGTGAAGGTGATGGCTAAAGGGAAAGGAGCAGATGCAGGCTTGGCCGCACACCTGCTAGTTTGCCTAGGAAAACTGGTAAAAGAGCTCCGAGGAGCCTGCCTGAAGTCAGAACAAATCTCAAACACAGGCCTCAGGAACTACCCTTCAAAGGATCCTGAATTTGATTCTTTAGGATGTGGAGTGATTTATGCTCCAGAGTGTTGTTAAAACAACAGAGCCATTAGCGGATTAGACAGCTGGGTACGGCCAGGAAAAGAGAGTCAAAGTGAGTCATGCCCTGATCAAAGGAGAGCTCCTACTAAATCCCAGGGTGACTACGGACATGGCCAAGGCTGAGTTCCCTGAGGAACAACATTAGATACTTAACACTGGGAATCTGGGGTTGGGCATAGGTAGACTCCAGTAAAATAAGCCAGCCAGTCACTAAACAAATAAACAAGTAAATCACAGTAACAAGCCTAGAGAGAAGGGTCCATACCCAGAGTTGCTATGTGTATCATCTAAAACAGCAGTACCCAACCTTTTGGGCACCAGGGACTGGTTTCATGGAAGACAATTTTTTCCAACAGACTGGGAAGGGGTTGGGGGATGCTTTTGGAATGAAACTATTCCACCTTAGATTATTGGGCATTAGATTCTCATAAGGAGCATGCAACCTAGGTCCCTCCCACGCACAGTTTACAAAAGGGTTCATGCTCCTATGAGAACCTAATGCTGCCACTGATGAGACAGGAGGCGGAGCTCAGGCAGTAATGTTGGCTGGGCACCTGCCATTCACCTCCTGCTGTGCTGCCCCGTTCCTTACAGGCCACAGATGGGTACCAGCCCACAGCCTGGGGGTTGAGGACCCCAATCTAAAATGTCCAGTTTCCAAAAAGATCACAGCACATACAAAGAAACAGGAAAGCATGACCTCTAAACCAGAAATAAAACAGACAACAGAGACTCTCTGGGAGAGATGTCAGACTTAATAGAAAAAGCCTTCAAAGTAGCCATTACAATTTGTTGAAAGAACTAAAAGAAATCAGGATAAAAGAAGATGAGATGACAACACTTAATCAAATACAGAATACCAATAATGACACAGAAAGTATAAAACAGTACCAAATGGAAAGTCTGGAGATGGGAATTATAATAGTCTAAGTAAAACCTCACTTGAAGGGCTCAACAAAACATTTCACCTGGCCAAGGAAAGAATTAGCAAATTTGGAAATAGATCAGGCCAGGCATGGTGGCTCGTGCCTGTAATCCCAGCATTTTGGGAGGCAAGGTGGGAGGATCACTTTAGGCCAGGAGTTCAAGATCAGTCTGGGCAACATAGCTGTATTAGTCCATTCTCACGCTGCTATAAAGAAATACCCAAGACTGGGTAACTTATAAAGAAAAGAGGTTTACTTGATTCACAGTTCCACATGGCAGGGGAGGCCTTGGGAAACTTACAATCATGGCAGAAGGCACCTCTTCACAGGGCGGCAGGAGAGAGAATGAGAACCAAGCAAAGAAGGAAGTCCCTTATAAAAGCATCAGATCTCATGAGAACTCACTATCACAAGAACAGTAGGGGAGAAACCACCCCCATAATTCAATTATCTCCATCTTCTCCTGTCCCTTGACATGTGGGGATTATTACAATTCAAGGTGAGATTTGGGTGGGGACACAGAACCAAACCACATTAATAGCAAAACCCTGTCTCAGCAAAAAATTAAAAAGTGAGTCAGGTGTGGTGGTGCATGCCTGTAGTCTCAGCTACTTTGGACGCTGAGGCAGGAAGGTCACTTGAGCCCATGAGATTGAGGTTGTAGTAAGCTATGATCATGCCACTGTACTCCAGCCTGGGTGACAGAGACCTGGTCTCTAAATAAATAAATAAAATAAAAAAGAAAATAGATCAATAGAGATTACGCAATCAGAAGAATAGAAAAATGAATGATGCCTCAGAGAAATGTGGGACATGATTAAATGCACCAGCATACATATGACGGAAAGAAGGAGAGGAAAGAGAAAGGAGAAGAGAAATATTCAAAGAAATGATAGCCTAAAATTTCCCAAAATTAACAACAAAAACTCAGTAATCTATATACCATGAAAAACTCCAAAGACACATCACAATAAAAATGCCAAAAGGCAAAGGCAAGGAGAAAGTCTTGAAAACAGCAAGAGAAAAATAAGGCAGGGACCCTCAATAAGATTAGCAGCTGACTTCTCAGCAGAAATAATGGAGGCCAGAAGGCAGTGGGACAACATAGTCAAAGTGCTCAAAGAAAAAACACTTGTCACTCAAGAATCCTACATTCAGCAAAGCTATCTTTCAAAAATAGAAGTGAAATAAAGACTTTCCTAGATAAACAAAAACTGAGAGATTCACTGCTAGTAGACCTGCCTTACGAAAATACTAAAGGAAGCTCTTCAGGCTAAAAGAGGGCTGGGGGTCCACCCTAGAGATGACAATCTGAGACCACACAAAGAGCACCAGTAAAGGTAATCATGTAATTATAAAATACAGTATAAATTCATATTTTCTTCTTTCATCACATAACTGATTTAAAATGCAATTGTACAAAACAATGTATATAATGTATTGTTGAGCCCATAATGTATAGAAATGCAATATACTTGACAATTTAATGGTACAAAGGAAAAGGGTGTGAGCAAAGGTGTACTGGGCTAAGGAAATGACTCCATATGGTAACTCAAAGGACACTTTCTGCTGATATTGAGACTCAGGATATAATGCAAAGTGCAAAGAGCGGCGTTCAGAACAACACACACAACGTGCTGCACTACAGGAAGGAAATACAAACACATACACATATTTGCTTATATTTCCAAAAACAACAATGACATTCGCAAACCAAGAAATGCCTGAGGCTACCAGAAGCTGGCAGGAACAAGGAAAGAGTTTCCTCTAGCGCCTTAGGTGAGAATGCAGCCCTGCTGACATCTTCATCTTGGACATCTGGCCTTCAGAAGTGTGAGGCAGCAAACTTCTGCTTTCAGCCACCGAGCTTGTGGTAATTAGCACCTACAGGAAACTAATACAGTTTCTCCTGTGCCAAACTGAGGATGACTTAAGCATGAAGATAAATTAACTAGTTGGGCATGGCAGTGTGCACCTGCAGTCCCAGCTACTTGGGAGGCTGAGGCAGAAGGATTGCTTGAGCCCAAGAGTTTGAGACCAGCCTAAGTAACATATCAAGACCCCATCTCTAAAAAATTAATTAATTAACATAGTAACAGAATATAACTATTCAAATAGGAAACGTTGGCATCAGGTTGATTACACAGTTAAATAAAATGAAAGTTTGATAAGGGACATGACGTGTACATAGTCTGCAACTACCTCCACAGAAATACTTAGAAAAATAGATTTAGGAGTACAAGTGCATTTTTGTTACCTGGATATATCCGCAGCAATGAAGTCTGAGCTTTTGGTGTAACCATCACCCAAATGGTTTACATTGTAATCAACAGGTAATTTCTCATCTCTCATGCCCCTCCTACCCAACCACCTTTTGGAGTCTCCAATGTCTGTTATTCCACTCTCTATGTCCATACGTAGACATTGTTTGGCTCACACTAATAAGTGAGAACATGGCTTTCTGTTTCTGCCTCCAGTTACATCCATGTTGTTGCAAAAAACATTTCGTTCTTATAGTATTCCAGGGTGCATGTGTGTGTGTATACATATATCCTAAATTTTTTTAGCATTTTTATATAAACCACATTTTATTTATCCAATCATCAGTGGAGGGACACCTAACTTGAGCCCATGACTTTGCTATTGTGATAGTGCTGCAATAAACACACAAGTGAAACTGTCTTTTTAATACAGTGATTGCTTTTCCTTTGGGTAGTAGTAGGATTGCTGACTTGAATGGTAATTCTATTTTTAGTTCTTTGGGTTGTACTAATTTTACATTCCCATCAACAGATTATAAGCATTCCCTTTTCTCCTCACCAACATCAGTTGCTTCTTGACTTTGTAATAGTAGCCATTCTGACTGGTATAAGATGGCATATCATTGTGGTATTAATTTGCACTTCTCTATTAGCGAGGTTGAGCCTTATTTTCATATTTCATTGGCTGCTTATATGTTGAAAAACTTCTGTTCATGTCATTTGCCCACTGTTTAATGAGGTTATTTGGTTTTTTTCTTGTTGAGTTCCTTGTAAATTCTGAATATTAGTCCTTTGTCAGGTGCACAGTTTGCAAATATTTTCTCCCATTCCACAGGTTGTCTGTTTACTCCACTGAGTATTTCTTTTGCTGTGCAGAAGCTTTTTAGAGTCCCATTTGTCCATTTTTGTTGTTGTTGCATTTGCTTTTGAAGTCTTAGTCATAAATTTTTGCCTAGACCAATGACCAGAAGAATTTTTCCTAGGTTTTCTTTTACGATGTTTATAGTTTGAGGTCTTACATTTGTCTTTAATACATCTTGAGTTAATTTTTCATATGGTGAGAGATATGGTCCAGTTTCATTCTTCTACACATGGCTATCCAACTTTTCCAGCATCATTTATTGAATAGTGTCCTTTCCCCAGTATATATTTTTGTCAACTTTGTCTAAGATAGTTGGTTGTAGGTATGTGGCTTTATCTGGGTTCTTTATTGTGTTCCATTGATCCTGTGTTTCTATTTCTATACCAGTACCATGCTGTTTTGGTTACTATAGCCTTGTAGTATAATTTGAAGTCAGGTAATGCGATGCCTCCCGCTTTGCTCTTTTTGCTTAGGATGTTTTGGCTATTTGGGCTCTTTTATGGACCCATATGAATTTTAGGATTTTTTTTTTCTAATTCTGTGAAAAATGTCATTGGTAATTTGATAGGAATTGCATTGAATCTGTAGATTGCTTTAGGCAGTATGGTCATTTTAATGATACTGATTTTTCCAAGCCATGGGCAGGAGATTTTTTCCATTTGTTTGCATCATCTATGATTTCTTTCATCAGTGTTTTGAAGTTCTCCTTGTAGAGGTCTTTCACCTCCTTAGTCAAATGTATTCCTAGGATTTTGTTTGTTTATAATTATTGTACATGGAATTGAGTTCTTGATTTTGTTCTCAGTTTGATCATTATTGGTGTATAGAAATGCTACTTGTTTTTGTTCATTGATTTTCCATCCTGAAACTTTACTGAAATAATTTATCAAATCTAGGAGTCCTTTGGAGGAGTCTTCAGGGTTTTCTAGATATAACATCGTATCATCAGCAAACAGATAATTTAACTTTCTCTTTTCCAATTTGGATTGTGTTTGTTTTTGAGACAAGGTCTTGCTTTGTCATTCAGGCTGGAGTGCAGTGGCACACTCACGGCTCACTGCAGCCTCAACCTCTAGGGCTCAAGTGACCTTCTCACCTCAGCCACCCGAGCAGTTGGGACTACAGGCACATGCCACCATGCCCGACTAATTTTTGTATTTTTTTGTACAGACAGGGTTTCATCATGTTGCCCAGGTTGGTCTCAAACTCCTGGGCTCAAGCGATCCACCCACCTCAGCCTCTCGAAGTGCTGGATGACAGGCATGAACCACTGTGCCTGGCTAGATGCCTTTTATTTCTTTTTCTTGCCTGGCAGCTCTAACTAGAACTTCCAAAACTATGTCCAATAAGAGTGGTCAAAATGGGCATCCCTGTCTTGTTCCAGTTCTTAGGGAGAATGTTTTCAACTTTTCCCTATTCAGTATGATGTTGGCTATGGGTTTGTTGTATATGGCTTTTATTATTTTGAGGTATGTTTCTTCAATGTCTACTTTGTTGAGGGTTTTTATCATGAAGGGCAATTCCACATCATTTGAAATGATCATATGGTTTTTGTTTGTTTGTTTTGACAGCGTCTTGCTCTGTTGCCCAGGTTGGAGTGCAGTAGCATGATCTCGGCTCACTGCAACCTCCACCTCCCGGGTTCAAGCGATTCTCCTGCCTCAGCCTCCCGAGTAGCTGGGATTACAGACATGTGCCACCATGCCTGGCTAATTTTTGCATTTTTAGTAGAGACGGGGCTTCCCCATGTTGGCCAGGCTGGTCTTATACTCCTGACCACAGGTGATCCACCTGCCTCGGCCTCCCAAATTGCTGGGATTACAGGCATGAGCCACTGTGCCCAGCCATGGTTTTTAATTGTGTATGTGGTGAATCACATTTATTCATTTGTGTATGTTAAATCATCCTTAGATCCCTGAAAAATAAAACTCACTTGATTGTGGTGTGTTATCTTTTTGATGTGCTGTTGGATTTGTTTTGCTAGTGTTTTGTTCAGGATTTTTGCACCTACGTTCATCAGGGATATTGGCCTGTAGTTGTTGTTTTGGTTGTGTGCCTAGCTTTGGTATCAGGGTGATACTGGCTTTGTAGGCTGAGTTAGGGAGGATTTCCTCCTCCTTGATTTTTTGGAACAGTTTCAGTAGGATTGGTACCAATTCTTTGCATGTCTAGTAGAACTTGGCTGTGATTCTGTCTAGCCCTGGGCTTTTTTGTTGTTGGGAGATTCTTTTTATTACTGATTCAAGCTCAGCACTCACTATTGGTCTGTTCAGGATTTCTGTTTCTTCCTGGTTCAACCTTAGGAGTCTGTATGTTTCTAGGCCTTACCCATTTCCTCTAGGGTTTCTAGTTTGTGAACGTAGAGGTATTCACAGTAGTCTCTGAGGATCTTTTGCATTTCTGTGGTGTTAGTTGTACTGCCTCCATTTTTACTTCTGTTTATTTGCATCTTCATTTCTTCCTTAATCTAGCTATCAGTTTGTCAATTTTGCTTACTTTTTCAAAAAACCAACTTTTCATTTCATTGATCTTTGTATTTTTCTTTTGGTCTCAACTTCATTTAGTTCTGCCCTCGTATCTGTTATTTCTTCTGCTAGCTTTGACTTCGATTTGTTCTTATTTTTCTAGTTCCTTGAGGTGCAATGTTAGGTGGTTAATTTGTGATCTTTCTGTATGTTTAATGTAGGCATTTAATGGTATAAACGTCCCTTTTAGCACTGCTTTTATTGTATCCCAGAGATTTTGGTGTCTTGTGTCTCTGTTTTCATTTGTTTCAAAAAATAAATACTTAAGAGTAAGTTCACAGGGAGAAGCCCAATAGACACCCCTTTCTTCAGCTCATCATTGTGGACATCTCCAGGAACAGTACAACCCAACACTGAGAGCACAGCATCACTGACATTGTGGACATCACCAGATACATACAACCCAACACTGACAGCACAGCATCACTGACATTGTGGACATCACCGGGAACATACAACCCAACACTGACAGCACAGCATCACTGACATTGTGGACATCACCGGGAATGTACAACCCAACACTGACAGCACAGCATCACTGACATTGTGGACATCACCGGGAACGTACAACCCAACACTGAGAGCACAGCATCACTGACACTGTGGACATCACCGGGAACGTACAACCCAACACTGACAGCACAGCATCACTGACATTGTGGACATCACCAGATACATACAACCCAACACTGACAGCACAGCATCACTGACATTGTGGACATCACCAGATACATACAATCCAACACTGACAGCACAGCATCACTGCTGTGATGTTCCTGCCAAAAAAAGCAAGTCCTGGGAGGCTGAGACGGGCGGATCACGAGGTCAGGAGATTGAGACCATCCTGGCTAACATGGCGAAACCCTGTCTCTACTAAAAACACAAAAAATTAACTGGGTGTGGTGGTGGCGCCTACAGTCCCAGCTACTCGGGAAGCTGAGGCAGGAGAATGGCGTGAACCCGGGAGGCGGAACTCACAGTGAGCCGAGATGGCTCCACTGCACTCCACTGCACTCCAGCCTGGGTGACAGAGCAAGACTCTGTCTCAAGAAAAAAAAAAAAGCAAGTCCTAAATGTGATCATGAGGAAACACCAGACAAACCCGAACTGAAGAACGTTCCACAAAATAACGGCTGTACTCCTCAAAATTAGGGCCACAAAGGCTCAAGGAAGCCCAAGAGCTGCTCCAGGCCATGGGATTGAGGGTGACCGGTAAACATAACAAGTGCCTCTGCAACAGACCCTTTGCCATAAAGGACATCCCTGGGGCAAATGGCACACCTCAAAGAGCCCTGAGGATGAACTGACATCAGGGCTGGCTTCCCAAGTGTGCTGCCATGTGGGCATGGGGGCCTCATGCTCAGTTAACATTCCGTTGTTACCATCTTTTTTTTGAGACAGGGCCTCACCGTGGCCCAGGACGGAGTGCAGCGACTATTCACGGGTGCAATCACCGTGGCCCAGGACGGAGTGCAGCAACTGTTCACGGGTGCAATCACCGTGGCCCAGGACGGAGTGCAGCGACTGTTCACGGGTGCAATCGCCGTGGCCCAGGACGGAGTGCAGCGACTGTTCACGGTACAATCGCCGTGGCCCAGGACGGAGTGCAGCGACTGTTCACGGGTGCAATCGCCGTGGCCCAGGACGGAGTGCAGCGACTGTTCACGGGTGCAATCGCCGTGGCCCAGGACGGAGTGCAGCGACTGTTCACGGGTGCAATCGCCGTGGCCCAGGACGGAGTGCAGCGACTGTTCACGGGTGCAATCGCCGTGGCCCAGGACGGAGTGCAGCGACTGTTCACGGGTGCAATCGCCGTGGCCCAGGACGGAGTGCAGCGACTCTTCACGGGTGCAATCGCCGTGGCCCAGGACGGAGTGCAGCGACTCTTCACGGGTGCAATGGCCGTGGCCCAGGACGGAGTGCAGCGACTCTTCACGGGTGCAATCGCCGTGGCCCAGGACGGAGTGCAGCGACTCTTCACGGGTGCAATGGCCGTGGCCCAGGACGGAGTGCAGCGACTCTTCACGGGTGCAATCGCCGTGGCCCAGGACGGAGTGCAGCAACTATTCACGGGTGCAATCGCTGTGCTTGCAGCCTCAAATCCCAGACTCCAGTGATCCTCTTGCCTCAGTCTCCTGAGCACCAACAGCACGTGCCACTGCACCTGACACTACACCAAAATTTAACAGTGGGTGTCTCTGGGAGCTGAGACTACAGGGGGCTTTTGTTTCTTTCATTCTGTTGGTATCTGTTTTACATTTTTCAACAAACAATATGTATTCCTTTTGTAAAAAAAAAAAAGTATGAAATCATTTTTAGGAATACAGAGTGAAGGGCCGAGCGCGGTGGCTCACGCCTATAATCCCAGCACTTTGGGAGGCCGAGGCGGGCGGATCACAAGGTCAGGAGATGGAGACCATCCTGGCTAACATGGTGAAACCCCGTCTCTACTAAAAATACAAAAAACTAGCCGGGCGAGGTGGCAGCGCCTGTAGTCCCAGCTACTCGGGAGGCTGAGGCAGGAGAATGGCGTGAACCCGGGAGGCGGAGCTTGCAGTGAGCTGAGATCAGGCCACTGCACTCCAGCCTGGGGGACAGAGCGAGACTCCGTCTCAAAAAAAAAAAAAGAAATACAGAGTGAATTTATTTCCGTATCTTGCCAGCATCCACATGTATTTATGATCTTTGAGTCCACAGTAGAGGAGCAGCACAGAAGGGTGACTACAGTCAATAATAATTTAATTGTATATTTAAAAATAACTAAAAGAAATATAACTGGATTGTTTGTGACACAAAGTATAAATGCTTGAGGGGACGGGTGCCCCAGTCTCCATGATGTGCTTTTTCACGTCTGTATCAAAACATCTCATGTACCCCTAAATATATACACCTACTATGTGCCCATGATAATTAAAAGTAAAAATAAATTGACTGGGCACGGTGGCTCACGCCTGTAATCCCAGCACTCTGGGAGGCCGAGGCTAGTCGATCACGAAGTCAGGAGATCGAAACCACCCTGGCTAACACAGTGAAACCCCGTCTCTACTAAAAAATACAAAAAATTAGCCGGGCGTGGTGGCGGCGCCTGTAGTCCCAGCTACTTGGGAGGCTGAGGCAGGAGAATGGTGTGAACCTGGGAGGCGGAGCTTGCAGTGAGCCGAGATTGCGCCACTCACTCCAGCCTGGGTGACAGAGCGAGACTCTGTCTCAAATAAAATAAAAAATAAAAATAAATTTTAAAAAATTATAATCAGGAAACACTGATCATGACCCATCCTCCCCAGTTCCCTCCCTTCCCATGTCACAAGCCAGGAACCAAAAGGTCTCTGCTCCCCTTACCCTGGCCTGGGCGGCACCGGCCTGTCCTTCCTCTAGCTCCGGCCGTCTCCCTACCCCTCTGTCCCCTCATTCTTCCCCCATAATACACTCAAGCCCTCTCTCCTTCAAGGCAGCTGGCAAATTTTCAAAGTACCTGAAGTTTCTGATGTAAAACCAGGTTTTCCTTCTGGACAAATGGCGTGGGGAAGAAAACTGGACTTCTATTCCTACGAGAGGGTCTCAGGCCCTTAGAGCTAGAGATTCTGTACTAAACATAACACTGGAAAAAATCAACCCAGGGAAGTCACCTGTAGAGCAGAGGTTCTAATGCTGGCCTCATCCTCAGACCACCAAGGGGGCTCTGCCCCGTCTCCAGGCCCAGGTGTCTTCCAACAGCAGGTGTTTCAGATGCGTAGCCAAGGCTGACAGGCATTGTGCTGGATGTTGAGTCCAGTCTTTTGGGGGCCTACAAGGGGTGATTACGTTCCCCTGTCTACCTCAAAATGTTCTGTTTGTAGAGTTGCTTACTGGGCCATCTGCATTACCAAGGAACAGTGAACCAGAAGCTTGAAGTGGCCGACAGTCGGGTTTCAGGAGCCCCCAGGGTATGTGCCCTGAGGTTTGAGATCCATTGACCTACACTAACAAGGTAAGAGACAGTGACTCAGGAGAGCTTCTCAGATTGAAAGCCTGTGAAGTCGTTTCATGTTTCATCAGCAGTTTCACCTTGACAGGTACTTGTAAAAGCTCACAAGGTTGATCTGAGGACTTCACTGGATCAGGTATTTGTAAAAGCTCATGAGGTTGACCTGAGGACTTCACTGGATCAGGTACTTGTAAAAGCTCACAAGGTTGATCTGAGGACTTCACTGGATCAGGTACTTGTAAAAGCTCATGAGGTTGACCTGAGGACTTCACTGGATCAGGTACTTGTAAAAGCTCACAAGGTTGATCTGAGGACTTCACTGGATCGGTGCCTCCCAAACTTCTGGGTGTTCAGTGTGCGTGCACGTCAGCCAGGGAGCTGCGGAAAACCCCACGAGTGGGCCCATTCAGGAGGGGGTGAGCTTCCGTGTCCCTAATCTGGAGGCCTAAGCCAGTTTTCTCTGAAACGTGCCCACACTCCACTTTCTAGGAGGCACTGAGCCGACGCCTGGTTGGATTCCCTGCAGGCGCTTCACCTCTCCCTGGGCCTCAGTTTCCTTATTTGAAAACTAAGAACAACTCTGTGAGACTGCTAGGGATGACAATACCACATCTGGCACAGGTGTGGAGGTCTGGGCAGCAGCCTGGCGCTCTCTGGGCCTAACTCTACCTTCCACTCCCTCTGCCCACTCCTTTTTGTCCCTTCTGGTCTCTGTCCTCACAGCTCTAGACACTAGTCCCTGTCAGATGTGCTAGAAGGGACCTGAGACAAATTGATGGCAACAACCTGTTTTGTAACAATAAGTTGCTAAAAACAATAAAACACAGCCTGGGCACATCAGATGCATGCAAAGGACACACCACTGAGGGTGTTCTCTCCTTGTTTAACACCTTTCCCAAGCTGGGGGGCGGGGGGTGGGTTAACACAAAGCACTCAGAGCAGTGCCGGACCTGTGAAGCAGTACTGCATGGCAGACTGTCTTTACTCTGCTGTGGCCCCTATGCACCTGCCTCAGGCTCTGTCTTCCACGGTGACAGGCTGTTCTCTGATAAAGTCACCACCACTGAGGTGTTAATGTCTAGTAGAGTTAACCTGATACCCATCTTGCCACATCTGGATTTGAATTGGGGAATTCTCAGTGATTTTATCTGTCAGGATGCTTTGCCTGCAACTAACAAAAGGACTAAGTGAACTTATCGTTAACAACGAAGACCCTCATCATCCCACTCAAGAGAAGAAAAGGGGCAGGAGATTGTCTCCCACCTCGCTGGCACCAGGCCCAGCTTTCTCTGCCGTCTCACACCTCACTGGCACCAGGCCCGGCAAAAGCCATCTCACACCTCACTAGAACCAGGCCTGGCTTTCTCTGCTGCCTCACACCTCGCTGGCACCACACCCGGCTTTCTCTGCCATCTCACACCTCGCTGGCACCACGCCCGGCTTTCTCTGCCGTCTCACACCTCGCTGGCACACCTTGAAGCAAGTATTGAGAGGCAGGAAAAGCGGCAGTCGCTTCTCACAGGCCAAAGTGCCCATTTCTACACCCGGTGTTGGCAAGAACTCAGGAGCCTGAGGTGGGAGGATGGCATGAGCCTGGGAGGTTGAGGCTGCAGTGAGCCATGATCACGCCACTACACTCCAGCCTGGGCAACAGACCTGTCTCAAAACAAAAAACCCTCTCTCAAAAAGAGAAAGAATGGAGGTTCCCTGATGCCTTTGCTTTGAGGGAGGACCTTGTGTCTACCAGATCCGTGAACATTTGCTGCCCAGCTGGATTTCGGTTAGCAAGGAAGAAGTGGGTGACCAGTCTCCTCCATGCCATAGAGCCTCAGACCCCAAGGAGTGCGTGGAGAACACTGGAACCTTCATCATAACGACAGACAGTCCCAGTCCTGAGCACCTCGGCCAAGTTCCTGAGTCCTCCAAGCTCTGGCAACTTCATCTATAGAATGGGGTTGCCAGTACCCACCTCACAGGGTGGCTGTGAGGATGAGTGAGTCTGCACAGACAGGCCCAACAGTGTCTGGACCCGGCACACACTGGCACGCAGTAGCTTTTACCACCATTCTTCTTAGCATTGTCTCCTTTTCCTCAAGGGCCTTCTTTAATTAAGCCACTCAGTATTTACCTGCATAAATATTAATGTTTTTGATACAGCATGCTGCCCAGACCCCCAGGATTTCAGATAAGGAGCTGCAGACCTGTGTATACTTTTCAGAAGTGATATAAATGTAAATGAGATTATAGGTTTGTCTTTGTTGAGATCTTCGAATAAGAGCTATTTGTACACTTTTAATACATTATTATTATTATTTGAGTCAATCTCCTTTTTTTTCTTAAGAGACAGGGTCTTGCTATGTTTCCCAGGCTGGCCCCAAGCGTCTCAACACAAGTAATCCTCCCACCACAGCCTCCCATGCGCGTGCCTGGCTCAGTCTTCATTTTGAGTCTTCATTTCAGTTTGGGTGCTCCAGGGCCTGACGTCCACGGGTGGTGCTGCAATGTGAGGCCTCACATGGTCCCCTCAGGCGCTGGCACAGCACTGACCCTGTTCCCTGCCCGGCAGTGCCGTGGAGGTACCTGCAGAGCTGGCATTCTGCTGACATGGCCCCCTCAGGTGCTGGCACAAGCACTGGCCCTGTTCCCCGCCCAGCAGTGCCGTGAAGGTACCTGCAGAGCTGGCATCCTGCTGACATGGCCCCTCGGGCGCTGGCACAAGCACTGACCCTGTTCCCCGCCCCGCAGTGCCGTGTAGAGCTGGCATTCTGCTGTTTTCTCATGGAGTCATCATGGTCAAGTACCAGAGCCTTGTAACCTGAAGTTATCTCGCTAGGGAAATACAAAAACGTTTTTTAGGATGTTGTGCTCGTAAATCACCACCATGCATTTCCCACATCAGGATGGGGAGGTCTCCTGCACATAAACGAATTCACACAGCCACGTTCCAGTAACACCAGATACAAAAGGCCTTGGCCTGACCCCAGCCCATGACGGTCGCCCAGCAAGAGTAAGCAGCAAACTGCTTGTTGGAAGTCAGGGAGATGTGCCGTTGGTCACTGCAGTTTCACCTCATTATCCTGACCTACATGATGATTAACCACAGACACGTACAACCCTTAACTGGACACCTCTTAACTGGCTACCAGAAACTCTAGAGCTAAACATCTGGCTCACGGTGTAATGGAAACATGAGCCTTTATGTGTGGTGGACACTTTGTAGCCCAATTTCTGGCTCCCTTTTTTTCTCTCTCTCCTACTCATACCATCATGTGGGATTTTATCTATCCTTACAAATTGTCTTAAATCCATCCTTCTTAGTTTAACTGGCCTTAGGCAGTGGCCTCTCTATTCTGATGTGGAGTATAAACAAATAATTTCCTAGATCTGAAAAAAATCTTGCTTCTGCCATTTGATGACTTGTAACAGCTTAGTCCCAGAGCACAAATGAAAAGAAAGACAAGGGAGTCAGCTTCCTGCAGCAGCATCTCCTACAGTCGTTCCTCCGCACAGTGCACATGCAGCTTTCTGGGTAGTGGCCTCGTCACTCACCCACAGACACTGTCTGCGGCACGTGGCCTGGATCCGGCGGTCAGCACGGCAGGCTGCTCAGTGCTGCAGATCTGCCATCCCTAGGACATTTCTCCTTTTGGGGAGGAGGCTGGCAGGGCACAGCACCTAAAGCCCCTGCTGCTTCCAGATTCTGCTCCTGCACCATGGGCACCTGTCATGTGCAAATGCTGGGACAGATGCCTTCCCTGTGCCGTCTTGATTCTCACAGCCCTGCTGCACCGGCAGAAAGCCGGTGGATGGGATGGCACTGACTCATAGTGCAGAACCTGACAGAATCGAGAGAATTCTGAATTTAGAACCTGACAGCTGACAGGGGCTGGGGCATTAAGAGGGAAGCCGAACTAAATAGTAGCTGACGAGGTACAGAATCTGTGTTTTCTCCTCTGATAAATCCCTGTGTCAGAGGTGACACAAAGAATTCAGTATAAACGAGTCACACTCTTCAGAAGGCAAAGACCAAGTCTGCTGCACATTGGGATGGATTAGAAAATACACTAGGTGGCCACAGGCACCAGGGGAAGTGTTACTACTTCAGGTGCGATGGAACCACGGCCAGAGCCAGGGTCACCAGGAAGCCCCAGTAAACCCGCCAACTCACTTTCTGCCCAACCTTGGCCTGAACCAGAAGGTGGAACCCGCTGCAGGAAGCCGTGCTAAAGAGGCCAGTCGCGGACGAAGTCCAAGTGCCTACTCAGCAGCTCCAGGGGGTTGGGAGGCCCTGGGGACCCTCTGCTCTCTCCAGGTTTGCAGGTTCAGTTCTCACCCCGGCCACTGCTGTGGCCTGACCCCTCGGGCCAAGCACTCACTGGCACCTGGCAGGGCTCTGCAGGTGGAGGTGGCCACGCCAGCATCTCAGAGACACTATTTTACCATTTTCTTTTTGTGAGAATCTGTGGTAAGATGGCCATTTATTTTTTACATTACACACAGTGTATGGGAAAAACAACAGTGACTTCTGTAGCAAACTGTGTTTAGATACACGGAAAAGCTAGAAAACGTCGACGTAACAGAAGAGCAGATGGTTTTAACTCCATCAACTGCCTCAACAAAGCCACATGCTGCGTCACGTGCCAATGCTTTTCCCTGCGAACGTGGGACAGGCAGAGCTGACGCCTCTCCATCTACTCCCTGCTGGCATTGCAGCCGCGGCCATCCTCCGTTGTGCCACCTCCTTTCTCTGCCTCCAACTCCTCTGCGTCCAGGGCGTAGCATTCGTACTCCGGGGCACCAACGAGGTCCGGGTCATCTTCCACCTCCTCGCCCGACAGGTAACTCTTGAGGGAGCTGTCCTGCTCCAGGCGGGGCCTGGCCCTCTTCCTTCCCTTTTTCATCTGCGTTGTCAGCTCAGCCGCATGCCCCTGCCACACCAGGCCCCCGAGCCCTTTATCTTTCCTCCTTTTGTACTCCATAATCTGCTTGTTGAGCGCCTCATGATTGATACCACACACGCTGGAGCTCGTGGCCGGCTCTGTGGTGCCACAGGATTGCGGGGCATCGGCGTCCCTGGGAAGGGAGAAGAGGAGCCTTCACACCAAGCACAAACGGAGCCCCCAATCCACAGTGTCATCGCCACAACAGCACATCACACTTCCTATGTCTGCTCGCCTGAGAACCCTCCCAACATCTGTCTGAGGGTAACTGGAGACAGGAGTGAAGGAAGGTGGGCTGTGGTTTCAACGTTCTCCAGCATCAGAAGCATTTGGCCAGCACAGTCTAGATGCACCATCCTGTACGCAATAAATGCATTTGCGCCGGGCACGGTGGCTCACATCTGTAATCCCAGCACTTTGGGAGGCTGAGGTGGGCAGATCACGAGGTCAGGAGTTCAAGACCCGCCTGGCCAACATGGTGAAACCCCGTCTTCACTAAAAATACAAAAATTAGCTGGGCGTGGTAGCAGGCACCTGTAATCCCAGCTATTCGGGAGGCTGAGGCAGCAGAATCGCCTGAACCCAAGAGGCAGAGGTTGCAGTGAGCCAAGATCACGCCACTGTACTCCAGCCTGGGCAACAGACTGAGACTCTGTCTCGAGAAATAAAAAAAAATGCATTTGCAACTGCTTTCTCTAAGCATGGCCAGGGCCTCGGGCCAGTTAAACTAGTAGAATTACAGGTGAGGTCTATCAGATCTGCCACTTATTAGCCTTCATGAAGAGTCTATTCTTGGTGAACAGCACCTAATCAAGGCCATGTCACGGCCCCTGTATCATCCAAGGCTCCACTCTGGAAAGTCTCCAAACCCTGGGCTCAGCTCCCTGACCTGCCACCCCCACACTGCCCCTTGCTGACCCAATCAGGCCAGGCCTGCTACAGCATGGAGCTTTGCTTCCAGCTCAGGGATGTGCCTGGCAGGCTGGTTAAACCTAACTCTGGCAGGTGCCCAGGCGATGTTGACGCTGCTGTCTAAGGCCCACAGGCAAGACCTGCTCTAGCAGCTGCATGCTTGCAATGGGGCCCTCCACAAACATCCCAGCACCCGCAGGCTCTGTCAGGCACTACAAGTTTGGAAAAGATGTATATGTGTGTGCACATGCACAGGCCAAACTTCTGTGCCCCCAACCTGCTCTCCCAAGCCCCACCTCCCTCTACCTCCCTCCTCACACACGACTGACCCATCTATGATGTTTACTGCTTCCCGTCAGCTTCCCCTAGTGAAAGGCAGGTTCCAAAGACAGCTGCATCCTAAATGCTAGACCAGGGCCTGGCATACAGGGGGCACTCAATAACAACATGTTGAACGAATGAAGAGGACAAGAGGCCCTCTCCTCACTGAAGGAGTTATAGCAGACACCTCTGGTAGCCCGAGGCCCCCACTGTGTAAACGTGGCCAGGCCACAGCACAGGTCTATGAATATGGGCTGCCAGCCCTGCGGGCAAGTGCCACGGGGTCCATCAGGCTACTAGGGACGTGGAGCTGTGCAGCTGCTGGGGAAACGGCAATTCCACACCCAGGAATCCACCCCAGGGAATCAAAACATACGTCCACATGCATCACCTGAAATCATTTTGTACAAAGTCGTCTCTTTCATCCCGGGGTCCAAAGTCTGCGACTGCCAGTAACTTGTCAAGCTACAGAGGAACGCAGAGGGTAAACCAGTTAGCCACATCCCCACCGCCGTACTTACAGCCGGGCTCCATGTAACACCAGTGTTGTTAACTGCAGAGCTTTTGATCAGACTTTGCACAATTTCTTCTATTGAGTCTTCCCAAATACGAGGATCTGTTCAGTAGCCTGTGCTTTCAAATACCTTACTGTTACTTTTACATAACACGTTTTCTCCGATAACAAAGTGAGGCTTTTTAAAAACTACATTTTAGACTTGTAAATGTTAGTCAAATTTATGAAGAAACCAGTTAAGCATTAGTTGAATTAAATAACTAACCATTATCTGGTTTCCAAGGTAGTTTTGCAAAATGCTTCAGTTTTGCCACAGAATTTGTGTGCTTGGGGGGAGAAAAGCCTCCAAGCAAGACAAGGTAAAAGATGATGGGGACAGTCACAAAGCCAGGAGCCTAAACTACAAGAGAAAACTGCTCCTCAGCCAGGCTCATGGGATGCCATCCACACCATGGCAATGGCCCACAAGCCCTGCTGGACGCTGCATTCCACCCGAACCCTGGCCTGCCTGTCCCCGGCCTCTGGGGGTGTCCTCATCCTGCTCCAAGCACAGCATGCACCCTCCCCTGTCCAGTGACTATTCTGGAAGTGAACCCGCAACACCTGATGGGACCTCCCTCCCAGAGACAGGAGCCTGCGGTGCTGAGCTCAGAGACTGGCACGTCCTCTCCAGGGAATGCCTTGCTGATGCCCTCGCAGCACTGTCCTTGATTCCTTACAGCAGGGACTATAACGTCACTCCCTCGCTTCTTTTGCTAGCAAGGGAAATCACATATCTGTCAAGCTTATTACTTGTACAAAGTTTTTAGTGTTACCTATACACTGATTAATAAAAACCAAAAATGTCAAACTGCATCTTTTTCTTCTGGGGATCCAAATACTGTCTGTCCTATACTGAATAACAGTTACCTATAATACTGCAAACGCTACTCGCTGATTTTTGACGGAGTTTTTGAAGGTATAACATACCTTAATAACTACCAGATAACCACCACCCAGGGAAGTATATATTTACGTGTTTTTAATCTTTATAGCTAAACCATCTCTAAAGCAAGGAAAATGATAAAAGCACTTACAGTTATAGGACAGACCTAAGTCTCATAAGCCCTGATGGTGTGAAACGAGAGTGGACTGATCCATGTTGAGAGGTGGGAGGGAGAGACAGGCGTGGGAGGGAAACTCTGGCCGTGTGAAATTTATACCCTAGTTAGAGCTACAGTGATAAGCATTAAAAAATTAAAACCGGAAAGAGCAATTACCTCTGGGGACCTGGGCTGGGAACAGCGGCACAGGAGCAAGGGAAAGGCTTTTCATTTGCACCCTTCTTTCATGACTTTTCATTTGTTCCCTTCTCAATGGTTTCTTCCCTTTTTTTTTTTTTTTTTTTTTTTTTGACACGGAGTCTCTCACTCTGTCGCCCAGGCTGGAGTGCAGTGGTGCAATCTCGGCTCACTGCAACCTCCGCCTCCCCAGTTCAATCGACTCTTCTGCCTCGGCCTCCCGCGCGGCTGAGACTACAGGCACGCGCCACTATGACCGGCTAATTTTTTTGTATTTTTAGTAGAGACGGGGTTTTGCTGAATTGGCCAGGCTAGTCTCAAACTCCTGACCTCGTGATCCACCTGCCTCGGCCTCCCAAAGTGCTGAGATTACAGGCTTGAGCCACTGCACCCCGCCTCTTCTCTTTTTTAACTGTGCATTATCTTTTCAGGATTTAAAATTTAAATTTAAAATTTTATTCATATAAGCATTTATGTTATAAAAAGTTAATTATTACCTGGGCCCGGTGGCTCACACCTATAAATCCCACCACTTTGGGAGGCCGAGGCAGAAGGATCACTTCAGGCCAGGAGTTGAAGACTAGCCTGGACAATACAGCAAGACCCTGTCTCCAATAAAAAAAATAAAAATTTTAAAAGTTTAAAAAGTTTTTTTGAAACCTTACCTCAGCGAGAGCTGCACTTTTCTTGTCTTTAACAAACACTATAGGTGGCACATTCCTCACGGTCTGCTGGGACATCAGGAGGTGCCTGGGAGAGAGAATGCACAGAGCCTCACAGCTGTGCCGTGACGCTCAGTGGAGAGGTGTGACGGTGCTGAACACAAGATTCAAGATGTCACTAAGAGGCAGGAGTGAGATTTAGTGTATTACTCAGAAATGAAAACGGCAGCCCAGAAGAGTCATCTTCAGCCACAACTACCACATCACAAAAGGATGCAAAATGCATCCTAACTGCAATTTCCTTTACTTTTCTCAATGCAACTTGTGAGATCTGTATAAATCACCCGACCTGAACTCATCACCATGGCCGTGGGCTCCAGCGTCTGTGCACTAACAGCCTGTCCTCCCACGCTCAGTGGACACGCCCTGGCACGACACGACCCTCAGGTTCCCAGATATTAGACACAGAAGTGATATTTGTATCACGCACATTACATAATACAGACCTAAGGCCAATGTAGGCACGGCACATATAACCAGTGAAAGCCGTGACCACAGACCTTTGGTACACAGCTATGGAAAACCTTGACCCTAAATCTTGGGTGACCCACAGGAGTTGGGAAGAGCGACATTCAGCTCAACTGAATTTTCTGATACGTAAAAATCGGAAAACAATGCTGTCTCAACACTTGTCAATAATCTCCATTTTCTTGGTTTTGTTAAACAGTAAGAAATGAAATGAACGTTCTCTGATATGCAGTTTCACAGAGCCCTGGGCATCATCATGCATGGTAACGATGCAGGGAAGCCAGGCAGGGTGCCTGGAACGAAGCCCACACGTGGCCACCTTGTCTACGTCTGTCCCCACCCTAAACATGGGGCATAATGAGAAGTGAGGCAGAAAGGAGGAATTCCAGTTCTGAGATTGCTGGTCAGTGAGCTGGATTTCTGCACTTTTTAAACTGAGGAGGAAACTGAATAATTTCTTTATCATCACCCAGCTCAGCAATTCCCAAAATTGTTGGTCCCAGGATCCTTTACAGTCTTAAAAATTACTGAAGATCCCAAAGAGCCGTTAGCTATGTGGGTTCTATCTACCAATATTTACCATACTAGAAACTAAAACTGAGAAATCTAAAAGCTATGTCCTTTTAAAGTCGCTTAAAAACCCACTAAATGCTTACATAGACATTTTTAACAAAAACAGAAAGTATATATTCCCCCCACAAAATCAATGAGAAGCATGGCATTGTTTACATATTTGCACATTCTCCAAGGCCAGCTTCACGGAAGACAGCTGGGATCTCATTGCTGTTTCTGCACTCTGTCCCTCCTCTCACTGAAATACAAGAAGAGCCAGCACAGTAGCTCATGCCTGTAATCTCAGCACTTTGGGAAGCTCAGGCCAGAGGATCGCTTAAGCCCAGGAGTTGGAGACCAGCCTAGGCAACATAGGGAGAGCCCATCTCTACAAAAAATACAAAATGAGCCAAGCATGGTGGCGCGCACCTGTGCTCCCGCTGTATGGGAGGCTGAGGCAGGAAGATCGCTTGAGCCTGGGAGGTTGAGGCTGCAGTGAGCCAAGACTGTGCCCCTGCACTCCAGCCTGGAGACAGAATGAGATCCTGTCTCAAAAAAAGCAAAACAAAAAAAAAAATCAGGCCTCCCAGATATGTGTTGGGAAAGAGAGAATTTAACAGCTCTGAGAAAAGTATGGATCTTCTTTGTCACAAAAATTCAACAAAAGTACTTTATTAAAGGTCAGTTGTTCCAGCCTGGCCAACATAATGAAACCTCATCTCTACTAAAAACACAAAGATTAGCTGGGCATGATGGTGGGCGTCTGTAATCCCAGCTACTCAGGAGGCTGAGGCATGATAATCGTTTGAACCCAGGAGGCAGAGGTTGCAGTGAGCCACTATCACTCCACTGCCCTCCAGCCTGGGCAACACAGCAAGACTCCATCTCAAATAAATAAATATATAAACAGCTGCAATGAGGAATCTGAAACCACACCAACGAACCTGTCGCGCTCTGCTACATTAAAACTCACCATCGGGCTCACACTGTGAATCTACCTCTCCGCGTGCGGTTTTGTAACCTCGTGCACTGGTCATTTGGAAAACAACAGTTCACCTAGTTATGCAGATTTTAAAAGCGTTGACACGGTTTACCACACGACAGCACGTTTCTTAAGGTCGGTGGCTGTCAATCTCATCAGAGGAGTCTCAAGTACCTAGACGTTGTCAGGCTCACAGTGGTGAATACAAGTTCCCTAAAATTCTGATTTTCACTTGAAAGCTTCAACTGTATCACTGGCAACAGATATGGTCCGTTGTTGGCTCTGGAGTGGTGGATTCACTCACTCATTTCTGAAGGAATGTCTGACAGACACCCAAACTGAACGGTGTGCTCACTACGTTTTTCTGTTCAGCACTCTCCAGACAGCAAGTCACGTACATGTACTTCCCATTACAAAAAATATTTAAAAGACATGCTCAAGGGTCAAGATTTAATACAATTAATAATGTTTTACAAACTGTCTCGGATTTTAATTTTTCTTGGAGAAACAGGGTCTTGCTCCACTGTCCAGGCTGGAAAGCAGGTACCTTCTCATGGCTCACTGCAACCTCCACCTCCTGGGCTCCAGTGATCCTCCTGCCACCACAAATTCCTGGGGTGACAGGAATCCAGGGGATACTTCCCACCTCAGCCTCCCGAGTAGGTGGGACTACATGTGTGTGCTGCCACTGTGCCTGGTTAACTTTTTAATTTTTTGTAGGAACGGGGTCTCGCCATCTTGCCCAAACTGGTCCTGAACTCCTGGCCTCAAGGGATCCTCCCGCCTCGGCATCCCGAGCTGCGGGGATTACAGGTGAGAGGCACCGTGTCGAGTCTCATCTGGGATATTCTTAAGTAAAAGTGACATCGTCTTTTACTCTAGGCTTGTGGCGTGGCGCCCCACTGCCCTGGCTGGCAGCATGGCACCAGCAGTCTTCCCTCACGGTTCCTGCATCCTCAGGGCAAATGTCAACACAGCAGGAGAGGTGAAACAACGTCTCACCCTAATGAACTCCCTGACAGGATCTCCAGATCCCTAGGGATCCTGGCACACTTTGAGAAATGCTAACCTACATTACAGCTTATATGAGAAAGGAAATTATACTATGAACTTCAAGAAAATGCTTCCAAAATTTTCTTTAAAAGAAAAAATACTCAACGAAAAGTTAAAGTTCACCTACAAGAGAAACAGCTGAGACACGGAGGGTGTGAGCAAAAAGCAAGTACATTCAGAAAGCAAAGGTCGTCACCTCATGGACGCGGCACTTCTCTGCAGGACAGCCTCCATGTGTGCGTTCTGCTCGGCAGAGAGCGTTGTCTTCCAGTACACTCGGCAGGCTGAGAAGTCTGGAGTCAGGGAAACCTGAGACCCCACCCCGCACAGGTCACTCTAGTTTTCATGGGTTTTCAAGACAAACAACATCCAGGAGATGAAAACCACAGCTGCGGACGCCCCTCCCACCCAAGCCAGGGCTCTGGCACATTGCTGGAGGCCACCACCTGCTGCCGCACACGCCCCCATGTGAAGTAGGGCCCCAGAACCCAAAACCTCCCTCCCCGCTTCACCAGGTCCTGCAAACCAAACCACCTGGTTTGCAGAACCAAACCGGAATCCTGACCCCACACTTGCCTCACAGCCACTTGCCCTGGGACGCTAATCAAAAATGCTTGATGCTGCCTTTTCTCCTCACAACTCAGAGTGGGCCAGAGGAAGTCATCGCCTGTACCTCTGTACTGAGGTACAGGCAGACGCATCCTCTTCCCAAGGCAGGCTTAGACCTACTACTATCTGACAACATGCCAGGTGCTGATGGTCACAGGACTCCCGCCTTCCAGTGAGACATCTGCCTCTGCACAGCAGACACCCACCATCTGTCTTCAGGGCTCCAATGACCAGACTGAGTATCACCTCTGCAACCCAGAACTAAGACTTTGTAAGTGCTCAGTGGCTTTTTTTTTTTTTTTGAGATGGAGTCTCGCTCTGTCGCCCAGGCTGGAGTGCAGTGGCGCGGTCTCGGCTCACAGCAACCTCCGCCTCCCGGGTTCAAGCCTCAGCCTCCCGAGTAACTGGGACTACAGGTGCCGCCACCACGCCGGGCTAATTTTTTGTATTCTTAGTAGAGACGGGGTTTTACTGTATTAGCCAGGATGGTCTTAATCTCCTGACCTCATGATCCACCCGTCTAGGCCTCCCAAAGTGCTGGGATTACAGGCGTGCGCCACCGCGCCCAGCCTAAAGCGTCTTTTTTCAATTGTCAGGCAAGACTGGGCCAGGTAAAGTGAGTGCCAGGCCTGCTGTCTCAACCCATTTCTTCTCTTTAGCCACGTAGCCTACCTTGGAAAGCTCCACGTTAAGGTCATACAGCTCCTGACTCACTTCCGGGGTGCACAGCAGGTCTGTCAGTGCCTTATAGAGGAGACCGTTCAGGGCCCTCACGCGCACATGGTCTTCCTTCCTGGTTTTCTTTGAGGTGGTCTTCATGAGGAATTCCAACTTGGATGGTTTGTAAGTCTCCATCAAGAACAAGAGCACACCCCAAGGTCAGCGTTACAACTCCAAACTCACCAACTCACACGACAGGGGCTGGGGAGGGCTGGACGGGCAGCCTCTCAGCTGGATGAGCGGCTATCACTCTTAGCTGCCTCAGCTTTCATTAAGATAAAGTTGGATAAACCGGGATCCTTTTAGATTTTTACCTGGTAACCCTCCAAGATTAAAAGTACTGCAAGTAAATATTTTCTCAAAAAAAGTTTTTGTTGAGATATAATTCACATACCATAAAGTTCACCCTGCCAAAGGGAATAATTCAGTAATTTTTAGTATAAGTGATGTATTTATTTTTCAGAATGGGAGCCATATATTGCATAAACTTCTATGGTACACACACTAAAAACTAAATGGATACTACCATATTATAATTTGATAAAAGATACGACTTTCTGGAGAACATTAATGTCGGTACTTTTTTTTTTTTTTGGAAAAGGTAAAAACTCCATGTTGCCAATGGCATGCAGTCGCATCCACACAGACACTGTCCCCTCCAATACAGAAACGGAAAGACCTCCAGGTGAGAATTTTGCCAACTTTTAAACCTTCACTCCCATCAAGATTATAAAGTGGCTCATGGTTTATACTCACCAAGTGAGAGCCCAAGGAAGGACCTTCATACCAAAACTTTTTTCTTTGGGGAGAAAATAAGCATTATGTTAGTGATGGCAAAGTCAAAAAGTTACATAAGCTAATTTAAGAGGTTATGATACCATAACTGTTTGTAAGGGGCTAAACTTAGACGTTATGTTACTGTCCATCTTAAAAAATTTCAGTATTTAATTGACAACAACATGGGTTGTGGGGAAGAGGCTGAAGATGGTTTTAATTCAACCTCATATTCTCACCTAAATTCTACTTCTAGTCCCAAGGTTTGAGGGAAAGACACCCACCAAACTGCACAGAAACACTGTACTCTAATTGATCAAGACGTTTCCCATGGAAGTTCAGGTAAAGGATTCGGATGCTGTCACAGGCATAGACTGAGACTGAACAATTAAGCAAATGAAAGGTGGCAGTCACGCTCACTACTGGAGTGGGACTTACAGATAAGCAAGGAGGGGAGGCTAGAATGATCCACACAGTAGGTTCTGGAGTTGGAGACAGATGGTTATACATAAAAATGTTTATAGGTGCATATTTACACGAGGGTGAACAGGAACACATATATCCTTTCATCAGACGAGATGGCCTAAAGACAGACACCCCAGAAGCAATGAACACACCCAGCACCCATGGTTTCTAATCTCTCTCTCCAATAAAAGGAACGAGGGCTCCTTGGAGAAATGGCTGATTTTAGGGCTGCGGTAGGAAACACACAAGATGAGCCTGGAGCATCTTGTAGTGCCAGAAAGCAGGTAAGTGTTTAACACACACAAAAACCCAGCAAAATGCCATAATGACAAGGGTATGGTAACAGCACATAGGAGCTTAGAGAGCTGCTAAGGGCCAGAGCTGGAAACATTTGAACAAAACTAAGTAACACAGGATTATAACCCACGAGTTCTTGGTGATATGAATTAATTAATAAATGGGGTGAAGAGACACATCCTCTCTGCAGAATGCAAATCACTTAGGACAAAATTCCCCACTCCTTAGGCATGGGCTGCACACAGCGACGTTCTCCTAGAGTACAGTAAGGGGGCAAAAAGAGTAACTTTAAGGTAGAGAAACCTGGCAAGCACCTCACGCAGGGGATCACGGCCAACGTGGACCCTGGATACGGTGCGATGAGAATGGCCTTTACCTCCAGTCTTCCTCCCCAAAATCCATAATCCACATCTAAGCATTAAAAAAAACAGGCACATTCCAACAGAGGGGCATCCTGCAAAGCACCTGACCAGTACCCCTCCAAACTGGCACAGCCATCAAAAACAGGGACAGTCTGGGACACTACTCCAGCCTAAGGAAACAAGACAATTCAATGTAACGTGGACCTTGGGTGGGGACCTGGGACAGCAAGGGACGGCACGCAGAACCAAGGAAAAGTGAATAAAGTACAGGCTTCAGTTAGCAACAATCTATCAATATCGGCTGGAGAAGCTAAAGTCCGACGTTAATACAGGGGGAGCTGGGTGCCAGGACACATGATCTCGGTACTATTTTTGCAATTTTCTGCAGGGTCTAAAACTGTCTTAAAAGTAGTGTATTAAAGTAGAAAACATACACCCATCTACCATACTTAGAAGAACTAAAAGCAGCGTGAAAAGCCATTATATTTTATTGTACTTATCTTTCATCATTTAAACATACTAATTACCATGACAAGCTTTAGTCTTCAAATTAACTCCACACAGAAAGTCAACATTAGCAACGAAATTCTTATATTTTTTCATTTTTCCTCATTTCCTGAAACTAATCTCCTGAAAAATACGTCCGGTGACAAGAATAAAAATAAACACACATTGTCACTTTGTTTTTTTAACCCGACACACGTCCACGAACAGAAAAACTGCGAATGTTGACAGTGAGAGCTGAACTGCTGCAGACCCCAGGAGTCAGGAACTGGCGACCCAAGCCGCGTGGGCGCAAGAACGCGGGTGGGCGGACACCGCAACCCGGGGACACCGCCCCCCAGGGAACACCGCGCCCGAGGACACCAAACCCCGCCGCATTACTTGGTTTTCGAGGCAAATTTCTTGAGCCAGTTCTTGCAGAAGACAGCAGAGCCGTGCACTCCCCGCGCGCAGCCCGGAAGGAGTGCAGCATCCCGGCTACGGAGCAGGCCCCGGAGACCCGCGCGGGAGCCCCACAGCCCGCCCGCCACAGCCCACATGGCGCGGCGCGAAGACCCGGCGCAACCAGGGAGACAACGGGCGCAGGCGCGGAGCGACGACAGACGCGAGGCTGGCGGCGTGTGGGCGGGGCGACGGCGCGGAGCGCAAGGACGACATACGCCGGGCAGGCGGCGTGTGGGCGGGGCGATGGCGCAGGGCAGGGCGAGGACAGACGCGAAGTAGACGGCGTGTGGGCGGGGCCACAGCCCGGGGCGGGGTGAAGCCTGGGTACATGGCGGGCGGGGCTACGGCGGCGGAGGGGCGAAGGCCGGAGGCTGGCGGTAGGTGGGCGGGGCGAAGGCCGGAGGCGGGCGGCAGGTGGGCGGGGCGAAGACGGACGCGAGGCGGGCGGTGAATGGGCGGGGCGAAGACTGAAGCGAGAAGGACTGCGTGAGGTGGGCGACCACCGGAGCGAGGCGGGCGGCGTGTCGGGGGGCGTGAAGACAACCCCAGGTGGGCAGTGTGCGGGCGGGGGACGGCGTGGGGCGGGGCGACAAGTGCTAGACGGGAGACAGGGGGCGGGCGGCAAAGGGGGCGGGGCGCGAGGCGGGGCCGGCGGGAGCGGGGCGTGGGGAGGCCTCAAGGGCGGCGCGGAGGGTGTGCGCCGTGGGGAAGCGCGGGAACCGCTGGGTTTCCTGGCACTGCGGAGCTAGGGAACGCGTTTTGTTTAAATGCTGGGAACTGACGTAGTCGGGTTCTCTGCACAAAGCAACGAAGGCATCGAAGCCTGGAGACCTGGGCAGGGCCGCTGTCGGCGGGAGGCTGCGAGGCGTCCATGTTTCCGCCCCTGGGCCCTCCAGGTCTTTGCTCCTGCGCCGCCTCCTCCCCGGGCACCCAGAGAAAAACCCCAGATTGGGCGTCCTCCCCAGAAGTGGTTTCGCCCCGCCCGCTTCCCCGGAGTCAGCGTGGCCTAGCGGGGAAGCTGCTCCCCGCGGGTGTGGACAGAGAAGTGAGCGCGACCGCAGCGTTGGGGATGTGTGGGCCGTGACGTCCCGAGGCGTCTGCTGTGGTGTGAGACACGTCTGCGTGTATGTGTGGGCGCGTGTGGAGGTGTGCATGTGTATGTGTGCGTATGTGTGTATGTATGTACGTGTATGTGTGTATCTATTGTATGTATGTGTGTATATATTGTCAATGGAAGAAAACGACAAGACAAGCCTCTAATCATTTTAGGAGATTTATTTGCCAAAGTTAAGGATGCACCCAGGAGACACGTCTATGCCTTTCTCCAAAGATAAGATTTTGAGGGCTTCAGATTTAAAGGGGAAAGGGCGGAGTATTGAGAAGCATAGATTTTTCACAAACAAAAGGGGGCAGAGGAGAAATGTGGGGAATCTGCATTTTACGTAAGATAACGCAGACAAAGTGGGGTAGGGGAACAATCAGATGGGCTAGGGTGACTGCACCTGTAAAAATAAGCTATCAATTTGCATTGCCATGGTTACGTTTTATTTTTGTTTTTATTTTTTTGAAATGGAGTCTCCCTCTGTCGCCCAGGCTGGAGGGCGTGATGTCCGCTCACTGCAACCTCCACCTTCCGGGTTCAAACAGTTCTCCTGCCTCAGCCTCCTGAGTAGCTGGGATTCCAGGTGAGTGCCACCACACCCTGCTAATATTTGTGTTTTTAGTAGAGACGGGGTTTCCCCATGTTGGCCAAGCTGGTCTCAAACTCCTGATCTCAAGTGATCCACCCGCCCCGGCCTGCCAAAGTGCTGGGATTACAGGCGTGAGCCACAGCGCCCGGCCACCATGGTGAAATTTGAACAGCTCACCAGGAATCTCCTTGTGGGCAAAATATGGGGGAGGCGTGTAGCCTTTCATCTTGTAGCCATCTTATTTAGGAACCAAAAGGAGGAGGCAGGTAGGTTTGCGTGACCCAGTTCCCAGCTTGACTTTTCCCTTTGGCTAAATGAGTTTGGGGTCCCAAAATTTAATTTCCTTTCACATTTCCCCCCTTTTTTTCTTTAAAATCTTTTGGAGAAAAGCATTTTAAAAACGAATTGGGTTTCTGGCCTCAGGTTGTTGCTTCCTCCTTTTTTCCCACCTGCTGGTTTGTCGTTGCTAGGATGGTTTATTCCTAGAAGTTCAGGTCCTACATCACTAGGAATGCTCATTCCTAGGAGGTCACATCCCACGAAGATAAAAAACAGAGAGAAAAGGAAAAAAGAAAGAGGAAAAAAAGAAAAATGTATAGGGACCTAGGCCAGACCTATAGCAACAAAAGGAGGGCAAAACTGGAAGCTGGGTCAGGCTATATTACTACCTCCTCAACTACAGCAATTCTCTGGGCAATCATTATCCTAGCCCTTTCAGCTACACGTGGGCTTATTTGCAAACATATACCGTAACAACATTATAAGCAAAAACAGGACAGATCAGAAATTATTCTTATAAGTACCAAGTTCCCCAGAATCCAAACCAACTACTCAACCAATCAGTGAGGGTTTTGGATCTGACAGGTTGATTATCTGGGTTTTCACATCAGTCATAAGCCGGGTTATGTTCTTCGATATCTGGAATATACACACAACATTCCGTTGTTATGATGGTGCATGTGCCCCCTTGTGCTGCTGTTAAACATATCTAAAGCCATATGATTTTGCAGCACAGCTTTCCTCATAAGCATGACCCCATCGTTTAGGGCCTTTTGGGTGCAATTTGTTAAGGCTTCTGTATCCCATATAACATCTTCAATAGCGATCTGTGGTACAAAGCTTGAAGTTAAATGATCATACTGTTGGAATACTGAATGTGTCCAGTGAGATTGTAAATGAAAAAGGTTTGCTGTTTTTGGCAGGGTCTGCATTACTCATCCTTGTGCCCAAGCATAACCTAGGGAGCATCGTCTCAACCACCCTGGAGGTGACCACGGCCATAAATTAGTGCCAGATAGCCAATATGTCCCATTTGGAGCTAGCCAGTAAATACTTGGTTGCTGCACCCAGTCGGTGGTATGCTAGGCAGTGTCTCGTAATATGGTAATGTAGTCACAACATTTCTCCTGCTGTCCACCACATATCTCTTCCTACTGTTTGGCCACAGGTCTTGGGTGGGATTTCTTTGCTACCAGCAAAAAGGAGCATTTTGGCTGGGTTGGCCAAACGAAGGGGTGAACCAGATAAATCCATCCCAAGTTTGCATTATTCCATTTTGAAAAGGCCATTGTTTGGGGCATGGTCACCACTTTTAATTGGGGAAATGCTAAAGTGAGAGCTAATGAGCTGGTCCTTTCCATTGAAAAACTTTTCCCATGTCCCTTGTTCTTAAGAGTGTTTTTATTTATTCTTTTATTTTGACATGGAGTCTCACTCCATCGCCCAGGCTGGAGTGCAGTGGCATGATCTTGGCTCACTGCAACCTCCAACTCCCGGGTTCAAGCAATTCTTCTGCCTCAGCCTGCCAAGTAGCTGGGATTACAGGCGTATGCCACCACACCTGGCTAATTTTTGTATTTTTAGTAGAGTCGGGGTTTCACCACGTTTGCCAGGCCTGGTGTGAAACTCCTGATCTCAAATGATCCACCTGCCTCGGCCTCCTAAAGTGCTGGGATTACAGGCGTGAGACACTGCGCCTGGCCAAGAGTTTTTTTAATGGGCCGACTATATATATTGTCTTTTGTTATGCCAGCACAAGGAATACCAGACTGTGTTTGTGATGTAATAAATTTTTGGTATTCTATCCAGTCCTGACCTTGGAAGGAGGATACCCACTATGGGAGGCTGGAGCCACCGGAAAGAGGCGTGAGTCCACATATCCAGCAGGTGTTATGTAATCTGTCTGCAGAATCCTGAGCCCGTTGTAGAAATCGGTTTGTTTCGTGGGCGGCAGTGGCAAGAAGGTGAAGGGATACATGATTAATAACAAGGTTTTGAAATTAATCTTAGTTACTAAAGGGTGTTAAATCAGACAAGGCAAGTGCCTTGTTCTTTATTGGACAGCAGATGACGGTATATCTAGGACAATAATTGTAATGGTTATTGTACAGTAAACATAGGCATTTCTTTGTGTACAGGCCTGGTCCTGTGTCTTGGGTTTAAGCAGTCCACAACAGCTGCTGTCTGCTTCTCATCCTGGGTTGAAGGTCAGTGTTTAGTGAAATGGAGGCAAAGGTCTTTGGTGGGAGTTACAGTCCACTCAGGAGGTTGGGCCTTAAGATGACAGATGTGAATCCATGAGTCTACACCCTCTAATTTTATGGGACGTAGATTAGTCAATAGTACCTGGTATGGGCTCTTCCACTGGGGTTGAAGGGAATTCTGTATTAGATGGCTTTTCCAATAGACAAAATCTCTGGGTTGCAGACTGTGACCAGGCACCCTATCTTCATGGAGCACACTATGAAAGGAATTCTTTACCAAATCTTGGCTTTTCTTTAAGGCGATAAGTCCCTCACAATACTGCAATATATCTCCCTTGAGAAAAGTTGGGTTACGTTTGTTCCCATACACGTGGGCCTCCATTATTATTTCTTAAGGACACAGGTGTTTTCCAAAAGGGGTGGATTGGAGTTTAAGCAGCACTAGGGGGAGTGCTTTGGTCCAGGGGAGGTGAAATGCTGGAGGCGAATTTAGCCAGTTGTGCCTCTCCACTAGGCCTGAGGATTGGGGATGGTTGGCACAATGGAAATGTTAAAATATGGGCCAAATTTTACAAATATTTTGAATAACCTGGCCAGTAAAGTGAGTTCCCCTGTTGCTGTGAAGTTCACAAGGAACTTGCCACAGTGGGATATTTTTTTCTCGTAGGATTTTCCAACTGCTACAGCTGTTGCTTGCCTGCAGAGAAAGCTTTTTAACCCAATGGGAAAACACACAGAGCATTACTAAAACATACTTGTAATCTTGAGGTGATAGCAGCCAAATAAAATCAAGCTGCCATACCTCAAAAGGTCCAGCTGGAAGGGGAAAATGACCCTGGGCGGCTTTCCTTTATATTTGGGACAAATAACACATCAGGAGTAAAACTTTTGTGCCCCAGCGAAGGGCGGTTTCCAGTAATACCGTTTGTACCACAGTGAAGGGCGGTTTCCATTAATACCGTTTATACCACAGTGAAGGGCGGTTTCCAGTAATGTTTGTACCACAGTGAAGGGCGGTTTCCAGTAATATTGTTTGTACCACAGTGAAAGGCGGTTTCCAGTAATACTGTTTATACCACAGTGAAGGGCGGTTTCCAGTAATACTGTTTATACCACAGTGAAGGGCGGTTTCCAGTGATGTTGTTTATACCACAGTGAAGGGCGGTTTCCAGTAATACTGTTTATACCACAGTGAAGGGCGGTTTCCAGTAATGTTGTTTATACCACAGTGAAGGGCGGTTTCCAGTAATGTTTGTACCACAGTGAAGGGCGGTTTCCAGTAATAATGTTTGTACCACAGTGAAGGGCGGTTTCCAGTAATGTTGTTTGTACCACAGTGAAGGGCGGTTTCCAGTAATACCGTTTATACCACAGTGAAGGGCGGTTTCCAGTAATACCGTTTATACCACAGTGAAGGGCGGTTTCCAGTAATACCGTTTATACCACAGTGAAGGGCGGTTTCCAGTAATACCGTTTGTACCACAGTGAAGGGCGGTTTCCAGTGATGTTGTTTGTACCACAGTGAAGGACGGTTTCCAGTGATGTTGTTTGTACCACAGTGAAGGGCGGTTTCCAGTAATACCGTTTATACCACAGTGAAGGGCGGTTTCCAGTAATACTGTTTATACCACAGTGAAGGGTGGTTTCCAGTAATGTTCTTTTTACCACAGTGAAGGGCGGTTTCCAGTAATACCGTTTATAGCGGGATATCATTTTATCTGGATTACAATGGGTTAGATTATGGACATATTCCATAAGGGGCACCTGGCATCCCACTGGAATAATGGGTTATTAGGTCCATACCATATTTCAGTTTCGGGAGAAAAGTATCTCCCTGACCGTTTCCAAGCAGATTTCTCTTTGTAGGAGCTATGCTCTGGGTTTCTTTCACCATGTTTCTAAGTGTTTCGGGTTTTATGGCTGTTTCCTGGATCAGGGCTGGTGGCTCAGGAGCTGCTCTTTTAGCTGTGGCATCAGCCGATTGTTACCCTTTCTGTGGTGTCTAATTTTGAGTGACTGGGATTTTTATAACTGCCAAACATTTGGGTTTTAGAATAGCTTCTAACAGCTCTGATACTTACCGTACATTTTTTATGGGTTGGCCTGAGGAGGCTAAATATCCTCTGTCTTTCCATAGCATCCAAAGTCATGCAAACCCCAAAAGCATAGCAGCTGTCAGTGTAAATGTTTGCAGCCTTGTATTTTGCCAGTTGACAAGCTTGGGTCAGGGCAATCAACTCGGCCACTTGAGATGATCTGGCTTGGGGAAGAGGACCAGCTCTAATTACCTCTAGTAAGGAAACCACAGCATATCCTGCTCCAAAATTTCCATCCTCTCCTCTTAAATAAGAGCCATCTGTATACCATTCTAGTTTCGCATTATCCAGTGGCATCTCTTGTAGGTCTGTCCTGGAGGTGAGAAGTCAGTCAGTCATCAGAACACAGTCACGAGGAGTCTTGTCGGAAGGGCCTGGCAAGAGAGTGGCTGGATTAAGATTATACTGGGAAGTAGTAATATTGGAAGATGGTACAAGCAAAATTTGATAAGAAGCTAACCGGTTGACAGACACACGTTGAGTATGATGAGAGTTTAGAAGGGTCTCAAGAGAATGTGGCACAGAAATGGTAAGGGGGGAACCCATAATTATTTCTCCAACAGACTTGTACGGAAGGGCCATGGTTGCTATTGCTCTCACACAAGGAAGCAACCCTCGCACCACCGGGTCCAGGTGTTGGCTGTAATAGCCTAGAGGTCTCTGATGATCACCATGCTTCTGGATCAGTACTCTGGAGGCAGTACCTCCAGTTTTGTATATGAAGAGGGAGAAAGGCAGTTTGTAGTTTGGTGCCCTAAGGCTGGGGCATTAGTTAGAATTTCCTTTATTTGTTGTACAGCTGATTGTCCCTCAGGACTCCACAAGACAGGATGGGGTTGTTTATTTTTTAAGTATGCCTACAGAGATTGAGCCATAAAGAATTTCGTATCCAGTTTCTACAATAGCCAGCCAGGACCCAAAATCCTCTAAATTGTTTATTAGTGACAGGCATTGGGAAAGCTAAAATTCCTCTCACTCTGTCAGGGTTAATACTCAGTCCTTTGGCTGAGATAATATGCACCCAAATACTTAACTTGCAGCAAGCATAGCTGAAGTTTGTCTTTGGACGCTTTGTGTCTCTTGGTGGCTGTTCGAGTAAATATAGACTATCTTCATGGGAGGAAGATGGTGTGTCTGAACAAAGAAGAAGGTCATCTACATACCGAATGAGTGTTGAGCCCTGGGGAAAAATTAAATCCTCTAAATCAGTTTGTTTCTTTTTTTTTTTGAGATAGAGTTTTGCTCTTGTTGCCCAGGCTGGAGTGCAATGGCACAATCTCGACTCATAGCAACCTCCACCTCTCAGGTTCAAACGAATCTCTTGCCTCAGCCTCCCTAGTAGCTGGGATTACAGGCATGTGCCACCACACCCAGCTAATTTTGTATTTTTAGTAGAGATGGGGTTCCTCCATGTTAGTCAGGCTGGTCTTGAACTCCCAACCTCAGGTGATCCGCCCACCTCAGCCTCCCAAAGTGCTGGGATTACAGGCATAAGCCACCATGCCTGGCTCTAAATCAGCTTTTAATATTTGGGAAAAGTAAGTGGGACTTTCTGTATGCCCCTGAGGCATTACAGTCCACATATATTGCCCTTCTTTCCAAGTAAAGGTAAACAAATATCGGCTGTCTGGATCTACAGGAATACTAAAGAAGGCACGGCAGAGATCTGCAGCTGAGAAATACTGGCTGGTAGTGGGTATAGCTGATAGGACATGTGAGTTGGGACTACTGGGTGTCTGGGTATTACGATATTGTTGATTGCCCTCAGGTCCTGTACAAATCTCTGTCCTCTCCCACTTGGTTTCTTTACAGGGAATATAGGGCTCGTGCAGGGAACAGTGAGTCCCCTTTTCAGACAATCTTATATGATAGGGGCGATTCCGTCTATGGCTTCCTCTGTAGTATCCTAGAGGATACTGTTGGAGGTTGAGCAGGGGTTTCTTGGTCTCTCGGGTCTATCTCTACCTTTACTGGAGTGGCTGAGAAGATTTCCTCTGTGTCTGTATTTGACTAGACCGTGAGTGGAAGGGACGTCGTTGAGCAAGTGTTCTGCTTCTGGTGTTAACAGGAAAATCGGGGAAGCTAAGAGGAGGTTTATCATTTCCTACTCTTTATTCCAGCGTCTTCTCTTCTCCCTTAATATTTCTTCCTCTCTCTCCATTTCATTTTCCTGGTCACAAGATGATGTTTTGACATTACTGGTAGTAAATTGTGGTACACTGTCAGGACATTTTTTTAATGTGGTATTTTTGGTCCTCTGGCTCCAATTCTTAAAAAGAGTTCACCTTGTGATGAAAAAGATATATGGATGAAAAAGATATATGATGAAAAAAGCATTATGGATGTTGAGGAGGTCATGGCCCAAAAGATTGACAAGGGCCATAGGGCGTATAAGAAACATGTGGGTCCTACTGAGCGTGTCACACTTAGAGCCTGTGGTGGGGGAGTGGAACCCAATGAAACGGGAAGGTACAGGTTTGTACTTAAAACATAAGATTGTTTTATTAGACATACTCACCATGTTAACTTTTTTATTACTCCGAGGAATGGGGTTTCTAAATAAGCTGGGATTTATCAGAGATATAGTCATGCCTGTGTCAATAAAGGCAGTTGTCAGCTCATGGTTATTATATTAATCTCCCCCAATTTTTTTTTGTCAGGCTAGAATATTTGGAGACATAAAACTCCTGTACTTCCTCAGAGCACCCCTAGTCTTCCTGAGTTGCATTTTCCTGCCTTTTCTTTCATTTCAGCCTAAGGCAATCCCTTTTAAGGGGTCCTGGACTTTCACAGCAGCAACAGACTGGGAGGGAAGGGTTCTCAGATCTAGAGAGCTTAAAAATATTTCTGGGGCTGATAGGTTTAGAAGTTAATTGCTTAACTGTACATGCATAAATCTAGCAATCTTCTGTTTTTCCTTTTTTATCACAGTGTGGGATAATTGGTCAGCTAAGTTAACTAGTTCATTAGTTCTAGCTATGACCCAATTTATCATATGTGGCATTTTACAAGCATGGCTAAATCATCATCTAGTCTGTTTCATAAATTTGCATTTAATAATGTATCATTTTTATTGTTTTCAAAGCAATCAGCTGACATCCCACAATATTGTCTAAAAGTTTTATCAAAACATGTGAAACAATCTAAAACGAATGCATTTGGGTCCTGGCAGCATTGCTGGATTTTTTTCCAATCCACAACCCTTTAGAACACTGAAGGAGTAGTATTTAACAGTCATTGCTCGTTCCCATGCATCTTTACACCTGTCTTCTGGATTTGGTGGGGGCTGGTTGTTGTGGCTATACTGGGCATTCGGGGTGAAATCTGTTACAGGGTCTGACCGTGGTGCTTTTTCTAGCTGTTCTTTCGCTGTAGCTTCTGAGACCAACATGTGGACCAGCTGATAAAGGTCTGAATGACCTGGGTCCTGCGTTCTAGGACTTTGAAGGGCTCCAAATTTAAAGGGGAAAGAGTGGGATATTGAGAAGCACAGAACGCTGAGATCTTGCTGGGTAAAGTTAGTCAGCGTCTTAGTAATCAGGAATGTAATTCAAAACGTTATTGTTTTTGTAACTTCCTAGAAGCAGGGAATTCAATATTTTAGTCTAAATTTTTACCTAGTAAGGTCCCTTCTGTCCCTCAATAATAAATATTCATAGTAACATATGGGAGGATATTTCAACCTGAGTGAATATCCTCTTCTCCATTTGGTTCTTTTTTCCCTCATATAAAAGTTCAGCATTGTTCAATAACTTTAAACAGTTCCTTTATAAGACAAGGTAATGTTCTTATGCGGGTCGCATGGGGGGTGGGGATATAAAAGTTCAGCATTGTTCAATAACTTTAAACAGTTCCTTTATAAGACAAGGTAATGTCCTTATGCGGGTCGCATGGGGGGTGGGGAGCCTGCTATGGAGACATCCTGTCAAACCCCAAACCTCTCTAACTTTTGCCTGAAAAGAATTTGGAGTCAAGAGTTTGTACCTAACATTTGCAACCCTACGGCGCCACCTAGTGGAATAGGATTTTCCTCCGTGGGGAGCCCTGTCCGCCCTGTTTGCCATACTTCTAGTTTCCTAATTATTTTTCCTTTTACATCCCTCTGTCAGTGATCAGGCAACATGTCCTATTTGTAAACAAAAAAACTCCACTTTCAACTGCCAGAAGGAAGCTATCCTAATAAAACAGGTTTTAGCTTCAATACCATCCCCATCAAAGGAAGGGCAGCCATTCAGTTCTCATGTTCTTTTAAGGCGCCTGTTCTGCATTCAACGACATTGGGATTTAAACAAAAAAGAATTTTGCATTTGAGGTTAATCAGTCCCATTCTGTGGGATTCCAGTTTTTTACTGGGGACATAGCAAGGGAAGCCAAATAGGGCATTAAAACACTTTCTCCATTAAAGAGTCTTGCCCAAGTCCAGCTACTACATAATCTCTCCCAGGCCTATTGGATACCTTGGGAGGCTTTGGGCTGAGTGGGTCTAAGAATCCAACAGGGCGGAAAGCTAGGTTCTTGCACAGGTAAGTGTGACTAGTCCTGCCTACTATCTCCTCCGGATCCATGAGTAAAGGTCACACTTGTATCCATGGGGTGGCACCTATAGTGGTTGCCAGGACCCAGAGGAGAGGAGGAAAGAGAAGGGCAAAAGGGCAATGCCTTTTCTCTATTTCCTTCCACCCTTGGTCACGCCAAAGGGAGGAAGGGGACTAAGGAATGCCTTGTCTGCCACTCTTTCTAGATGGGTAACAAACCATCTGCATTCTGTACTCCCCTTGAGTGCATTCTAAATCACTGGAACTCATTTAACCCTAAGACTCTAAAGAGAAAGTGGCGTATATTCTGTTACACAGGGTGTGGCCTTGTTACCATCTTAGGAACAAACAAACCTGGCCCAAGGAAAGTCTTGATTTCTATACTATCAGCAACTAAAACTTTTCTGTAGGCAAAAGGGCAAACGGTCCAAGGTTCCCAGTGTACAGGTTTTCTTTGCCTTGCAAGATAACCTAAATCTTTATAAGCATTGTACAGTTAACCCTACCCTCTTGGCAGCCACGTCAGGCAAGCCTGCAAAGGATGGTTCCCCAGAGTCAAGAAAACAAACCCTTGGGGAACCCTCAAACACCACTTCTGGGTGCCCTACCTGCCCCACAATAGCCAGCTCATTAGTTCCTCTGGTAGTGCCCCTCAAGAAACTCCCAACTTTGCTGTTGCCCCTGCAGGAAATGCCCAATGGTGCTACTGGGTTCAAGTTTCCTGCTCATTGCAGGACCTTAAACAAATAAAGGGGGACCTGGGGAGGTTCTCTAATAACCCTAATTAATATATAGAGGCTTTCCAAAATTTAATCCAAGTGTTTAATCTAACTTAAAAAGATGCTATGCTACTTTTAAGCCAAAACCTAACTGTTGGTTGGCGGGGAGGGAAGCAGTCTTACAGGCAGCAGACACATTTGGAGATAACCACATCTCCTATAGCTAGTCTAAAAGTCTTAAAGGAAGAAGTCTAAAAGAAAGAAGGGTGAGCAGATAGCAAAACCTCCATTCCCAGTAGGGAGGGAGGCAGTACCCCTTGAAAATTCCAATTGGAATCCCAACAATTCTATAAATGAGCAGGGGGGGAAAATGCTTTCTGATGTGCATACGAAAAGGCTTATAAAACACCTCCCTGCCTCCTGATTCTGTTAACAGACCGTTAATGTTAAAAAACAAATTTGTTACTCAGGCAGCCCCTAATATCAAAAGAAAATTGCAAAAACTGGCCACAGGTTCAAATAGAACCTCTTCTAAAGAACCTCTTCAAAGTGGCTACTTCAGCCTTTACAATAAAACCCTGGAGGAGGCCCAGGAGAAGGAGAGGAACTATAAGACAAAAACAGAGGTTTTAGTGGCTGCATTACAGGCCTATAAAATCCAGAACCCTCAAAGTGCATCTGCTAATTGCTACCAGTGTGGCAAACCAAGGCACTTCAAAAGGGATTGCCCAGACGTCAAGCAGCAGCCACCTCAAGCGTGTCCAGCCTGTGGTGGAAACCACTGGAAGTCAAACTGTTCCCGGAGACGTAGGTCACTGGGTCCAGAACCAGTCTCCCAAGTGGACTAACGGGTCCCAGGGATCAATTCCCTGGCTCCAGTGGTTCCGACTGCCCTTACTATCCAGGAGCCCTGGGTAATTCTGAAGGTAGAAGGGAGAATAAAATTCAGGCAGAGGTGATTTCAGATGAAGATGAGGAATTTGTAGGGAACTGGAGCAAAGGTGACTCTTGTTATGTTTTAGCAAAGAGACTGGTGGCATTTTGCCCCTGCCCTAGAGAATTGTGGAACTTTTAACTCGAGATGATTTCGGGTATCTGGTGGAAGAAATTTCCAAGCAGCAAAGCATTCAAAAAGTGACAGGTGCTGTTAAAAGCATTTTGTTTTAAAAGGGAAACAGTCCGGGCGCGGTGGCTCAAGCCTGTAATCCCAGCACTTTGGGAGGCCGAGACGGGCGGATCACGAGGTCAGGAGATCGAGAGACGATCCCGGCTAACACGGTGAAACCCCGTCTCTACTAAAAAATACAAAAAACTAGCCGGGCGAGGTGGCGGGCGCCTGTAGTCCCAGCTACTCGGGAGGCTGAGGCAGGAGAATGGCGTAAACCCGGGAGGCGGAGCTTGCAGTGAGCTGAGATCCGGCCACTGCACTCCAGCCTGGGTGACAGAGCAAGACTCCGTCTCAAAAAAATAAAAATAAAAATAAAAAAATAAAAGGGAAACAGAGCACAAAAGTTCAGAAAACTTGCAGCCTGACAATGAAGTAGAAAAGAAAAAATCCATTTGTTTGAGGAGATATTCAAGCTGGCTGCAGAAATCTGCATAAGTAATGAGGAGCCAAATGTTAGTCCTCAAGACAATGGGGAAAATGTCTCCAGGGCATGTCATAGGTCTTCATGGTGGCCCCTCCCATCACAGACCCAGAAGCCTAGGAGGAAAAAATGGCTTTGAGGGCTGGGCCCAGGGTCTCCTTGCTGTGTGCAGGCCTAGGGACTTGTGTCCCGTGTCCCAGCCACTCCAGCTGTGGCAGAAAGGGGCCAACATACAGCTTGGGCTGTGACTTCAGAGGCTGGAAGCCACAAACCTTGGCAGTTTCCATGTGGTGTTGAGCCTGTGAGCACACAAAAGTCAAGAACTGAAGTTTGGGAACCTCTGCCTACATTTCAAAAGATGTATGGAAATGCCCGGATGCCCAGACAGAAGTCTGCTACAGGGGCAGGGTCCTCATGGAGAACCTCTGCTAGGGCAGTGCAGAAGGGAAATGTGGGATCAGGGCCCCCACACAGAGTCCCTACTCGGGCACTGCCTAGTGGAACTGTGAGAAGAGGGCCACAGTCCTCCAGACCCCAGAATGGTAGATCCACTGACAGTTTGTACCGTGCACCTGGAAAACTAAACATGGCGTTTAGCAGACACTCAACACCAGCCCATGAAAGCAGCCTGGAGAGAGGCTGTACCCTGCAAAGCCACAGGGACAGAGCTGCCCAAGGCTATGGGAACCCACCTCTTGCATCATTGTGACTGGATGTGAGACTTGGAGTCAAAGGAGATCATTTTGGAGCTTTAAAATTTGACTGCCCGGCTGGATTTCGGACTTGCATGGGCCCTGTAACCCCTTTGTTTTGGCCAGTTTCTCCCATTTGGAATGGCTGTATGTACCCAATACCTGTACCCCATTGTATCGAGGAAGTGACTAGCTTCTTTTGATTTTACAGGCTCATAGGCAGAAGGGACTTGCCGTGTCTCCGATGAGACTTTGGAGTACAGACTTTTGGGTTAACGCTGAAATGAGTTCAGACTCTGGGGGACTGTTGGGAAGGCATGATTGGTTTTGAAATGTGAGGATATGAGATTTGGCGGGGCCAGGGAAGAATGATATGGCTTGGCTGTGTCCCCACTGAAATCTCGGATTGTATGTCCCAGAATTCCCACATGTTGTGGGAAGGACCCAGGGGGAGGTGATTGAATCATGGAGGCTGGTCTTTCCTGTGCTAGTCTCATGACAGTGAATGAGGCTTTTGAGATCTGATGGGTTTATCAGGGGCTTCTGCTTTTGCTTCTTCCTCATTTTCTCTTGCTGCCACCATGTAAGAAGTGCCTTTCACCTCCTTCCCTGTTTCTGAGACCTGCCCAGCTATGTGGAAATGTAAGTCTAACTAAGCCTTTTTTGTTGTTGTTGTTCCTAGTTTCAGGTACATCTTTATCAGCAGCATGAAAACAAACTAATACAGTCCTTCCCAAAGATGCCCACACATGAAATCCTGGACCCTTATATAATATTTAACAGAAGTAGGCTGGGTGCGGTGGCTCACGCCTGTAATCCCAGCACTTTGGGAGACTGAGGCGGGTGGATCACGAGGTCAGGAGTTCGAGACCAGCCTGACCAACATGGTGAAACCCCGTCTCTATTATAAATACAAAGAAAAAAAAAATCCAGGTGTGGTGGCGCATGCCTGTAATCCCAGCTACTTGGGAAGCTGAGGCAGAAGAACCGCTTGAACTCCAGAGGCAGAGGTTGCAGTGAGCCCAGATGGTGCCACTGCACCCCAGCCTGGGTGACAGAGCGAGACTCCATCTCAAAAAAAAAAAAAAAGAAAGTAGAATGAACTTCCAACTGCTTCCTTCAAAAGAAAGTGAGGCAGACTCTTATACAGTCCCAGGAGATGGACGTGACACCTCTGCACCACTCAGAATTGCCTGAAGTGGGGTGGGGTGGGGGAGAACGGGGTGGGGGAAGCACTTGGGTAAAAGTACAAAGAGGATGAACTTAATGCGGAGAAGACAGGAAGTGGGAGAGGAAGGGAACGTCATGAATATTAAAAACAGGCAACGTAAAAACAAAATGCAACCGATTAAAATATTGTTTAGTTTAGAGACAGACAGGTACAATAAAGATGGGGTGAGGGAAGAAAAGATGGCAAAAGGAGAGGACCAGGCCTGAGAAGAGGAAGAGGAGAGTGTGGAGGAGGCTGCTTGCCTGCTGTGGGATGGATGGCAGCGGCACTTCCCCAGACGCACTTTTCTCAAATGTAAAACTAACCAGCCTTGTGCCACAGATGTGAAGATAACCCCATAGAACTTAAAGAGTGGACCATAAACTTGCCATGCATGAGAGCCACTAACATTTACATCTGTAAAACAATTTGGATACCCAAGTCTCCAACGAACAGTCACACTGAAGCTGGAGAGCACATTCGTAACACACGGAAAAACTTTTTTTTTTTTTGAGACTCCATCTCCCAGGCTGGAGTGCAGAGGTGCAATCACGGTTCATTACAACCTAGACCTCCTGGGTTCAAGCGATCCTCCTGTCTTAGCCCCTCTGAGTAGCTGGGACCACAGGTGTGCGCTGCCATGCCCGGCCTATTTTGTATTTTTTGTAGAGATGGGGGTCTCACTATGTTGCCCAGGCTGTGAGGAGGGCGAAAATCACCTGGTGACCGTTGAACAGGCTCCAGAGACAAATCTTCTTACCTGAGCAATTCAGAAGGGAGCAAAGACCGCCTGGTGACCATCAAACAGGCCATCTGGAGGCAAAACTCATTATATGGAGAATTCAGAAGTAATCGAACTTCCCTAGTATCTAAAGACAGCATCTGATTCTGATACAGGGACTAAAAAGAAATCATTTAGGCAGTTAGGGTAAGAGAGTCCTCAGTAAGGCTTTCCTTTTAACAAAAAGCTGCCCCAAAATTATTTCTTTTCCAACGAAGAGCAGCCTGTAAAATCGAGCTGCAGACATGGAGAAGCCAGCTGGAAGCCTGCATAGGCGAATGCTGGCAGCTGTGCCGATAGAAAAGGGATAGCTGGAAGCCAGGTATGTTCAACATGCAAGTTCCCCTTCCCTTTTCTTTTTTCTTTTTTTAAAATGAATAGTTTTATTGTATTTTCATGTCAAACACCTTTACTTGGGGCAACAATTGACGTATAATTTAATTCAGCGGGAAATATCACACTTGGAGGGAAAACACACACTCAAAAAAACCCTTAAATTAAAGCCAAACATTCTTTCCAAGGCACGGCACTGGCATTTTCAGATTGACAGCAGAACGATTTGTTTCCGTGAAACAAAATCACGAGTCCAGAGTCTGTTTTTGAAACAGCTTTCCACTTCATCTCCCTTTCTCGGGCTCAGGGAAGGATGCTCGAGGCCTTCCTCAGGGCCAGGTGGCCGGTGGTGACCTCAGAGGGCAGCCTCCGAATGTAGGAAAACTCTTCAACGGTGCCGAGCCGCAGTTTGCTCGGGGGTCTGTGTGGTTGGCAGGCAGACCCGGAACATCAGAATTCTTCTTAGCTGGCTTAAAGGGTGGAGGAGCATCAGTACTGAAGTAGTTGGGATCGTTCGGTTGCCACGGCAGTGCCCTTTGGGAAGCGAGGATTTGTTTCAGGTTCTTCCAGGTCGTGTTCTTGGCAGCTGCTGCGCCACCGTGGCCAGAGTGCACAAAGTTGGGATCCTTAAATGGCAAAGGTTTGGCAGCTTTTTCCACAGGTCCTGTGCTAAACTCAGACGGCACCACTTTATTCTCACTCCTGGCTTCCACGCTGATACCCTGCACAGAGCTGGAGGCGGACGCTGCTTTCTTCTTACTGGCTGCTGCCGGCGTGGGAAGGGCTGGCCGGCCTCTTCTTGCTGCTCGGACTGTTCCGGGAGTGGAAGTGGTGCCACAACTGGAATTTGCGTCGCCATCGCACCCTGAGTCTTCCCCTGGTCCCCCCGCCGCCATCGCACCCTGAGTCTTCCCCTGGTCCCCCTATCCCTTTCCCAGCACGGGCCCTGGAACTTCTTTCCCCCCTTTCCTTTTCTTTGTCGTCACATGTGCAGTAAAAAAGCAAGCAAGGTGGTGCCCCTAGGTAGAGACCCTATTTGCATAAAAAGATTTGCATAATAAAAGGATGAGTTGGCCGGCTTCACCGGCACACCTGGTCCAGCCAATCCTCTGTGGCCTGTGTAAATCAGACACCGCCTTCTCAAGCTCATCTATAAAACCATCTCGTTGCGAAGCGGGAAATCCTCTCAGAAACCCCCTCACTCTGCATAAGGGAACTTTTCTCTTTTGCCTATAAAACTGCCGCTCTTAAACTCACTCGTTGTAAACCTCGGGTATTACCCCAGACAAATGACACCGCTTCAATTCCAGGCCTCTTTCTACTTTTATAAGTAAATTTGTAAACATCTCTGGAATACTATGCTGAAACTCAGTTTACAACCCTAAGCTCCAACCTTAAGGTCCATAAATGCTCCTAAGGAAAATCCACCACTGGGCGCTCAGTCCTCTCTCAGGCGCCACGCTGCACTCTTTTGCAGCGTTCTTCCTAATATACTTCCCTTTTTTGGGGGGGTGGGGGGGGGACAGAGTTTCACTCTATCGCCCAGGCTGGAGTGCAATGGCATGATCTTGGCTCACTGCAACCTCTGCCTCCTGGGTTCAAGCGATTCTCCTGCCTCAGCCTCCTAAGTAGCTGGGACTCCAGGCGCACACTACCACACCCGGCTAATTTTTGTACTTTTAGTGGAGACAGGGTTTCACCATATTGGCCAGTCTGTCTCGAACTCCTGACCTCATGATCCACCCACCTTAGCCTCCCAGAGTGCTGGGATTACAGGCGTGAGCCACCGTGCCTGCCTTGTTGTTTATTTTTCAGAAACAAGGTCTATGTTGCCCAGGCTGGCCTCAAACCCCCAAGGTCAAGTGGTCCTCCTGCCTCAGCCTCCTGAGTAGTTGGGACTACAAAAGTGTGTCTCCACACTAGATAAAGCTGTTTTTGGAAAGTTCTTCTTCCTACATAGTTTTCTTTTTTCTTATTCTTTTTCCTTTTTCTTTTGTGAGACAGAATCTTGCTCTGTCTCCCAGGCTGGAGTGCAGTGGTGCAATCTCGGTTCACTGCAACCTCTGCCTCTTGGTTCAAGCAATTCTCCTGCCTCAGCCTCCCAAGTAGCTGGGATTACAGGCACACACCATCATGCTGGCTAATTCTTGTACTTTTAGTACAGGGTTTTGCCATGTTGGCCAGGCTGGTCTTGAACTTCTGACCTCAAGTGATCTGCCCTCTTCAGCCTCCCAAAGTGTTGGGATTACAGATGTGAGCCACTGTGCCCGGCCAACATTTTTCAATACGGAGTTAAATAACAACATTGAGAAGCCCTGCTATAAGCTCCCAGGAAAACTATTTTCCATATTCATTTATCCAGTAGGATTCTGTTACTAGGCCAGAGAATGTATATTATTATTTTACTCCTGAAAAAGTATCATAAAATAAAGGGTGCATATGTAGACATTTTAAATAATAAAAAGTTAATACCTACATATGCACTGCCCACCCTAAGAAAGACAGTATAAGCAATTGAAACACTCTTAACCTCTAATTCAATGGCTGTCATCTGGGGGCAATTTTCCTCCTCCCGGGGGAACTTGCAAAGTCCACAGACAGCCTGGGTCATCACCACAGGGAGGGGCCACCACTGGCATCTGGTGGGTGGAGGCCAGGGCCGCTGCTCAACACCCTTCGAGTCCAGAATGCCCCACTGGCCTCAGGTGTCACCAGGGCCTTCCCACTGCATGCTGGTTCCCCAGGAGATCATCACAATCTCATGAGACTCTCATGTTAACCGTCCCTTGCCCTTCCTCACAGTTCTACTGCACGTCTGTGTCTCTAGGTCACATTTGGCTTTGCCTTTGAACTTCACGTAAGTGGGATCATTCAGTCCAGCCCTCTTATCACTGCAGCTCTTTGCTATGTCTAACCTTTTTAGCCAATTCATCCTGTTTCTAATGTTAGTTATCCGGATTTTCATTTCTGGGAGTTTCACTGGCTTCTGTTCTGTACTCGCTAACAGTTCTGATGCTTTCTCCTCCTTACTGCTTTTCATTCCTTTAAACACAGACGTATTCGTATTCTGTGTCTCATCATCTCAGGACCGGCAGCCGCTGTGCACCCGATGTTTTGTTTGTGGTTTCTTGGGACTCTGCTCAAGGCTCATTTTCTCTGGTGATTTTCTCATGAGTTCTCAGAGCATGCATATTCACTTCTGCATGGGTCAAAACTAAAGTTCTAAATTCAATGTGCACACAGAAGAATTCCACAGCCCACCTTGACCTGCTCACCCACCCCTTTCACGAAGCGGAAGCGAGGGCCTGGCGCTTCCTTTTTTCTTCAACCAGCAAAGTAACTCGGACCTCCCACTGAGAGGAAGTGCGGATCCTCCCCCAGACCGCTGGGAATTCTCAGGAACACCATTCCACCCAGGCTGAGACAGGCACCCGGTGCCAGCTTCAGGCTTCTGGCTTGAGGGATGCAGCCCTCTTCCCATCCAGGCACCCACCTCTACCCACCTTTCTCTGAAGGGAGGGTTTGCCTGAGTTCGTGCCACACTCCCAGAGTCCAGGCTTTGGGTGGTGGTGTCAGGCCTCAGGCTGCCCTCAGGGCAGGCACATCAAACCCCTGGCAGGCAACAGCCCTGGGGGAGACGTAAACCTCGGAATTCCTCTACTTACCTGCCAACCCTGCCCCCAAGGAATCCCTTAACTTTCCTGCCAACACTGCCAAGCTTTTTTTGTTTTTGTTTTTGTTTTTGTTTTTTAAAGTAGCTTATGGTGGCTCGTGCCTGCCCAGAAATATGGGAGGATGAGGAGGAAGGATTTCTTGCAGCCAGGACTTTGAGACCAGTGACCCATCTGACATGGTTTGGCTGTGTCCCCAACCGAAATCTCATCTTGAATTGTAATCCCCGTGTGTCAAGAGCAGGACCGAGTGGAGGTGGCTGGATCATGGGCGTGGTTTTCCCCCACGCTGTTCTTGTGATAGTGAGTGAGTCTCATGGGATCTGATGGTTTTGTGTCTGCATTTCCCCTGCTTGCATTCATTCCATCCTGCCGCCCTGTGGAGAGGGGACCTGCCTTCTGCCTTGATTGTAAGTTTCCTGAGGCCTCCCCAGCAATGTGGAGCTTAAACCTCTTAAGAGTCACTTAAACCTCTTTCCTTTATGAATTACCTCTTCTCAGGTGTTTCTTCACAGCAGCGTGAGAATGAACTAATACACCGTCTCCAATAAAATAATGCTTCTTAAAAGTAGCTTTTAAAATATTTCTCCTGCTGCCCTAGAAATCACTGACCATGTAATCAGCCAAGTTCTGGAAACAGAAATTCCTGACAGTTAATATTAACAATAAAAAAATTATAACTGAAGAGACAAGGAAGAGGAAAGAGAAAGAAGCTGTGGAAGGAAAATAGAATCTCAAGACCCCAAACTCACAATGCCAAACGGAAAATTAAGCTTGGGAACTAAGTCATGCCAAAACTGCTTCTCCTTTTGTTCCCAAAGAGAGAGTTGTCATTTCGCATGCTTGCCCTCAGGGTCCAGGCAGCAGGCATACACCCCGAAGTCACCTGGTGGGGTGTCACACTGCACAGGACTTGTGCTGGACACACCTTGAAGTGCCCCTCAGACCATTGCTGGGCCCATAGGCTCTTGAGGGGTGCTATAGCCAACTGGATGGACGTCCTAGGCCTATCCCAGGCCACCCAGCGCTGGACTTGAGGAAATGTCCTCCATAGAGGATGAAATATGATGACGACCACCCGGGGGCGAAGACAGCAAAGAAAGCAGCACTCAGTGCGCGAGCCTGGCCAGGCTGAAGCTGAACAGACATGTCCATCTCCCAGGACAGCTCAGGGGTGACCAACTGGACAACAGGCCCCCTTCCCAGCAGTGGGCGTTCCTACTTGGACTCCCCTGAGGACATCCTGGCCTCCCTCCCTGCCATCTTCCTGTCCCTCACCTATTGCTGGAGGGTTCAAGAAGGTCTACCAATGCCTGTGAGATGCCAGCCACAGCTGGTGTCCGGGGTTTTTGGCACCATGGTGAGAAAGAATTCAGGACCGAGTCAATGAAGTGAAAAGACAGAAGCTTTTATTGCAAAGCGAAAGCACACACTTAGGACAGAAGTCGTGCCCAAAGGAATTTGGGTTTCTAACTTTATGTGCTCTTCTAATTAGGGGGTGGAAGAATCATGTGGTTTTCTAGGGAAAAGGCAAAGGTCTCCTAGAATGGGGGTGCCATCCATTTTCATAATCATGTGGTTTTCTAGGGAAAAGGCAGAGGTCTCCTAGAATGGGGTGCCATTCATTTTCATACTAAATGTGGGCATGCTCAGAGCTGCCATACACCCAGCCTCATTTTAAAAATTGGTTCCTCTTACTCTGCAAAATTAATGGTTGAGTAATCATTCTTGGCAATCTCAATACCAGATCTGTTGCTGACAATGAAAGCCTTGAGGGACAAGGCCTTTTCTACGTGAGTTTGGACTCTATAGGCAACTCTTCAGTGGCTTTCTGTTTCTAGCATTTTACTCACACCTTTACCTGGTGAACGGAACTGCAGGTTGTGCCATACGTAACCCCTTTGCTTTCCCATCACTCTAGGAGGGCAGCCCGGATTTGGTGGAAAGTATTCTCATCAGCATGCACCTGGACACGAGGACCTAACAGATAAAGATGTGCCACAGGGTTTGCAGATTGCTTGACCATCTGTTTGCTGGTTCAGGATTGTTGAAATCTGCATTGTTTGCATGTTTTATGAGGCTTCTCCAGTCACATGGTAGCAGGTAAGAGAGAATGAGAGCCACATGAAAGGCTTTCCCGTTCTAAAACCATCAGCTCTTGGGATATTTATTCACTACCAGGAGAAAAGTATGGGGAAAAACTGCCCCCATGATTCAGTTATCTCCAGATCCCCCCCAAAACATATGGAAATTATGAGAGCTATAATTCAAGATGAGATTTGGGTGGGGACACAGCCAAACAATACCATTCCATCCCTGGCCCCTCCCAAATCTCATGTCCTCATATTTCAGAAGCAATAATGCCTTCCCAACAGTCCCCCAAAGTCCTTTTAGCATTAACTCAAAAGTCCACAGTCCAAAGTCTCATCTGAGACACAGCAAGTCCCTTCTGCCTATGAGTCTGTAAAATCAAAAGTAAGTTAGTTACTTCCTAGATACAGTGGGGGTATAGTGATTGGGTAAATACAGCCATTCGAAATTACAGAAATTAGCCAAAACGAAGGGACTAAAGGCCCATACAAGTCTGAAATCCAGTGGGGCAGTCATTAAACCTTGAAGTTCCAAAACGATCTCCTTTGACACCATGTCTCACATCCAGGTCACACTGATGCAGAAGTGGGCTTCCATGGCCTTGGGCTCTGCCCTGTGGCTTTGCAGGGTATACCCCACTCTTGGCTGCTTTCATGGGCTGGAGTTGAGTGTCTGTGGCTCTTCCAGGGCCACAGAGCAAGCTGTTGATGGATCTACCAGTCTGGGGTCTGGAGGATACTGGCCTTTTTCTCACAACTCCACTAGGCAGTGCCCTAGTAAGGACTCTGTGTGGGGGCTTAAACCTCACATTTTTCTTCTGCACTACCCTAGCAGAGGTTCTCTATGAGGGCCCTACCCTTGCAGCAAACTCCTGCCTGGACATCCAGGCATTTCCATACATCCTCTGAAATCTAGGCAGAGGTTCCCAAACCTCAATTCTTGACCTCTGTGCACCCAGAGGCTCCACATCCCATGGAAGCTGCCAGGGCTTAGGGCTTGCATTCTTTGAAGCCACAACCCAAGCTGCACCTTGGCCCCTTTTAGGCACAGCTGGAGTGGCTGGGACACAGGGCACCAAGTCCTTACCTAGACTGCACACAGCAGGGGGGCCCTGGGCCAGGCACCAAAAAAACACATTTTTTCCTACTAGGCCTCCAGGCCTGTGATGGGAGGGGCTGCCATGAATGTCTCTGACATGCCCTAGAGACATTTTCTCATTGTCTTGATGACTAACGTTTGGCTCCTTGCTCACGCCTGTAATTCCAGCACTTTGGGAGGCCGAGGCAGGCAGATCACTTGAGGTCAGGTGTTCGAGACCATCGTGGCCAACATGGTGAAACCCCGTCTCTACTAAAAATACAACAATTAGCTGGGAGTGGAGTCGGGCACCTGTAATCCCAGCCACTCAGGAGGCTGAGGCAGGAGAATCACTTGAACCCAGGAGGGGAGGTTGCGGTGAGCCGAGATCATGGCCACTGCATTCCAGCCTGGGTGACAGAGGGAGACTCCGTCTCAAAAACAAACAAACAGAAAATTTGACTCCTTATTACTTATGCAACTTTCTGCAACTGGCTTGAATTTCTCCACAGAAAATGGGTTTTCCTTTTTTTTTTTTTTTTTTTTTGAGACGGAGTCTCGCTCTGTCACCCAGGCTAGAATGCAGTGGCGTGATCTTGGCTCACTGGAAGCTCCGCCTCCCGGGTTCACGCCATTCTCCTGCCTCAGCCTCCCGAGTAGCTGGGACTACAGGCGCCTGCCACCGCGCCTAGCTAATTTTTTGTATTTCTTAGTAGAGACAGGGTTTCACCGTGGTCTTGATCTCCTGACCTCATGATCCGCCCACCTTGGCCTCCCAAAGTGCTGGGATTACGGGCGTGAGTTACCGTGCCCAGCCGGGTTTTCCTTTTCTATCTCATCGTCAGACTACAAATTTTCTGAACTTTTACACCCTGTTTTTCTTCAAAAACTTAATCCTTTTAACAGCACCCAAGCCACCTCTTGAATGCTTTTCTTTGCTTAGAAATTTCCTGCCAGATACCTAAATCATCTCCCTCAAGTTCGAGTTTCACAGATGTCCAGGGCAAGGGCAAAATGCCACCAGTCTCTTTGCTAAAACATAGCAAGAGTCACCTTTATTCTAGTTCCCAACAAGTTCCTTATCTCCATCTGAGACCACCTCAGCCTGGATTTCATTGTCCACATTATTATCAGCATTTTGGTCAAATCCATTCAACAAGTCTCTAGGGAGTTCCAAACTTTCCCACATTTTCCCGTCTTCTTCTGAGCCCCGCAAACTGTTCCAACCTCTACCTGTTACTCAGTTCCAAACTTCCCACATTTTCCTGTCTTCTTCTGACCCCCCGAAACTGTTCCAACCTCTGCCTGTTACTCAGTTCCAAACTTTCCCACATTTTCCCGTCTTCTTCTGAGCCCCGCAAACTGTTCCAACCTCTACCTGTTACTCAGTTCCAAACTTTCCCACATTTTCCCGTCTTCTTCTGAGCCCCGCAAACTGTTCCAACCTCTACCTGTTACTCAGTTCCAAACTTCCCACATTTTCCTGTCTTCTTCTGACCCCCCGAAACTGTTCCAACCTCTGCCTGTTACCCACTTCCAAAGTTACTTCCACATTTTTGGGTATATTTACAACAACACCTCACTCTACTGGTACCAATTTACTGTATTACTCCGTTTTCACACGACTGATAAAGACATACCCAAGACTGGGTAATTTATCAAGAAAAAGAGGTTTCATGGACTCACAGTTTCACGTGGCTGGGGAGGCCTCACAATCATGGTGCAAGGGGAAAGGCACATCTTACATGACAGCAGACAAGAGAGAATGAGAGCCAAGCAAAAGGGGTTCCCCTTATAAAGTCATCAGATCTCATGAGACTTACTCACTACCATGAGAACAGCGTGGGAGACTCTGCCCCCATGATTCAGTTATCTCCCACTGGGTCCCTCCCACAACATGTGAGTTATGGGAGCTACAATTTCAGATAAGATTTGGGTGGGACACAGCCAAACCTTATCACATGTTTTTAAGCATTTTGGGTTTTATGGTCATTTCCTGGATTGGGGCTGGTTCAAATGCTGCTCTTTTAGCTGTGGTGTCAGCCAATTGGTTACCCTGACCTTCTGTGTTGTTTAATATACAGTGACGTGGGATTTTTATGGTTGCCAACTATTTTGGTTTTTGAATAGGTTTTTTTTTTTTGAGATGGAGTCTCACTCTTGTCACCCAGGCTGGAGTGCAGTGGCACAATCTCAGCTCACTGCAACCTCCACCTCCCAGGTACAAGCAATTCTCCTGCCTCAGCCTCCCAAGTAGCTGGGATTACAGGCGCCCGCCACCACACCCGGCTAATTTTTGTATTTTTAGTAGAGACGGGGTTTCACCATGTGGGCCAGGCTGGTCTTGAACTCCTGACCTCATGTGAGGAAACCACAGCATATCCTGCTCCAAAATTTCCATCCTCTCCTCTTCAATAAGAGCCATCTGTATACCATTTTGGTTTAGCATTATCCAGTGGCATCTCTTGTAGGTCTGTCCTGGAGGTGAGAAGTCAGTCAGTCATCAGAACACAGTCACGAGGGGTCTTGTGGGAAGGGCCTGGCAAGAGAGTGGCCGGATTAAGATTATTATACTGGGAAGTAGTAATATTGGAAGATGGTACAAGCAAAATTTGATGAGAAGCTAACCGGGTGACAGACACACATTGAGTATGATGAGAGTTTAGAAGGGTCTCAAGAAAATGTGGCACAGAAATGGAAGGGGGGAACCCATAATTATTTCTCCAACAGACTTGTACGGAAGGGCCATGGTTGCTGTTGCTCTCACACAAGGAGGCAACCCTCGCGCCACCGGGTCCAGGTGTTGGCTGTAATAGCCTAGAGGTCTCTGATGATCACCATGCTTCTGGATCAGTACCCTGGAGGCAGTACCTCCAGTTTCGTGTATGAAAAGGGAGAAAGGCAGTTTGTAGTTTGGGTGCCCTAAGGCTGGGGCATTAGTTAGAATTTCCTTTATTTGTTGTACAGCTGATTGTCCCTCAGGACTCCGCAAGAAAGGATCAGGTTGTACATTTTTTAGGTATGCCTACAGAGATTGAGCCATAAGGAAGAAATTTGGTATCCAGTTTTTGTTTGTTTGTTTCTTTGTTTGTTTTGAGATGGAGTCTTGCTCTGTCGCTCAGGCTGGAGTACAGTGGTGCGATCCCAGTTCACTGCAAGCTCCACCTCCTGGGTCCACACCATTCTCCTGCCTCAGCCTCCTGAGTAGCTGGGACTACAGGCGCCCACCACCATGCCTGGCTAGTTTGTTTGTATTTTTAGTAGAGACGGGGTTTCACTGTGTTAGCCAAGATGGTTTCAATCTCCTGACCTCGTGATCCGCCCACCTCGGCCTCCCAAAGTGCTGGGATTACAGGTGTGAGCCACCGCGCCCGGCCACTGGTATCCAGTTTCTACAATAGCCAGGCAGGACCCAGAATCCTCTAAGTTGTTTGTGACAGGCATTGGGAAAGCTAAAATTCCTCTCACTCTGTCAGGGTTAATACTCAGTCCTTTGGCTGAGATAATATGCACCCAAATACTTAACTTGCAGCAAGCATAGCTGAAGTTTGTCTTTGGACACTTTGTGTCCCTTGATGGCTGTTTGAGTAAATACAGACTATCTTCATGGGAGGAAGATGGTGTGTCTGAACAAAGGAGAAGGTTGTCTACATACTGAATGAGTGTTGAGCCCTGGGGGAAAATTAAATCCTCTAAATCAGCTTTTAGGCCGGGCGCGGTGGCTCAAGCCTGTAATCCCAGCACTTTGGGAGGCCGAGGCGGGCGGATCACAAGGTCAGGAGATCGAGACCACAGTGAAACCCCGTCTCTACTAAAAATACAAAAAAATTAGCCGGGCGTGGTGGCGGGCGCCTGTAGTCCCAGCTACTCAGGAGGCTGAGGCAGGAGAATGGCGGGAACCCGGGAGGCGGAGCTTGCAGTGAGCCGAGATCGCGCCACTGCACTCCAGCCTGGGCAACAGCGTGAGACTCCGTCTCAAAAAAAAAAAAAAAAAAATCAGCTTTTAATATTTGGGAAAAGTAAGTGGGACTTTCTGTATACCCTTGAGGCATTACAGTCCACATATATTGCCCTTCTTTCCAAGTAAAGGTAAACAAATACCGGCTGTCTGGATCTACAGGAATACTAAAGAAGGCACGGCAGAGATCTGCAGCTGAGAAATACTGGCTGGTAGTGAGTGTAGCTGATAGAAGGATATGTGGGTTGGGGATTATTGGGTGTCTGGGTATTGCGATATTACCTACTGTCCTCAATCCTGTATAAATGTCCATCCCCTCTGGCTTGTTTATTTTTGTTTTTGTTTTTACAGGGAATATAGGGCTGTTGCAGGGGCTTGTGCAGGGAATCGTGAGTCTCCTTCTCAGTTAATCTCGTATGGTGGGGCGATTCCATCTATAACTTCCCGTCATAGAGGATACTGTTTAAGGTTGGGGGGTTCTTCGGGTTTATCGCTACCTTTATTGGAGTGGCTGAGAATATTTTCCCTGTATCTGTATCTGACTGAGACTGTAACCTTAAGCAAATGCTTCACTTCCGGAGTTAACAGGAAGACTGGGGAAGCTAAAAGTTTTACTGTTTTCTGCTCTGTATTCCAATGTTCTCTCTTCTCTTCTAGTATTTCCTTCTCTCTCATTTCCCTTTCCCAGTCACAAGATGCTGTCTTAATATTACTAGTACTAAATCGTGGTGCATTGTCAGGACTTGTTTTTTCTTTCTGAGATGCAGTCTCCCGCTGTCGCCCAGGCTGGAGTTCAGTGACACAACTTTGGCTTACTGCAACCTCCGCCTCCCGAGTTCAAGTGATTTTCCTGCCTCAGCCTCCCAAGTAGCTGGGATTACAGGCATGCGCTACCACACCCAGCTAATTTTTGTATTTTCACTAAAGACGAGGTTCACCATGTTGGCCTGGCTGATCTCCTAACCTCATGTGAGCCACCTGCCTCGGCCTCCCAAAGTGCTGGGGTTACAGGCATGAGCAACTGTGTCTGGCTGTCAGGATGTTTTTTAATTTGATATTGTTAGTCCCTGGCTCCAATTCTAGAACAAGTTCACCTTTCGATGAAAAAGAGATATGAGCATTATGGATGTTGAGGAGATCACAGCCCAAACGACTGACAGGGGCTGCAGGCACATTAGAAACACAAGGGACCAACTAAGCATGTCACACTTGGAGCCCAGGGCGGGGGATCTGAACCCAAAGAAACGGGAAGGTTTAGGTTTAGACTTAAAACATGAGATAGTTTTATAGACACACCACCTTGTTCATTCTTTCATTACTCTGAGGTACGGGGTTTCTAAATTAGGTGGGATTTATAATAGATATAGTCACTGCCTGTGTCAATTCAGGCAGTTGGAAGCTCATGGTTTATCGTTATATTAATAATGATAAACATGTTTTTTATAATATATATAATATAAAACAGTATAATAATAAAGATAAACATATTATATTAATCTCTCCCAATGTGTCAGGGTAGAATATTTGGAGCAGTGAAGCCCCTGTACTTCCTGGGAGCACCCCTAGTCTTCCTGAGTTGCATTTTCTTGCCTTTTCTTTCATTTCAGCCTAATGCAATCCCTGTTTAGGTGTCCTGGTCTTTTACAGTAGTAACAGACTGGGAGGGAAGAGTCCTCAGACCTAAGAGCTTAAAATCTTTCTGGGCCTGAGATGTTTGAAAAGTTAATTGCTTTAACTGTAATGCATAACTTGGGCAATTAGTTTTTCCTTTTTATCACAGTGCAGGATAATTGGTCAGCTAAGTTAACTAGTTCATTAGTTCTGGCTGTGGCCCAATTTATCATGTTGCATTTTATAAGGGTGGCTAAATCATCAACTAGTCTAAGAAATTTGCATTTAATAATGTAGCATTTGTATTGTTTTCATAGCAATCAGCTGACATCCCACAATATTGTCTAAAAGTTTTATCAAAACGTGTGAAATAATCTAAAACTGATTCATTTGGGTTCTGGCAGCATTGTTGGATTTTATTGCAATCCACAACCCTTTGGGACACTGAAGGAATGATATTTAACAGAACAGTAGTTAGTTCCTGAGCATCTTTGCACCTGTCTTCAGGATTCTGGGAGGCTGGTTCGTTTGGTCTTCCTGGCCCTTTAGGGGTCAGGTCTGCTACAATGTCTGACCACTGTGTGTTTCCAGCCACTTAGCTTTAGCTTCTGAGACCAGTATGTGGACCAGCTGATAAAGGTCTGAACGACCTGGGTCATAGGTTCTGATAATGAGCTCAAACTCTTGAGCAAACCCAACTGGATCTTACAGGAGGCAGGAAATTCTTTGTGCTTCTCAACTCAGACGTTGACCAGGGTTCATAGACAATCACAGGGGTTCCCCTAACTGTTAACGGTTGTTCCCGAAACAGGTTGCTCATGAGAGACGTCCCTATGGTGTCCCCCTTTTCCACATCTTCCAGATGAGAGGCTGCCACTGGGGTTACCAGAGAATCGGCAGGAAGTTAGAGTCCCTACTGCCTTTGGTTCAGTGAGTGGCAGGCAAGGAGGAGAATATGGTAGATTGGAACCTGAAGGAAAAGGAGGGGAGAAGTCTGGTCCAGGAAGTTCAGAGGGGTAAGGGTAGAGTGGGGGTGTAGGTGGAGGTAAGGGAGGCACTAAGGGGGAAGGGATTTGGAGGATTTCTTTAAGAGAGATAAAAGATTATAGAGAGTTCTTAATTGGCAGTTTAAGTTATTTGTTGGCTTCCTGTAGCTACTTTCATGGTACCTAGAGAGTAGCAAGTGGGGGGAAAGATCCTTTAGGTATGCATAGAGAGATTTGGTATTCTCCAGGTACCATGAAAGTAGCTCTCCCATTCTGGTTTTTTAGTTTTTGTGCCCACATTTTCCATTCTGGTTTGCGGGCACACTAAATTGGGCATCTCAAAAGATCCCCATTTAGGCCTTTGTAACTTGGAATCTACTTTGGTTATAGTGGTCCACTTGGTTAAATACTTGCATGACGATTTGCCATAAGTATTTTGCGTGTACCCTGCCGGAGTTTCTAAAGGTGGAACTTCATGTTCCTCAGCTGCTGGGGTTTTAGCTAATTTAGAGGCCTCATTCCCTATAATTTAAGGTTCCCCTTCGGATTCAATCAAGTTGGGAAGTGTGTGAGATCCAAAGTGTGTTACTTGGGGACCTGGCTTTTCAGGGCCATTATTCCTTGAATCAGTTCAGTCCACCCTTGTTGCGGCTACCTGGTAAAGTGTGTCAGGGGCTCCAGGTGTGGGAGGGGTCAGCTCCTTATATGCACCCACCAGATGAGATTAGACCTTAAATACATTCTTCTGAGGGGAACCAGATGAGATTAGACCTTAAGTACTTTCTTCTGAGGGGAAACTAGATGAGATTAGACCTTAAGTACGTTCTTCTGAGGGGAAACCAGATGAGATTAGACCTTAAATACGTTCTTCTGAGGGAAACCAGATGAGATTAGACCTTAAATACGTTCTTCTGAGGGAAACCAGATGAGATTAGACCTTAAGTAGAACCAGATGCGATTAGACCTTAAGTACGTTCTTCTGAGGGAAATCAGATGAAATTAGACCTTAAGTACTTTCTTCTGAGGGAACCAGATGAGATTAGCCCTTAAGTACGTTCTTCTGAGGGAAACCAGATGAGATTAGACCTTAAGTACAGTCTTCTGAGGGGAACCGGCTCAAAGCTGCTGCACATCCTAAGGAGCTTTCCTCCCAGACACCTTCACATGATTCTCAGTCACCTGAGAATGCCCTGAAGGGCTGAGGGGAGTAAAGTGCTCTTATTTCCTTAGAAAATTCCACACTCATAACCTAGAGGGTTTGGAATTGGTCAAATCCGGTAGCGGAAAGGATTGAAACACACACACACAACCCAACAAGACGGAAACAACAAAACAGCTAAGCAAAACTAACAATGATCACACAACTTACCTGATTTCTGAGCACTCAAGTGTAAGCAGAAATTAACAACAGCGGGTTGTTAATGCTAACTTTAGTCATTTAAAAAGAATTTGTAAGACAAAATCCCAAACCAGTTCCTTACCTAGTGATAGGAGCCCAAGCGGAACAGTGCTCTCCACAGATGCAGAAGCAGACAGGCTGCCTTCCTTGATGGAAGCGAGTGGAAACTCCCAGGAAAAAAGGAGATTTTTTTTTTTTTTTTTGAACAGCAAATAAACCTCTGACCCCTAACTGAAAAACCCTGGAAGATCAGGGATCCCTGGAAAAAAGAGGTCCCAGATTTCAGCAAATTGTCCTATTGGTTTGGGCTACAAGGTGCCCAGACCAGTGCCAAGCACCAATAGGAGAGCTGCTACAGGCTGGGCCACCTTCACTCAGGTTCCCTTAGTGGTTACCAGATGTCAATCGAGAAAAATGATGAGACCAGTCTCAATCATTTTAGGAGGCTTATTTGCCAAAGGTAAGGACTCGTGCCTGGGAGACAGGTCTATACCTTTCTCCAAAGATTATTTCGAGGGCTCCAAATTTAAAGGGGAAAGGGTGGGATATTGAGAAGTACACAAATTCAAATAAGAGGAGGGTAGGGGAAAATAGCTATTTTCTTTGTCTGGTTCAGTGAATCTGCATTTTTTTTTTTTAACATAAGATGACAGACAAATGGGGCAGAGGAATCTGCATTATTACATAAGGTAACATAGACAAAACATAACAAAAGGGCAGGGGAACAATCAGATATGCAATTGAATACGGTAGGCAGGGGATGACTGCACCTGTGAAGATAAGCTATCGATTTACATTACCATGGCGAAATGTTAACAGAAACACCTTAGGGGAGAAATCTTGGAGCTCACCAGGAATTTCCTTGTGGGCAAAATATGGGGGAGGTGTGTAGGTTTTCATCGTGTAGCCCTCTTATTTAGGAACCAAAAGGGGAGGCAGGTTTGCCTGACCCAGTTCCCAGCTTAACTTTTCCCTTTGGCTTAATGAGTTTGGGGTGGCAAGATTTACTTTCCTTTCACAGTTTGTAAGCTGGGTCTGAGGGAGCCCTGGGTCTGGAGGGGCCCTGGGCCTGGGGGTGATGGTTGGGAATCCACCATCTTGTCTCACCACTGCCAGAGACACAGATGTGGCTTCTGTTCATAAGTCCCTATTAAATGTTTCTCTCTAAAGAACTAGATTTGCCAGGCTCTTTCTTTGGCTTCTCAGCTTCCTCTGACTTTGGGGCAGATTTGTATAGGCCTGGCCACTGAGGAACAATCACTAACGATTAGGAAAATGCAAATCAAAACCACAATATCATTTTATACCTACCAGGATGACCATAATACAAGGCTGTGAGAGGAAAGTATCTGGGGTCCCTTCAACCTGCCTCCCATTCTCATCAAAGTCATCTTTCTGCTCACTGAGACAGATGCACAGCTGACTGCCTCCTTTGGAAAGGCTGATCAGAAACTCACAAGAATGCAACTGCTCATCTCTCACCTATGTGTGACCTGGAGGCCCCCTTCCCTTTGAGTCTTCCTGCTCTTGCTTCAAGTTGTCCCGCCTTTCCAGACTGAACCAATGTTCTTCTTACATATATTGATTGATGTCTCATGTCTCCCTGAAATGTATAAAACGAAGCTGTGCCCCGACCACCTTGGGTGCATGTTATCAGGACCTCCTGGGGGCAGTGTCACTGGTGCATCCTCAACCTTGGAAAAATAAACTTTCTAAATTGAGACCTGTCTCAGATTTTCGGGTTCACAAGGTACATAAATAACAAGGGCAAGAATGTGGAAAAATTGAAACCCTCATACATTGCTGGTGAGAATGTAAAATGGTGTAGCCACTTTGGAAAACAATTTGGCAATATTTAAAAATGTTAAACAGTTACCACATGAAAACTGAAGTCCACACAAAACCTTGTACATGAATGTTCATAGCAGCATCACTCATAATAGTCAAAAAATGCAAACAACCCAAATGTCAACTGATGGATAAAATGTAGTATATCCATATAATGGAATAGTTTTTGTTTTATTTAATGAAATATTCATCAGCAATAAAAAAGAACTAGCTGCTGTTGTCTGCTATAATGTGGACCTTGAGAACATTGTTACATGAAAGCAGTCACAAATGACTCCATGTTTTGTGTTTCCATCCATATGAAACGTCTAGAACAGATAAATCTATAGAGGCAGAAAACAGATTGGTGGCTGCGAGGGGCTGAGGGAATGGAAGTGGGAAATGACTGTTTATGGGTATAGGGTTTCTTTTCGGGATGATAACATTCTCCTAAAATTAGATTGTGGTATTGGTTCCACAACACTGAAAAACCACCTCACCTTAAATTGGTGAATTTTATAGTACATGGATTAGATCTCAACAAAAACTTTTATTGAAGAAAAGATTTATCTGGAGATGGAGAGTGATGATGGTTGCATAGTATGAATATACTTAATGTCCTTAAAAATTAAGGTGATAAATCTTGTTATAAATAACAATAAAAAATGAGTTTCAATAAATTATTTGGGAACATCTGCATCTTATGCCTTAGCTTGGAACAACTTTCCTGTGAATAAAATGCTTGTGATGTGTTAAGCAACTGTGTTTATATCTGACATGAGTGACTTCCAAAATGACGGTAAGGAATTTTTTAGAAGTCAATAGCCTGACCTTAATAAGGGCTCAGATTTCTCTGGCGTGTACCTTGTGCCAATGAAGTACAGGATATTTTGTTTTTTCATCCCATCTCACGGATGAGGAAACTGAAGTTTATTGAGGTAACTTATGCAAGGCACAGATGAACCTGAACACACCGTTATGTAACTAAAACCCTCACTGTTAACCACTATGCTTATATTCTGTGCCTCTCTGCTTTACTTAATTATAAAATGAAAGAGATTTAGATGATCTCTAATATCCTACCAACCTGAAATTCTTGTTTCATTACAAGAAAGCATTTCGTATATAATTGGGAACTATTCTGTATTATGTAAAAAGTTTAACCTGGCAGTGAGCTGCACTTGTGATTCTATTTAAATTGTGGGTGCATATTATCAAAGCACCTTATGGTGCTGTGTCCCAGAGGAAACCAAACACGGAACCCATTTCAATCCCCAGGCCAGCAGGCTCCTCAGACTGCAGTTCTCACTATGCCACAGCCCATCTGAGAGACACCACAGCATCTGCATAGTGATTTTTTGTTGTCATTGTTTTTGAGATGGAGTCTCACTGTCACCCAGGCTAGAGTGAAGTGCTGCGATCTCAGCTCACTGCAACCTCCATCCCCCGGGTTCAAGCGATTCTCCTGCCTCAGCCTCCCGAGTAGCTGGGATTATAGGCGCGCGGCACCACGCCCGGGTAATTTTTTTGTATTTTTAGTAGAGACGGGGTTTCACCATGTTGGTCAGACTGGTCTTAAACTCCCGACCACAGGCGATCCACCGGCCTCGGCTTCCCAAAGTGCCGGGATTACAGGCCTGAGCCACCGCGCCCGGGCATGATTTGTTGTCAATTTGTCATCCAAAGGACCACCAGGATGGCTGGATAGTAGACAAGAGTTTTACTGTCAATGTCAGTTTGCAAACCAGGGGGAGTCTCTAACATGAACCCAAAGTGCTCTCTCAGAAGAACAGAGATTAGAGGTTTTATTTTAAAAAGAGAAATATTATTTCTCTTGGAGAAAGTTCATAGGCACCAGTAAGGGTCTGGGGAGCGAAGCCGGGGGAGCCAGATCAGTCCTGGAGGTGCAAGTTATGCTGAAGCTATGCAATAAAACTGGCTTCAGGTCGGGCGCGGTGGCTTCCTCCAGTAATTTCAGCGCTTTGGGAGGCCGAAGCGGGCGGATCACTTGAGGTCAGGGGTTCGAAACCAGCCTGGCCAACATGGTTAAACCCCGTCTCTACTAAGTACAAAAAAACTAGCCGGGCTGGCGCCTGTAGTCCCAGCTTACGGGGAGGCTGAGGCAGGAGAAGCGCTTGAACCCGGGAGGCGGGGGCTGCAGTGGGCCGAGATCACGCCACTGCACTCCAGCCTGCGCGACAGAACGAGACAACGTCTCAAAAAAAATTTTTTTTCTTTATAAAAAGACAAAAACTCTGGTTTCGGGTTACAACAGGCAGCTCAGCAGCCGGCCTGACGGTGACATTCCTCAAGGACGGCCTGCCCAGTGCTTCCCCCCACCCCGCTGCTCGGCTCTGCCGTGGCTGGGTATGGCAACAACGACACATTTTTATGGTCAAGTTTCACAAATGACACACACGAACCGTCTCGCTAACACACAGCACAAACGATGACCCGAAACAGACACCAGAAAGGAAAAAAACGAGCCGCAGTGCCGGGCATGCCGGGCCTTTCTGAAGACGTCCCCATCCGTGGCTGGAGGACAGCCCGGGCGGCGGCGGGCGGCCTCGGGGCGGGTGCGTCGGGGCAGGGCACGGCGAGCCCGGGGCTTCTCAGGACCACCAGGCCGCCTGGACGCTGGGGAGGAACCCCCACTCCGACGCCGGCTAGGAGGGCACCAACCGCGCTCCACCGTGGCCAGGTCGCCGCCGCTCCCGCCGGCCAACGACAAGCTAGCGCGGCGTCTGTACGCGCGTGACGTCAGCACGCACGGCGCCAGCCCGTGCGCATGACGTCAGCACGCACGGCGTCGGTGCGTGCGCGCCCAGAGGTTCCGCCCGGCGGCAGTGCCAGCGGAGCTTGCGGGTGTGGGTGGGACCGGGTTTCGGCTGTGGGCCCGGGGGCGGCGGGGGCCGCGGAGTGAGGGGCCGGCTGAGCCCACCACCTCGCTGGGCCCTCCCTGGCGCCCGGCCTCGGGCGGCGGCGAGCGCGCGGGTCGCCATGTCGTACATGCTCCCGCACCTGCACAACGGCTGGCAGGTGGACCAGGCCATTCTCTCCGAGGAGGACCGCGTGGTCGTCATCCGCTTCGGCCACGACTGGGACCCCACCTGCATGAAGATGGACGAGGTCCTATACAGCATCGCCGAGAAGGTAGCGCGCCGGGCCCTCCCGCCCTGCTGGCTGTGCTTCCGCAGCGGCCCCGCGCCTCTGCCCCGCCGGCCTCGCCTGGGGGCGCGAGCCGTTCCCCGAGGAGGGGCCGCGGCGCGGTTGTCCGGGCGATTCCTTCCCGCGCTGCGGGCGAGCGCTCTCGGGGACTGTGCCGGCGTTTCGCGCCTTTTTCTGCAGGGAGCTCCTGTAGTTGTTCACGTTTTAAAGGGTTTATGATCCCCCTCCCCTCGAAGGAATTCATTATTTCTGTTGGTAAGGCGTTTTTCCCAATCTTACAGTGCAGTGAACAAAGTAACACTTGCAGGTTTTGAGAGCGCAGATCCTTAATTTAAAAGGATGCCCTTTTCTGGTGCCCTGTTTGTTTGTTGTATGTGTAAAGCAGAACTTTCATGTTAATAGCATAAGAAATCCTGTTTTTCTGTTGGTGTTTTCTTCCACCGCGCTTTTTGTAAGTCATGTGATTTATAGCTTAGAGTGATTAAGATGCAGAAAACATCGGGAGAAAATAGAACTATGCTTTGTTGGAACTAGTTTTCTGAATTTCTAATATTAGTACATTGAGTGGCCTTGGCACTTACTTGCTGACAATAAAAGTTGTGGGACACTATAACCAGGTTTCATTCTTTTTCTGTGGTTCCTCACAGCAATTTTAGGATGGCGTTTATTTAGGTTTTGCAGCTGTAGCAATAGGGCAAAGGGCACAAATACTAGGGTGTTAATAAAATATTTGCCATATTAATTTTCCGTAAGTAATTTGAGCGGTTATTCATTTTGATGAAGAGTAAAAGTAACATTGAAGCTATCTTTTCTTTCACAGATGCTAAAGTAGGCTGGGTTAAAATAACTCCTTTGAGTAAAGAGTAACAGATATAAAGACATTTTATATTGAGGAAAGGAAAGACTGTCTGGCCTGCCATTTATTAATTCTTGCTATTTCTTATTTAGTAGGAGAGGTGTGATGTTAGGAACTGTTGTTATATTTTAGTTATTACAAGAATCTCTTGGAGTGCTTACTAAAATGCATCTGTGATTCTGAGTCTATGGGTGTGGGGTGAAGTCCAGCAATGGCTTTTTAAAGAAGCCCCTCAGGGAATTCTGATGTGACCTGACCTTGAACCACACACTCAGAAACCCTTCCATGGGGGTCAGGGACAGAGGCGGAGTGCTTTATTACCAGCCATCTCCCAGCCTCTTCCTCTTGGACAGCAGGACACTGAGGACTTGAGGAGCTGCCTAGGGAATCAGGAGAGCAGCAGTTCTCTCACACTGGGGCTTCTGCCAGCCAGGGATTAGAGATGATGAGTGAGGCAGTGCCAGCACATCAGCTTTTCATTGCTTGACTTGTAGTGGACAAGGGCAGATACTGGAAATCCAGCGAAGAATTGACGAAGAGCAGTTTCCCAATAAGTAAATCACTGCTTGTAAATCACTGACTTTGAGTTACGAGTTCTAGAATCTTTCACTGTTCTACCTTGCAGGTGGTGGCATAAACATCAGCTGGTGTTCAGATCCTGCTGCCGGCAGCTCGAGGCTAGGATGGCTGGCGATGTGAGGGCCTTTGTCTCATCACATCCAGGCAGAGCTCAGCAAGATGCTCTTAGCTAGGAAACAGATTTTATGTGTTAATGTAAGTGTTAGGGTCTTTGCCAGATTTGCTCTTTTTTTCCAATTCCTTTATGTCCGATTTCTTTGTTATTACAGAATGAATCACTGTATCACTAGTGGACACACACTTAAGGACAGTTGAAATGGGCTCACTTTGGGGTATTTTTTTTTTTTTTTTGGTCTTTTAAAATAGTTTGATTTTTGTTTCTGTCCAAAAATTTGGATTGCTTTATTAATAAACTTTTAATGCAAATATTATAGTATAATTATTAAAAGCGCAAACCTAGGCCAGGCACGGTGGTTCATATCTGTAATCCCAGCACTTTGGTTGGGAGGCTAGTGTAGGCAGATCACTTGAGCCCAGGAATTCGAGACCAGCCTGGACAATATGGTGAAACCCGTTCTCTACTAAAAGTACAAATGCCAGACGTGGTGGCACATGCCTGTAGTCCCAGCTACTTGGGAGGCTGAGGTGGGAGAATCACCTGAGCCCGGGAAGTCAAGGCTGCAGTGAGCCATGATTATACCACTGAACTCCAGCCTGGGCAACAGGAGTGAGACCCTGTCTCCAAAAATAAGTGCAAACCTGAAATGCATTAAAAGACTATTCGTGTTTTATTTTCTTCTTAGTATATGGGCAAAATATGACTTTCTAATTCTGGAAGCTCTTTTGGGGAAACTCAACAGAAATTTTTGAAATGTAAGATTTTAGTATAAAGAACAATATAACTATTTAAAAATTTCCCTGTGCAGAAATGGCAGATAATGGAGAATCTTCCTTATCTTGTTAAGAGTCCTGTCGATGTCCCAGCTGTTTTAAAGTGAGTAACAGTTGCAGATGTTCGGCTGGACTTGATACGATTTTTTCCTGGATGTGTTGTATTGATCTGCTGCTTCCACAAGGCCCACTGGCCTCATGCTGGGTTAGAGCTGAGCTGTGAACTTCAGGAAGAAAGTTAGTCTGGAAACAGAGCTACACTTAAATATTTCACAGGTGCCTACAGTTTGCTAATAAGTGTGGGGCAATTCATTTGATAAAGTGATAATAATAAAGTTTTCAGCTGGGCACTGTGTCGCACGCCTGTGGTCCCAGCACTTTGGGAGGCCGAGGTGGGTGGTTCCCTTGAGCCCAGGAGTTTGAGAACAGCCTGGGCAACATGGTGAAACCTTGTCTGTACAAAAAGTGCAAACATTAGCTGGGCGTGGTGGCCTGCGCCTGTGGTCTCAGCTACTCGGTAGGGCAAGACGGAAGGGTATGAGTCCAGGAGTTCGAGGCTGTGACAAGCTATGATTGCGCCACTGCATGCCAGCCTGGGTGACAGAGCGAGACCTTGTCTCAAAAAAAAAAAAGAGTTTTCTATTTAGCAGCTGATATTATGCAGTTTTGAAGCCAGACAATTTCGTGTACCTTTGAGCTGTCTTTCCATTTTGTAGGGACACTGTCACAGCAGTGCTTTGGGGTTCACTGTCACCTAAATCCCATGATGGGTGAGAAGACTGAATGGGATATTTAAGTTTTGTGTTAAAAAGCCCACGCAGATAGAGTTTAAAGTAGCGTCAGTGAGCTGGGCACTGTGGCAAGTGCCTATAACCCCAGCTACTCAGGAAGCTCAGATGGGAGATGAGCTCAGGAGGTCAAGGCTGCGGTAAGCTATCATCGTGCCATTGCACTCCACCCTGGGTGACAGAGCGAGACCCCATCTCTAAAAACAAAACAAAAAAATTCCTCAGTAATATTATTGACTCATGATAGTACTTTTTTTTTTTTTGAAACAAGAGTCTTCTTGTGTTGTCCAGGCTGGAGTGCAGTGGCACGATCTCGGCTCACTGCAACCTCAGCCTCCCGAGTAGCTGGGACTACAAGCCTGCACCACCACCACGCCCTGCTAATTTTTGTATTTTTAGTAGAGATGGGGTCTTGCCATATTGGCCAGGCTGGTCTCAAACTACTGGCCTCAAGTGAGCCAGTCACCTCGGCCTCCCAAAATTCTGGGATTACAAGTGTGAGCCACCATGCCTGGCCCATGATAGTATATTCAAATAAATTGTGTATAAGGCAGATATATATTTATGGAACTTCATAGGAGCCATATTAGGGGGTCTATCTTAAGTATCACATTAAGGATCACAGAATGCCCATTGAACCAGTGAGAGTCAACACTCAGCTAGATGAGGAATCTTGTAGAAACTAACAGAATGGACATTTTTGGTGTTTCCTCTGGATTTTTGTCTCTGGATAAAAAACAGCCTTGTAGCTAGCAACAAAGTATGAGGGGTAGTAATGAGCGGTGGCTGAGGGTGCAGACTCTAGCTAGGCTCTTGGCACTTCATAACTGCATGAGCGTTACGAACTTGGCTCTGCGTGTCGCCTTACGTGTGTAAAGGGGATACTCGTGTGTAACTCATAGGGTTGTAGTGGGATTAATAAAGGTTTCTGGGGTACTCCTGTCACATAGGCAGTAATGCCACTGTTACTACTACGACTGCTTCTCTCACATTGCTAAGTTTGCAAGAGTTACTGTGAGAGCTGATTAAGGCAAACATTAATTTTAGAAAATCAAGTTATTCAGTTTTTTTATGGCTTTGACATGAATTACCTAAAAATGTAAAAATCAACGCTCTGGAAATTTGTTGTGCTAACAACTACCCAGAACACTTTTCCAGAATTTCAGGCATTTTCTCAGCTGGTCGAGGGACTCCACACCAAAGTGTAGACCAGTGGTGGGTGTCATGTGCCAGCCTTTAGCCGTGTGTTTTGTAGAGTTATTTCATTGGAACTTGGCAGGTGGACTTAGAGGCATGTGGAAGAACTGCTGAGCACTTTAATTGCTGACTTGCCTAAAGAAGAAGCATGCTTATGAGGTGTGTAGGCAAGAGAGTTGGAAAAGATACTTACAATTGTAGGGGATCAAAGAATTTAAAAATAATTTGAGGCCAGCGCGGGAGCTTACACCTGTAATCCCAGCAGTTCAGGAGGCCGGGGCAGGCGGATCATCTGAGGTCAGGAGTTTGAGACCAGCTTGGCCAACATGGCGAAACCCCATATCTACTAAAAATACAAAACTTAACCGGATGTGGTGGTGGGCGCCTGTAATGCCAGCTACTCGGGAGGCTGAGGTGGGAGGATCTCTTGAGGCTGGGACACAGAGGTTGCAGTGAGCCAAGATCTTGCCACTGCACTCCAGCCTGGTTGACGAAGTGAGCCCTGTCTAAAAAAGAAAAGAAAAAGCTGCCTTTGTTGAGGAAGTCACAGGATGACTTGGCAGAGCAGTGTGGCTGCACTCACCCAGCTCCTCCAAGTGCTTGACTACCGTGGAAATGTCGCCACCAGCAGATGCTGCTGGATGTTTGCTGATGTTTGCCCTCAGCTCGTGCTCCTCCAGTCACGCCACAGACACCATTTCACCAAGAAAAGGCGGGGGGTGAGGGGGCTGGGGAGCTCCCCTCTACCTGCCCCTTCCAGCCTCTCCTGTCTCAACTCCCGAGTCCCACAGCAACTTGCCTCTCTCTCCATAGCCACGCCTCTTGAAAGTTGTCCACACTGAAGACCTCTGTTCCTCAGTCCTTCAGCCCCTTCAGTGTCCCCGTCCCATCCCGTCCCCTCTGGCAACCTCTCTGGGGCACTCGGCACAGCTTCCGGGAGTCTCCTGCCTTAGTTTCTGAGGCTGCCTCCTTGGCATCCCTTTCCTGCCCCCAACTCTACAGTGGGCATCTGTGCTCACTCCCAAGCCTTTCCTGGCACCTGCCGCCCTGGCTGGGGTCACTGCTGGATGTAGGTGGCGGCGCTAAGGTAGCTCTCTCCAGCCCAGTCACTCCCTGGAGGGCCTTTTTCTCTGGATGTCCCTTAGTTTTCTCAAACTCAGTGTGTACAAAACTGAACCCTTCAATCCCTGCTTTCTTAGAAGTAAATACATGGCCCAGAATCCCAAGCAGTAAAGGCCCTCTGTGGGCCAGTCCACCTGCGCATCTGTCCCCACTGTCCTGCACCTCTGCTGCCTTGCCCTGGTTGGTGCTGGATCTGAGACCTGGCTGCTGTTCTTGTGTCTTTCTCTTTACACATGGAATTCTCTAAGGACATATTTTCCCTGCCACCCCATAACCACGCCACTGCCCCGTCTCCTGTGGGTAGGCTAATTCTGTCATGGCTTGGTGGAGGATCTGTCATCCGGAGTTCAGGCTTTGGAGCCAGACAGGGTGCATCTTAGCTCTGCCCCTTCCCCATGCAGTGGTTGGGCATCACTCACGTGACCTTTCTGAGCCTGAATTCCATCGCCTAAACCATCAGTGACATCTATTTAGAGGTGTTGAAAGAATTAGAATCCATGAGTGAGAAGTGCCTCATACATAGTGGATTCTCAAGTAAATGTTCATGAAACTGGTCTGTGGTGAAATCAGAGGATATTCAAATTCTCATAGCACATGAGCTTTAGGTGGTAGTTTGCTTCTGTTAGAATTCTCGGGGTTAGATGCAGTGGGCCGGAGCCTGAAGGCAAAAGGAGAGTCACATTTGTATCTTTAAAGCTTTAAAGTTACGTTTACTCAGTTGCCCTCTGATTATTACTGTTGTTTTTGTTGTTATTTTGAGAAGGAGTCCCGCTCTGTCCTTCAGGCTGGACTGCAGCGGCATGATCTCAGCTCACTGCAATCTCCACATCCTGGATTCAAGTGATTCTCCTGTCTCAGCCTCCCAAGTAGCTGGGATTACAGGCATGCACCACCACACCCAGCTAATTTTTGTATTTTTAGTGGAGACAGGGTTGCACCGTGGTGGCCAGGTTGGTCTCGAACTCCTGACCTCAAGTGATCCACCTGCCTCAGCCTTCCAAAGTGCTGGGATTACAGGCGTGAACCACCATGCCCGGCCCTGTGCTCTGCTTATTAAATGCCTACAAATTGTTAAAAACCACAGATGGTTACAATATTTACTATTTTTTATGTGCAAGAAAAAAGATGATAAAAATTTGTTGTGACCTTTCTTTTTTCTAAAGTACACAATTTACAACCCTGTCCAAATGATATTTATTATTTGCATGGTGATTCCATAAGTTAATGTAATGTTACTGGTATTTCCTGTATCTGTCCCTGAGCAAGGCATTGAAGGGATAAAAATGAAATATTATTTTGACTTTCCTAATGCCTGTGACCATTTATTTTGTTGGTGTATTTATTTTAGCTTCTGTAGGGAAGTATTTTAAGTCAAACCAAAAGACAGTTTATTAGTTTACCATGAAAATAAAGCCGGTTTCTGGCAACCTGGCCAACACGTTCTCACCTGGGCACTGCAGGAAACCAGAGTTTCAGAAATGGGCGTTGTCAGAGTGACTGTACTCAGAGGGGCCCATGTCTAATGCAGGCATCGCTTTGGCATTTTGAAAGCACATGGACGGCGAGGCACACGCTCCTGCAGTGGGCCGTGTGCCAGAGTTCCGATACGGTTTTCTTCACCAAAGCTGAAGGGCGGTGGAGTCCGTGTGAAGTGTGGGCTTTCTCACTGCCCGTTTCCCCACCCTGCTCCATGGTTTACATTTCCATCTTAATGTTTTTTTTTTTTGTTTTTTTTGAGACGGAGTCTCGCTCTGTCGCCCAGGCTGGAGTGCAGTGGCCGGATCTCAGCTCACTGCAAGCTCCGCCTCCCGGGTTTACGCCATTCTCCTGCCTCAGCCTCCCGAGTAGCTGGGACTACAGGCGCCCGCCACCGCGCCCGGCTAGTTTTTTGTATTTTTTAGTAGAGACGGGGTTTCATCGTGTTAGCCAGGATGGTCTCGATCTCCTGACCTCGTGATCCGCCCGTCTCGGCCTCCCAAAGTGCTGGGATTACAGGCTTGAGCCACCGCGCCCGGCCTCCATCTTAATGTTTTAAAAATATTTCCTAAAGTAGAGAATAGAGTGAACCCTCTGTTCCTATTGTTTGACTTCAACAATTGCTGGTATTTTGCTGGTCTTGTGTTTTCTAACCCCTCATTTTTTTAGGCTGCATGTTTCATGCAAATCCTGAATATCATTATTTCACCTGCAAATTACAGTCAGGTTGTCAGAATTGGTTTTGTATGAGGAAATGCTGTGCATATCCCATTGGTTTCCCGTGACTGCTGTGACAGGACGCTGCAAGCCGAGGGACTTAAAACAACAGGAGCTTGTCTCACAGTCTGTGCACCAGAGCCCAGAATCGAACTTGTCTCACAGTCCGTGCACCACAGCCCAGAATCGAGGTGTTTTCCATACTGGGCTCTCTCTGAAACCCGCCAAGGAGAGTCCTCGTATGTCTCGCAGTTTCTGGTGCTGCCAGCAGCCTCTTGCAGCTCCTAGGCTTGTAGACGGCTCTGCAGTCCTCGGTGCCCCCAGGGCCTCCTGTCCCTGTGTCTTCATGGTGCCATTTTCCTGTAAGGACACCAGTCACACCAGATTAGGGGCCCACCTACTCCAGTATGACCTCCTCGCTTACCGTTTCCAAATTAGCCATGCTGTCAGTACTGGGCTTAGGACTTCAACTGTTTTGGGGACATAGTTTAACTCATAACACATACAAGTGACTACAAGCTTCTAAAGGGCATTGAATTAGTATTTATAAAGAGCCTTTAAAATGTCATATCCTTTGTTCCAGAATTTTAGGAATTTGTCCTTAGGAAATAATGAAGTATGTATACAAATTTAAGGGGGAAAATATTCACAGGTGAATAATTGATATTAATGAAAAATCAGAGAGTAACAGAAGAATGGTGTAGGAGGCTCTTCTCGCATTGCTATAAAGAAATACATGAGACCGGGTAACTTATGAGAAAAGAGGTTTAATTGGCTCACAGTTCTGCAGGCTGTACAGGAAGTATGGTACCGGCATTTGCTTCTCGGGAGGCCTCAGGACCTTCCAATCATGGCAGAAGGCAAAGGGGAACAGGGACGTCGCACGGTGAAAGCTGGGGCGGAGTGTCACACACTTAAACAACCTCAGCTCACTACCCCAGGACATCACCAAGAGGATGACGCTCAACCATTGATGAGAAATCCATCCCATGATCCAGTCCCCTCCCACCAGGCCCCACCTGCAACCCTGGGAGTTACGTTTCAACCTGAGATTTGGGTAGGGACAAATATCCAAGCTATATCAAATGGTGAAGTAATGGCATAGCCGTTTGATGAATCATGCGGCCACAAAAGTTTTCCGTTTTTGGAAAGTAGGTAATGTATGTAAAAGAATGCTCATAATTGGCCGGCAGGGTGGCTCACGCCTGTAATTCCAGCACTTTGAGAGGCTGAGGTGGGTGGATCACCTGTCAGGAGTTTGAGATCAGCCTGGCCAATATGGTGAAACCTCATCTCTACTAAAAATACAAAAATTAGCCAGATGCACTAGCACGCACCTGTAATCCCAGCTACATGGGAGGCTGAGGCTGGAGAATAGCTTGAACCCAGGAGGTGGAGGTTGCAGTGAGCCAAGATCGTGCCACTGCACTCCAGACTGGGTGACAGATCGAGACTCTGTCTCAAAAAAAAAGAAAGCTCGGCTGGGCGCGGTGGCTCAAGCCTGTAATCCCAGCACTTTGGGAGGCCTAGACGGGCGGATCACGAGGTCAGGAGATCGAGACCATCCTGGCTAACACGGTGAAACCCCTTCTCTACTAAAAAATACAAAAACTAGCCAGGCGAGGTGACGGGCGCCTGTAGTCCCAGCTACTCGGGAGGCTGAGGCAGGAGAATGGCGTGAACCCGGGAGGCGGAGCTTGCAGTGAGCTGAGATCCAGCCACAGCACTCCAGCCTGGGCCACAGAGCGAGACTCTGTCTCAAAAAAAAAAGAAAAGAAAGCTCATAATTAAAGCAGGATACAAAATATTGTACGATCACAATATGACCACAGTTTGCTATGTCTGAACAGAAATAGTATAAGCAAAATATATCTATAAGAAAGGGGGGAAAGAATATAGTAAAAAAAGTGCAAGGCGTGGTGGCTCGTGCCTGTAATTGCAGCACTTTGGGAAGCCAAGGCAGGCGTATCACTTGAGTCCAGGAGTTCAAGACTAGTCTGGGCAACATGGCAAAACCCTGTCTCTACAAAAAATACAAAAATTAGCCAGGTGTGGTGGTACGTGCCTGTAGTCCCAGCTACTTGGGAGGCTGAGATGGGTGGATCGCTTGAGCCCAGGAGGCAGAGGTTGCAGTGAGCCAAGATCTTGCCACTGCACTCCAGCCTGGGCAGCAGAGCCAGACCCTGTCTCCGAAAAAAAGATAACAGCAATCACCCCTGGGTGTTGGGATTGGAGGTGATTTTATTTTCTTTTTATTTTTCTGGCTTTTCTTTTTTTTTTTTTTTTTTTTTTTTTTTTGAGACGGAGTCTTGCTCTGTAGCCCGGGCTGGAGTGCAGTGGCCGAATCTCAGCTCACTGCAAGCTCCGCCTCCCGGGTTTACGCCATTCTCCTGCCTCAGCCTCCGGAGTAGCTGGGACTACAGGCGCCCGCCACCTCGCCCGGCTAGTTTTTTGTATTTTTTAGTAGAGACGGGGTTTCACTGTGTTAGCCAGGATGGTCTCGATCTCCTGACCTCGTGATCCGCCCGTCTCGGCCTCCCAAAGTGCTGGGATTACAGGCTTGAGCCACCGCGCCCGGCCTTTTCTGGCTTTTCTAAATCTCTGATAAACTTGCAGTTAAAGAAGAAATAACAGGAAATGTGTTTTATTGGGGTATTATTAGTATTTGCAAGTGTTCAAACCTAACTGCAGGAAAATGATGGCAGGATTCTACAGGCATATTTTAGAGCAGCTGTGAGATGCATGTAACTATGTAAAGGTTCGTATAGATGATTACTAGATCAGCATAAATGCTATATCTGTGGACGTTTTCTGCAGGACTTTCATAACTTGTCACCTGAGTGAAATTTAATTCCTAGGCAATTCTGGGAAATGGTGGCATGAGGCAGAAGGAGCCAGTGGCCAGTCCTGAAGTGTTCTGGGAAACGGTGGCGTGAGGTGGAAGGAGCCGGTGGCCAGGGTCCCGGCTATGATTGCACCACTGTGCTCTGTGGACGACAGAGTGAGACCCTGTCTCAAAAAAAAACAAAACAAAAGTTGCCCTGATCCACACAAATTCTTGGTTTTGTTTTTATAAATGTGCTTTTATAAAGTGAAAGCCAAAGTGTTCTGTTATTTCAGTTTTTTTTTTTTTTTAATCTCCTTTTAGGTTAAAAATTTTGCAGTTATTTATCTTGTGGATATTACAGAAGTACCTGACTTCAACAAAATGTATGAGTTATACGATCCTTGTACTGTCATGTTTTTCTTCAGGTATGTTATTTTAAAGTCGTTATTGAAACTGAATATTGTCAGTTTGGAAGTTTAATGTAACCAAGATCTCTTTATTTTATTTTGAAGGAAGTTGGTTCTACAGTCATATCCCAATAGCATTTGTATCACCAGGCAATCAGTGTGAATCTTTTAAATAATTTTCAAAGTAACAATTCTAGTTTTAGCATTTATTTAATAACAAATTATCCTTTTGAAATAACTTTGCTGGGAAACTAGGTAAAGTGTAATTCAATGAAAGACATTCTTACTGACATTTTAGATACCTTGAACTAATCTGTTCATCAAAAATGTGTTGTAAAATCACGAATTTAGGCCGGGTGCGGTGGCTCACGCCTACAATCCCAGCACTTTGGGAGGCTGAGGTGGGTGGATCACAAGGTTAGGAGTTCGAGACCAACCAGGCTAAGATGGTGAAACCTCGTCTCTACTAAAAATACAAAATTAGCCAGGCGTGGTGGTGCATGCCTGTAATTTCAGCTACTGGGAGGCTGAGGCAGGAGAATCACTTGAACCTGGGAGGTGGAGGTTGCAGTGAGCCGAGATTGCGCCATTGCACTCTGCCTAGGCAACAAGAGCAAAACTCCGTCTCAAAAAAAAAAAAAAAAAAACCTAATTTATTAAATACGATATCGACTTTAGTGTCCTTTTTTATATCTAAGAGGAACACCTGAACTGAATTACTTTGCTTATAAATACAAGATTATTTTATCAGCCCAGAAATTTCATTTTGGAAATTTAATGGGGAAGGAAATCACCATCTGATGCTGTTTTTGCTTGTTTAGTTACCATAGAGGTTGGTGAATTAGCTGCATGAGCATTAACCGTTCTCCAAAAGTGGAGCCTCCTGCTTGGTCAGGAAGGTCAGGTGGGTTGTACAGGGTGTGTATTAGTTTCATAGTCTTTGTAACAAATTAGCACACATTGAGCAGCTTAAATCACCCCCCTTTTCAGAGCTCACAGCTCTGTAAGTCAGACATCCAGGCAGGGCCCGCTGGATTCCTGCTCAGGGTCTCCCAAGGTCTGAACCATGGGCCAGGTGCTTCTCTGGAGCGTCTGAGGGGCTTGTTTGGGTTGTGGGCCGAATCCAGCTCTTCGTGGTGGAGAGTCTGAGATCTGCTTCCTTGCTGCTGTTACCTGAGGCCACGCTGCTGCTAGAGACCTCATCACCCTCAAAGCCAGCACCGGCATGCCGGCACGGTGAGGTATTTTCTTTTTTTTTGTTTGTTTGTTTTTTGAGACGGAGTCTCGCTCTGTCGCCCAGGGGCCGGATCTCAGCTCACTGCAAGCTCTGCCTCCCGGGTTTACGCCATTCTCCTGCCTCAGCCTCCCGAGTAGCTGGGACTACAGGCGCCCGCCACCTCGCCCGGCTAGTTTTTTGTATTTTTTAGTAGAGACGGGGTTTCACCGTGTTAGCCAGGATAGTCTCGATCTCCTGACCTCGTGATCCGCCCGTCTCGGCCTCCCAAAGCGCTGGGATTACAGGCTTGAGCCACCGCACCCGGCCATGTTGAGGTATTTTCACACAAGTTCTCTGACTTCCTGAAAAGTTCTGCCTGAGAAAATGCTCTGGTTTTAGAGGACTGTGATTAGATTAGACTTGCCTAAATAATCCAGGATAATCACCTTGTTTTATTGATTTATTGAGATGGAGTCTCACTCTGTCACCCAGGGTGGAGGGCAACGGTGCCATCACAGCATCCTTGAACTCCTGGCTTCAAGCCATCCTCTCGCCTCAGGCTGCCAAAGTGTGAGGCACTGCCGCGGTTCTGGGCATCGGGATACGCTCCCCTGGACATGCCTTAGGCTTCCTAGGCACCTCCTGTTTGGTGAGAAGATCTGTGAGGTGCACCTGCATTTCTTGTGAACTTTTGATCTTTCATAGGTTTCAGCAAAGGTTGCGTGGCCGACCCTCATCCTTTCCTCTGCTGTGCGTTCAGCAGCCATTTCTGAGTTTCAGCACCTTTGGCCATCCGGAGAGGCTCAAGAATTTATTCCTTTTGTTAACAGTTCTTACACGAATTTGCCTGTTTCCTCTCTTGAAGGCAGCACTTCCGAGACTTTGCTTGGAAGTTTCCGCAGCTAAATATCCCAAGTGTGTTGCTTTTGAGCTCTGATCTCCCATAACTGCGGACCCTGTGTCCCTGTTCCTTGGCCACTCTGTAACGGGGTCCCCTTTGCTCCGTTTCCCAGTAACGCACTCCTCACTTCCTTCCGAGCCCGCACCAGGCATTCCTAAAGTCCATATTCCTGTTAACAGCCTGTTTGAGGCAATAGAGGCCTTTTCTAATTCTTCAGGTGAGAACAGGGAGGGCCGTCTTAGGTCTGTGCCCCCCACAGCGTGCAGTGGAGGCCAGCCTGGGGCTGGAGATGCTGTGAGGGGCAAGGAGGCTGCAGGGAACAGCCTTGGATGGAGGCTGTAGCCTACTTAGTGTAGTTTGATATTCTTAGGACTGATGCTATACTCAGAAAAGAAGATGAAACTTCCTTCTGCTGTTGTTTCTGTGATTCAGAATATTAAGACAAATGGTACTTTAGTTACCTTATGCACTAAACATGTATCTTGAGCCCCCACCAGGTCTGTGGTCTAGTGGTGGGGCCTAATATCAGATAAGGCAGGATTCCCACTCTCACAGGACTTTGTCTGATAGAAGAAACAGCTGAGTAAATTAGCAGGGAATACTGAAGAAGTGAAAGGAGGCAGGTGTTTATGAGATGTAAATACTGAAGAAGTACCCCCAAGTCAGATAGGGCTACAGGGAGGGTACTACGGGCAGCCCCAGTCAGCGTAGAAGGATCTTGGTGCGTGCTGCATGGAGCGCCGGCCTGCAGCATGGAGAATGAGAGGGCGGCCAGAGGTGGGCTCCAGACCCTGATCAGATTTGCCTTTCCTGAACCACAGACTTCACTGGGAACGCTTTCTGTGGAATAGTAGGTGGAAGCCAAATGCATGATCTTGTGGAAGTGAACGTTAAAAAACAGTCTTCAGGTGGGGCATGCCTGCCGCCCAGCCACTCTGCAGGCCGGGGTTCAAGTCCGGCCTTAGCAACATAGACCTCATCTCTAAGAAAAATAATCAGGTCGGGCGCAGTGGCTCACACCTGTAATCCCAGCACTTTGGGAGGCCAAGGTGGGAGGATCACTTGAGGCCGTGAATTTGAGACCAGCTTGGGCAACATAGGGATACCCCATCTCTACAAAAAACTAGAAATTAGCTGGGTGTGGGGGCTCATGCCTGTTGTCCCTGTTACGTAGAGGACTGAGGTGGAAGGATCATTTGGGCCGGTAGGTTGATTTTGCTGCCGTGCCCTAGCCTGGACGACAGTGAGACCCCATCTCAGAAAGAAACTTCAACAAACCAGGATAAATTTATGCCAGTACAACAAAGGGCTAATATCATTATCTTGTAAAGTGCACATAAGTATTCATAAGAAAAAGAACTAATCTCTTGAAAGATAAGTCAAGAATCATCTACTTCCCTCACCATAAACATGCAAAATGTCATCTTCATTTCATAGTTGAAGGGCTTTTAATACAATTTATGTCAGTGCTCAGAAGAGCACCATGAAAAACACATTGTTTTTATCAGGTAAATTAGTACAAATTAGATGGGGGTCTCGTTTTGTTATCCATGTTGGTCTCAGACTCTGGGCCTCAAGTGATCTTCCTGCCTCAGCCTCCCAAAGTGTTGGGATTACAGGCTTGAGCCACTGCGCCTGCCCTCCTTTGACCTTTTAATTTCCCCTTAGAATATTTATCCTAAATAAATACAGAAAAATGCAGGGAAAAGCGTGGTGGACGATGCATTGCATTTTTAAAAAGCACGTTTAGGTGCTTCCTGTGTTCTCCTGCATCATGGCAGACACTTTTGATTTTATGCGTTCTTCAGTGATGTTAACAAGAACTTGTAACAGTGGGAAAAATACAGCATTGTTTTCAAGGAATTCTTTTTTAAAGGGATTTTATGAGAATGGATGCCCTTGTTTCTCTTTGCAGGAACAAGCATATCATGATTGACTTGGGGACTGGCAACAACAACAAGATTAACTGGGCCATGGAGGACAAGCAGGAGATGGTGGACATCATAGAGACTGTGTACCGCGGGGCCCGCAAAGGCCGCGGCCTGGTGGTGTCCCCCAAGGACTACTCCACCAAGTACCGCTACTGAGGCACCTCAGTCTGCGCGGATAAGATAAACGTCCTGGAGCCCTTTTTGTGCGGAAATGTTTTAAGCTATTTAAAGCCTTTGGAAAATACAGGAAGCTCGAGGGCTGGAGGACCTCTGAGATGGAATTGATTACATGGTCTTAACTCACCAAAATAAACAAGCACGTGGTGAGAGGAGCAGGCCTACTTGTTTGTTCTCAGGAAACTTGATGAATAGATGACTGATATTTCCTAGTCAAAGTTAATTCTTATCCTTGGAGTAAAACGAAGGTGTTTATCCTGTGAGGTTGTGCATTTTGCGTACTTGATTAGTTTGCTAGGGCTGCGGTGACAGCCTGCCGCGAGCTGGGCCTTAACAGAGAAGCTCTCACAGCTTTGCAGGGCTGGGTCCGAGATCGGGCGTCGCAGCTTTGCAGGGCTGGGTCTGAGATCGGGCGTTGCAGGGTGGGTTACTACTGAGGCCGTGAGGGGAGTCTGCTCAGGCCTCTCCCTGGCTTCTGGGGGCTGCTGGTGGTCTTGTCAGTTCCTTGGTGTGTGGATACTTCTCCCCATCTCTGCCTTCACCTGTGTCCTCCCTGTGTGGGTGCTGGTCTCCAAAATTTCCCCTTTTTGTAATGACACCATCTGTATTGGATTGGGGCCCACCCTGCTCCAGCGTGGCCTCATCTTAACTGATTACATTTGCAAGGATCTTTGTCTACAAAAGTCACAGTCCGAGGTGCTGGGGGTTAGCACTTCAATATGTAAATTTTGGGGTTACACAGTTCAGTCCATGCAGAACCCAAAGGCTTACTCTTACTCTGGTTATAAAGACGGTAAAATATTGTTCAGAGCCTTCCCTGTAAGGAATAGAAGAGCTATTTTTTATTCTTCCCAAGATTGTATTTGATGGAAACATATTTTCTGTAGAAGCCATGGCCCTTCAGTTCATATAGTTAGAAAATTTCCTTATTGGCCGGGCACGGTGGCTCACGCCTGTAATCCCAGCTACTTAGAAGACTGAGGCAGGAGAATTGTTTGAACCCGGGAAGTGGAGGTTTCAGTGAGCCGAGATCATGACACTGCACTCCAGCCTGGGCAACAGAGCAAGACCCCGTCTCAAAAAAAGAAAAGAGAAAATGTCCTTGTTACAGTCTGAGGTTTCTCTTGCCCTCTCTCCTAGCAGTGTGGATGGTTGGTTGGGAGCTTCATGTCCCGTCTCAGCACACTCAACGCTCTGAAGTGAAAGTGAGGAAGGGTGGGGATGGGGGCACCTGAGCACACCCTGGGCCCTCTGACCTCAGACCCAGGCTCTGCCCCACCAGGTGACCTTGGGCACCTTCTCTGAGCTTCCATTTTCTCCTTGGTAAAGGCGGGTAATAGTGTCTGCCCTGCACACAGATGTGAACACGGAAGCACATGGTGCCTGCGGGGCACAGCAGTGGTGCACAGGCTCACTGCTGTCGGGAGATTGGTCGCTGTTGTGAAAACAGGAGGTTACTTACAGCATGAAGCACATTTTTTTCCATACACTACAAATGAGTGTGTGCTTTTTGGATTTAAAATTCAAATGCAAATCTCTAGTTTAATCTCCCATGTGCTGATTTTTGCATGTATAAAGGAGGAGAGTGTTAACACCATACCAGAGTGAGGGGCTAGGGAGAACATGTATGTGACCTCGAGTACCTGGCATGTAACAGACACTCAGTATTATACTCCGGATATTTCTCCAGAGCAGGTGAAACAGACGGCCCGGAAGCGCACAGAAAGACATCACTGCTTATTAAGGAAGTGCAAATCAAAACCACAGTGAGACGCCACTTCACACCCACAAGTGCGGCTAGATACAAAACGTAGATCACAATAAGCGTTTGCAAGGATGTGGAGAAATTGGAGCCCTCACACACTGCTGGTGGGAAAGTGATAACAGGCAGGTCGGTCATCAAAAAGTTAAACTGACTGGGTGCAGGTGTCTCAAGCCTGTAATCCCAGCACTTTGGAAGGCTGAGGCAGGCAGATTGCTTGAGCCCAGGAGTTCATGACCAGCCTGGGCAACCTGGTGAGATTCTGTCTCTACAAAAACTACAAAACAATTAGCTGGGCATGGTGGTACGTGCCTGTGGTCCTAGCTACTTGGGAGGCTGAGGCAGGAGGATCACTTAAACCCAGGAGGTCAAGGCTGCAGTGAGCCATGGTTGTGCCACTACACTCCAGCCTGGGCAACTCAGCAAGACCCTGTCTCAAAAAAAAGAAAAGATAAACATGGTGTTACCGTTTGACCCAGCAGTTTCATACCCAGGAGAATTGAACGCGTGTGTCCACACAGAAACTCGTACACAGAAGCCAAAATGTGGAAACCAAGTGTCCCTCTACAGATGAATGGTTAAACAAAATGTCCATCCGTAGAACGGAATATTATTCGGTCATAAACAGAATGCAGTACTGACACATGCTACAACGTGGGTGAACATTGAAATCATTAGGTTAAGTGAAAAGCCAGTTACTATATATTGTGCAATTCCATTTGTACGGAATTTCTAGACTAGGCAAATCCATAGACACAGTTGAGTGGTTGCTTAAGACTGGGAGTGGGGGGAAATAGGAGGGGACAGCTAATGGGCAGTTTCAGTTTTGACATAACGAAAACGTACTTACATCAGCAGAGCAGGCAGAAAATGTGCCCTAAGACGGTGGTAATGGTACACTTCTGTCAATGGCATAATTGGTGGATGATGTGTGAGTTATGTCTCTTGTTGATAACAGCTTCATTGGCTGTTACCAGAAAAAGATAAAACAATTACATCCCACATTTGTAAGTTCATCGTGTATTTATTGTAAACATGTTGCGTATTGTATTAGTCTGCCCGGGACCTGCCATAACAAGCTTCAGATTGGGTGGTTTAAACAACACAGTTGTTGTCTGGAAGTCCCAGATCAAGGTGCCGGTCTGTGTGATTTCTGGGGAGGGCTCTCCTTGGCTTGCCGATGGCCGCCTTCTCTGGGGCAGGCACAGGGGGAGAGCAGGTGAGCCCCTGGTGTGTCTTCTCAGAAAGACGAATCCTGTTGGATGAGGACCCCACCCTCAGGACCCCTGTAACCTTAATGACTTCTGTAGAGGCCCCATCTCCAAACACAGTCATGCTGCAGTTAGGTCTTCAGCTGTTCAGGGAGACATAGATGTTCAGTCTGTAACTCCTATCAGGTGTAGTAAGTATGTTCACCCTTGATTTTAATAACTTTCTCATTGGTGCTTTGTGGCTGCAGTGCAGTTGAAATCATGATTTTAACTCTGTATTTCAAGTTTGTCTCATTATGTACCTACTGTCTACCTTGCCCTGACCTAAGTGCTTTGCAAGCAGTTTTCTTAAATCCTTACAACCACCTACCAGGTAGATATTTTGCAGAGAAGAAAACCAAAGCTTAGATTTCCCCAGGTTACAGCCACCAACAGAGGCTAAGAATTTGAAACCTATGCCTGCATGGCTGCCAAGCTTTGCCTTGTCTGTGGCACTGTGGTGCTTTAGTCAGGTTGGATTAACTGCCTTCTCTGTGGCACTGTGGTGCTTTAATCAAGTTGGATTAACTCGAGGCTCTCTGGGTACCTAGTGAATTCTATGTCCCATCTTCCCAGGATGGCTTCTAGGCAAAGTCCAGAAATTTCTTGTGGCAGCTAATGCAGGCGACAAGCCCCTAGGTACAGAATAACCAAGTCCCCTAGAGAAACTGGCAACGTGTACACAAAGAAGTAGACAAGAGTAGTGCAGCATTGTTTGGAAACAATACTAGTCCAATACAAAGTAAATCATCAGAGGACTGTTAGGCAGCAGTTAGTGACTGACCTAGAGCCACACGTGTCGACGTGAATCTCAGTACTGAACAAAAAAGCAAGGGGCAGAAGGCTACATAGAGTGTGGGGCTGCTGTCACACTGCTTTAAGACTTTCAGAACAAACGTCAGAAGGTTAAGATGCCAGTGTGTCTGCAGGAAACCTGGTTAGGCGTCTGGGGGAAGATTGCCTCTGCTCTGAGCTCACAGAGAAGGGATGAGGACTTCAGTCCCCCAGCAGAATCAGAGCGCTGCCATCTCTGCCCACCTGAACAGACCACACCCAAAAATTACAATGCAGGGTGAAGTCACGGCTCACCAGCTTTCTGACCTGGAGGTTCAGAGGGTCCCTGGGGAAGATCTGCATGGGCACAGGTGGGAGGACCTGTTCTACGTGGGCGCTATTCTGAATCGTTTTTTCTATGTCGTTTTTACCAATGGCTTTAAATGTGCCTCTGATCCTAGCCTGCTTTTGTGGCGTGTTTACATTCAGCATCAGAAGCTGTGAGAATGCAGTGCCCTCATGAGGTTCCGGTTGCACTGGGTGGCCTGAGATGCCCTGCAGAGAAGGCACTTTGGGAGGCCGAGGCGGGTGGATCACCTGAGATCAGGAGTTCAAGACCAGCCTGGCCAACGTGGTAAAACTCCGTCTCTACTAAAAATACAAAAATTAGCTGGGTGTGGCCTGGCATGGTGGCTCACGCCTGTAATCCCAGCACTGGGAGGCCAAAGCGGGTAGATCACCCGAGGTTGGGAGTTTGAGATCAGCCTGGCCAACATAGTGAAACCCCGTCTGTACTAAAAATGCAAAAATTAGCTGGGTGTGGTGGCGCATGTCTGTCGTCCCAGCTACCTGGGAGGCTGAGGCAGGAGAACGGCTTGAACCCGGGAGGTGGAGGTTGCAGTGAGCCAAAGTCATGCCATTGCACTCCAGCCTGGGCGACAGAGCAAGACTCCACCTCAAAAAAAGAAAAGAGCATTTGGAAATTTATTCCTGGCAGTTTTCGGGCAGCACAGAGGCAGCAATTCCCATAGTGAACAAATACGGGATTGTATGTTTCAAGATGAAAGCAATCAAAAGATATGCAAAAGGTTGATATAGTTTCCCAATAACCTTACCATTTGTTGTTTAATAGAATTTTCAATGCCAGCTTGCACCATTAAGTCACTGACATTCTTCTGTAAGTCCTCGATGCGGTTTCCCATTTCTTCCAGTGCAGTGTTAAGGAGTTCTGTGTAGAGCCGTGGGGGCACAGCCAGGATGTCCTCAGAGACCCCGCCTCCCATGGCACCTGCCGTCACCATGCTCATGCCAAAGCCACGGCAGATGCAACTTTTAAAACGAGGGAATCAACGACAGGCCTAGTGTCTGTGCAAATCAGCTTCTTTCCCTGAGTTTTCCTCAGTGTGTCCCTTTAACCTTTAAACCGTGAGCTTAGAAAACGTGGCTCCCTTTGCTTGGACATGGATTTGGGGACAGGAGATCGGTGTATTTTAGTCAAACTCTGGGTGTGTAAAAATAACTGTAATGGAAATTAACTCTTTTTTGTTTGTTCGTAGGGTCTTGCCCTGTCCCTAGGCTGGAGTGCAGTGGTGTGATCACAGCTCACTGCAGCCCTGAACTCCTGGGCTCAAGCGATCCTTCCGCCTCAGCCTGTTGAGTAGCTGGGACTATAGACTACCACCCAGCTGAAATTAACTCTTGAAAAAACTAACATTCATATGGTTTAATTTTATGTTTAAGACTCATTTTTGTTCTGTGGGAACCCATTTACAAAATCTAAAGTTGCAAGCACACAATATTGAAGGAATACATTTAGTTGTGTAGCATGAGCTCAAATTGGGCGAGTCTTGGGGCAGTTGTTACCCTCATCTAGATTTGCTCCAACTCCAAAAAAACATTCTATTCTCATTCTGTTTGATTTCATGTTTCTGAGACAAAACAGTGAGTTGATGAAGTTAAACGAAACCAAGCTTGGGAGAGCCGTATCTCGGATCCGGCCCTGGAGCCTTCAGTGTTACCCTCTGTGGGGTCTGATTCCGTCTGAGGGCCTGTGGTCTAGGGTGCACTGTCCGGGGGGACTGATGGAAGCCCCACTGGGAAGTGTTGCATGTTTGGGTTCTTGTCCTTTATACCTGCCGCACAAGACACCCTGTGTTGCCAGTCAAGCAGGAGGTGAAGCTTTTTTTAGAGAGAGTCTCGCTCTGTCGCCCAGGCTGGAGTGCAGTGGTGCGATCTCGGCTCACTGCAAGCTCCGCCTCCCGGGTTCCCGCCATTCTGCCTCAGCCTCCCAAGTAGCTGGGACTACAGGCGCCGCCACCACGCCCGGCTAATTTTTTTGTATTTTTAGTACAGACGGAGTTTCACCATGTTGGCCAGGATGGTCTCGATCTCCTGACCTCGTGATCCGCCCGCCTTGGCCTCCCCAAGTGCTGGGATTGCAGGCGTGAGCCACTGAGGCCGGAGGTAGAGCTTTGGCTACAGGTGAGGGGTAATTAACACATCAGGAAGCCACCGTAAAAGCACAGAAGTAAATACTGGGAAATCCTGTAAGTAAACTATTACCTACTACTAGCAGACAACAAAAAGACACTCCATGACAATCTACCAGTCCGAAAGAGTCAAGGCATTTGTTAAAGGTAGAAAAGGATATTTCTGAGGTTTAATGTTGCAGTCAGAGCTTGAAAATGTTCCTGAAGTTCCTGAAATAGATTTTCTGCCTGAAAAATAAACCATAAGACAATTGAATAAATATTCACTATTGGCATATGACTTTTTTTTTTTTTTTTTTTTTTTGAGATGAGGTCTTGCTTTGTTGCCCAGGTTGGAGTGCAATGGTGCGATCTCAGCTCACCACAACCTCCGCCTCCCGGATTCAAGTGATTCTCCCACTTCAGCCTCCCTAGTAGCTGGGATTACAAGCGTGCGCCACCACGCCCAGCTGATTTTTGTACTTTTAGTAGAGACGGAGTTTCACCATGTTGGCCAGGCTGTTCTTGAACTCATGACCTCAGGTGATCTGCCTACTTTGACCTCCCAAAGTGCTGGGATCACAGGCATGAGCCACCACACCCGGCCCACGTATGACATTTTAAATATCATGGGATAAACCCTTCCATAAATCTGTTGACTTCAGACAAAGGTGCCAAGGGCTTTGGATTCAGAGGGAAAGTCTTTTTTTTTTTTTTTTTTTGAGACGGAGTCTCGCTCTGTCACCCAGGCTGGAGTGCAGTGGCCGGATCTCAGCTCACTGCAAGCTCCGCCCCCGGGTTCCCGCCATTCTCCTGCCTCAGCCTCCCGAGTAGCTGGGACTACAGGCGCCGCCACCGCGCCCCGCTAGTTTTTTTTGTATTTTTAGTAGAGACGGGGTTTCACCGTGTTAACCAGGATGGTCTCATTTCCCAAATGGTCTCGGCCTCCCAAAGTGCTGGGATTACAGGCGTGAGCCGCCGCGCCCGGCCGGAAAGTCTTTTCAACAAGTAGCGCCGGAATCATGAGGGCCAGGTGCAGACTGGGCAGGGACCCGTCCCCCTCCTCACCCCACACACCATGAATGCAGGAGGATCACACCTTGGCCCAGAGCCAGACCATAAAGCATGCAGAGGAGGACGCAGGTGAAAATCTCGTGACCCTGCGCTCAAGAATTCTTCTAAAATTACTTACCAGGTTATACAGAAATATCACCATTGCTACTTAAAGCGTTTCCTGTTTATATACCGCTTTGTAGTTTACAGACTGGTGTCCCACACCATTCATGGTGTAATCCACTCCTCACACCCTGCGACTGTGTCCAGGGTGAGATGAGAACAGTGAGGCTGAGAAGCACAAAATTCTCCCAGCTGGGGGTTCAAGATCCCAGGGAGCCCCACGTACCATGGTGTGAATCTAGAATCCCGTGGACATAGGAAGAGGCCCCACCTCTGAACCATGCCAGGGCTTTCTACCCTTGTCAGGAAATTTACATGAGGGTTTGCACAACGCCCAACGCATTCCTGCAAATTCCAGCTCTCTTCCTCATAGCCAGTCTTCCTGTGGGCCTGGAACTCTTGGCAAGTAGGAAAGCCCGGGGGGCGGGAGGATTTCCGGGAAGAGGCCGGAGCCCTGGGCGCTGCGACACTCGTGGGTCGCCTCTGAAGGGGCCTTCGGGCACCCTTTGCCCCAGCTGTTTCCCCACCGACCCGACCTCAATGCCCCCCAGAACTGCAGGGCTCCCCCCAGGACCTCAGGGCCCCAGGAGGACCGCAGGGCACCCCCAGCACCGCAGGCTCCCCTACCAGGACCTCAAAACCCCCCAGAACTGCAGGGGCGCCCCCAGCCAGGGAGGAGCAGGAGTGGGGGAGGGGCTCACCGCATCCCGCAGCGCGCGCCCGCCGGGGGCTTCAGGGCCCCGCGCGTCCATGTGGACCGTGGGCCGGGAGCTTCAGGGGGGTCCCGTGGGCCGCGCGGACCCGGCGCGAGGTGGCGGCAGCTGAGCTCCGCGATTCCTGTGCAGGCCGCCGGGAGGCCTCGGGCGGAGCGCGCTGCGTTCCAGGGCGGAGGCGGAGGCGGAGCCGGAGCGGGGAGGCGGGCGCTGCACCTGCCGGGACTCAAGTCACTGAGGGGCCGCCTGGGAGGACTCGTCCGCGGCCTCAGGCTCCGCGCCTTCCCGAGCCGAACCGAACCGAACCGAGCCGAGCCGAGGCCCCGGGACGGCCTGGACCGAGCTGCGTCACTCAGGAGGGCCCGTGGGCGCCACCGGCACCCCCAAAACCCTCCGCACGGGCGATGCATGGGCCTCGGTCACCCCTGCTGCGTTTTTCAGAGACGGGGTTCGCTCTGTGGCCCAGGCTGGAGTGCAGGGGCGACCACGGCTCCCCGCAGCCTCGACTTCTCAGGCCCAAGCGATCCTCCTGCCTCGGCCTGCGCAGCAGCTGGGACCACGGGCGCGCGCCACCGGGTCCGGCTAATCTTTTTTATTTTTTGTAAAGACCGGATCTTACTATGTTGCCCAGGCTGGTCTCGAATTCCTGGGCTCAAGTGATCCTTCCGCCTCGGCCTCCCAAAGCGCTGGGACCGCCCGCCTGGGCCACCACGCCCGGCCTTCCCTGGCCTCTTTCACACCTGAGTTGTGGCTCATGAGTCACCTTGTGACCTCCTCTCCCCCGACAGTGTTTTAGGGTTACCGGTCTTGTTGCGGTGTCTATGCCCCTGTGCAGCGCTGTGGGAGCAGGGCTGTGTCTGGGTTACCCCAGCATCCCCAGGGCCCAGCCCAGTGACCACACCTGGAAGCGCTGGTGTCTAAATGTGCGGATAAATAAAACACAGCCACCCAGCATCACCGCTGTGGAGTGACAGTCCCCGCCAGGTTACTTCAGGGCGGATATCTGTGGCCTGAACCCCAAAGGCCAGGCGGTGAGTCCAGGCCACGGTGCCCAGCGAGGAGCAGGTGTCCCCGAAAACCCAAACACCCCAGAGGGGATGTGAGAACCACCGCAGAGAGCAGGCCCATCACACAGACGGACGCAGAGGCAGGAAATTAGCTCAAACGCAGCTTAGGGAAGGAAGCACGCCCATCTCTACTGCTGTCGTGCTGCCCACGAGTGCCCCATATGTGAGTTCTGATAAACTCACCAAGCTGGACTCCGCCCAGTCGTTCTTTGGTCTCTCGGCAACTCCTACTTTGGGGTAAGGTTTTAAATGTGATTCTCGGTTTTTCTCATTACAAGTGGTCATCAGGAAAACACAAACCAAAACCACAGTGAGCTCCCACTGCACCCCACCAGCATGGCTAGAATCAGAGACAAACGTAAGTCCGAGAGGCGTGTGGGGACTGTGGCCCCGCACGCGGCTGGTGGGGCTGTGAAAGGCTGCAGTGCTGGGGAAAAGGTGGGTGGGTCCTCAAAAGTGAAGCAGTTTCCACAGGGCCCAGCCGCCTCACTCCAGGCATATACGGAGAGAAACGACTCACAAATGCACCCATTCTACTGCAGCGTCGGTAATGCTCAACAGGCGGAAACCACCCAAATGTCCACCCCCTGGTAAGTGAGTAACAAGATGCAGGTGATAGAATATTCCTCAGCCACACAAAGGAGTGAGGCGCTGACGCACGCTATGAAGTGGGTGGGCCTTGGGGACAATGCTGGGTGGCAGAGGCCAGGCGTGAAGACCCTGCGTGGTAAGTGCATGTGCTGGTGAGTTGACTGCTGTTGGTGAGGCTACAAGGACGAGGGAGAGACTTAGGAGGTCCGGGTTTCTTTGTAGGGGGACAAAAATGTTCTACAATTAGATCGTAAGAACGTTGCACAACCCTGTGAATATACTCAAAACTGTTCAATTAGGCCCTTTAAATGGGTGGATTTTGTGGTATGTGAATTATATTTCAATGAAGCTGTTAAAATAATTTTTTAAAAGCATGACCGTTTTGCCACTTTTTGTGTCCTTTTAGCACCCTCCTCTTTTTTCTGTCTCTGAGAGAGGCTGAGATACAAATGCAGTTGTAGGGGCCAGTGTGGACGGTTGAGAAAGACATGGTGTGGTGGAAAGTGGCTGCTGTGCTGCGGCTCCCGGCCCTCCCCCCGGACCATTCAGGCCTAAGGAATCCTGCCCGGCGGCTTCTGGCTTCTCAGGGAAGCCAGCGTGGGTGGGTGCTGAGGAGGAGGAGGGGCCAGAAGATGCCACAGTGCAGGGTGGACGGCCTGCACCCAGGAAAGCCTGCCTGGCATGGGGGGCAAGGAGTACAAGCTGGTGGTGTTTCCATCAGAAACACACCTCATTGTCAAGAACCAGAAGTCGCTCAAACTAACTCAAGGGAAAAACAGGAAATGACTCCTGTGGAGAGGAGGCGGACACAGGGGCTGGCGTCAGCCCCTCCGGGCTCTTCAGAGGGTGCTCATCTCTGGAGGCGGGAGGAGCTGGGCATGGTGCCCCACGGCAGGGCCACAACAAGGTTCCTCATCAGCCCACAGGCAACTTTCCTAACCACAAACAACTAAACGAGCAGGGAGCCAGTCAGACTGCCCTCCTTCCTCCCTTCCAGAAAGTTCTAGAACGCCCACCCTTCTCTTACTCTGCAGGCACTGAGCTCGAGGCGAGGCCGGAAGCTTTACTCCCCAGACAGCCCAGCATCAAGCTCATGGCTTCAGGGGACGGCTCTCTCGCGGTGGGGGCAGGCGCAGACCCAAGGGCTTTCAGCGTCTCCAGGGCGGGGCTGCTGCTCCTCCCTTGTTCAGGCAGAGCAGGGGCCACAGAGCTCTCGACAGCACTGAGCTCACCAGTGATAAAGCACTTCGGACATCCGTGAAGGCAGACTGGCGTCGGGACTGTGGAGAGCTTGTGGGCACCCCGTGGAGCCGGTCATCTTCAGGTGTTGACTGGCTGACCCTGGGTGCAGGTTCAAGCTGGGCACCCTCTCCTCACGGGCTGTGCTTTCCTAACCAGACAGCTAAATGAGCTGGGAGCCCCACCGGCCCACAGGAGCCTGGAACTGGCCGTGCAGAAGACGAGATGAGCCTGCCTCTGACCTGGGAACGCCTCTCTCCTCTCCAGCCGGCATCGGCCAGTCCCTCCGGCCCGGGCTGCTCTTTCAGGTCAGGCTTCTGGGACAGCGCGAGTAGGAACACCCAGCATTGCTGCACACAGCAGCCCCAGGCCCCACCAAGATAGGCCAGGTGGTCTGGTCTGGGAGATGACAGGACTGCCTTTCTTTTTTATGAGATTGGGTCTTGCTGTGTCACCCAGGCTGGAGTGCAGTGGTGCAATCATAGCTCACTGTAGCCTTGCACTGGGCTCCAGGGATCCTCTTGCCTCAGCCTCCTGAGTCGGTGGGACTATGGAGGCACACCACAATGCCCGGCTACTATTTTTTATTATTTTTCTAGAGATAGGGATCTCCCTATGATGCCAGGGCTGGTCTCAAACTCCTGAGCTCAAGTGATCCTCCCACCTCGGCCCCCAAAGCGCTGGTCTTACAGGCATGAGGCCACACTGACTAAGGACTGGCTTTCGAACAAAGCTCTTCAGCTGGATCTGATGGAGACAACACAGGACCACCCTTCAGGAAGCAAAGCTTCAAGAAGCCTGGTATGCCCCCCTAAGAAAGGAGTAGGGGTCCCACAGAGGGGTCCAGGATCCCTTGCTGAACTGGGAAAACTGAAGGTTCGGGCTGGAGGTGGCCATGAGGTGGGGATCATGGCAGTAAGCAAGGGGAGAACCCGCAGGATGGCAAGTCGCTGCACGAGAGGCATTTCTAAGGCAGATGCTGGAGGTGGAGCCATTGGAGGAGGCGGCAAAGTCCTCCATGTGGCCGGGGAAAGAGGTGGTTGGGCCAGGACAAAGTTCACTGCAGTAAGGGGGTCAAGATCCAGGTGGTTAAAACAGCACATCTCAGGCTCTCCAGCCACAGCACCTAACCACGGTGGGAGCGTGTGAAAATACACTCCTGGCGCCTCCAGAATCTACTCACGGCACTCGCCAGAGCTGAGGAGTCTGCATTTCCAGGAGCTCGGCACACAACGTCTGTGCATGCCAACGAGCCTTCACGGTTCTGGGCCTGCGTGGAAGTCAGTGCAATGCTGGCAGGGGTCGGAGGAGAGAAAGGAAGGCTTAGCCTTGTGTGGGCTGTGGGGGTGCCACAAAGCTCCCAGGGGCTCCGAGATGGTCAGGAGAGAGTAGGTGGGAGACAGAGGAAGGTGTGTTCTGTGTGCCCAGGGCAGGAAAGGGTTCACAGAGGGAAATGTCTAAATGCCATTGCCGGAAGAAGAACTGATGCTATTTCCCATGTTCTCATTAAACCCAGACAACAACCCACATACGGCAAATGTCGCTATCCACCTGACACACGCAGGATGGGGTTTGGAATTCAAACGCACTGACTCTCAATTGTGTTGTCTGAGGTCACTGGACAGTGTCAGGAGCTGGGGGGCTGCCAGGGGATCCAGGGCCAGCATGGAGGGGCCGCCATCTTCCCTGTCCTGGCCAGCCCCAAGGACCAGCAGAAGATACAGGCAGGACAGAGGCCACTGCCACCCGGGCCCCACTCTGCCACCCCTCCCTCGTTCTGTCTGTGGTGTGTGAAGGTGCCTGGGAGCCTTCGTTCTTAAAGGTCTGTGGGAGGCCAGGAATCTGGGCCTGAGGTGGACCCACACAGGAAAAAGTGGAGAGGCAGTAGAAAAAAACATAGGAGAAAAACTTCATGACACTGGATTTGACAATGAGTTTTTGAATATGGCACCAAAAGTACAGGCAACAAAAAAATTAGACAAATTGGACTTCCTGAAAATTAAAAACTTTTGTGCATCAAAGGACACTATCAATAGAGTGAAAAGTGTAATCCCAGCACTTTGGGAGGCTGAAGCAGGCAGATCACCTGAGGTCAGGAGTTCGAGACCAGCCTGGCCAACATGGTGAAACTCCGTCTCTAAAAATACAAAAATTAGCCAGACATGGTGGTGGACATCTGTAATCCCAGCTACTCGGGAGGCTGAGGCAGGAGAATCACTTGAACCTGGGAGGCAGAGGCTGCAGTGAGCCGAGATCATGCCACTGTACTCCAACCTGGGCAACAGAGTGAGACTCTGTCTCAAAAAAAAACCCAAAAAACAAAAGCCAAACAACAACAACAACAACAACAACAAAATAGAGTGAGAAGATAATCCACAGAATGGGGAAGATACCGTAGATTATGTATCTGATGCGGAATTGATGTCCAGGATATATAAAGAACTCCTGCAATCTAGCAACAAGACAAACAAGCAACCTGATTCAAAAATGGGGAAAGACAAAGCAATCTACAGATTTGATGCTATTTCTCTCAAACTATCAATGTTATTTTCACAGAATTAGGAAAAAACTACTTTAAAATTCATGTGGAACCAAGAAGAGCCGGAATGGAAAAAGCAAACCTAAGCAAAAAGGACAAAGCTAGAGGCACCACATTACCCAACTTCAAACTACACTACAAGGCTACAGTAACCAAAACAGCACAGTACTTGTACAAAAATAGGCACAAATCAATGGAACAGAATAGAGAACCCAGAAATAAAGCTGCACATCTAGAACTAACTGATCTTCGACAAAGTCAACAAAAATAAGCAATTGGAAAAGGACTCCCTTATTCAACAAATGGTGCTGGAATAGCTGGCATGCCATTTGCAAAGAATTAAACTGGACCCCTACCTCTCACCACATATAAAAATTAACTCAAGATGGATTAAAGATTTAACTGTAAGACCTCAAGTTATAAAAACTCTAGAACAAACCTAGGAAATAGTTTTCTGGACATTGGCCTAGGCAAAGAATTTATGACTGAGTCCTCAAAAGCGATTGCAACAAAACCAAAAATTGACATCTGGGACCTGCTTAAACTAAAAAGCTTTTGTACAGCAAAATAAACTATCAACAGAGTAAACAGACAACCTACATAATGGAAGAAAATATTTATAAACTATGTGTCCAACAAAGGACCAATATCCAGAATCCATAAGGAACCCAAAATCAACAAGAAAAAAAAAAACTTCATTAAAGGACAAAAGACATTGAACAGACACTTCTCAAAAGAAGATACACAAGCAGCCAACAAGCATGAAAAAATGCTCAACATTGGAGAAATACAAATCAAAACCACAGTGAGGCACCAACAGATGTTGGTGAGGCTACAGAGAAAAAAGGAAACACTTATACATTGTTGGTGGGAAAGTAAATTAGTTCAGCCACTGTGGAAAGCAGTTTGGAGATTTCTCAAAGAACTAAAAATAGAACTACCATTCAACCCAGGAATCCCATTACTGGGTATATACCCAAAGGAAAATAAATTGTTTTACCAAACAGACACCTGCACTTGTATGTTTATTGAAGCTCTAGTCACGATGGTAGAGACATGAAAACCCTCCAGGGTCCATCAACAGATGATTGGATAAAGCAAATGTGGTACATACACACCACGGAATACCATGAGCCATAAAAAAAGAACGAAATCATGTCCTTTGCAGCCACATGGGTGCAGCTGAAGGCCATTATCTAAGCAAATTAACATAGGAACAGAAAACCAAATACCACATGTTCTCACTTTTAAGTAGGAACTGCATCTTGGGTACACATGGACATAAAGATGGGAGCAACAGACACTGGGACTCCAAAAGGAGGGAGGGCTGAAAAGCTTTCTTCTTCTTCTTCCTTTTTTTTTTTTCTTGAGACGGAGTCTTGCTCTGTCACCCAGGCTGGAGTGCAGTGGCGCAATCTCGGCTCACTGCAAGCTCGGCCTCCCGGGTTCACATCATTCTCCTGCCTCAGCCTCCCGAGTAGCTGGGACTATAGGCACCCACCACCACGCCTGGCTAATTTTTTGTATTTTCAGTACAGATGGGGTTTCACCGTGTTAGCCAGGAGGGTCTCGATCTCCTCACCTCATGATCCACCCGTCTAGGCCTCCCAAAGTGCTGGGATTACAGGTGTGAGCCACCGCACCTGGCCTTTTTTTTTTTTTTTTTTTTTGAGGCAAAGTCTCACTCTGTCACCCCAGCTGGAGTGCAATGGCGCGATCTCAGCTCACTGCAACCTCCACTTCCTGGGTTCAAGCAGTTCTCCTGCCTCAGCCTCCCAAGTAACTGGGATTACAGGTGCCCGCCACCACACCCAGCTAATTTTTTTTTTTTTTTTTTTGAGACAAAGTTTTGCTCTTGTTGCCCAGGCTAGAGTGCAATGGTGCAATCTTGGCTCACTGAAACCTCTGCCTCCCAGGTTCAAGTGATTCTCCTGCCTCAGCCTCCCAAGTAACTGGGATTATAGACATGCACCACCAAGCCTGGCTGATTTTGTACTTTTAGTAGAGACACGGTTTCTTCATGTTGGTCAGGGTGATCTCAAACTCCTGACCTCAGGTGATCCGCCTGCCTTGGCCTCCCAAGGTGCTGGGATTACAGGTGTGAGCCACCAGGCCTGGCCTAAAAGGCTTTATTTTGGGTTCTATGCTCACTCCAAACCTCAGCATCATGCAACATACCCTTGTAACAAACCTGAACATGTACCCCAGGAATCTGAAATTTAGATTTAAACTTAAAATAATGGGGAAAGGATCTGAAAAGACATTTCTTCAGAGAAGATATGAGAATGTCTAGTCAGTACATGAAAAGACGCTTAATGTCACTAGTCATTCGGGAGACGCAGCTCAAAACCACAAGCCATAGCAAGGCACCACTTGTTATGGTTTAGACGTGTCCCCAAAAGTAGGTGTGCTGGAAACCTTCCCCAGGGCAACAGTATTCAGAGGTGTGACCCCAAAGAAGTGACTAATAAGGGCTCCCTCTCCCCTCTGTCTGTCTCTCCTCTCTCACACGTACACACTCTCTTGCCCTTCTGCCTTCCGCCATGGGATGACACAGCACAATGGCCCTCGCCAGAAACCAACCACTGCATCTCGGACTTTCCAGCCTCTAGAACTGTAAAAAAATACATCTCTGTTCTTCATAAATTACTCAGCCTTGGGTCTTCTGTTACAGCAGCACAAAATGAATGAAGACACTACTTCACACCCACTAGGATGTCTAGAATCAAAGACAGACAACAACAAGTGCTGACGGGGATGTGGAGAAATTAGAACCCTCATACACTGCTGGTGGGAATGTAAAATGATATAGTGACTATGGAAAACCAGTCTGGCAGTTCCCCAAAAACTGAAACATAGAATTACCACATGATCTAGCAATCTCACTTCTGGATACATACCCAAAATGGAAAGCAGGGTCTTGAACAGACATTTGCACACCCGTGTTCAAGGCAGCATTGCTCACAATCCCCCAAAGGTAGAAGCAACACAAGTGTTCCCTGATTGTCAGTGGAGGGATAAACAGAGTATGGTGTGCATGTTACCGGATGGTGCCGTGCAGTTCCAGGCTCTTGGTGTCCTGAACAAAGAATTGGACGTGACACACACAAATAGCAAACAGCAAAGGTTTATTCAGCACAGTATGACACTCTCAATGAGGGGAGCGTGGGTTGACCTCTGCGAAATGAGATCAGCACCAGTTTGGTGTATTTTGCGCTTTCTTTTATATGGTTTTTTTTTTTTTCTTCTCTTCCCAAGGCTGCCTAATCTCTAGCCAGCGCCTGCCTTTTGATTGATACGGAGGTTGCTTACTTTGGCTCTTGTGTGCTTGCATGTTGCCTCCATCCCATACATGCATGAAAAGAAGTCCATATGTATGAGTTCCAATGAGCTGATTATCATACGGGGTCATATTAAGGATACTTTTTCTCTCTAATGCATATGCCCATCTCTGAGGGGCTCCCGTGACAGGTTTGGTCCAGATGTAGCCAGCTATGGAGGCTTCTTGCTTTTTTTTTTTTTTTTTTTTGAGACGGAGTCTTGGTCTGTGGCCCAGGCTGGGGTGCAGTGGCGCGATCTCGGCTCATTGCAAGCTCCGCCTCCCGGGTTTATGCCATTCTCCTGGCTCAGCCTCCCGAGTAGCTGGGATTACAGGCGCCGCGACCTCCCCCGGCTAGTTTTTTGTATTTTTAGTAGAGACGGGGTTTCACCGTGTTAGCCAGGATGGTCTCGATCTCCTGACCTCGTGATCCGCCCGTCTCGGCCTCCCAGAGTGCTGGGATTACAGGCTTGAGCCACCGCGCCCAGCCAACTTCTTGCTTTTTTAATCTCACTCTTGTTTTGGTTGCTCAGCTTCTGCTTATCTTGCTTCTCACTCACTCGCGCCTTACCTTGCATCTGTGTCTACTCACCCCACCCTGTGTTCGACCTCCAATTCCCTGTGCTATTTTCCTGCCTCATATGCACACAATGATATATTATTTTTATTTATTTATTTATTTTTATTTTATTTATTTATTTATTTTTTTTTTTTTTTGAGACGGAGTCTTGCTGTGTCACCCAGGCTGGAGTGCAATGGCCAGATCTCGGCTCACTGCAAGCTCCGCCTCCCGGGTTCACGCCATTCTCCTGCCTCAGCCTCCCGAGTAGCTGGGACTACAGGCACCCGCCACCTCGCCCGGCTAGTTTTTTTTTGTATTTTTTAGTAGAGACGGGGTTTCACCGTGTTAGCCAGGATGGTCTCGATCTCCTGACCTCGTGATCCACCCGTCTCGGCCTCCCAAAGTGCTGGGATTACAGGCTTGAGCCATCGTGCCCGGCCTATTTATTTATTTTTGAGACGGAGTCTCGCTCTGTCACCCAGGCTGGAGTGCAGTGGCCAAATATCAGCTCACTGCAAGCTCCGCCTCCCGGGTTCACGCCATTCTCCTGCTCAGCCTCCGGAGTAGCTGGTACTACAGGCGCCGCCACCACCACGTCCGGCTAATTTTTTGTATTTTTAGTAGAGACAGGGTTTCACCATGTTAGCCAGGATGGTTTCGATCTCCTGACCTCGTGATCTGCCCGCCTTGGCCTCCCAAAGTGCTGGGATTACAGGCGTGAGCCACTGCGACCAGCCCACAGTGACATATTATTAAGCCTTCAAACGGAAGGAAATTCTGGTACATGTTATGACATGGTTTAACCTTGAAGACATTATGTTGAGTAAAATATGTCAGTTATGAAAGGACAAATATTGTCTGATTCCACTTATATGATGTCCCTAAAGTCAAAATCAGAGACTAGCTTGTGCAACATAGTGAGACCCCGTCTCTACCAACAACAACAACAACAACAACAAATTACAGCCTGTCGCTCTAGCTACTTAGGAGGCAGAGGCTGGAGGATTGCTTGAGCCCAGGAGTTCAAAGATGCAGTGAATTATAATCGCACCACTGCAGTCCAGCCTGGGTGACAGAGCAAGACCCTGTCTCTAAAACAAAAACAAAAAACACAGGAAGTAGAATGCCGGCTGCCAGCCTAGGTATGGGGGTAGGGTGGGGAGTTGGTGTTTAATGGGGCATTCACCGAACTTCAGTTTGGGAAAATGAAAACTACCTGGAGATGGTGATGGTGATGTTGCACAGCAATGTGAATGTACCTAATGCCACAAAACCACAGACTGAAAATAGTTAAAATGGTAAATTTCACATTGTGTATATTTAACCACAATAATTGTTTTTTGAAGTACATCTTCCCAGCTTCAATTCCTAGGCTAAGGCTGGGCACGGTGGCTCACGTCTGTAATCCCAGCACTTTGGGGGCTGGGACAGGAAGATCGCTGGAGCCCAGGAGTGCAGAGGCTGTAGTGAGCCGTGATCTTCCCACTGCACTCCAGCTGGTACTCCAGGCCTTGTCTCATAAATAAATAATCAAAGACCCTAGGCTAAGAATTCCAGGTCCTGGAAAACCCTTGATTTTCTTTCCCTCTCCCATTGTATTTTTTAGCATACGTTTGATCTTTCTCAACCAAGATCTCTTTGGTCCAATGGAAACCTACTCGGAAGCTCTGATAACCCTGAGATCCCAACCTCTGCTGGAGAAACAAGACCTGCCATTCCACACCTAGCACCTGGCTGTTTTTTCATCTACTATACCTGGTTAGGGATCAAATTATTAGTCCTGTCTGTGTGGAAGACAAATCCATTGATATGGAAGTGAGAATCAAGAAACTCAGTTTGTGCCAGCCACGGTGGCTCATGCCTGTAATCCCAGTACTTTGGGAGGCTGAGGCAAGTGGACTGCTTGACCTCAGGAGTTCAAGGGCAGCCTGGGCAACATGGTGAAACCCTGTCTCTAAATAAAAAAAATTAACTGGGCATGGTTGCAGCCTTCGGAGCTGAGGTATGAGAATCTCTTGAACCTGGAAGGCGCAGGTTGCCGTGAGCTGAGATCGCACCACTGCACTCTAGCCTGGAAGACAAAGCAAGAGAAAGAAACGAAAAGAAAAGAGAGAGAAGAAAGAAGAAAGAGAAAGAAAGAAGGAAGGAAGGAAGGAAGGAAGGAAGGAAGGAAGGAAGGAAGGAGAAAGAAAGAAAAAGAAAGAAAGAAAGAAAGAAAGAAAGAAAGAAAGAAAGAAAGAAAGAAAGAAAGAAAGAAAGAAAAGGAAAGAAAGAAAGAAGGAAGGGAAAAAGGAAGGAAGGAAGGGAAAAAGGAAGGAAGGAGAGAAAGAAAGAGAAAGAAGAAAGGAAGGGAAAAAGAAAGAAGGAAAAGAAAGAAAGAAAGAGAAAAACTAACTCAGTTTGTTACGAATATTAAATTTCAGGAACTAGGCTTAAGGGAAAAAATCCTGCAGTACGACAGATTGAGTTTGTTGGATTGCAATCTTTGTTTTCATTGCATAGAATACAAGTTTAATAAAAACAAAAGTAAAATATATTTGTAAGACATTGTCCATCAATATTTAGACAGTTGTCCTGTGTTTAAGAATGATTTTTTTTTTGAGATGGAGTCTTGCTCTGTTGCCCAGGCTGGAGTATAGTGGTACAATCTTGGCTCACTACAACCTCTGCCTCCCAGGTTCAAGCTATCCTCCTGCCTTTGCTTCCCGAGTAGCTGGGACTACAGACACCCACCACCATGCCTGGCTAATTTTTGTAGTTTTAGTAGAGACAGGGTTTTGCCACGCTACCAGGCTGGTCTCGAACTCCTGACCTCAAGTGATCCACCTGCCTCGGTCTCTCAGAGTGCTGGGATTACAGGAATGAGCCACCGTGCCTGGCCCCCGCTATGTTTAAGAATGATTTCTATCTAAAAAAGACTTATTTGAAGAGTCTTCCTTTCACACTTTGATGATGATTAATAAATATCAAGAATACAAGTATATATTACCAAGTTTATTTTCTAGCTTTCTCAATTTCTCTAAACCCTCTAATTCTGTTGATGGAATAATCTCAATTCTCACTTTTGAAAATTACGAATCAATCTTGTCTATCCCTTATTTAGAAGCTGGAGACCAACCCTAACAATAAGGTGGCCAGGCCAGTGAGACAGCTCCCATCTGCAGCTGGAGGCACTGAAGCCAGAGGACCACGCCTGCTCTGCTCAAACTCTGCAATGCCGATGTGGACGGCGGGTCTTCAAAGTGGTCTCCTCTGCCTTAGGAACACAGCAAGAAAATGACGTGCATTCTTGATTTCACAGCTACTGGAGGAGTCATCGGCCAGATCGGCCGAGCAGTTGTTTCTTTTTGACCCGATAAAATTATTTTTAGAATAGCTCTCTGTTTTCCTGCTCATGTTTGGCTTAGGATAAATATAGAAATTGTGCCTTCCTCAGCGTATGCCACCTGGGTGGCGCATGAACTGACAAAAGAGAAACTGCTGAGCACTAGCCCAGGATGAATAATTGACCACAGGAATCTAAATATTCAAGAATATTAATGTGTATTCTGAAGTTATAGAAATTAGCCAGTGTTTCCCTGGTGTGAGGACAGACAATTGGGAAGAAAACAGTCTGGGTAAGACTGAAATAGCTGATTACGAGAGCAAAGATGCCGACCACAAGAGCAGAATGTAGATATGAAACAAAGCTTTAAATTGGAAAACCAGTTTTATTTTGGATAGTTGAAAACATCCCAGTTCAACCAAGTGTAGGATGCAGCTGTCTTTTATGAAGCATGAGTGCCCATGGAGGTGCCCAGATGCCCCTCGAATCCAGTGTGAATGGCCTTGTTACTAAGGCCTTAAATCTAAGATGCTGCTGATTTTAGGGTGCACTGTTATTTCCAAGAAAGGGAGAAATGCTGCCAATTAAACTGTTCAGTTTTTATTTTGTACTCGTTAAAAGAGCTCTTTTATAGTTATTGATGCTGGTTGATGGACACATGCATTTCATTGTGTTACTCTCTTTTGTGTTTCAAAAGTTTTATTTAAAAATTATATAAAAGGAGTTCTTTTGGGTATAGAGTTGGGTATAAGATCTGAGTAGAGACTGTTGCCCCTTTCTTTTTTTGAGACAGGGTCTTGCTTTGCTGCCCAGGCTGGAGTGTGATGGCACAATCACGACTCACTGCAGCCTTGACCTCCTGGGCTGAGGTGATCCTCCCACCTCAGACCCCTGAGTAGCTGGGACTACAGATGCACACCACTGTACCCCATTAATTTTTGTATTTTTAGTAGAGATGGGGTCTCACTATGTTGACCGGGCTGGTCTTGAATTCCTAGGCTCAAGAGATCCACCCACCTGAGCCTCCCAAAGTCTTGGGATTATAGGCGTGAGCCACTGTACCTGGCCTGCTCTGTTTTATTTATTCTAAAATAATTGCAATATTTTCATAAGTTTAATTTTCCTTGTTAATGCAATATCAACCATTTTCTAATCCCATTATTTACTATGCAATTCTGGTCCTGTTTGAGTAAATGGTCTTTCCAAGAAGTCATGATTGTGGGTAATGAGGACCTCCTGTACTGTGTAGCTTTTGTGGGTGTGTGAATTTTAAAATAGTGGCTCTCAAATATGGCTACACATCAGAACTTCTGGGGAAGGCTTAAAAGGCCTCCCTGACTGGCACAGTCCCCTTTATCAGTGCTCTGCGGGTGGGCCTGGGCACTTCACCATTTGTGGTTTTAAGGCTGCCCAGAGGTTTCAGTGTGTGACCAAGTGGCTTAAGCTGTGGGATATAGCTTTACACCCGTGGTAGGGAGGGCAGCACAATGGAGGTATTTTACACCAGAAAAGTCCCGGCTCCTCCCACTGTCCTTTGTGGCATTGCTGTCATTCACGTCCACAAGCTGTAATCACCCAGTACATTGTTACTTTATGACTTTAAACGGTTGTCTTTAGATCAATTAAGAATAACAAGGTGGTTCACGCCTGTAATCCCAGCACTCTGGGAGACTGAGACGGGTGGATTACCTGAGGTCAGGAGTTCGAGAGCAGCCTGGTCAACAAAACCCCGTCTCTACTAAAAATACAAAAAATAAGCTGGGTGTGGTGGCAAGCGCTTGTAATCCCAGCTACTCAGGAAGCTGAGGCAGAATTGCTTGAACCCGGGAGGCGGAGGTTGCAGTGAGCCGAGATCGCGCCATTGCACTCCAGCCTGGGCAACAAGAGCAAAACTCTGTCTCAAATAATAATAATAATAATAAGGAAAACAAGAGACATTAATTCTCATTTATTCTGCCTCTGATGCTTTTCCTTTCCTGATGTAGATCTAAGCTTCTGACCTGTATCATCTTCCTTGTCTCTTCTCTAACATTTCTCACAGGGCAGGTCTACTGGCAATGCATTCCTTCAGTTTTTGTTTTTCTGAGAAAGTATTTATTTTTCCTGCACCTTAAGGATACTTTTGCTATATAGAATTCTAGGTGGGCAGATTTTTTTTTTTTTCAATTGCAACACTTTAAAGATTTCACCCCACCCTTTTCTTATCTGCATGATTTCTAACAAGAAGTCTACTGTCATTTTTATTCATATTCCTCTTGTTAACTTAAAAAATCACACAACACTGCATTTAGAAAAGGAGACTATTTCTTTTTTTTTTTTTTTTTTTTTGAGACGGAGTCTGGCTCTGTCGCCCAGGCTGGAGTGCAGTGGCTGGATCTCAGCTCACTGCAAGCTCCGCCTCCCGGGTTTGCGCCATTCTCCTGCCTCAGCCTCCCGAGTAGCTGGGACTACAGGCGCCCGCCACCTCGCCCGGCTAGTTTTTTGTATTTTTTTAGTAGAGACGGGGTTTCTCCGTGTTAGCCAGGATGGTCTCGATCTCCTGACCTCGTGATTCGCCCCTCTCGGCCTCCCAAAGTGCTGGGATTACAGGCTTGAGCCACCGCGCCCGGCCTAGGAGACTATTTCTTAAACAACTTGCAAGGTGGACATCCCACAAGACCAGACACAGGCCCTTCAGAGGAGAGGATGGGGCAGGAGTTTTATGCTGACTGGGTTGGCTAAACATACTTATTCAACAGGTTACAGGAGGAGCTATGAATATTCATGAAGGCAGTTCTGCCGTATGTATCATATAACACATGTTCACTTTGTGGTGGAGATGTAACATTTAAATGTATTATAGTTAGGCCCTATACATCAAAAGGTCTTTCTAAGACCCAAAGGCACTTGGTGCACAGACTTTGTAAACCAGCCAGGACCAGCCATGGTCAGTGGTCTCTTACCAGGAGAGTTACTGAAATCTGTCTCTTGTCTAGTCAGAGGTGTAGCTGTGGCTGGTGGATGGGGGTTCAGTCAGGCAGGTTTATTCAGTTTGAATGTGACAAGCCTAGGTGTGGTTTTTGTTTTTGTTTCGCTTTATGTTTTTCGTTATTTGTTCTGATGGATGTTCTGTATGTTTCCCGGATGTATGGTTTGGTGTCTGTCATTAATTTGGGGACATTCACACCATTCCACCATTTCTCCTGCCCCTTCTTCTCTTTCCTCCTTCTGATTCTCCCATTGTGCCAGTCATATCCTTTGATGTTGTTCTTGGATGGTGTCTTCTGTTGGTGTATTAGGCTGTTCTTGCATTGCTATAAAGAAATACCTGAGACAGAATAATTTATAAAGAGATTTGATTGGCTCACAGTTCTTGCAGGCCATACCAGCATGGCACCAGCAACTGCTCAGCTTCTTGGAGGCATCAGGGAACTTTTACTCATGGCGGAAGGCAAAGTGGGAGCAGGCATTTCACAGGGTGAAAGCAGGAGCAAGAGAGAGAGTGGGGGGTGGGTAGGTGCCACACACTTGAAAAAAAAACAGGGTGGGCACGGTGGCTCATGCCTATAATTGCAGCACTTTGGGAGGCCGACGTGGGTGGATCATGAGGTAAGGAGTTTGAGACCAGCCTGGTCAACATGGTGAAACCCCATCTCTACTAAAAATACAATAAATTAGCTGGGCATAGTGGCGCACGCCTGTAATCCCAGCTACTTGGGAGACTGAGGCACAAGAATCACTTAAACCCAGGAGGCGGAGGTTGCAGTAAGATGAGACTATACCACTGCACTCCAGTTGGGGTAATAGAACGAGACTCCATCTCAAAACAAAAACAAAAACAAAAAACACTTCTCACATGAACTCAGAGTGAGAGCTTACTCATCACCAAGAGACTGAAGGGATGGCACAAGCCATTCATGAGGGACCCGCCCCCATGATGCAAACATCCCCTGCCAAGCCCCACCTCCAGAACTGATGATTATAACTCAACATGAGATTGGTGGGGACACATGCTCAAACTAGATCAGTTGATTTTTTTTTCCATCCCCTTTTCTCCTTGCATTTCAGTTTGGGAAGCTTCTGTTGATTTATCTTCATATTCACTGATTCTTTCCTTTATTCTATCTAGTCAATTAATGAGCATTCTTTATTTCTATTAGTGTGTTTTTGACTTCTAGCATGTTTTTTTGATTATTATTGTTTCCATCTCTCTGCTGACATTACCTATCTAGTCTTGCACGTTGTCTAATCTTTCCGCTAAAGCCAGTCTATCCAGGAGTTTCTGCTTTGGGTGAGCAGCTCTCAGGTGCTGTGTCTCCCTGGATGTGCCTGTCTCTTCAGAGCAGGGTGCCAGTTTGTCTGGGAGCCTCAGTTCTCTGATGGGCCCATGAAAGGCTGCTGGTTTGCCACGCGCCCTGCTATTCTTTGCTGTAAGCATGGAAGTGGTGACTGCCAAGCACGTCACATGACACCAGTTGAAGTTGTGGAACTTCAGAGCCAGGCTCCTAAAGCGTGACTTCCAATCCACCTTCTGTACAGGTTTCCTTAAAAAAATGGGGTGCGCGACCGGCACGGTGGCTCACTCCTGTAATTCCAGCACTTTGGGAGCCCTAGGTGAGAGGATGATTTGAAATCAGGAGTTCAAAGACCAACCTGGCCAACATAGTGAGACCCTGTCTCTATTAAATAAATAAATGAAATAAAAATAAATAGGCTGAGTGAGACACAGGGGCTCCAGTCTTCCTCTGATGTCCCAGCTCTCAGAACAAGGTTGCTTTGCTTGCTTTTCCTTTTATAAGCACCATGTGTTAGGCAACTGCTTAGGTGGTTCCCTGAGGTATTCATGCTCCTACGTGACACCCTCCTCTGCATGGGGCCAACCCAGTGACTGTTTCTCATGAGCTGAGCCTGGAAAGCATGAGGCACAGCTCTGATCTTGTCAGTCTCTCATTGGCTCCTGCAACAAATGACCACAAGCTAAGTGGCTTTTACAACAGCGGAAGTTTATTCCTTCACAGCTCTGGAAGCCAGAAGTCCAAAATCACTTTTAATGGGCTGAAATCAAGGCATTGGCAGGTCCAGGCTCCCTCGCATGGCTCCTGGAGAGAATCTGTTCCTTGTTTCTGGCGCCTCTGGTGGCTCCGGCGTTACTTGGCTTGTGATTGCATCACGTCCACTTTCAGGGCCCCATCTTCATCTCTGCTCCATCTTCCCATGGCCCTCTCTTCTGTGTGGCACCACATTTCCTTCTGCCTCCCTCTTACAAAGATGCACGTGGCCAGGCATGCTGGCTCATGCCTGTCATCCCAGCACTTTGAGAGGCCAAGGCAGGAGGGTCGCTTGAGGCCAGGAGTTCAAGACCAGCCTGGCCAACACAGAGACCCTGTCTCTGTTGTATTTATTTAATTATTTTTGAGATAGGGTCTCATTTTGTCACCTAGGTTAGAGTGCAGTGGTGCGATCCTGGCTCACTGCAGCCTCAACCTCCTGGGCTCAAGCAATCCTTCCACCTCAGGAGTAGCTGGGACTACAGGTGCACACCACCATGCCCAGATAATTTTTCTATCTTTTGTAGAGATGAGGTCTTGCCATGTTGCTCAGGCTGGTATCGAACTCCTGGGTTCAAGAGATTTACCCAACTCAGGCTCCCAAAGTGCTGGGATTACAGGTGTGAGCCACAGTGTTTAGGACCCACTCGGATAATCCAGGACAATCTCTCTATCTCAAGATCTTTAATGACATCCAAAAAAAAAAAAATACTGTTTTCCCATACAAGGTAATATTTACAGGTTGCCTGGATTAGGACTTCATGGCTTTATAAGGGCCATTTTCCAGCTGTGCATGGCTTGGTGGGCTTCTCTTGTTTGTAGGAAGCTATGTGACAAGCGCAGTACCTGCAATGAGCTGTGATTGGCTGATGTAGACTGGGGTGGACTCCAGACAGGTGGTGCTCGAAAAGGTACAAACTCACTCTGCGGTCATCAACTCACCTTTCAGGGTGCCTCTGAGGGGTGAGGCCTGTGGAGTGAGGTCCAAGCATGCCAGATTTTGTCCACTGAGCCAGGCTCCTGGAGGCCCTGACAGATGCAGCTCCAGGCCCCAGGCTGCACAATTTGCCCCATGCTTCCACAGCCTCTGGATTTAGGATAACCGAGGCCAGCGTCTGGGACCCCAGTGCTCCAGTGAGGGTCAAGGAAGCCCGGAGCTTACTCCAACCTCCAGGGCAGAGAGGACGGAAGATCCCAAAGGCCCCAAGGCTCGGGGAAGGGCGCGGCTGAGCTGAAGCAGCTGCTTTTCTCTCCCAGGCTTCTTGCTGTGCCTTTTACTACCCTCTACCTTCCTGGTGCTGGGGCTCCGAAGGGCTGGCTCTAAAGAAGTCCCAACGCCAGCCTGGGGGCGCAAGGAGGGAGCAGCCTGTTTCGATTGTCGATTGTCGGAGACTTGCTCCTAGTTAGGTGGTAACTGTCCTTATGATCCCCCACAAAACCAGCCAGGCAGGGGGCAGAGAGCCAGGCTCGTGGAGAAGAGGCCGCTGCTGGAGGGGAAGCAACCCTGAGCGTGGACCCCTCAACCTTGTCCCTTACCCGTGCACCCCTCGCCTCACACCCTCGCGGCCCTCATCCACGCGTCCCTCACCCTACACCCACCCACCCGTCACTCGTTCGCCCCTCACCCCTCACCCGCGCGCCCCTCACCCCTCACCTGCGCACCCCTCACCCCTCACCCCCCACCCCTCACCCCCCACCCCTCACCCGCGCGCCCCTCACCCCTCACCCCTCACCCGCGCACCCCTCACCCGTGCGCCCCTCACCCCTCACCCGCGCCCCCCAACCCCTCACCCGCGCGCCCTCACCCCTCACCCGCGCGCCCTCACCCCTCACCCCTCACCCGCGCACCCCTCACCCGCGCGCCCCTCACCCCTCACCCTCGCACCCCTCACCCCCCACCCCTCACCCGCGCGCCCTCACCCCTCACCCCTCACCCGCGCACCCCTCACCCGTGCGCCCCTCACCCCCCACCCCTCACCCGCGCGCCCTCACCCCTGACCCGTGCCCCCTCACCCCTGACCCGCGCCCCTTCACCCCTCACCCGCGCCCCCTCATCCCTCACCCGCGCGCCCTCACCCCTCACCCGCGCACCCCTCACCCCTCACCTGCGCACCCCCCACCCCTCACCCGCGCGCCCTCACCCCTCACCCCCCACCCCTCACCCGCGCGCCCCTCACCCCTCACCCCTCACCCGCGCACCCCTCACCCGTGCGCCCCTCACCCCTCACCCGCGCCCCCCAACCCCTCACCCGCGCGCCCTCACCCCTCACCCGCGCGCCCTCACCCCTCACCCCTCACCCGCGCACTCCTCACCCGCGCGCCCCTCACCCCTCACCCTCGCACCCCTCACCCCCCACCCCTCACCCGCGCGCCCTCACCCCTCACCCGCGCGCCCTCACCCCTCACCCCTCACCCGCGCACCCCTCACCCGTGCGCCCCTCACCCCCCACCCCTCACCCGCGCGCCCTCACCCCTGACCCGTGCCCCCTCACCCCTGACCCGCGCCCCTTCACCCCTCACCCGCGCCCCCTCATCCCTCACCCGCGCGCCCTCACCCCTCACCCGCGCGCCCCTCGCCCTTCAGTCCTCACCCGCGCGGGCCAAGAGGGTCCCGGGCGAGGGCAGCTCCCTGCGGGTGGGTGCGGGGCTCCGAGTGGGCTCGGCCTGCGAGGCCGGCAGCAGGGCCCAGGCTCCACACACGCCTGGCCTCGGAGTCTGTCTTGAGGCTCAGGAGCTGCCTTTTCTGCAAATAGGCGCCCAACGGTTCAGCCCTGAGAACTGCACGGGGATGGGGGGAGGTCGCCCCGCGTGTCTTCAGCGACAGCGACCATGGCCACAACCACGATGATGACAACGGCCACGGTGACGGCCGCGCGTCCAGCCGGCCCCCCGGTGACTGCCCCGAAGCATCTGCTCGCGGGGCGCTTGCATTGGAGCGGAGATCCGCGCGGGGCGCTCCGTTTCCCGAGACCCTGGCCGCCCCCGGGCGCTGCAAACTCCCGCCGGGTGCCCGGGTCTCCTGGGTCAGGACGGAGCTGGACGAGACTCTTTCCCGGGCGCCCGCGTTCAGGACACGCACGATGGGAACGTCCGGACCCTGCCGCCCCCGCCCTCCGGGACCACGCCCTCCGCTAGGATGGCCGCGCGCGGGGACGGCTGGAGACTGGTTCACGCTGGAGACGGGTTCATGTGGGCGCCAGGCCTGAGGGACCGGCCCCGCCCGGCTGGTATTTCCCGACCGCGCGGGAGAAGCCACGGTCCCCCGCCGCCCCGACAGCCCCGGCTCCCGGCCCCGCCTCGGCCAACCCTACCCCGCGCGCTCTAGGACCCGGCGGCGCCGCCCAACAGCTCCGGCGTGGGCGGGGCCCGGCATTGTGACGCCGCGGGGCGGGGTTTCCCGGCGCCGGAGCGGACGGACGCTGAGACGCGCGCGGTTAAGCGGCGCGGGGACGCGGGGCGCAGGGCGCTGGGCTAGGGGCGCAGGTAAGGAACGCGGGGGCGGCGCGGGGTCCTGGCGGGGCGGCCTAGGGCGGCCGAGGACGCGGGGCCAGGGCAGTTGGCCGCTGCCCCCAGTCCCTCGGCTTGGTCCTGTGGGTCACCGGCCCGGCACCCCCTCCCACGAGCCGTGCGCCCCATCCTGGGCCTGCGCCCCCTCCCACGAGCCGTGCGCCCCATCCTGGGCCTGCGCCCCCTCCCCCGACCCCATCCCGGGACACGCGTGGCCTCCCGCCGGCTAAACGCACCCGGGCGGTGACACCAGGGGCTGCGCCCGTCCTCGACCCCGACCCTGGGAACCCTCCCCAGCCCCCGCCGGGTGCGTGTCGGGACCCCCAGACACCCTCGCGCCCCGGTCGCCCACGCTCTGCCTCGGGTCCTGCGGCCGGCGCGGGTCGGGTCGGGTCGGGTCCTTGCGCGCCGGCCCACACTCCCTGGCGGGACTCCAGCCGCTCCCCGCTCCCCGCTCCCCGCAGGCTCCGAGGCCGCAGGAGCGCGCGGAGCGGCGATGAGCAGGCGGCCGGTGGCCCGCGGGGCGCGGAGCTGGTGACAGCCTCGGCCAGGCGGGCGCTGCGATGGAGGCCGAGGGCCTGGACTGGCTTCTGGTGCCACTGCACCAGTTGGTGTCCTGGGGCGCGGCCGCGGCCATGGTCTTCGGAGGGGTGGTGCCCTACGTCCCGCAGTACCGGGACATCCGCAGGACGCAGAACGCCGACGGGTTCTCCACCTACGTGTGCCTGGTGCTGCTGGTGGCCAACATTTTGCGGATACTCTTCTGGTAAGTTGGGGGTTTGCTTTCCTGGGCTGCGCTCGGAGAAGAGGGTTTCTCCTTTGGAGTTTCTGGTTGAGTCCGGGGGAGCAGCAGGGTCCACACCTCCTGGCTGGGCCAGCGTCCTGCTCTGCCGTCGATGGGGTACGTGGCTGCAGGCGAGTCACTTCTTAGGGTGAGATTATTTTTTCCAGAAAAACGGTGGGATTGGAGAATAGAATCTCAGAGAAAATCTCCAGATCTGCCTTCTCGCATAATGCCCCGCACGGGTGCTTAGCAGGGACCTCTCTGCTGGGCAATGGCCTACGCCTGCCTGTAGAGAGGAGCCGTTCCTGCCCACCTTTCTCATGTTGTGTCGTTTTTATTGTTTTGAGAAAGGGTCTTGCTCTGTGGTCCAGGCTGAAGTGCATGATGTGATGACAGCTTACTGCAGCCTCCACGTTCCTGGGCTTGGGTGATCCTCCCACCTCAGCCTCCCAAGTAGCTGGGACCACAGGTGTACCACCACACCTAGCTAATTGTTTTTTTGTATTTTTTGTAGAGACGGGGGGTTTCACTATGTTGCCCAGCTGGTCTCGAACTCCTGGCCTCAAGCATTCCTCCCCACTGGGCCTCTGAAAGTGCTGGGATTACAGGCTGAGCCACGGCGCCTGGCCTGCCTTATTTAAATAGGAAGTCACGCTCTCCGGAGACTGTCTTGTTCCTCTCAGGCCAACTTCCTCTTTGTATTTGCGTTAGGCTGAGGAAATTTAAATTAATTTTAACAGTTGTTGAAGCCAGACATAATTGGGAGAATGAGTTTTTGGAGAAAATGAAGAGGTCTCACAGCTGCATTCTAAGGCCAAAAACGTCTGGAATTTTTCTTTCTGCCGGGTGATCCCAGCCTCTCTGTCCATGCAGATTGGAAGGTGTCTGCGGCTCTTCCCATGAAGAGGGCCTGGTGGAGGGGTGGAGAGAAGGAGTCTAGGCAGCTGGTGTCAAGAACTCTGCTTCTGACTCTGGTCACTGAGTAATCACGTACCTGCTTCTTTGCCTGTTAGTTGTTTTTTTTTTTTTTTTTTTTGAGACAGAGTCTCACACTCTGTTGTCAGGCTGGAGTGCAGTGGTACAGTCTTGGCTCACTGCAACCTCTGCCTCCTGGGTTCAAGTGATTCTCCTGCCTCAGCCTCCTGAGTAGCTGGGACTACAGGCTCCCGCTGCTGTACCCAGGTAATTTTTGTATTTTTAGTAGATACGATGGTCACCATGTTGACCAGGATGGTCTCGATCTCTTGACCTCGTGATCCACCCACCTCGACCTCCCAAAGTGTTGGGATTACAAGCGTGAGCCACCACGCCTGGCCCGCCTGTTTTTAAGTCAACCTTGTTGAGGTGTGATTTGCATTCCATGAAATGCACCCCTTTCGTGTCCATTTGATGAGTTCTGATGCTGGGGTGTCCCCTGTGTTCATGAACTGGGGTGCTCCCTGCTCCACAGTCTTCATCCCAGCCCTGGCCGTGGGCAGCCGTTGGTCCACGTGTCCCTGGGTGTTAGTTTTGCCTTTGCCGGGGATTTTTAGGTGAGCGAGTGGGTTGGCTGCCTCTTCCCCAGAGTTGTCTCTGAGGCAGGGAGGTTTGTCCCCTGCAGCGATCTCGGAGGGGGATTTTGGGTCTGAGTCGTGTCTCAAGGTTTGTCTCTGGGCCGGGCTGCATCTGAGGGAGGGTCAGGGGGCTCATTTTGGAGACTGCTTCATTCTTTCCCATCGCCTGCTGTGGAGACAGTGGCTGGCGGTGCTGCAGTGGCCTCAGTGAACATAAGGTTGACTGGGAAGTAGGTTTCTAATTGTCTAATGCTGTTGAATATTTTGAGTGCACGTTGTGGGAGTTGGGGAGATGCTGGTTGGCAGGCCACCTGCTACAGCCCCAGCTCACATGTGTATGTGGTGAAGGAGCATTTTTAGGGTTATAGAATAAATTTTAGGGTTATAGAATAAATTTAGGGTTATAGAATAACGTTTAGGGTTATAGAATAAATTTTCTCCAAAATAATGGAGGAAAATTGCCGGAGGGTGGATAACCATATGGGAAAAAAGTTCTACTTAGAGGATCCCCCACACCCCTGGTATGCTCATAGTCCCAAGTTGCTAAAAGAAAATAAATTAGGTTGGGCACGGTGGCCCACTCCTGTAATTCCAGCACTTTCGGAGGTCAGGGTGGGAGGATCACTTGAGGCCAGGAGTTCAAGACCAGCCAGCGCAACATAGCAAGACCCCATCTCTACAAAACATTTGCAACATTAGCTTAGGTGTGGTGGCATTACCTGTAGTCCTAGCTACTTGGGAGGCTGTGACAGGAGGATCACTTAAGCCCAGGAATTCGAGGCTGCCGTGAGCTGTACTCCAGTCTGACCAAAGAGAGAGACCCTGTCTCAAAAAAAAGAAAGAAAAGAATCTAATGTCCATCTCAGTATCTGGTTTGGAGAAGTCAGAGATTAACCCAGTTTCCTGGTGCCATCTTGTCGCTGCCTCATGACCTAACTGGCACTTGACGTAGAGGTTTGAAGCTGGGGTGGGAGTTCTTGCTTACAGGCCTTCGAGAGACACTTGAGCTCTTGGTGGAGCACAGGGCAGCCTTCCAGGGAATTCTGAACTTTGTCCATGGGTCTCTTCATAGAATCAATATCCTGGGCTGTCGTGGTCATGCATGGCTTGTGTGACCACCGAGTGCACACACAGGGCCCCAGCGTGTTCCAGAAGACGGTGGGGCTGTCGTGGTCATGCATGGCTTGTGTGACCACCGAGTGCACACACAGGGCCCCAGCGTGTTCCAGAAGACGGTGGGGCTGTCCTGGTCATGCATGGCTTGTGTGACCACCGAGTGCACACACAGGGCCCCAGCGTGTTCCAGAAGACGGTGGGATGAAAGCGGGGAGAGCAGAGGGTGCTGGTCCCTGCTGGGCGTCCCTCCAGCCTGAGAATGTGCCTTCTCTGCACTCCACACAGGCACATCCTCTGTGCCCACCCGGTCCCCAGGTCCTGCTGTGCAGAGGGGGATAATGACCCCTTCTGTTTCTCTCTTGGGAGCCTCTTGTGACCCCCACTCCTGGCTTCCCCTCTCCAGGCTTTGTAGGTTCACAGCCTCTTTGATTTCATGGTTTGTAGGGCAGAGGGTTTGTGCTTTAGCGGAAGTGACACGCGGGATGCATCACACACAACCCCAGCTCCACACATGCGCACGCACACTCAGTGTTTGGGATGGGAGTAGTGGGGGCGGGAAAGCAGAGGTGGGGCTGGGCCATGCTCCGGTGAGAGGGGGACGGGGTGGGGGTTGGGGAGAGCAGAGGTGGGGCTGGGCTGGGCTCCGGTGAGAGGGGGACGGGGTAGGGGGTGGAGAGAGCAGAGGTGGGGCTGGGCCGGGCTCTGGTGAGAAGGGGCCTGGGGGAGAACAGAGGTGGGGCTAGGGCAGGCTCTGATGAGAAGGGTCTGGGGGTCCAGTGAGAAGGGGCCAGGCTCTGGTGAGAAGGGGCCGGGGTCCTGTGAGAAGAGGCTGGGGTCCTCCAGCACAGGGGTGGAGTTAGAATCTTCACGCTTCCAAAGGTGCTGGGGCATGGTCCTCAGAGCTCCAGTGCCTCTGGGCAGCCCCCCATTGGGGATTTGGGGTACATGGCATATGGGGCTCTGCAGTCCTGCAGGGGCTGCTTTAACAGTACAAACGCAGGGATTCTGAAACATAGGTCACTTATGTTTTTGTTTGTTATAGTCGTTACTACCATTTTGTGAAACCAGCACTCAGCAGATGACACTCTGCGTAATGCCAGTGTGCAGGGTTTGACAGGTTGGTGCCAGCAGCCAGGAGAAGGGCTAAATGATGCCTCATAGCTGGTGTTTGCTGGCTGTGAGTACATGGAGGAAAAGCGGAGAGGCCAGGCGGGGATCAGGCCACACTGGGCTGCAGGGCCCTGGGAGCCTCAGCTCCATCCACAGTAGGACCCAGGCTGGAGCACTCTGAGATGGAGGAATGAAAACATTGTATCAGAGAGGTCATAACATTTTGTTACTGAGGGTGATAGCTTTAGTGGTGCCTAAGAGAAGACACAAAGCTACAAAGCTGCTCTTTTGCTGGATTTTTTTTTTTTTTTTTTTTTTTTTTTTAAGACCAGAGTCTCGCCCTGTTGCCCAGGCTGGAGTGCAGTGGCACAATCTCGGCTCACTGCAACCTCTGCCTCTGGCACGATCTTGGCTCACTGCAAACGCTGCCTCCTGGGTTCAAGCAGTTCCCTGCCTCAGCCTCCCGAGTAGCTGGGATTACAGGTACCGGCTGCCACGCCTGGCTAATTTTTGTATTTTTAGTAGAGACGGGGTTTCACCATATTGACCAGGCTGGTCTTGAACTCCTGACCTCATGATCCACCTGCCTCAGCCTCCCAAAGTGCTGGGATTACAGGTGTGAGCCACCGTGCCTGGCCCTGCTTGAGTTTTTCTGTGAGATTTTGGAACATAGAGAAGTTTTTCTGTGGGCTTGGTCAGTTATGGTGCACCCTCTATACTGTCTCTTCCTGTGGGTGGGCACCTGGGCATGGTCACCTGCAGAGCCCACCTTAGACGAGGTATCTTGGTGCCTCCCGAGGAGCAGGCTCCTGCACCACACAGGTGGGCTGCCTGGCACCTGCCGTGAGAAGAGGCGCGGGAGTTATGCCCTCGGGCAGGAGAGGAAAAGTGCTCTCCTGAGTTCGTGGCCAGCATGGACTGTTATCACTAAGGGAAGAAAAAGTTAAGTTGAGAAGTAAATGTGGCATCTATTTTAATTAGCTTTTAAAATTACTAATGCTGCTGGATTTTGTTTCGTTTTGTTTTTGTTCCTTCTGTGGAACACTGTGCTTTTTGAAATTTTGTGTTTTTCTTTGTCTTCACCTTATTAGTTCACTGTTCACCTCCGGGTACCCTCTCACTTGGTTTTAAAAGTCCTTATTCTTTACTCTGCATATCGAGTTCCTCTAGATTTGATTTTTGATGTGTGGATTATGGGGAAGCTCAAACCTTGATTCGCTCGCCTCCTCCTTTGTCTGTCTGTTCATTCATTGCGTCTGTTGAACATTTAAAAAACGCAGGTGGCCTTTCATGCAGAGTGGCCAAAATGGCTCACGTGCAGCCTCATTGCTGGAGGTGAACGTGGTGTGCAGCAGCCTCCATGTGTCCCAGGGCACTGGCCTATTTTAGATGCCTGCCCAGTGTCACCTCCTCAGCCTCAGGTCGCTGTGGGTGAGTTGACCGGCACCCAGGCCGCTTGGTAGCCAGTGCAGAACGGCCCTGGAAGTGACTGTGAGCTTGGCTGTATCCTCCAGCCTTGGGGGTTGCGATCTGTGCTGTATAATATACCGTAACAGTGCAGAGGCCAAGGCCTGGAGGGGGCCGGCGTGGGGGCTGGAGCCAGCCTGTGGGCAGAGTGCCCATGCGCCCTGCACTCCTGCTCATACGGCGTCCCTGCTCCCCCGACCTGTGCCTCAGGCCCAGAAAACCCCCTTTCAAGCTGCCTGTTTCCCGCTGGCCATGCTCTGTCCCCGGCCCACCCCCTCCCTTCCTCCCTTTGCCTCCTTGTCTCGCCTTGTGCGTCTCTTGGAGGCTTCCTAGGGAAGCATCCAGTGAGGCAGGGGGACCGTGGTGGCCCCCGCTGACCTGGAGGTACAGCTTGTCTGCCTGCCCGCCTGGCCCCCTGTCCACCCTGGGCCTGGGCTGCTGTGTTCTCTACCCTTCCCTCTGCTCCCCGAGTCTCTGTGACCTCAGGCAGCCTCTCCCTCTGCTGAGGAGCTCCCAGGAGACAGGGAAGGGCCTTGGTCTCTGGAGCCAGCACAGAGGGAAGCAGCATGGCCACCCTCTGAGGACTGCATCCTGGCTCCCTGTCCTCCCAGGAGAACGTCTGTGGCTTTTTCCAGGTTGCTGTGGGAGCCTCACCTGCAAGTGGCACCTTCTCACCTGCTGGGCTGGTTCACCTGCTAAGGGGGCTGCGGGGTTCCCCCTACTCCTGTTGTGTGTTAATAAGGGGGTGCTAAAGGGGCTCTGGGGTTCCCCCTTCTGCTTTGTGTTGGTAAGGGGATGTTAAGAGGGCTGCCCAGCTGCGTGAGAGCTAGAGAGAGGTGGGGGCTGTGGTGGTTGTTGCTGAGTCTTCCAGTTTTTCAGAAGTTGGGAAATTAGGCTGTTATGTAGGATCTCCTGACTTTGACATGGTGGCGGCCAATTCAAGTATTAAAATTCCCTTCAGTCCAAACTGCAGGCTGATTGAGATTCCCGCCCTGGGACAGTCAGGGAGGGTCAGGGCTGGGTCTTTCCATGAGTACGTGCCACACACAGCCCAGCCTTGGAGATGGTGGCTCTGCAGGCCCGTGTCCCAGCTCTGTGGTGACTCTGGGAGATGGGGAGACCGTAGGGCCTGCCAGTCATTGGCCTGTGGTTCTGCCCTGCAGAGGCTCATGGCTGAGCTGATGAGATGCTCAACCCTGGTCAAAAGTCAGCAAGGTGGCCTGGGAGCTTGCAGCTAGGGGAGCACGGGGCCAGGGAGGCCTGGGGGCGGGGGCGGTACAGACCCTTGGCTGCCTTCTTCTCTCCTGTGGGAGTGTGTGTGCATGTGGAAATTCCGTGTCTGGCCCAGCTGCTGCTCTGCACACTGACCCAGCCTTCCACAGGCAGGAAGCAGGGCTGCTGTGAGCTAGAAACTGGGCTTCTTGCCTGGTGGCAGCCCGGAGGCTGTAGGGAGGGCCTGGGGCACCTGAGCTGAGCTGTGGGAGGGGGACTCAGGACCACCAGACCCGGGTACCAGTGCCTGGGCCACTGGTTCTGGGGAGGGCCAGATGTGCTGAGGGGTCCCGAGTCAGGCTGTGTGTGGGTCTTATGGCCCCTCACTGGAGCCCCACCCCACCTGGAGTCTGGGAGATGGGCAGCAGTTGCCTGGTCACTCTGGTGTTCACCAACCAGGCTCCTTCCCCGGGATGCCGCTTGGGGCCTGGGAGAGGTAGAGTGGATGGGCCTTCCTCCTGACCCGGGTCTGTCCCGCTGCAGGTTCGGGACTGGGAGAGGCAGCATGGATGGGTCTGCCTCCTGACACAGGGTCTTTCCTGCTGCAGGTTCGGGACCAGGAGAGGCAGCGTGGGTGGGCCTCCCTCCTGACCCAGGTGTCTCCCGCTGCAGGTTCGGGACAGGGAGAGGTGGCGTGGGTGGGCCTGACACAGGGTCTCTCCTGCTGCAGGTTCAGGACTGGGAGGGGCAGCGTGGGTGGGCCTCCCTCCTGACATGGGTCTCCCGCTGCGAGTTCGGGACTGGGAGAGGTGGCATGGGTGGGCCCTCTCCTGACACAGCGTCTCTACCGCAGGTTTGGAAGGCGCTTTGAGTCCCCACTGCTGTGGCAGAGCGCCATCATGATCCTGACCATGCTGCTGATGCTGAAACTGTGCACCGAGGTCCGTGTGGCCAACGAGCTCAACGCCAGGCGCCGCTCCTTTGCAGGTTGGTGGCCGGCGCTTTGGAATAAAGTCCCAGGGAATCAGGGCGAAGGTGACTCTGGTGAAACAAAAGCCACTCTAATCTGTCCTGATCCAGGCAGCTTTCATTTCGCCAAGTGGTGCTGTTATCTTCAACTGATAGTGTTTTCAGTGTGTTAAATGACTTTAAACAGTTTATAACTCGAAACAATTCAAGGTAATGATTTCTTCACTGGAAGTTGGGTGAGGCCTTAACAGCTTCACAGTTCTTGGAGCGCCATCCCAGACGGTTTGTGTGTCCGAACAAGAAGTGCCCGTCTGTGCCTGGCTGCATCGGGTCAGACGGTGCCGGGTCAGGCGTTTTGTCTCTGTGTGCGTGGCCTGTACACAAAACACACCTTTTCAGTTTGGCTGTGACTCACGGGCTGCCTTAGCCAGGGCCTTTCTCACAGACCTTGTTAAACAGACCCAGAGGGTCAGGCAACCCCTTTATCCGGAGCACACGGGCAGGGTACGCACACTGCCGAGTTGACAGCCGGGCACGACCAATTACATGCTTAGCACATGCTTAGCACATGCTTAGCACACATGACTCCTTAACCTTTGGTGGCTTAGAAAATAGAAAAGACTTCTTCCAGTGTTTGCCTTTTGCACAGTTTGTTCAGTCTGAACCCTCTTTGCACATGCAGGCTGGCAGGCTTCTTGTGTGCAGGAGGGTTAAATCCTTCCTTTTGTTTTTCTTCTAATTTCTCAGTCGAAGATGGCGCTCCCTTTGGCTTTGAGAGAGGTTGATCTCAGCTGTCTCTTGGAGAAAAGTGTTTCCCTCAGAGTTTGTTTAGTTTGGGGCTTCTGTGGATTTGAGATCTTGCCGGGGAGTTGTGTCCCTGTTTCTATTCCCGATCGCTGGTTCTTCCTGTTGGAGGGGATCCCACCTCTCCCTTTTTGTCTGCTCCTGTTTCTAGACTGAGGTGAAATGTGTGCTGCTTTCAGCCTCTGTAGAAACCCGACCAGCCTCCCGCCAGCGTGACCTGGGCCAGGTAGTGTCATTGTGGCCACGAGATGAGCACCAGTGTCTTTTTTTTGTTCTGTTCTTTCTTCCCATTCCCACTGTTCTCCTCTCCTCTGAGTCTCTGCTCTGTTCCCTCCTATTGTGATTTGGGTTTGAAATTACACCAGAGATGGTGCTGACGATATCACAGATCTTGCCTAGAAAGCAGGCTTTTTTTTTTTTTTTTTTTTTTGAGATGGAGTCTTTGCTCTATTGCCCAGGCTGGAGTGAGTGGCGTGATCTTGGCCCACTGCAAGCTCCGCCTCCCGGGTTCACGCCATTCTCCTGCCTCAGCCTCCCGAGTAGCTGGGACTACAGGTTCCCGCCACCATGTCTGGCTAATTTTTTGTATTTTTAGTAGAGACGGGGTTTCACCGTGTTAGCCAGGATGGTCTCGATTTCCTGACCTCGTGATCTGCCCGCCTCGGCCTCACAAAGTGCTGGGATTATAGGCGTGAGCCACCGCGCCCGGCGGGAAGCAGGCTTTTAAGAACCGGCCGGATTCCCCGCGAGGTGAGGAACTGTGGTTTTACATTTCAGTTTAGGTGACTCGGTCTTGCTCTCTGCAAGGCTTTGGTCCTTCTCTGGAGCTGAGCTCCTCATGGCGTGTTCCCTGCCCCTTTGAACCTCGGTATTTAACTTGGAACAGGAATGTTCTCACTGTGGGAGGGCCAGCCAGCCGAGAGAACAGTTTGTGCCTAAGATGCCCAATGCATTGCTGGATGTTCCTGCTGCCCTCGGGCTCTGGACATGAGGCCAGACCTTGTGACCTTGTTGAAGGTGGCCTGACACGAGGTCCCAGAGACGGCAGGTTGTGAGTGTCTAGGCAGTGCAGCCAGCGTGGAGTTTAATGTGAATGTATGTTGGAACACTGGGACACCCCTAGAAGCGGCATCGTAAGCTCCCCACCCACATTCATTTTACCAGCAGGTGCGCTCTCGTCTCATCAGAGGAGCGTTGGATAAGAAGGGAGTGGGATGGTGGATGCCTGGCATTCTGTGTCACTTCTTCCAAAGGAGTACTTCTCTTCTGGTTACCCAGGATGAGTTAAAAACGTGAGTCCCTGTTTCCAGAGCTAGGCCTGGAATCCGAATTTTAAACACCCTCCGTGGGTGGGCAGAATAATGGCCCCGAGAGAAATCCATGCCCTGATCCTGGGAACCTATGACGTGCTACTGTACATGGCGGAGAGACTCTTGAGGGGGGCTGGTCCTGGATTATCTGGTGGCCTCACCTAATTCCAGGGGTCCTCAGACATGACAAGGGCCGCAGACGAGATGGTCGGGTGCTGGAGCTGAGGGCCCGGCTCTCTGCCATGGGTCGGCCGTCGCTTCACAGGCAGCAGAGCCCCCAACCACAGGGAGCGGAGTTCTGCCCATACTTGAATGAGTAGGAGACACAGCCTTGGTTTTAGTCTAGGAGACCATTGGGCCTCTGGCCTCCAGAATTAAGATAATCAGCCTGCGTTGTGGCTGCCACTTTTGTGGTACCTTGTTACAGAGGCGATAGGAAGCTGGGGCACCCTTTCCTCAAGGCCTGGAGTATTTGGGAAGCAGTCCAGGGCTGCTGTAAGGGGATGAGGGCTGGGCTCCTGGGGTCAGCCTGGGTGCCCCGTGCCTGCCTTCCCCTTGGGGAGGACTGAGAACCAAGCTGCATGACTCCTGGGCCCCAAATGACTTCAGGTGGGAAGTCCACTCCTGAACTCTGTGTCCTGGGGTGTAGCTGCGTGTGGTTAAGAATTCTTGAGATTTACATCTGCAGCACTCTTAATATTGGAGTCCAGTTTGAGTTTATGCACGTCCATGTCCCCTTGGTGGACAGGCCCAGACCTGTTCCTACAGGGCGCCTTGATGAAAGGTGTGAGCTCATGTCCTCTCATCTGCCAGGAGAGGCGAGGGCAAGGCAGGAACATCGCTGAAGTTCAGACTGAAAGCTCTGGCTTCTGGCCACCCGATCTGTAGCTCCTGCAGCACGGCCCCGTGCCAGGCAAGGTGGCCAGCCTCGTCTTCCTGTCAGCAGCGTCACCTCGAAGGGAAGGTTGTTGGCTCTGAACATGTTCTGTTTTTCTTTCTTTCTTTTTCTTTTTTTTTAAGCTTTTAAGTTCAGGGGTACATGTGCAGGTTTCTTATATAGGTAAATTGCTTGTCACGGGGGTTTGGTGTACAGATTATTTCCCTAACTCCTGAACTCCTGACCTCAAGTGGGATCCACCCACCCTGGCCTCCCAAAATGCTGGCGTTACAGGCGTGAGCCACCGCACCCGGCCAGTGTACAGATGATTTCATCACCCAGGTATTAAGCCTAGTACCCACTGGTTATTTTTCCTGGTCCTCTCCCTCCTCCTGCTCTCCACGCTCCGACAGGCCCTAGTGGCTGCTGTTCCCCTCTACGTGTCCATGTGTCCTCATCATTTAGCTCCCACTTACATGTGAGAACGTGCGGCATTTGGTTTTCTGTTCCCGTGTTAGTTTGCTAAGGATGATGACCTGCAGCTCCATCCATGTTCCTCTAAAGGACATGATCTTGTTCTTTTTTGTGGCTGCGTAGTATTCCGTGGTGTACATGTACCACGTTTTCTTCATCCAGAAGAAAGTCTAGATGATTTTCATTGATGGGCATTTAGGTTAATTCCAAGTCTTTGCTAGTGTGAATGGTGCTGCAGTGAACATACATGTGCGTGTGTCTATAATAGAATGATTTATATTCCTGGGGTTTATACCCAGTAACGGGATTGTTGGGTTGAATGGTATTTCTGGTCTTTGAGGAATCACCACACCGTCTTCTGCAATGGTCGAACTGATCTACACTCCCACCAACAGTATATACTGTTCCTTTTTCTTCACAACCTCACCAGCATCTGTTATTTTTTTTGACTTTTTATTAACAGCCATTCTGACTGGTGTGAGATGGCATCTCATTGTGGTTTTGATTTGTATTTCTCTAACGATCAGTGACGTTGAGCTTTTTTTCATATGCTTTTTAGCCACATGTATGTCTTCTTTTGAAAAGTGTTCATGTCCTTTGCCCACTTTTTAATGGGTTATTCGTGTTTTTCTTGTAAACTTAAGTTCTTTATAGTTGCTGGATATTAGATCTTTGTCAGATGCGTAGTTTGCAAAAATTTTCTCCCATCTGTAGGTTGTCTGTTTGCTCTGTTGATAGTTTCTTTTGCTATGCAGAAGCTCTTTAGTTTAATTAGATCCCATTTGTCAATTACTGCTTTTGCCAAGCACATTCTTGAGCCTCACCCTAAGGGTGAGGACATGCCAAGGGGGACCATGGGCCTTGGGAGGCACAATTCTTGGCAGACTGATGAGGACGTGAAAATAACTTATGAGGAAACATTTGAATCACTACATTTCACTGTGCTCGTGGATAGTCAGATGACCTAAGGAAATAAAAGTGTAAATGTTTTCCAGCTATCTTTTATAGGGATTTTAAGTTTTGAAGGTCACAAATTCAGTGTGAAAGTTAATATAAAAGAAACATAAATGGTATTGAGAAAGAGTAGATTACTTAAACAATTAAATGCATTATTTGTTGTCTGATTATAAAGAACAGTGCATGCTCATGGTAGACATTTGGGGAAGACAGATATAAAGTAAAACAACTTCTGGCCGGGCACGGTGGCTCATGCCTGTAATCCCAGCACTTTGGGAGGCCAAGGTGGGCAGATCACGAGGTCAGGAGTTCGAGACCAGCCTGGCCAACATGGTGAAACCCTGTCTCTACTAAAGATATAAAAATTAGCTGGGCGTGGTGACGCATGCCAGTAATCCCAGCTACTCAGAAGGCTGAGGTGGGAGAATCACTTGAACCCAGGAGGTGAAGGTTGCAGTGAGCCAAGATTGGGCCATTGCACTGCAGCCTGGACCACAGGGCGAGACTCCATCTTAAAAAACAAAACAAAACAGAAAACCACCTTCCACCCCACCCTCCAGAGGTGACTACTTTGAACGCCGTGGCATGCCTCCAAGTCTCTTCCTTTTTTTCTTCTACAGTCTCCTTTCACAAAATTGGCATAAATTTCAAAATTGTGACCAGACTTTAAAAAGAAACCCTCATTCCACTGAGACGTTTTCCCACGCCCTTTTTCGTTGTGAGTCAGGGTTGGGGCCTGATCACTCCGTCATCTCCCTCATCTCCCGTCTCCCTCATCACTGGAGGGAGATGACCCACAGGGCCCTGAGTGCCCAGCCTGAGGAAGGCAGGGCCGGTGCCCTGGGCAGAGCTGAGCCTCTTGGCCAGGCCATGGCTGACTGCGGTTGGGAGTGAGTGCACACCTGTCTCTCGTGTCCTGGGTTATTTCTTTTCAGCTTTCACTTTGCATTATGGAGAATTTCAAGTGTTTACCAAGTAGGTGGGGTGGTATACAGCCCTGAGGGTGGTGGGACCCACAGTTGCATTCAGGTCTCCTTCCTGCAGGTTTTTCTTTTTTTTTTTTTTTTTGAGACACGGTCTCACTATGTTGCCCAGGCTGGAGTGCAGTGGTGGTATCAGAGCTCATTATTGCCTTGAATTCCTGGGCTCTAGCCAAGGGATCCTCCCACCTTAGCTTCCCAAAGCATTGAAGTTACAGGTGTGAGCCCTTGTGCCTGGCAGTATATACGTTTTTGTTGTTTAAAAATCTGTAGGTTCTCCCTTAACTCCTCTCGACTTTGCCCGTGGTCTGTATTAGCGGCATCTTAACGAGATTGCTGACTGCTCCTGCAGGCTGAGTTTTGGGAAGCCCCACAGTGGAGATGGCACTCCTGGTGTTTCCTCCTGTCTTTATGTCCTTGGAGTGTAGACAAGGAAAAGGTGTTCTGTCCTTGACTTTTTCTGTGAAAGAGCATTTTAAAAAAACAGTGGACCCAGAGGCCCGATCAGATCCAGGTTTGGTTCTTGTGTTTTGCAGGATGGCTGCATCGTTCCACAGGAGGTGTGTGCGGTCGGCGGCCACTGGGGGGCTCATGTTGAGGCCGTGAGCTGCAGGATGTTTGTGGTCTGTTTTTTTTTTTTTTTTTTTGGAGACGGAGTTTCACTCTTGTTGCCCAGGCTGGAGTGCAATGGCGCGATCTCAGCTCACAGCAACCTCCACTTCCTCAGCTCAAGCGATTCTCCTGCCTCAGCCTCCCAAGTAGCTGGGATTACAGGCATGCACCACCATGCCCGGCTAATTTTGTATTTTTTTTAGTAGAGACAGGGTTTCTCCATGTTGGTCAGGCTGGTCTCGAACTCCCGACCTCAGGTGATCTGCCCGCCTCGGCCTCCCAAAGTGCTGGGATTACAGGCATGAGCCACCACGCCCGACAAAGTGTGACTGTGGTCTGTTAGCTGGAGCCCCTCTGCAGAGAAACGGGCTGGTACCCATTGTTCAGCTGTCCACAGGTATAATTTATAAAGGAAATGCAGGTCTCTCTCTTTACCAGTTTTCAAAGTTGGTTCCCTAGCATCTTGCAGTGGTGAGTGCATGTTTCTGAGTCATTCTGAACACGGGAAGTGGACGTTTGGTGGTTACTGGATTATCACACTTGTTAAAGCTCCAGTTCTTCCCTCTGGCCGGGGAGCCGCATCAGGTGCTGTTGGGCCCTTTCCACGCAGCATGAGGGGTGTCTACACAGGATGTGGTATAACAAGGTACTTGTGTGGCAGCTACGTCTCCTGCCCCAGACCTAGAACCCGTCGTTCTTCCAAGGAGCGCTGGTATCTGGGACACAGTGTTTGGAGACCACAGCCTGGGCGTGCATGAGGGTTGGCCTACAGGTTGAGTTTTTGGCTTTTTCAGTGGCTGGAGCTAGGGAGTGTTTTTTGGTGAGATGAAATACTTCATGAGTGGACACCAATTCTTCCCATTTTACTTCAAACCTCTAGGCCTGGCCGCGTTGCTGAGGTCTGCCTCCCTTCTGCCCTGTACCAACTCCCTTCCTCAAGGACCCCACAAATAATGGAATGTGGCATCCTCCTGCCTCCCTTAGTCCTCTGTGTGTGCGGCAGTCTGAGGGTCACCATGTTGGCACCAGCCTCCCGGTGACTGAAAACGTTTGTTTTATTGGGGGTGGGGGTTTATATGCTCAGGATTGCACATCCTCAGGACACTTCCCGCTGGGGACAGAGGTCAGGTCACTGCTGCATGTTATGTCACCGGGAAACAAACGCACCTTGTCAGGGGTGCACCAGCAACTGGATACATGGGGTCATTTGTTTCATTTTAAATATTTGCTTTTATAAAGTTTAACTTTGTTTTATCATGTACTTTTTTCCTTTTAATTTCCTCTTAGGGGTTATTTGAGAAATAATTGTCTGTGGCTCAAAGTCGGTGGTTTAATTTACTTCATATTTCTCCCAAATCTCAACCCTCAGAGTTCTAGGCTGGAGGCCAGGGAGAGGGAGTGGCTGCTGGTTAGTCGAGGGGTTTTCTTGGGGGTGCTGAAGATGTCCTAAAATTAGATAGTGATGGTGTTTGCACAACTGTGGATATCCTAAAAACCATTGAATTGTATGCTTTAAACAGGTGAGTTAGTTATAGCTCAGGAAACCTGGAAAACGTGTTGCATGTAGGGGTCGTGTGCCATCTTGCATGCATTTTCAGGGGTTTATTGAGATTCTTGGACGTCACGTTAGGAATCCCTGTGTCTGCCTGTGTACCTCCCATTGCGGGCTTGCCTGGGCCACTGTGACCATGTGCTCTTCCCTGGTCCCAGGCTGGCTGACGCCTCCCTGTCACTGTCACCCCTGCACTCCCCAATACACGCCGTACCGACAGGGTACAGTGCAAACCTTTCTTCATGTGCTGACAGAAGCGGTCTCCAGTCGTGACATGGACCAAAGTCCCAGGACGCAGGTGATGGCCTCTGTGGCCCAGCCATCCTCCTTCCTGCCAGCCCTGTGGACTTGTCCTGTCTCTCTTGTTCCAGTCTCTTTGGCTACTCCACAAGTTACCCCAGATCTTAGGACTTGGAAGGACAACAATTATTTTGCTCATGAGTGCATTTTGGGTGGAACTTGGCAAGAACAGCTGCTCTCTGCTGTCCTCAATCTGGGGAGCTCAAAGGCTAGGGCTGCAGCCCTTGAAGCTCATTCTCTTGCTTTCTCTCTCTCCCTCATTCACTCTTTGGCATGGCTGGTGCTGGCCATCTCCTGGGACCTCCACCCGGGCTCTGCTGGGACACCCACCAAGGCCTCCTCATGAGACCTGGGCTTCCTCACAACATGGCCAGGTCCCAAGGGGGAGCTTCCTGGGAAAGCAGGTGGAAGCTGTATCTTTTTTATGACCTAAGTCTTGGAAATCACAGCATTGCTTCTGTGGACTGGAGTGGTCACAAGCCCACCTGTGATCAAGGGGAGAAGACACGGACACCACCTCCCAGTGCCGAGTGTCGAGGAAAAGGAAGATGTTGCTGGGCCCTCTTTTTATCTGGTCTGGAGGACGTGTTCAACACAGATTTGTGGAAATGTGTGACTGTTGAAAATGTTCCTGGCAGCTCTCTCAGCGTCAGAACTCTTTGTATTCCGTCCTACACAAACATGGATCTGATCACACTGCTTTCCAGGCAAGGAGCCCAGGTGGCTTGAGGGTGTGCCCAGGACACAGCCTGGTGTGGAAGGGTCCAGCCTCTGCATCCTGAACCGTGCCTTCTTCTCCAGCCTGCCAGCTGGCTGCCTCCCACCCTTGCCTGTTCACAGTCACACCTGGATGTGAGAAGGGAAACAGCATAGACCGAGCAGTCCTGCCTTGGGTGATCCCTCCCTCCCTCCCTCCCTCCCTCCCACCCCTTGCGGATCTTGATCTTTAGAAGAGGCACCAGTGGAGAAGGATATTGTCTAAATCAAAGCAACAGATGGGATGAGCTGAGGGACATAGAATCCAAGAAGGAGTGTTGGGGGAGCCTGGGGGAGAGGAGACTGCACTTTGTGTGCTGCGTTGGTTTATAAAACCCTCAAATTTGGTAGAAATATTGCAGTTCCTGCCTTGTGAGTGGAATAACACCCTAAGTCCAAGTAGCAGAGGGCAGAGGGCAGAGGTTAGAGGTCATCTTGTATTTGCTTTTAGCTGTTCACTTGCAAAATTTCCATTTTAAGTCTACATTGCCTGGAGCAGGCAACACACAACCTTTGATCCCACTTGTGCTTTCTGATCCCAGGACTCATTTGAGTCTCTTGTTTATCAGCCGTTTTCAATCCCAAACCCCACGGGGCTTCCCAGGAGCCACCTAGAGGCTGCAGTGTTTTCCAGGACCTTGGCTACTGTCTTGTCCTGGGGCTGCGCAGATGGGGAGGTTGGCTCATAACCTGTCATTGCAGGTGCTGGGCCCTGGAGGGTGCTGGTCCCTGTCACATCGTCCCTGTGTCTCTGTCTGTGCGGAGGTGCTTGTCAAGTGCACATGTGGAACCAGCCATCCTTTTACAGCAGAGTGTACTCTGAAAACAGCTTCATCAGGCAGCCTTCTGAAGGGCTTTGACCTGGGGCAGCCGTATTGCCACCGAAGCTTGCATACAGCCGAGTTTCTAGGAAAAGGGGAGCAGGATCTGTCTGGCTGCTTTCTGTCGGCACAGCACGCTTGTGGCGGGCTCCGTGCTGCCTTTCTCCTGAGAGATTAAATGGAAACGTGGTAACTTTTAATTTTTGGCTCAGTTTTTCTCCCATTCTCCCCATTCACTTTTTTATGATGTTGGAAGAGCTTAGGTTTGCAGAAAAATAGTTCAGAAAGTGGATTTTCTAATGCACAAAACCAAAATCTTATGATCTTTCTGTTCTAGTTTTTTTTTTTTTAAAGAAATGCAAAAAGTTCTGAGAACACAGCTGTTGACCTGCGTTAAAACCAGTCTGTTTCTGTCTTTTTCCCCTTTCTGTTTCTGTCTCACTTTTTAACGTGTAGCTGCAGATAGCAAGGATGAAGAAGTCAAGGTCGCCTCCAGGCGGTCCTTCCTGGGTATGTACCCTGCGCGTGCACCGCCCGCCGCGCGTTCCTTTCGCCTCATTCCTGCAGCTGTGCTTCCTCCTGTCATTGCTTCCATCTGTGCATGTACGTCATCTTTACCAAGTGTGGCTGAGTCTACAGCAAACTAATCAACCCCTAGCTCTGCTGTTTTCAAGCATGAAGTAGTTCTTAGAAGCCTATCCATGTTCTTCTGTGTGTGGGGAGATGGGGGTGGGAAGGGGAAGAGGGAGGGAGACAGGAAGGGAGGAGAAAATTTTAGATGACAAATTTTGGACTTTGTTAAATTTATTCCAAAGTATTTTATCCTTTTTGATGCTATTGTGAATGGAAATGTTTTCTTAATTTCAGTTCTGCTTGTTCATTGCTACTTTATAGAAATGTAATTGATCATTGCATGTTGATCTTGCATCATGCAATTCTGGTGAACTGGTTTGTTCTAAGAGTTGTTTAGTAGATTCTCTATATATGATTCTGTCATTTGCAAACAGAGATGGTTTTAATTCTTCCTTACCAGTTTAGTTGCTTTTATTTCTTTTTATTGTTTAATTATCCTGGTTATAAGCAGTGAGAGTGGATGTACCTATCTTATTCTTCATTTTAGTGAGAAAGCATTCCATCTTTCACCACTAAGTATGATGTTAGTCAATGGATTTTCCATAGTTGCCCTTCATTAGGTTAAGGCAGTTCCCTTTTATTTGAGTTTGTTGGGTGTTTTTATAATAAGAGTTAGAGTTTGCCAAATGCTTTTCTGTGTCTGTTGAGATGATCATGTGGGTTTTGTTTTTTATTCTACTATGATGATGTACTACCTTGATGAATTTTTGTGTGTTGAACCAACCTTGCATTCTTGGGATAAATTCATGTGGTCATGGTGTCTAACGCTTTTTATCTGTTGCTGGATTTTATTTGCTGGTATTGTATTGGGGATTTTTTGTATCTGTATTCATAAAAGATAATGGTCTGTAGTTTTCTTGTGATGACTTTTTCTAGATTTAGTTCTAGGATAATACTGGCCTTATAAAATAAGTTGGGAAATGTTCCCCTCCTTTTCTATCTTTTTAGAGTTTGCAAAGGGTTGATACTAATTCCTCTTTAAATATTTTTAGAGTTATCCAGTGAAGCCATCTGGGCTTGGGCTTTTCTTTGTGGAAAGTTTTAAAATTACGAATTCGATCTCTTGTTATAAGTCTATTCAGATTTTTTGTTTCTTCGTAAGTCAGTTTTGGTAGTTTGTATTGGAATTTTTCCATTTCACCTAAGTTATCTAATTTGTTGACATATAATTTTTCTTAGTATTCCCTTAGAATCCTTTGTATTTTTGGAAAGTCGTTAGTAATGGTTCCTTTTTTATTCCTGACTTAAGTAATTTTATCCCCTCCTTTCCTTTCTTTTTTTGGTCAGTCTAGCTAAAAATTTGTCAATTTTTTGTTCTTGTCAGATAACAAACTTTTAAAAAGATGTTTCTTTTTCTTTTATTTCTTTCTTCCTTTTTTTTTTTTAACACAACACATACACATCACCCATCAAAGAACCAATTTTTGGTTTTGTTGATTTTCTTTATTGCTTTTCTATTCTCTACTTTATTTCACTCTAATCTTTCTTTCCTTATGCTTGCTTTGGGTTTAATTTACCTTTTTCTTAAGGTGGAGGTTAGGTCATTGACTTTTTTTCTTTCTTCCTTTCTAATGTAGTTATTGACAGCCATAATTTCTCTCTAAGCAGGTGCTTTACCTGTGTCCTATACTTTGGTGTGTTGTGTTTTCGTTTTCATGCACCTTAAAGTATTTTAAAATATACTCCAAGGTTTCTTCTTTGACCCTTTTATTATTTAGGAATGTGCTAACTTCCACATATTTGTGAATATCCCAAAATGTCTTCTGTTATTGATTTCAAATTTATTTCCTTTATAGTTGTAGAATATACTCTGTATTATTCCAGTAGTTTTATTTATTTTTAAAAAATTTTTGGAGACAGAGTCTTGCTCTGTTGGCTGTGGTGTGACTTTGGCTCACTGCAACCTACGTCTCCTGAGTTCAAGCAATTCCCGTGCCTCAGCCTCCCGAGTAGCTGGGACTACAGGTGCGTGCCACTGCACCTGGCCAATTTTTTGTATTTTTTATAGAGACAGCGTTTCACCATGTTGACCAGGCTGGTCTCGAACTCCTGAGCGCAGGTGACCCACCCACCTCAGCCTCCCAAAGAACTAAGATTACAGGCACGAGCCACCACGCCCAGCCAGATTCCAGTACTTTTAAATAGAGGCATATCTTATGGCGTAGCATATGATCTATCTTGGAGGATGTCCATTTTGCTGTGGTTGGGTGAAGGTGGAGGGTTGTCTGTTAGGTCAAGTCTACAATTTCTTTATTATTGTTCTGTGTAGTTGTTATGTCTATTACTAAATGTAGGTGTGGAAGTCCATAAGTATTTTTGAATTATCTTTTTCTCTTTTCACTTCTGTCAGTTTTTGCCTGATGTATTTTGGGGCTTTGTTGTTTGTTAGGGACGTATATGCATATTTTCTGTTTTGATGTCTGTTTCTTCTGATGTTAGTGTCATCACATGCACATCTCCTGTGGTTGCCATTCGATATATTCTTTCCGTTGTTTTACTTTTAACTTTCTTATATCTTTGAATTTAAAATGAGTCTTCCATATACATACAATGGATCTTTAAAAAAATCCATTCTGGCAATTCTGCCCTCTGATTTGATTATTTCATTTACACTTAATGTTGTATGTTCAGATTTACATCTGCTGCTTTACTTTTGTTTTCTGTATATATATCCCTTGCCTTTTCCCCTTAGCTGTTGCTCCTTCACAGCTTCCTTTTGTATTAAGTATTTTCTAATGTAACATTTTAATTTATTTAAATAATGTTTTCTGAATTATTTTCTTAGTAGTTACTTGAAGGCTTACAACATGCATCTTGACTTATCAGAATCTACTTCAGATTTATACTAACTTAATTCCAGTGACAGGAACCTTACTCCTACATGGTTCAATTTCCTCCTCCCTTTTTAAATGGTATGATTATTATACATATTATGTCTACATATATTACAACCTAGCAATATATTTTTCTGATTGTTCCTTTATATACATTTTATGTCATTCAAGAACTTGAGGCTGGGCACGGTGGCTCACGCCTGTAATCCCAGCACTTTGGGAGGCCAAGGTGGACGGATCACGAGGTCAGGAGATGGAGACTATCCTGGCTAACATGGTGAAACCCCATCTCTATTAAAAAAATACAAAAAAATTAGCTGGGTGTGGTGGCGGGCACGTGTAGTCCCAGCTACTCAGGAGGCTGAGGCAGGAGAATGGCGTGAACCCGGGAGGTGGAGCTTGCGGTGAGCCGAGATTGCGCCACTGCACTCCAGCCTGGGCGACAGAGCGAGACTCCATCTCAAAAACAAACAAACAAACAAAAAGAACTTGAGAGAAGAAAGGAGAACAAACATATGGAGTTATTATATTAACCTTATTTACCATTTGTAGTTCCTTTTATTTCTTTCTGAGACTGAGTGCCATCTACAGTCATTTTCTTTCTCTAATACAGTTTTGATCCCATCCATCTCATTTGTGCTATTGATATTATTGTCAGTTATATTACATTTCTTTAGGGTAAAGTCCCCGAACAATACGATGCATATTGTTTTATGCAGTTACATTTTAAGTCAACTAAGAGAGGAAAGGAGAAGAAATGTGCACCGATATCACCTTTTATAATAACTGACATCATCGTCTTTATACTCTTTTTTTATGTGGATTTGAATTGCTTCTGATGTTACTTGTTTTCAGCATGAAAAACTTGTTTTCTGTAAGGTGTGCCTACTAGCAACAGATTCTCTCAGTTCTTGTTTATCTGGGAATCTTTATTTTCCCCTTATTTTTTAAAAAATGTTTTACTAGATATAAGAATCTTAGTTGATGATTTTTTTTTCTTTTCAGTGCTTTGAATATGTTATTCCACTGCCCTCTGGACTCCATTGTTTCTGATGAGAAGTCAGCTGTTAATCTTATTGGGGTTTCCTTGTAAGTGATAAATTATTTTTCTCTTGCTACTTTCTAGATTTTGTCTTTGTTTTTTGGCATTCATTATTTAGACTGATGTGTCAGGGTGTGGATCTCTTTATCAGGCTTGCAATTTGTTGAGCTTCTTGGGTGTGTAGATTAATATTTTCATTATATTTGGGAAGTTTTCAAAAGTCATTATCTCCTTGAATATATTTTTCTGCTCCCCTCTCTCCTCTCCTCAAGCTCACCCATTCTGCATGTGCCCGTGCCCTTTCCTGTCATCCCATCTTTCTCTGAGACTGTGTTCTTTTTTCTTAATTCCATTTTCTGTTTGTTCTTTAGGTTGCATAATCTTTATTGATCTTTTTTTGAATTCACTGATTCTTCTGCCAACTCAATCTATTGTTGAGCCCTTATAGTGAGTTTTAAAATTTCAGTTGTGCTTTGCAACATCAGAATTTCCACTTGGTTTTTTTTTTTTTTTTTAGAATTTCTGTCTCTTTATTGATAATCTCTGTGTGATCAATTGTTGTCATATTTTCTTTTAATTCTTTATGCATGGATCCCTTTACTTATTTGAACATATTTATAATAGTTGTTTTAGTCTTTTTCTACTGAGTCCAACACTTGTGCCTCTTCAAAAGCAGTTTGTGTCCTGCTTATTTTTTCCTCTTCTGTTTCTTTGTAAAACTCATTTTGTTTTGTTATTGCAAGTTGGACATTTTAGGTAAACTATAGTAGCAGCTGTGGATACGGATTCCCCCACCTGGGGGAAGGATGACTTACTGTTTGCTTGTTTGTTTTGTGATTTGGCTGGACTAGTGCAGTCTCTGGACCTCTTCTCTCTCAGGTGTGGTGGTTCTGGCTGGCCGTGACCCTCCCTGATCTTCCTGTTAAGCTTCTGGTGGTCAAACCAGCTGTTGGCCTCCACTCACTGGTGGCTGCCGGCTGATTTGATGATGTCCCGGGGGATGTATTCCCCACAGCTGAGCAGGGTGGCCACTGAGGCCACTGTTTGGTGGTGGTTCAGTCCCCAGGAGGGCTTCTCTTGGCTGTCCTTTCTGGTTCTGTTTCATAAACTTTGAGCTCATCATGGAGCTTCTAGCTCCTCTTAGTTGCTGGCTGCCGAGGTCTCTGTTGTTTTTGTTAGCATCCTTACACTTGAACTTGCACCTGCTTTAAGTAGGGCGTCCCTCTAGGGAGAGCTATGGAGCTCCCTATCCTGATACTGCCATCCCCAGGACAGAACCTCTGGACCTCTGAGGGTGACAGCTCTGCTCTCAGTGGTGCACGGGAAGTGGGTTGTTGCCTCTGGTCTTCTTAGTTTGCCCCTGCTTGTGTGGAACCTCTCCCAATGAGCAAGCTGAGGCAGGGACAAGGGATGCTCAGTGTCCTCTGCCCCTGCGCCATGGGTGGGGGCTGCGTTGGGGAAGGGAGCCTGGGCAGACAGGAGCTGAGTAGGCGATGAAGAGCTCGGGTGCCTGCCACTGCTGCAGTGGCACTGGGGAAGAGGGAGCCCATCTTCTCAGTTGCCTGCTGGGAGGACAGCTTTTGTCACATGGGGATGGGGAAGCAGGTTGTGACTCAAGTGTCACAAAGTTGCTGTTCCTGCTGCCACTGAGGTGGTTTTCTTGGATAAGTTCTTCTCCATTCGCCGTGTGTCCCTAAGACATGTTAGGGACTTTCAGTGAGTGCTGTTTGTAATGTTCACCGTCGCAGTGGTTTTGCTGGAGAGGGTCTGTGGAGAACCTTGCGCTGCTGTTCTGGAAGAGCCTCTGCCCTCTCTGTTGTTTCTGACCGGGCTGAAACCCTGCTGGCTGGAAGTGTGAAGAATGTTTCAGGCTGGGAGAGCAACTCTCTTGTGTTTTTGTTCAACGGCTGCATTGAGTAAACGCAGCAGCCGAGCATCGTTTGTGGGGTGTGTCGCGGAGGAACTCCTGGAACTGTCCTGAAGGCCTCTTCAGAAGTAGGTAGCCCAAAACTTTCATTTTAAAGTGACTTGGGGAAAACGTTTATTCCAGTGCCATCCAGGCTGGGGCCTTTCTGGGCCGTTTCTGCTGTGTATGACGATGTGTTTGTGTCCTGATTTTGGGCAGAAGCCATTCAGGCTGGAGGGCCATGGCTCCCGGGGCTGTGGTGACAGCCCAGCGCCTCACCTCTCTCACCTGTCCACCGTTGGGTGCCCCGCTGAGCACACTCTGAGCACATGAGGGGCCCGGAGATGTCAATTAGGATAAAGGGGGAAGAAGGCTCCTGAAAAGGAGAGGAGGCTGAGAGCAGGCAAGGCCGCCCGGCAGGGCCCATCTGGCTCCTCTCTCCCAGGGCCTCCCTGGCTCTGGCTGAGGTGACTGCAGGAATGTGAGTCTCAGCAGCTGTTAGGGCAGTGTGGCGGCGAGCGCTTGTCTGTCTGTGCAGCCTGGGGTTCGGACGTGGACGCCTGTCTCGGCAGTTGCTTGATTTGTCCTTGCCGAGTGGGAGGGTGTTTGTTTCCCAGGGTCCTCTTTGGAAGCCAGCACGGCTCCCCACTCCCGCTCTGGCCCTGGACGTGCTCCGTCCCCACGCTGTCTGTCCCATTCACCCGGGTTGGGGTGGGGGCTCTGTCACTCACCGGGGTTGGGGCGGGGGCTCTGTCACTCTCCGAGGGTCTCTGGTGTGGGTCTCTCTGAGTCGTCCTCTGGCCCCAGCTGTGCCATCTCCCTGTCCCTGTTGCCGCCTGCTGCACAGGTGGCAGGATTAGAGGGGGTCAGCGAGGCCAATGCCGGTCTCGAAGGCTAAGAAGGGCGTTCATACTCATTCTGCAGCAGGTGGTGCGGCTGTCTTTGTTAAAATCCTTTCGTGTCCCTGATCCTTAGGATAAAGTAAAAGTGGGCCCTGGTGGCCTCAGGGGCCTCCTGTCTGTGCTGTAGTCCTCCTCCCGACTGTAGCCTGCGCCCCTCAGGTCCCCCTGATGAGCCCCTGTGCGCCCGCCCGGGGTCCTGCTGAGCCCTGCCTGCAGCTCCGGGCCTGGGTGGTGCCTGTTAGCTCCACTCCCAGGTGGCTGGGCCGTTTCCAAGGACAGGCTCTGCCTGCTCAGCTGGAGTGCGGTGGAGAAGCAGACGCAGCAGGTGGGGCTGGTACCTGCCTGGAAGGGCAGCTCGCAGGAGGCCAAGTGAGCCTGGAACAGGGATTTGAAGGAAGTGGGAGGTTGTTTTGTTTTTTCATGGAGAGTCGATTTGTATTTTTAAAAATATTGAAACAGTCACAAAGTTAAAATGGGAGCGTGATACAGTTTAGTTGCTGGGACTGGCCGTCACTCCAGGGAGCACCAAAGTGCTTAAAAGAACAGTTTCTGGCCGGGCGCGGTGGCTCATGCCTGTAATCCCAGCACTTTGGGAGGCCAAGGCAGGCGGATCACGAAGTCAGGAGATCGAGACCATCCTGGCTAACACGGTGAAACCCCGTCTCTACCAAAAATACAAAAAAATTATCTGGGCGTGGTGGCAGCACCTGTAGTCCCAGCTACTTGGGAGGCTGAGGCAGGAGAATGGCGGGAACCCGGGAGGCAGAGTTTGCAGTGAGCCAAGATCACGCCACCGCACTCCAGCCTGGGTGACAGAGCGAGACTCCGTCTCAAAAAAAAAAAAAGTTTCTTTGCCAACACTCGTGGTCAGTAACCTGTAACAGAGCTACAACTAGGAAAACTGGAGTGGTAGTAGCCACTTATTTAAGAAGTCATTCAGGTAAGCAGCTGCACCGTCTGTACTCCTTAAGTAGCAAAGAAGCTGTTACAATCTTCTGAAAACTATCACTATGAGTGCTATAATTCTGAATGTAATGTCTCAATTAGAATTCATGCAAGAACCCTGAAAAAAAAAAAAAAAGCAATTTCCTCCCCTCCAGAATGTCCCTGAGCAGTGTGGCCCAGGAGGCTCCGTGGCCCTGTGAAAGTCACCCTGTGGCTCTGGGGTGGAGCTCAGCGTTACTGAGACGCCATTCACGTCCTGTGAGCACCCACTGAGTGTGTGATCTGTGAGTCCCGAGGGTGCCTGCAGGGGTCTGATGCGCCCAGGTTCATGCTGCATGGCAGTTCTCCATTCAGTGTTCGAAACCAGTGCTGTGATGCCCTCCAGCCGTCCCAGTCCCAACAGGAAGCTCTCTAGCATTCTCTTTCCCTCTCACGTTTGTTACTGGAAAGGGCTCCCCACCCAGACCCCAGGAGAGGACTCTTGGGTCTCGTGCAAGAAAGAATTTGAGGCGAGTCCATAAAGTGAAAGCAGGTTTATTAGGGAGGTAAAGGAATAAGAGAATGGCTCCTTCATAGGCAGAGCACCCCAAAGGCTGCTGGTCGCCCATTTTTTTTTTTTTTTTTTTTTTGAGACTGAGTCTGGCTCTGTCGCCCAGGCTGGAGTGCAGTGGCCGGATCTCAGCTCACTGCAAGCTCCTCCTCCCGGGTTTACGCCATTCTCCTGCCTCAGCCTCCCGAGTAGCTGGGACCACAGGCGCCCGCCACTTCGCCCGGCTAGTTTTTTGTATTTTTTAGTAGAGATGGGGTTTCACCGTGTTAGCCAGGATGGTCTCGATCTCCTGACCTCGTGATCCGCCCGTCTCGGCCTCCCAAAGTGCTGGGATTACAGGCTTGAGCCACCGCGCCCGGCCATGGTCGCCCATTTTTATGGTGATTTCTTGACGGTATGCTAAACAAGGGGTGGAATATTCATGCTCCCCTTTTTAGACCGTATAGGGTAGCTTCCTGATGTTGCCACAGCATCTGTAAACTGTCATGGCGCTGGTGGGGGTGCAGCAGTGAGGACAACCAGAGGTCACTCTCGTGGCCATCTTGGTTTTGGTGGGTTTTAGCCGGCTTCTTTACTGCCAGCTGCTTTATCAGCAAGGTCTTTAGGACCTGTATCTTGTGCCGACCTCCTGTCTCATCCTGTGATTAAGAATGCCTGACCGTCTGGGAACGCAGCCCAGTGGGCCTCAGCCTCATCTTACCCAGCCCCTGTTAACGATGGAGTTGCTCTTGCTTCAATGCCTTGGACCCGTTGGCTGTCAGATCCTCTTACACCAGGCTCTCTCATGTGCTCCTGTGGACATGAAAACACGACCTGATGAGAAATCGGATCTTTCTTGCCCATTAGGAGACAGTCTCCTGGTGCACATTCCCCAAGTGGTAAAATAGCTTTTTAATCCAGGAGCAGTTGGACTGATGGAGACTGAGAGCTGGTCTGTTCCCACGGGGCTCCCCGTGGGGGGTGCCGGAAGAGATCTGTGTGTGAGTTGAGGGCAGCCGCGCCCATGCAGTGGAAGGTTCTGAGGATCAGCTGTTCCCTGCAGGCAGCTGAGGGTCCCAAGAGCTCAGTGCATGCCAGGGTGGGCCTCTGGTGAGCCCCCCAGGCCTGGAAACATTTGTTCAGCATTAAATGCCTCGTTTTCAAGCCTTATCTTTGGTACCGCTATCTAGAAACACATCTCAGGAAGTCACAGTGTGTGAGTCTGCGCTGCCAACTGTCAGCTGTTCTCTCAGCACCTTGCGTGGCCACGGGTGTGCGTCCTAATTGTGTTCTTGCCCTTTTGTTTTTGTTCTCAGAGCCCCTCCTCTCCCGCAGCCGCCTGCCCTCTTGGATTTCTGTCGGACTCAGCAGTGCAGGGGCCTGGCTGCTTTGGAAAGGGGAGTGCCCTGCCCTCCCGGGTCCCTCAGGATAGGGCCAGCTCTTCCGGGAGGACTGCCAGGCGCCTCTCTCTTCTTTATTCGCTGATTTAAAACTGTTAATGAAACTCTCCTGACACAGGAATCTCTCAGAAGTGTGGAAAATGTTCTTTTCCACCTGACAGATCAGGAGTCTCCGTGTCCACGAGGTGTCTCCCATGTCCTCTGACTTCTCCAGACTGAACTTAGAGATCTCATTTCCCACTGTCTGAGCCACCCCAGGTCAGCTTCAGCCAACGTTTTCCTTACCCAGCTCCTCCCCGCCACCTGCTCCAATTCCCCAGCTCCTGTGAGCTGACAGCTAATGGTAGATGGCTGCTAAATTTATTTCAAATTGTCCTGGATACAAATGACAGCACCTTAATTCCCAGACTTGGAGTTGAAGGAACTATTTTCAACTTCAGCATCAGAAAATGCTGAATAAGTATTTACTAATAAGTAGATACTTATTAATAAAATAAGTAGATACTTATACCTGCATCTTTCAGTATAAGACAAATGATATACGTTAAAATTTTTTATTTTGTTGTTAAAATTAGAGATATAATTTACATAACATAAAATTCACCATTTTATCACCATTTAAAAGTACACAATTTGGTGGTTTTCAGTGTATTTACAGAGTTGCGCAGCCATCACCGCTGTCTCGTTAGGGAGCCTTTCATCACGCCCAAAGAAACCCCTTTGAACCAGTTTCCTTCTTTTTCCCGAGTTCCGTCTTCCCCCAGCCCCGACGGCTGCTCATCTGCTGTCTGTGCACTCGCCTGTGCTGGACACTTCATAGGAACAGACTCGTTAGCGTGTGGTTCCTGCGTCTGGCTTCTGTCACTTGGTGTCCTGTTTCAGGGTCCAGCCGTGTTGTTGCATGAATCTGCCCTTTCTTCCTTTTTGTGGCTGAGTAATATTCCACCGTGCACCAGGCCACGCTCTGTTTGGAAATCTGCCCTCACCTGCAACCCGCACATCTCAGCGGCCTTGCCTCGTGCTTCTCACCCTGCTGTCCCTCTGCCACCCTCGGGAGCCCCTCCGCCGGCCCATGAGTGGTAAATGCACGAATTGAGGGTGTTTGGGGTGTGCGATCAAGCTCGCCAGTGCCCTTTTTTTTTTTTGAGACCAGGTCCCACTCTGTCACTCAGGCTGTAGTGCAGTGGCACAGCCATGGCTCACTACAGCCTTGAACTCCTGGGCTCAAGGGATCCTTCTGCTTCAGCTTCCCAATAGCTGGGATCACAGGTGCGCACCACCACGCCTTGCTCATTTTTTATGTTTTTGTAAAGATGGAATCTCACTATGTTCAAGACCTCCTGGACTCAAGTGATTCTCCCAGCTCATCCTCCCAAGGTGCTGGGATGACAGGTGTGAGCCACTGCACCTGGCCATGTTGTAGATTTTGATGAAGTCCAGTTTATCTTTTATTTTTCTTTTGTTGCCTGTGCTTTTGGTGTTACAGGTAAAAATTCATTGACACGTCTAATGTCTTGAAGTGTTTCTTCATGTTTTCTTCTGAGAGTTTTAGTTTCAGGTCTTATTTTTAGGTTTTTGATCCGTTTTGAGTTAAATTTCGTATATGGTATAAGGTAAGTGTCCAGGTTCATTCTTTTCTCAGAAACTGTTTAGTGAGGATTTTCTGTTAGTCATTTGCTGATTGACTCCTTTCTAGGGAAACTAAAATAGAAAGGTCTCCCACAGATGGACCTTGGATGTGGTTTTCCCAAGTCCCTTAAACCCTCACCCTCCCGTCCACCACCTGCCCATCCACTGCCTGCCCATCCACCGCCTGCCCATCCACCGCCTGCCCATCCATGACCCCACCTGTCCACAGGCCCCCTGCCTGCCTGTCCATGGCCTGCCCATCCGCCACCCACCTGTCCATAGCCCGCCTGTCCACCGCCTGCCCATTCACGGTCTCCCTGCCTGTCCGTCCACCACCTACCTATCCACCGCCCACCCGTCCATGGCGCCCCCATCCACCACCCGCCCATCCATGGCCCCCCTGTCCACAGTATCCTGCTCAGCCCCCCTCACTGCAGCTGGGTTTCTTCATGAAATACACGTGAGCCCACGCCCTGCCGTGTTCTGGGAGGTGCCGCACACCGTGCCCATCCTTCCTCTGGCCTTGCCTCCTGTGCGGCCCCTTTCCAGCTCGGATGCTGAGCAGCGTCTCACTCGGAGGGAGTGTGGAGCCGGAAGTGGGGCACAGATCTAGGGTCCAGGGGGACAGGGAGAAGGTGCACAGCCTGGCCACCCCTGCCCTCACTGCACTGCCAGCCCCACAGGCAGCCAGCCCCCGACACCCCTGGCGCCTCTGCCCTCTGATGCCCCCAATCCCCCCTAACCTCACCACACTCCAACCCCCCCAATCCCTCTAACCTCACCCCTCAGCACCCCCAACTCCCTTGACTTCACCACCTCCCATCACCCCACCTGTGCAGCCCATGCCCTGGCCCTGGTGCTGTAAGGACGGGTCAATCGCAGGCACATCACACGCCTTGCAGGCTTCTTGGCAGGTTTGTCTCCATTCACCTTTTCCCTGCAGCTGTGTCCCCCGGACAGCACATGTCCACCTGCCTCCTTTAAGTTGCTAATTTCTGTGAGTGCTTGTGAGTATATTTTCTACAGAATACATCATCTAGCAAATGACATCGTGCAGGAGGGATACGGTACGGATTTACTGAGCCTCACTGCCTGAGGCGTGTTGTAGAACTCAAGGTCAACTCGTTGAATCCCCAGAATGTCCTAGGGGTGGTCCCTGTCTCTTCCCGGTAACATCTGAGGAACAGGAGACCGTAGTTAACCTGAGGGGGGCTGCGCCCCAACCAGGCCTCAGATTCCAGTGCTGGGCATTCCCTGCACTGTCCCGCTTCTCAGAGAGTAAGATTAATTTGAAGAATTTTAGTTTTTTTTTTTAAAGAGACAAGTGTCTAAGCTGGCCTCAACTCCTGGGCTCCAGTGATCCTCCCTCCTCGGCCCCTGAATAGCTGGGACTGTAGGTGCCCACTGCACCTGTCCTGACGTCAGCGTCTTTTACGTTGAGTTAGTATTTGTACCAAGGCTCTTTCGGGGGGGTGTGATCAAGATTACGTGGCTCCTCTGACCCTGACCTCTCACTGGGTCCCCGTCTCCCTGACCTTGACCTCTCACTGGGTCCCCGTCTCTCCTCCCTGACCTTGACCTCTCCCTCGGTTCCGGTCTCTCCTCACTGACCCTGACCTCTCGCTGGGTCCCCGTCTCCCTGACCTTGACCTCTCACTGGATCCCCGTCTCTCCTCCCTGACCTCTCACTGGGTTCCCATCTCCCTGACCTTGACCTCTCACTGGGTCCCCGTCTCCCTGACCTTGACCTCTCACTGGGTCCCCGTCTCTCCTCCCTGACCTTGACCTCTCCCTCGGTTCCGGTCTCTCCTCACTGACCCTGACCTCTCGCTGGGTCCCCGTCTCCCTGACCTTGACCTCTCCCTCGGTTCCGGTTTCTCCTCACTGACCCTGACCTCTCGCTGGGTCCCCATCTCCCTGACCTTGACCTCTCCCTCGGTTCCCGTCTCTCTTCACTGACCCTGACCTCTTACTCAGTTCCCAAGTTCCCGTCTCTCCTCCTGACTCTGATCTCTTGCTCGGTTCCCGTCTCCTCACTGACCCTGATCTCTTTCTTGGTTCCCGTCTCTCCTCTTACCTTGACCTCTCCCTCAGTTCCTGTCTCTCCTCCTCTGACCCTGATCTCTTGCTTGGTTCCTGTCTCTCCTCACTGACCTCGACCCCTCACCTGGATCCTAAGTTGTGCTGAGGCTGCTTCTCCCTCTCGCCCTAGACTTCGACCCCCACCACTTCTGGCAGTGGAGCAGCTTCTCGGACTATGTGCAGTGCGTCCTGGCCTTCACGGGCGTGGCAGGCTACATCACCTACCTGTCCATTGACTCCACCCTGTTTGTGGAGACCCTGGGCTTCCTGGCCGTGCTGACCGAAGCCATGCTGGGCGTGCCGCAGCTTTACCGCAACCACCGCCACCAGTCCACGGAGGGCATGAGGTAGGCCGGGGATGCTGCCATGGGAGCGTCACTGCCCCAGAGGCACCACATGGCTGCAGGTTTGGTAAAAATCAAACGCCTGTGTGACTGGCTGTGTATTTCCCATGTTGACCTGTGAAGCTGCCGGTTAAAGAATAGTCAGCTTTATAGGCCTTGGCCCCTTGATCTTGTGTTGGAGCAGATGAGCTTGTGTGGGCCACGTGGGGGCAGCCGAGACCCTGTTGCCGGCACTCTACCCAGCACGGGGTTGGGAGCTGTTCCTTCAGGGCCGTTGAGGCAGAACCTTCCAGTGGGAGGGATGTCCGAGTGCCTGGCCACACGGGGCAGAGCAGGCTCGGCCCACCATGCCAGGAGGAGTGCCGGGCAGCCAGCCTGGCCCAGGGTCAGGGCGGGTCTGATGGGGCAGGGAAGGTGGTGTGGGGGCTGCCTTGGACACTGTCCTCGGTCTCTCCCCACTGGGCCCAGCATGGCCTCTGGCCTCTGAGGTATGTGGTAGAAGGCTGGGCAGGCTGATGTTCGGAACCACTGACCACGCCTGGGCGCCCTGCACCAGTGCGTGCTGGGACACCCCCGTGACCGCCAGGGATAGGGCACGATGTAAGCAGCACGATTCCCACGGGCTCAGTCAAGGTCCTGGATGGAAACCACATTGTAATAAAAACAGATCTGCTTGCTGCAGCAGCGGCAGAAAACTCTCGTCTCTCACACCTTCAATACCCAGGCCCGCTCCTCACCGAGGACCCCCCCCGGTGCCCGCTCCTCACCGAGGACCCCCCCGGTGCCCGCTCCTCACTGAGGACCCCCCCCCGGTGCCCGCTCCTCACTGAGGACCCCCCCGGTGCCCGCTCCTCACTGAGGACCCCCCCCGGTGCCCGCTCCTCACTGAGGACCCCCCCCCGGTGCCCGCTCCTCACTGAGGACCCCCCCGGTGCCCGCTCCTCACTGAGGACCCCCCCCCACGGTGCCCGCTCCTCACTGAGGACCCCCCCACGGTGCCCGCTCCTGAGGACCCCCCCCCAGTGCCCGCTCCTCACTGAGGACCCCCCCCGGTGCCCGCTCCTCACTGAGGACCCCCCGGTGCCTGCTCCTCACTGAGGACCCCCCCGGTGCCTGCTTCTCACTGATGACACCCCTGGGCCCCCACACTGTGCTTGGGTCTGGTCTCCGTCACAGATGCTGAGGCTGTGATTTGGAGGGAATGTTATTCTTGGATTTGTTATTTTTGGGAAACAGCCTGGAAGAGAGGGGCTGATGTGTTTTTGTGTTTGAGAACGGGTGCCCAGGGACCATAGCACCCCCTCTAGGGCTTTCCTGTATTTGCAGGTTTGGTGTGAGGGCCGGGGTCCTGTGGGGTGTAGGTTCAGTTGCCGGTTATAGGTAAAGGTAGGAGGGCTTGTTGCAGGTGTGGGGTGGTGGTAGGGGGTGAGATGTAGGTACAGGTCAGGGTTACAGGTGTGGGTTGCAGTTACGGGTGTGGGCTGTAGGTAGGGGTGTGCGTTGTAGGCACAGGTGTGGGGTGAAGGTATGGGTTGGGGTATGGGGCATGGGGTGCAGGTGTGGGTTCTAGGCATGGGTGTGGATTACAGTTATGGGTGTACAGTGTAGGTATGGGTGTGGGACGTAGGTACAGATATGAAGTGTAGGTGTGGTTGGGGTGGGGGTATGGGGTGCAGGCGTGTGCTGTAGGCATAGGTGTGGCAGGTACAGGTGTGTGCTGTAGGCATAGGTGTGGCAGGTAGGTACAGGTGTGGGCTGTAGGTACTCCTGTGGGACATGGGTATGGGTGTGAGGCATATTAGGTGTGGGCTGCATTTATGAGTGTAGGTTGTAGGCAGAGGTGTGATTTGGAGGGAATGTTATTTGGGTATGGATGTGAGGTGTAGGTACGGGTTGGGGTGTGGGGTGCAGGTGGGGGTTGTAGGTATAGGTGTAGGGCATGGGCATGGGTGTGGGGTGTATTAGGTGTGGGTTGCAGTTATGGGTGTGGGTTGTAGGTAGAGGTGTGGGGCATGGGTCCAGGTGTGGGGTGTTGGCATGGGTGTGAGGCAGGGACAGGTTGGGGTGTGGGGTGGGGTGTGGGGTGGGGTGTGGTGTGGGTGAGCTGCCCTGGCTGGTGTGATTACAGTGAATCAAGACCACGGGGGTTGCTGGGGTTTCCCGGGTGAGGGTGCGTGGAGGCCCGAGAGCGTGTCCATGGCTGGAACAGGCTCCCTCACTGTTGGGTTGGGCAGTGGCAGCCCTGAGGGCTTCGTACGGGACCCGAAAGGCAAGGATGCTCCCCGAGAGAAAGTGGGTCTCAGGGCAGGCGTTGCGTGTGGGCTCCCTGGCTGGACGTGGGCCCGATCCGGCGGAGTGTGGGGTCCCCAGCCACCCCACAGCTGGAGATCCTGTGGGCAGTGCCCGGGTGCCGAGCTTGCAACCTGGAGATCTGTGGGAGGTACCTGGGTGCCAGGCCTGTGCCCTCCTGAGCGTCACCACAGCCTCGTGGTGAGGTTCTCAGTAGATCAGGACCCCACGTGGTGGCCTCCTGGCCCCTCTCATGAGGAGCTGGCCGTGTGTGGCCTTGGCCTGGCCTGAGAGGGCTGCTCACAGGGGCCCGGGCTTGGCGGGAGCCATTGTCCCCGGTCCCAGGGGAGCAGGTTTTGCTGTTCAGCGCAGGCACATTGTTCAAAGTCTCAGCCCAGGGCCTGCCCTGTCGGTTGTGGGGACGTGGGAATCCTCAAACCCATTTCCAGATGCCAGCCGAGGCGGCCCTGCAGGCAGGCCTGTCTCAGGCCCCCGAAGTCTGCCCTTCTCACACACAGGGAAGGCTCCAGAAACACCTGTGGAAGGGGGGTCTGTGTGTGGAAGAAACACATTGGACATGCGTTTCCTGTTCTCACTCACGCCACCACAGGCGGCACACACACTTTCGTGTGCAGGAGTGCGTGGGTTTCTCCCCAGCACCGAGCCAGCAGTCAGTCCTGCAGGAAGCACTGCGGGTACGGCAGCGCCACGGGTACGGCGGCACCGCGGGTACGGGGGCACCGCGGGTACGGCAGCACCACGGGTACGGGGGCACCGCGGGTACGGGAGCACCGCGGGTACGGGAGCATTGCGGGTACAGGGGCACCGCGGGTACGGGAGCGCCGCGGGTACGGGAAGCACTGCGGGTACGGGAGGCACTGCGGGTACGGGAGGCACTGCGGGTACGGGAAGCACTGCGGGTACGGGAGGCACTGCGGGTACAGGGGCACCGCGGGTACGGGAGCGCCGCGGGTACGGGAAGCACTGCGGGTACGGGGAGCACTGCGGGTACGGGAGGCACTGCGGGTACGGGAAGCACTGCGGGTACGGGAGGCACTGCGGGTACGGGAAGCACTGCGGGTACGGGGAGCACTGCGGGTACGGCAGCACCCCATGCCTGGCTGGACGAGTCTGGGGTCTATTTGGGGGACGTTGCCTCTGCATGGCCTGAGGGAGGGTTTTGGGAGGGTTCTCAGCTGAAGGGGAAAGGAAACGACCACTCCAGGCCCGGCTTTTGTGCCACACGTCCTTCCTTCTGCTCTGACGCCGCGTTTTGCCTTGGCCCCGGGTTTTAGCATCACCCGAGCATGAATTCTGGAGGCCCAGCAGCTGCCTTCCACAACCTGAGACGCCACGGGGTGTCGGCCCCCCATGTTCCACCTGGCGGCCTAGGGAAGGCAGGGCCTGCAGGGCTCGGGCCAGCGAGGTGGGGGCTGTTCCTGAGGTTCTCTCTGGGCAGGGCTGAGTCAGGAACCGGCTGTACCTGCGCGTCTGAAGCTGCGTCTCCTTGGGCCTGTGGGCCCTGCCCACCTTCCTCCCTCGGCGCCGCGGACTGTGGGGCACAGGGTCCCACCTCTGCCCCCTTTGCTGTGTGGTCTCCTGGCTTCTCTGCATGGGGTCCAGGCCGCCGCTCTGTGGATCTTCAGCCCTCCCCAGCCTGGGCTCCACTTGCTCTCCAGACGTGGCTTGGGCAAGGGGAACGTCTCCCCTTCGCCACTTCCTGGGTGCTCCTGTGGTACCTGCCTGTTCCTCCTGGCCCACGGCAGCCTTGCTGGAGTGACCCCCACGTCCTGCTGTCAGACGGCTCCCTGTCTGGAGGCAGGTCAGAGGCGTCTCAGGTTCCTGTGTGCTCCCACCTTCCTGATGGGGCATTGTGGTTCCCCCAGCCCTGTCAGGATTTGTGATTGTTGAAGCCATTGTGGGTATTGGTTTCTGAATGCAGGTTTGATAGATCATGTGTGCTTCCTGTATAATCTCCAGGTTCGTGTTTAAGATGACATTTAAAATGTGCATACAAACGTACTTACAGATACGTAAAAAACCAAGATTTTGGGCTGGGCTTGGTGGCTCACGCCTGTAATCCCAGCAGTTTGGGAGGCCAGGGCGGGTGGATCATAAGGTTAGTTCAAGACCAGCCTGGCCAAGATGGTGAAACCCCGTCTCTACTAAAAATGCAAAAATTAGCTAGGTGTAGTGGCAGGCACCTGTAATCCCAGCTACTCGGGAGGCTGAGGCAGGAGAATCACTTGAACCTGTGAGGTGGAGGTTGCAGTGAGCCAAGATCATGCCACTGCACTCCAGCCTGGGCGACAGAGTGAGATTCAGTCTAAAAAAAAAAAAAAAAGTCATGACTTTGGTGGCGAATGGTGACGTGAGCCTGAAACGTGACAGCCTGAAGGCTCCAGCTCCTTTTCTCTGGGGACCTGCTGGTGCCACTGCCCTGGGTGAGGGAGGCGTGCTGCCTGGAGTCCGCCCTGGGACCCGCAGCCTCAGCTCCACGTTAAATCGAAGGTCCCTAGGATGTTTGATAGGAAGCGACTCGAGAACTCCCAGGTCAATCTCACAGCAGCCCTGCTTCTGGAAAGTCCTGCGTCTCGTGTACATGCACACACGTGCACAGGCTGGCGTGCACCGCTGCCTCCATGCATGCACACACACACAGCCGTGCACACACGGTTCTACCTTGGAGCAACTGCCGGATGCATTTTTGAACAGTGACTTCCCTTTAGAAAATACTATGTGGTGGTAGGTTCTGAACCAGTAACGAGACACGATAAAGCTTCAGAAACAGCTTACTAATTAACGCAGCAGGCTCTGAAGGGCGGATTCTCTGAGAGTGTTTGCATTCCTCTTCCTCTAGTTTTTACTGGGTTTGAAGACTGTTACCTAACGAGGATTGGAGGGTGACATGGGCGTAGACGATGAGGGCGGCCGGGGAGCTTTGGTGTTGACGGATGGGGAGGAGCCTGAAATGCAGAATACGTTGGCGGCGGAAGAGCCTGGGCAGGTGCCTGTGCGGCCCCGACTGTGTGTGACCACGGTGGCCGAGTGAGGATGGGTGACCAGGCAGGCAGGGCATGGTGCCTGCAGCAGGTGAAGCTGAGGCTCAGGCCGCCCCCGCAGGGAGAGGATTTGAACTCTGTCAGTCCTCACTCCTTGGGGCTGCCCCTGTCCATCCAGGACATGGGCTGGATCCAGAAGCCGAGCTCTTCCCCAAACTCTAGAGCAGGCTGTGTGGGTCCTCAGCCCCTGGGTGTGTGGCTTGTCTCCCCGGGGGCCACGTCTTCATGACACTCAGACCCCCGTCACCGTGCCTTTCCTTATCCCTCTGATGCAGAGCAGGCCCCGGCGGTTCGGAGTGGAGTGACTGCTGCACAGGACACCTGGGTTAACATGAAGTGAGCTGGGTGCATGCAGGCTGGCCCATGTGACAGGAGGGTTCAGCGGAGGCTCTGGAACATTACAAAGTGTGACCCGCCTGAGATGTGACTCACATCACAGTATACTTATGGGGCCACGAAGCCAGCATCACGGTCTAATTCCAGAACATTTTCCACACTGCAGGAAGCAACTCCGCGGCCACTGGCAGTCATTACCACTGCCCCAGCCTCTGCTGCCCCTCCTCTGCTTCCCATCTCTGTGGGCTTGCCTTTCCAGACGCGTCACATCAGTGGTGCCCGGCAACGCGTGGCCTGGCGCTATGTGGCCTGGCAATACGTGGCCTGGTGATATGTGGCCTTGTGCTTGGCTTCTTTCCCTGCACTTTGTGTTCTCAGGGTTCGTCCATGCTGCAGAAGGGGTCAGTGTTTCTTTCCTTTTTGTGGTTGAAAAAATGTTCCTTCCATAGATTTGCCACATTTGCTCTTCCGTTCTTCAGCTGAGGGACGTTTGATGGTTTAATGTTTAGGCTGTTAACGTGCGATGGACACTCGTGAACGAGTTTTTATGTGGACGTAGTTTTCCTTTCTCACGGATGTAGGCGTGGGGGTGGAATCCCCGGTGGGGTGTGACCCTGTTTAATAATTTGCGGAGCTGTTTTCCGTCCCTTCCCTGCTCCCGTCCCCTCCCCGCTCCCGTCCCCTGCCCGCTCCCGTCCCCTGCCCGCTCCCGTCCCTTCCCTGCTCCCGTCCCCTCCCCGCTCCCGTCCCCTGCCCGCTCCAGTACCCTGCCCGCTCCTGTTCCCCTCCCTGCTCCTGGTCCCCTCCCTGCTCCTGTCCCCCTCCCTGCTCCTGTCCCCCTCCCTGCTCCTGTCCCCCTCCCTGCTCCTGTCCCCCTCCCTGCTGCCGTCCCCTCCCTGCTGCCGTCCCCTCCCTGCTGCCGTCCCCTCCCTGCTGCCGTCCCCTCCCTGCTCCCGTCCCCTCCCTGCTCCCGGCCCCTCCCTGCTGCCGGCCCCTCCCTGCTCCTCTCCCCTCCCTGCTCCTCTCCCCTCCCTGCTCCCGTCCCCTCCCTGCTGCCATCCCCTCCCTGCTGCCGGCCCCTCCCTGCTCCTCTCCCCTCCCTGCTCCTCTCCCCTCCCTGCTCCGGTCCCCTCCCTGCTGCCATCCCCTCCCTGCTCCCGGCCCCTCCCTGCTCCCGGCCCCTCCCTGCTGCCATCCCCTCCCTGCTGCCGGCCCCTCCCTGCTCCCAGCCCCTCCCTGCTGCCATCCCCTCCCTGCTGCCGGCCCCTCCCTGCTCCTCTCCCCTCCCTGCTCCGGTCCCCTCCCTGCTCCCGGCCCCTCCCTGCTCCTGGCCCCTCCCCTGCCCTCTAAATGATGTAGCTAGGGGGGTGGGGGTGGCTGGGATTCCAGTCCCCGTGCCACAGTGGTGGAGCCATCTTCTCTGACGGATTGTCCCAGCAGCTGGAATGTCCCCGCAGCCAGCAGAACCCAGCCCAGCGATGGCTCTGTGTCTGCAGCTGCCATGCTGTGGGGTGCACCTGTGCATCAGGGCCCCGGGGATGCTAACAGTGAGGGCGCTGGGCGGTGACCCGGGGACAGGGACAGGTGGTCCTGGGATCAGGTTTCAGCTGCACGTCCTCCGGCCCCCATCTGACCAGGCCTGTGTCCCGGCTGGAACTCTGGAGCCCAGCATCTGCTTCCATCTTTGTTGGTGTGTGCAGGCCTGAGCTCTGCCACTGTGGAACCCTCACTGGGGGTGGCCAGCCACCTGCCTGGCTCCCTGGGGTTCTGTGTGTTGGAGGCGTCAGCAGGGAAGGGGATGGAAAGGAGGTGTCCAGGCCCCCACTGGCCCCTTGGGGCTGACCAGCCCCCTCCTAGGGTGGGCTCCGAATGGGCCTGGGCTCTGCCTGTGGTTGGGGCCTCAGGAGGGGACCCAACCCCCGATTTCCCTCCAGACAGCAAAGCAGCCCAGGCTGTTCCAGGCTCTGCTCCTCCTCCCTGGGCGCCAGGCTCAGGCATCACCTTCCCACTTGCACCCCCCCAAGGCCATGGTGCGGGTGCTGCTGCCTCCCAGCCCTTCCCCAGCCACGCCTGGCAGCCGGGGGCTTGCAGACCACAGGGCTTTACCTGATGTTACGATGGGCGCTAAAAGCTGTCTCTCTAGATTTGAGTTGCTTTGACTGTTTCACTGCAGATAGTCTGAAAGTTGTTCACAGTTAACCTGTGTGGCCGCTCTGTGAGGAGGGACGCTGTCAAAGCAGCGAAAGCAAACTTGCCCTGGCCTCCTCCGTCTACACTGGCACACGCGCAGCCACATGGGAAACCCTGGGCAAAACAGACACGGTTGGCAGATTCTCCAGGGTACCTTGTTTGTCTCTTTTACACCTGTCTTTGGTCCTTTATGTAGGACTTGTGTGGTGCGTATGGTCTCTTTTAGAATAAGAGAATGTTAAATTACAGCTTAAACGTGCCTTAAATTATAGCTTAGCTCATTCATATGTGATGCCAAAAAAATGCTCAAATTTAGAAGAGAATGAACTAGAAAAAGTCTTGTGGTGAGATGGTGGGGAAGGCTGGGGACTGTGGTGAGGTTGTGGGGAAGGCTGGGGACACTGTGGTGAGGTTGTAGGGAAGGTTGGGGACTCTGTGGTACTCTGATGGGGAAGGCTGGGGGGGGACTGTGGTGAGGTGGTGGGGAAGGTTGGGGACTCTGTGGTGAGGTTGTGGGGAAGGCTGGGGACTCCGTGGTGAGGTTGTGGGGAAGGCTGGGGACTCCGTGGTGAGGTTGTGGGGAAGGCTGGGGACTCTGTGGTGAGGTTGTGGGGAAGGCTGGGGACTCTGTGGTGAGGTTGTGGGGAAGGTTGGGGACTCCGTGGTGAGGTTGTGGGGAAGGTTGGGGACTCTGTGGTACTCTGATGGGGAAGGCTGGGGGGAGACTGTGGTGAGATGGTGGGGAAGGTTGGGGACTCTGTCGTGAGGTTGTGGGGAAGGTTGGGGACTCTGTGGTGAGGTTGTGGGGAAGGCTGGGGACTATGTGGTGAGGTTGTGGGGAAGGTTGGGGACTCTGTGGTGAGGTTGTGGGGAAGGTTGGGGACTCTGTGGTGAGGTTGTGGGGAAGGTTGGGGACTCCGTGGTGAGGTTGTGGGGAAGGCTGGTGAGGTTGTGGGGAAGGCTGGGGACTCCGTGGTGAGGTTGTGGGGAAGGCTGGGGACTCCGTGGTGAGGTTGTGGGGAAGGCTGGGGACTCCGTGGTGAGGTTGTGGGGAAGGCTGGGGACTCCGTGGTGAGGTTGTGGGGGAAGGTTGGGGACTCCGTGGTGAGGCTGTGGGGAAGGCTGGGGACTCCGTGGTGAGGTGGTGGGGAAAGCTGGGGACTCCGTGGTGAGGTTGTGGGGAAGGTTGGGGACTCTGGTGACGTTGCGGGGAAGGTTGGGGACTCCGTGGTGAGGTTGTGGGGAAGGTTGGGGACTCTGGTGACGTTGCGGGGAAGGTTGGGGACTCTGTGGTACTCTGATGGGGAAGGTTGGGTACACCATGGTGAAGAAGAATGGGGATGCTGTGGTGAAGTTTCTGGACTCACCCTTGAACTACACATGCATAGATCTGGACCTAAACTACATCCCAGCAGCTTTGAGAACTCAGTGTCATTGTGGACAGTCGACCTCTCAAGTCCCAGTCTTGTCTCTGAGTGTTGCACATGAAGGACAGATCTAAAGAGCAAAAGGAAGGTTCTGAAGTGGAATTAAATTGAACTGCAGTCCACCAAAAACAAGTCAGACCTCGCACCCTGAATCTAACCACCTGAAGTGCTTGGTAGCAGGAAAAGCAACACTGTTGATAGGACCACGGAAGACTCACATCTCACTGCATAATGTTCAGAATGTCCAAGATAAAAACCAAAGTTATGTATGAAGAGTCAGAGTTTCTCAGCTCTCAATGGAAATGACAGTCAATAGGAACCAGCTCAGGCCGACAGTCACTGTTGTAACTGTGCTCTGACGGAAAAGAGAAACGTTCTTGGAATGCGTGGGAAGACCGAACATCTCCGCAGAGAAATAGAGGTTTAAAGAAAACCAAATACATAATTTTAAATTGAAAAATATAGTAATCTAAATAATGTATTATATGGCACAACTGTAGAATGCAGATGAGAGGAAATAGTGAACTTGAAGACAAACCAATAAAAAATGTCCATTCTGAACAGGAAGCAATTGAAAAACAGTAACAAAAACATGAAGAGAGTCAGGGGCAAATTCCAAAAGGTCTAATATTCTGTCATCTGAGCCTGCAAGAGAAGAGAGAGAGTGTGGCACAGAGGAAAATAACTGAAGAAATAAGGGCTGAAAACACTCAAAATTTGGTGAAAGACAAACATAGATGTAAGAAGTTCAGTGAATCCCAAACGTATCACATCACAATCAAACTGGTAAGAATCAAAGTCAAATAAAAAAATGTCAAAAGCAGTCAGAGGAAAAGGATCCAAATTACTCTGGTTTCTCACCAGAAACGAGGGAGGTCAGAAGGAAGTGCTCATTTTTCAGATGCTGCGAGAAAAGAACGTTTGACCCAGAATTCTCTATTCAGCAAAAAAAAAAAAAAAAAAAAAAAAAAAAAAAAAAAAAAAATCCTTTAGGAATCAAGGCAAAATAAAGACCTTCTCAAATGAAAGGAAGCGAAGCGAAGTCGTGGCAGCCGTGCTCCTCGACAGGAAATACTAAAGCCAGTTCTTCTGCTGGAAGGGAAGTGGACCAGAGAGCAACTTGGGACCCCAGGAATGAAGGAAAAACCAACAGAAATGGCCAATATCTGGGTAAATATAGATATTTTTCTTAAGTTATTTGAAAAGTGAAAGTTAGCAAAAAAAATATAACTGGTGGGGTTTTAGTTGTAGTGACAACTACAGTGTAAAAGAGGGAGACCGTAGTGAACTTGGTGGCAAGACTTCCGCGTTCCACTTAAGGTACTAAAATACTGATCTTAAGGAGACTCGGACAAGTTACATATATTATAGTCCCTACAATAGGCTTTTTCAACCGCAGCACTATTGATACTTTGAACTGGAGAATCCCTTATTGTAGGGGACTATCCTGGTACTTCAGGATGTTTAACAGCACCTATGGCCTCTACACACTAGATACCAGCAGTGTTCCTCCAGCTGGGGCTGTGGAACAGCCCCAGAAATTGTCTCCAGAAATTGCCAGATGTTTCCTTGGGCAGGGGTGTGAGGATGGGGTCATAATCACTCCCATTTGGGAACCAATGCCCTAGAGCACTAAAAGAACTATACAGGCTGGGCACGGTGGCTCACGTCTGTAATCCTAGCACTTGGGGAGGCCAAGGCAGGTGGATTGGCTGAGCTCAGTTCAAGACCAGCCTGGGCAACATGGTGAAACCCATCTCTACTAAAATACAAACATTAGCCGGGCGTGGTGGCAGGCGCCTGTAGTCCCAGCTACTTGGGAGACTGAGGCAGAAGAACTGCTTGAACTCACTGGGAGGCAGAGGTTGCAGTGAGCTGAGACACGCCACTGCACTCCAGCCTGGGCAACAGAGCGAGACTCCATCTCAAAAGAAAAAAAAAAAAAATATATATATATATATACACACACACACACACACACGAGATACAGTGAAAAATCAGATACATTAAAATGGGATGTTTTTAAAATTTCAAATCTAAAAGAAGGCAGGAATAAAACAGTAGGGACAAGCTGAGAACAAAAAAAAAATTAAAATGGTCGACCTAAATTCAAACATGTCAGTAATAACATTCATTGTAAATGGCCTAACCATACCAATTAAAGGACAACAATGTTCAAATTGATTTAAAAGGAAACCCAAGACTCAGCTACCTACTGTTTACAGCAGGCTCACTTTAATTACATCCATGGCTGATGCCGGGGTGCAGGGATATACTGAGCAGGAGGCCATGCAGTGAGATTAAAAATAAGAGGATGGAGAAAGATATACTATGCATATATGAATCAAAGAAAGCTTGGAGTCACTGTATTAATACCAGGCAAAGTAAAACATTTGCCTTGAATAAAAAGGGACATTGCATCATGATAGACCGGTGAATTCACCAAGAGGAGAAAACAGTTCTGAGTGCGTATGCACAGAACCCCAGAGCCTGGAAGTCCGTAAGGCCAGAACTGATAGAAATGGAAAGACAAATCTCCGGTTACACTTAGGGACTCCAGCTCTCCTCAGTAACAGATAGAAAAAGCAGACAAAGTTAGCAAGGATATAGAAAACCTGGGCACCATCAACAACCAAGTGAATGTACGATTCTTTTCAGATCCCATTAGGTATTCACCAAAACAGACCATATCCTGGGTCATGAGAATTTTTGAAAAGAACTGAAATTGTCCAGAGTATTTTCTACGAATATAGAATTCAGCTAGAAATTAATAGCAGAAACAGATCTTAAGTCTCCAAAGATTTAGAAGCTCAACAACACACCTTTAAACAATCTGTTAAAGATGTCTCAAAGCAAACTATGGAAAATATTTTGAACTGAAAAACACACCATATCAAAATTTGTGGGATGCAACTAGAGCAATGCTTAGAGTTAAATTTGTAGTATTAAATACTGATTTTAGAAAACGAAAGTTCTCAAATCATCAATCTAAGCTTAAGAAACTAGAAAATGAAATGCAAAGTAAACCCAAACAAGCAGAAGGAAGGAAATAACGGAGCTAACACCAAGCAACAAAAATGAAAACAAAACTGCAGCAAATATGAAAAACCAAGCCTAAAGCTGGTTCTTCGGAACAAATCATTAACTGAGAAACCGGTAGCCAGAGTGACAAGCAAGCACAGATCCCCAGTATTTGGTATGAAGAGGATATTCTGTAGGCCCCACAGGCATCAGAAGAGTACAGTGAACCACCTCATGCCCATACATTTGAAAATCTGGATAAAATGGACCAATTCCTTTAACCCAAGAAGAAATAACTTGAATATCTATTAAATAATCCATATCTATGAAGGAAATTTCAGATGCATAATCTAAAATCTGAAAAGGCTCTTTTTCAAGGGAAGCCAGAAATTGTGTGTCTGTGTGTGTGGGGTGTGTGTGTACACAGTTATCAACTGATTAAAAACAAAGTGTTGAAACTCAAGTGTGAGCCGATGCTGCACGCCAAATAAAGCCACGGGCTTTGTGTGGGAAGCAGCCCGTCCCTGAAGCAGGCATGGCCGCCTTTGTGGCTCTCAGGCCTTGAGTCTTGTTCACAAGCACATCCTGGGAAATCTCAGCCGTGTGTGAAGGTCAGGCGAGCGCGCTGTTTCCCATCCCGGTGTGAGGGGTCAACTGGAAGCTGTGTGGGGCGACGGTGGGGTCACCGCGCGATTCCCGGGCGCCTGCTGTGTGCATGGCTGGTGCGGGAAAGGTGGGTGCCTTTGCACTGGGGCTGTGGTCCCAGACCCGGAGCCCCACCCCAGGTCAGCTGTACAGCCCTGCCCACGCCTAAAGGGGGATTCCAAAGCCTGGGCTGACTGCTGGGGTGTGTGGGAGGCCGAGGTGCCCACACCACCTTCCCCCAGTGCTACCCAGGCGCCACCCTGTCTGTCTGTGGAAAAGACTGGATTTTGTGGAGCTGGAGCTGCATCCAGGGGAAGACACATCCCAGAGAATAAAAACTGGGAGGAAAATGCACCCTGGGGGTTGGGGGAAACCCTTGTAATTTAGCTAAACCGACCCAAGTGGAAACAGCCCCCAATCCTCCTGGTTTTTCCCAGTGGGTGTAATGATAAAGCCAGATTTATGCTCTGAGGCCAACAAGATGCTCCGGAGCCAAGCACTGGGCTTAGGAGAGAGAAGTGGGTGCAGATGCCAGCTGTCTCCTGTGGGTTCCTAGCTCCAGCCCTGACCCACACACCTGGCCACGGCTGTGCCCAAAGACTCTCGCGCAGGGCGGCTGTGCCACCCAGGCCACTTCAGGGCAGGCGCCCACGCTGGCTTGTGAGCAGGATGGAGGCCCCGGGGTGGGGGACGGCTGTGTCCTGTCCTTTGTGTCCAGGCAGTGCTCCCCGCCCAGGCTCTGCCTCTGGCTTCAGGAGCTGCGGAAGGGTCAGTGACTGATTTAAACATTTCACGTGGGAAAACACAGCAGCACTCATGTTCACTGCTAGGCAAGCCGGGGCATGAACACGGCGGTGGGAGAAGTGTGTTTGGACTAGGATGGTGGGTGGCGGCTGCTCCCTGTTCACTCCAGGAAGGGAAGGTTTGAGCCAATCACCAGGGAGGGAGGCCTGGCCGGCAGAGACCCAGGAGCAGCTGCTCCGCTCCACTGTGTGCCTGGAGGTCCCTATCTGCGTCCTCAGCACCCTCCCAGGCCTGCCCCCTCCCAGAATCGCCACCACCCACCAGAGGCCCTGACCTCGAGTGCTCGCCCTGCCGTCCCCTGTAGCCTCCGGCTGGTCTCGCTGATAAGAGGCCCTGACCACCTCAGCTGCCCACCCCTGCTGTCCCCTGTAACCTCAAGGTGGTCTCGCTGTCAGAAGCCCTGACCTCCTCGGCTGCCCACCCCTGCCGTCCCCTGTAACCTCAAGGTGGTCTCGCTGTCAGAAGCCCTGACCTCCTCGGCTGCCCACCCCTGCCGCCCGCTGTAACCTGAGCTGGTCTCGCTGTTCTTGGGCATGCAGTGCTTGAGTCGGAGCCCCCGGAGCCCCAGCCAGGCGGCAGCTCCTGAGGTCACAGAGAAGGCAAGGGCCGGGTTGTGTGGGACAGGCAGGGTCAGCGTGTGTCCTTTGGCCCCCTGGGGTGTCCCTGACTCCTTGGGGTAAGGCAGTGCTCCCCACCCAGGCAGGCCCCAACCTCCCAGGGTATCCCCCTGACCCCCTGGGGTGTTCTTGATCCCTGGGTCACCCCGTGGACTGCCTGGGTGTCCCCTCGACCACCTGGGTGCCCCCTGAGCCCCAGGTCACCGTCCTCCCCACCGACTGCCCGCTTGTGTCTCCACAGCATCAAGATGGTGCTCATGTGGACCAGTGGCGACGCCTTCAAGACGGCCTACTTCCTGCTGAAGGGCGCACCTCTGCAGTTCTCCGTGTGCGGCCTGCTGCAGGTGCTGGTGGACCTGGCCATCCTGGGGCAGGCCTACGCCTTTGCCCGTCACCCCCAGAAGCCGGCGCTGCACGCTGTGCACCCTGCTGGCACCAAGGCCCTCTGAGAGTGGGGAGGACAAGGATATGGGCCAGCCAGCCACGGGCACTGGTGGGTGCTGTGGCCGCCGCAGGTGTGGGGAAGACGGGGTCCGGGTGTTGGGGTCTCCAGCCTCTGTGGGGTCTCTCCGGGTGGGCGGTGGGGGTGGGACAGCCAGGGTGGATCTGAGCCCGAGGGTTTCGGATGTTTTTAGGGTGATATAAAAAGCAAGTGTTTTTCCCATTTCCTCTTACAAAACACCATCTGAGCCCGAGGTACACACGGGGCGGCGGAAGGTGACCTGCAGGAACCTGCTCCAGGTGGACCCGTGGGGTGACCTCAGGAGACCCTGCAAGTCCTGTGAGCAGAGCTGTCAACCCCGCGACACCCTGGCCAGACCCTGCTTGGACTGGGGCGGCCTCTGCTGCCTGGGGTCTGGCACCACGGAGGGCAGGGCTTTCTCTGCCTGGTACACGTGGAAAGGGGCTGTGTGGACGCAGGGTTACCGTGCTCCTGGTGGAAAGGCGCTGTGTGGACGCAGAGTCCCCGTGCTCCTGGTGGAAAGGCGCTGTGTGGACGCAGGGTCCCCGTGCTCCTGGTTTCTGGCAGTTGGTGTCTCCTGGGCCTCGAGAGCGGCTGCCAGGCCCGGACGCCTCGTGGCTACGCTGTGTCCAGCCCTGCTGAGCATCACCAGGGGTAGCTCACGCTGCTTTTGTCAGAGCCTCTGGTCCTCCTGGAGTCCTTGGGGATGTGGCAGATGCCAGCAACCATCAGACAACGTGGAGTCCCTCACGGGTGAAGGCTGCGGGGGCCGTGCCGAGGCTGTGCACACGCAGTCCGCACGCCACCCTTGGGCTCCACTGGCAGAGAGCCCCTTCCTTCTGGACGCCAACTGCACCTCCGGATACAGCGTTGATGTCCATTTTCCAGGAGGGAGGCGGCCTCGGGTCCAGGGAGTGGAGGGGCTGCCCCTGCCACGCAGGTCCTGGCCGATGGTCCCTCACCCTGCCGCCCTGGGCTTTTGGCCTGAAAGCAAATTCCTGAGTGGGAGTGCCAGGGCCTGCCACATCCTGTCCTGTCCACTGCCTGCCCCCTTGTGCTGGCTCCACAGTTCTGCTACGGTGGGAGCTGCCAGTCTGACCCTTGTCACCCCACGCTCTGCCCCCACCCCGTTTTCAGTTTAGCACAAGGTCACACGGTGTCAGCAGCCCTGCACTGACCGCAGCCGGCCCCCAGTCCTCAGAGTTCTGGATGCTTCTGTGCGGCTCCAACAGGCATCGTCTTCCCTTCCGCGGGCGGAGGGGCCGCTTCCCGCAGGCGTCTGAGCTCTCCGCCGGGGCCGTAGCTGTGGCCGTGGGAAGGTGTTCCACGCTGCCGCCCCCTGAGTCTTCCTCGGAAACACTCTTGAATGTCTGAGTGAGGGTCCTGTTTAGCTCTTTGGCCTGTGAGATGCTTTGAAAATTTTTATTTTTTTAAGATGAAGCAAGATGTCTGTAGCGGTAATTGCCTCACATTAAAATGTCACCGATTGCAGGCACGGTGACTGCTGAATGTATCCCGTGTGGTGACTTGGAATCAATAAACCATTTGTGGATCCCGTGTGGTATGAGTGGGCCCCGGGCAGAGGGAAGGATCTGGCTGTGGTCCTGGCCTCTGCCCAGACACACCCTTTAGCCTGGGCCACCTTAGAAGGCTCCCGTGTGACCCGGGTTCCTCCAGGGCCCCCAAATGCCAGCCCAGCCCCCTCAACCTGTCACTACCCTTTGCCTGTGGGCCAGTGGCCCAGGGGTCCCTTCGGCTCGTCACAGACGGGTCTGGCTGCCCTGGCCTCTGCGGTTCACACATCCGCCCTTCTGCTTCCCACTGAAGGCTCAGAGCATGGGAAACGCCTCCTTTAAAGGCCAAGAGAAGCGTTTCCAGATTTGTGATCTGGGAGCAGCTCATAGAGGTGGAGCTGTGTGCGCACTGCGATTTTTTCCATGCAGTGTTTACATTGAAGGCAAGATGCGAATTTCTTTGTCCAGTAAAAAACCAGTCGCATGGGTGCAGGGCAGGATTTGGGTTGAAGGGCCCATCCGGGTACTAGGAGAGGGCACAGGCCACATCCCAGCAGCAGCCTGGGGGAAGATGGGAGATGAAGGCCAGCGCGTCTAGAACGTCTGGGACACAAATCGCCCTCCTCAAGTGCTGGTGGGTGGTGCCAGATGAACCCGAGGTCTCGCGCAGGGGTGGGGTTGTGCGTCTTCAGGGTGTGGAGACAGGCAGTTCTTGGGGACCACTCTGGGCCACCGGGTTTTAACAGGAAATGGGGGCAAGGTCTCAACCCCACACTGTGGGAGCCGTGGGGGGTGGGGGCAGCGGTGGAAATAGCTGCGTTTCTCAACTCTCAAGGCACTGCCACCCTGCGATGCCTTCTGACAGTTTTAAGCAACAAAGCACCACGGGGGAAGCAGGAGGCCGAGGACTCCTCCCAGTGAGAGAGAGCAGGTCGTGGGAGCCTGAGAAGTTCACATTCCTCTCACCACATGAGGAAACTGAGGCCTGCCCTGAGCCCCAGCCCTGTGCCCTTCCCAGGGGCCTGAGAGGGTGGCCCACAGGGCACCTGTAGAGGGAAAAGGATGCCCAGGGGCTGGGTGGGCACTTGCTCAGGAGGAAATGTCCCCCCACCCCAGTCTCAGCACAAGTGCCCGGCACCCCCATCCTGGTGACCCAGGGTGGCCTCTGGTGGGCCCGGGGCTCCCTGGCCAGACCCTGCAGCCCAAAGTGGGGAGGGGCAGGTCCAAGACTCCCCATCCCCCGACATTCCCCACCTCTGACCTGGCCCTCCGTGGAAGAACGACTTGGGTTTATTTCTGGGGGTCTTCGTGGTGGTCAGCACCTCACCGCACAGGAGGAATTCTTCTGTCTTTGGGGGTCACCAGCAATGCTGGGACGAGCAGCAAGTAGGGGGCACCGGCCTCAGCGCGTGGCCCCTCGGGCTGTCCTCTGCGTGGGCCTCTCAGACCAGTACCAAGCTCTGCTCATTCCTGAGCAAGACCCAAGGCTGTCACTGTGAGAGTGGCCCTCAGTGCAGAGCCAGACCCCAGGCCCACCCGCGCTGTGTGCCTGGCGTCCATGGACCCTCCGTGTCATGGGCACCTGGGGCACCAGCTGACCTGGCTGTTGGGGGAGGCAGGTCTGAGCCCCACGTGGTCCCGGTGGGTTGCTGCAGGTCTGCTATGGAAAAGGACTGGGGCTTGCACTCAGGCACTCACCGGGGCCATGCACATCTCCCCTTTCTCCACACCTGTGTCCCCTACGGACTCCTGCTGTGTAATGGACAGTGGGACCCTCTGGTGAGGCATCCCCCTTCCGCTTCGGGCTGTGGCCATCATGTCTCAAGTTTCCTGGGTGAACTCATCAAAATGAACGCGTGCAGAGCAGCGCGGTGTGGAAATTTCCTTCCTCTCCACCTGCAGAAAGGCCCAGAAGGCGGCCATGGAAGGGTTGCAGTGCCACACGCAGACCTTATGCGGAGGGAGCGTCAGGAGGCCCTTGTCACCCTCCCTGAGGTCAAGCCTTGAAGATTCCCCAGGGAGGTGGTGTGGGGGAATGGAGGTTAGAGGTCAGGGCTGGAATCCTCTTCCCTGACCACCAAAAGGGCAGTTACTGGGGCGGCACTGGGGGTGCTGTGAGCGTCGGCTCAAACCTCTGTCCCATCCCTGGGAAGGTGGTGTGGCCTTGGGCAGAGGTGGATGCGGAGGGCCTCCTTCCGTAGGGTGCCCATTCTGGGTGCCATGGGGGCCTGGCAAGGGCTGCGCTACCCCTTTCTCCCTGGCCGGAGGCAGGAAAAGTCGGGGGCGGGGGGGGGGGGGGGACGAAGTCATCCACAGTCGGCGTGGAACATCTGGGACTTACTAAATTTATTTTTATCTAGGTATAAAAAATTAAAAATCCAAAGAAAGAAGCAGGGCAGGACACAGGCCAGTGACTTCGCCCAGCGCTGCCAGGGGAGTCAGGCGGGGCCCCGCCGAGTTCTGGGGCTGCTCACACAGGAGGGCCGAGGACGCGGCCGGCAGGAGCCGCTCCCCAGAGCCAGACGACCCCCGCCCTTCGGCGCGCCTCGGGGGTCCCGACGCTGCAGCTGGAGGGGGCGGGGGATCCCCGTGCGGGCGGCGCAGGCATCAGCGCTCTGCCCGCACCCACAGCGCGTCCGCGGAGTCGGCGGCCTGGCCCGCGCCGTCGGGGCCCTGCGAACTGTCCTCGGTGGCCGTGGCCGAGCGCGTGCTGTCCTCCCGCAGGGCCGGCTCGGGGCTGGTCGCGCGCTGCTGCTGCTCCTTGAGCTCGGAGTAGGAGCGCGAGAAGGTGTGGAAGATGGAGGTGACCGGGAAGGCCATGAGCAGGATGCCGCTGAGGATGCTGCTGAGCGCCACCACCTGCCCGGGCAGGCTGCGCGGAACCATGTCGCCGTAGCCCACGGTGGTCATGGAGATGACGGCCCACCAGTAGCTGGCGGGCACGCTGGAGAAGTCGCGGCGCGCGCCCAGCTCGCGCTCGGCCAGGTGCACCAGCGGCGCGAAGAGCGCCATGGCCACGCACAGGAACAGCAGCAGCAGCCCGAACTCGCGCGCGCAGCGTTGCACGGTCAGGCCCAGCGAGCGCAGCCCCAGCGAGTGGCGCGCCAGGCGCATCACGTAGAGCACGCGCAACGCGCGCAGCAGCCGCAGCACCAGCCCCGCGCGCTCCAGGAGCTTGGTCCCGCCCGGGCCCGCCGCCAGCCCCAGCAGCAGGGACACGTAGAACGGCAGCAGCGCCAGGATGTCGATGATGTTGAGCGGCGCGCGCAGGAAGGCGCACTTGCTCTCGGCCTGCAGGGAGCGTAGCAGGAACTCGAAGGAGAACCAGGCCACGCACACGGTCTCCAGCACGAACAGGCTGCGGCACTTGGGGGAGCACTCGCCCTGCGGGGAAAGGGGACGTGGGGTTGGGGGGCGCAGGCCTGTTGGAGGGCCGGGGCGCTGCGCCCTTCCTTCCCCAGGACCAGAGGCGTCCCCAGGCCACCCTTCCCACGCCAACCCACGGAAGCGGGTGCAAGGGATATTGACAAACAGGCCCAGTTCTATTTGGAAAAAAAAAAAAAAATGAAAAACCAGCAAGATTTAATGGTGATCACTTCGGGCTTGAGAGCGGATGCCCTTAGCTGACCCAGGAAACTGGTGAAAATAATGTTTAAACCTTTGACCTTTTAAAGCCTTGGGAAATGATCTTAAGAGCAAACAGCAAACAAAGAAACATCTATTTATATGTGAACATTCTGTAAGAAAGAGCATTTGTGGTATCTGTGTCAAGACTGCATCCTCCTCCTCAGCTTGGCCAGGAGGAGACTCCATGTGGAATGGCTGCAGCCAGGGACACAGCCCTCCCACCCCCACCCCACCCACAGCTCCCAGTCAGGGGGCTTCTTCCCCCAGAAGGGGCCGACATCACCATCTCACATTCTGCCCTCAGCTCCTGGGGCTAGGTCCTTGGGGAGTCCGGTGGAGGGTGGGGCTCCCTCCTCCTGCCCAGTCCCCACTCTCGTGGGTGGGAGGCCGGCCTTGGGCGTCACGGGAGGGAGGCCGGCCTTGGGCGTCACGGGCGGGAGGCCGGCCTTGGGCGTCACGGGAGGGAGGCCGGCCTTGGGCGTCATGGGCGGGAGGCCGGCCTTGGTGTGGCACACTGAGAAGACAGGGCCTGACTGCCCTTGCTGAAGTGATTCCAGGCCAGGAGAGGCCGATGAGGTCTCAGGCTGCTGCCCCCCCCCCCATCAAGCTCTCAGCTCCTAGAGAGGGAGGGTGTCATTCACACTGAGGCTTGCCCTTGTCCCCATCCCCCAAATCCGTGGCTCAGAGATTTCTGCCAGGAGGGAGATGCAGGAAGTAATCTCCTCTCAAAGGAACTGACCTCATTTGCAACAGAACATGAAGAAGCTTACACCTAAGGACACTCTCAACACTATCAGAGGTGGAGGTGAAGTGAATTAGCAGATTCATGCGTCTGCTGACCATGTAGCCTAGATGCAGGCTGGCTAGGGTGCTGGGGAATGAGGGGAGAAGACAGCTGGCAGGAGCCCTCCTGGGTCAGAACGCCAGGCACTCTCAGAAAGCAATGAGAAGGAGCTGCAATATGATCAGGTTGTAGAGGAATAACAGAGCTCTCAGCTGGCAACTTGGAGTTTTAACTACTGGGTGTGGTCAGTGAGACAGAGGAAGAGGTTGCTCCCCAAACCCTGTCATCCTAGGGTGACTGTGGCACACTGGCGCTGCCCCGACACAGAGACTGTTGCTGGGGAGGAGGAAGGGCGCACGGGCATCACGACAGTAACCCAGCCAGTCACCAAAAGACTAAACCAGTGAGTAACAGGCCCAGGATGGGGACTACCCAAAGGGCTAGAGTATCTTGTCTAAAATGTCTAGTGTCTAACGATGGCAAGATGTGTGGAAGAGGAGGAGGGGAAGGAAGGAAGAAAAAGAAAAGGAGAGTATGACTCATACATCAGGAAGAAAGCAGGCAACAAAAACTGCTGTGAGAGTGACCAAATGTCAAATTTAACAGAATGAGATTTCAAAGCAGCCACTATCAGTATGTTCACAAAACTAAAGGAAGTGTAAGTGAAAATGCCACAAATAGAGGCTGTTGGTAAAGAGATGGACATTTAAAAAAATACCCAAATGGAAATTCTGGAATTGGAAAGTGCAATAATTAAAATAAAAAAATTTAAAAATCACTAGAAAAGCTTAACAGTAGGTTTTAACCGGCAGAAAAAAGAATTAGTAAACATGAAGATAGTTTGACGGGAATTATGCTGAAGAACAGAGACAAAAAGAATAAAACAAACAGCGCCTCGAGAAGTGCAGGACACCATTATATGCCCCCACGTATGCATAATGGGAATATCCAAGAAGAGGAGAGAAGGGAGAAGAAAAACTATGCAAAGAGATAATGGTGGAAAAAAACCCCTCAATTTATTAAAAACAATAACCTATATATCCAGGAAGCTCAATGAACTCCAAGCAGGATAAACACAGAGACCCACAGATGGACACATCATAATAAACGTAATGAAGGTCAAAGACAAGGAAAAAGTATGGAAGCAGCAAGAGCAAAATGAGGATCACTTACAAAGGAACTTCACAGATAAACAGCTGATTTATCAGCAGAAACACTGCAAGCCAGAAGGCAGTGGAACAGCATATCCAAAGTGCTCAAAGGAAAAAATCCCTGCCAATCAAGAATCCTATATCCAGCAAAGTTACTGTTGAAAAATTAAAGTAAAAAATAAACACTTTCCCAGGCAAACAAAAATTGAGAGAATTCACTGCTTAGCAGACCTGCCTCACAAGAAATACTAAAGAAGGTTCTTCAGGCTGAAAGCAGGTGACCCCAGATGAAAATGTGGATCGACACAAAAAGTGTTAGTAAAGGTTATTATGTAATTAGAAAAGACACTATAAATGCATTTTTTTCTTAATTGATTTGAACAGCAACTGTATAAAAATAAGATGTATATAATGTATTAAGCCTGCAGCATATAGAAATGTAATATATGTGTAATGTTTGCCAATAAAAGCCCAAAGGAGGTGTGTGGGAGCAGAGGTGTGTGGGAGCAAAGGTGTAATGGTCTAAGGAAATGACAGATAGTGAAGCAAAAGCAATAACTGTAACAATGTGTATCACAACAATTGCACCAAAAGGGAGAAAAGCAAATACAGCTATACAGGCGTAACATCTTCATCTCACTGGAATTAAGCACAAACCTGAAGCAGGTTCTGATTATTTATGGTAAACTCCAGAGCAAACACTAAAATAAATAACTAAAAAAAACCTTTAAAATATCATTACTGGGCTGGGTGTGGTGGCTCATGCTTGTGATCCCAGCACTTTATGAGGCCAAGGCAGGTGGATCACCTGAGGTCAAGGGGTTCAAGACCAGCCTGGCCAACATGGCAAAACCCTGTCTCTACTAAAAATACAAAAATTACTTGGGTGTGGTGGTGTGCGTCTGTAATTCCAGCTACTTGGGAGGCTGAGTCAGGAGAATCACTTGATCCCAGGAGGCAGAGGCTGCAGTGAGCAGAGATTATACCACTGCACTCCAGTCTGGGCGAGAGACCTCCCCCCCCTCTCTCTCTCTCTCTCTCTCTCTCTCTCTCTCTATATATATATATATATATATATATACACACACACACACACACACACACATTTATATGTATTTATAAAAAATTAGTGCAATTAAAATGCTCCATAAGAAAATAACCAATGCAAAAGAAAGCAGCTAAGGAAGGATACAGAAACAACATGATCCGTGAGGCGCATGAAACAGAAAATAAGATGTGGCAGACACAGACCCAACTATATCAATCATGACATTAGATATGAATGGAGCGAACAACCCAATCAAAAGCAGAGTGGGTTTTAAAAAATAATTGAACTAAATGTTGTCTACAGGAGACACACTTTAGATTCAAAGACACAAATAGATACAATGTAAAAAGATGGGAAAAGATGTATCATCCAAACAGCAACCACAGGAAAGCTAATAGACAAAGTAGATGTTAAAACAAAAAGTGTTACTCGAGATAATATGTAATGATCAACAGGTCAATCCAGCAAGAAGATAAAACCATTAAAACATATGTACCAATGATACAGCAATAAGTAAATGAAGAAAAAACTGAACAGAAACAGAAATTGAGAAAGAGACATTCCATAATAATAGCTGGAGACTTCATTACCCCTCTTTTTAATTTTAATTTTTATTGTTTTTTAGACGGAGTCTCACTCTGTCACCCGGATGGAGAGCAATGGCATGATCTCGCCTCACTGCAACCTCTGCCTCCCAGGTTCAAGCGATTCTCTTGCCTCAGCCTCCTGAGTGGCTGTGACTACAGGGGCGCACCACTGTGCCCAGCTAATTAATACGGCACTTTCAATAATGGACAGAACTACTATACAGGAGAGCCAAGGAAACAGAAGGCATGAACACCACCATGAGCCGAACGGACCTCACAGACATCCGTAGAACGTGTCACTCAACAACGCAATATACGTTTTTCCGATGTGCACACGGAACAGTCTGCAGAACAGGACATATACCAGCCATAGAACCAACCTCAACACATTTAAAAGGATAGAAATAATACAAGTATAGTCTCCATCCACAGTATTAGAAATTAATGACAGGAAAAAAATTGGGAACCTCACAAATATGTGGAAATTAAACATATTCCTAGATAATCAAAGAGGTCAACCAAGAAATCAGAAGGGAGTCAGACTTGGAGATGAGTAAGAATGAAGACAGGACATATCCAGACTTACGTGGGGCAGCTAAAGTAATGCTCAGACGGCCATGCTCAGAGGGCCAGCGCAGCGGCTCATGCCTGTAATCCCAGCGCTTTGGGAGGCCGAGGCGGGAGGATCACTTAAGCTCAGGAGTTGGAGACCTGCCTGGCAACATGGTGAAACCCCATCTCTACAAGATACACAAAATTTAGCTGGGTGTGGTGGTGCACGCCTGCAGTCCCAGCTACTCGAGAGGCTGAGATGGGAGGATCCCCTGAGTCTAAAGGGTTGTGGCTTCAGTGAGCCCTGATGGCGCCACTGCACTCCAGCCTGGGTGACAGAGCGAGACCCTGTCTCAAAAATAAAAATAAAAAATAAAATAAATAAATAAAAAGAAAAAGTAATGCTTAGAGGGAAATTTGTAGCTGTCAATGCCTATAAGAAGAAAGATCTCAAATTAATAAGCTCACACTCCACTCTAAGACAACTGGGAAAACAAAAGTAAATAAAATTTAAAGCAGGCAGGGGAGGAAAATAACAGATGAGAGCACGAACTAATAAAACAGAGAAGACAAAACCCATAGAGAAACCAATGAAACCAAAGGCTGGTTCTTGGAAAAGATCAACAAAATCAACAAATCTTTAGCTCGTTTGAGCAGAAGAAACAGAGAAAATTCCATTTACTAGAATCAGAAATGAAAGTGGAGACGTAACTCTTGCCCTTACAAACGTAAAAAGGGCAATAAAGCAGCACTGTGAATAATCGTGTGCCAACACAATAGATAACTTAGGTAAAATGGATCCATTCACAGAAAAACAAACTACAGAAACAGGAGGAAGAAACAGAGAATCTGCACAGACCCATCACAGTGAAGAGGCTCAGCCAGAAACCCTCCAACTACCCACAAGAAAAGCCCAGGGCCAGATGCTTCACTGAATCCAACCAAACGGTCAAAGGAGAATATCCACAGCCACAGAAAGAATGACGTCTTGTCCTCTGTAGCTGGAGGCCATTATCCCAAGCAAATTAACGCAGTAACAGAAGACGAAATACAGCATGTTTTCGCTTGTAAATGTGAGCTAAACGTCGGGTGCTCATGGACATAAAGATGGCAACAGCAGGCCCTGCGGACTGCCGGGGGGAGCAGGAAGGAGCAAAGCCTGGAAAATGTGCTGTTGGGTGCTGTGCTTGGTACCTGGGTGACAGGACCAATCCTACCCCAAACCTCAGCATCACACAATATGCCCAGGTAGCAGACCTGCACACGTGCCTCCTAAATCTAAAATAAAACCTGATATTATTAAACAAAAAAAAAAAATAAAATTTTATTCATAAAAAAGGAATTAATACCAATTCCTCACAAACTATTATGAAAATACAGAAGTGGAGAGAAGGCTTCCCAGGTCATTCTGAGGCCAACATCACCCTGATACAAAAACCCGATGAAGTATCACAAGAAAATCACATATGAATACCGACGTTAAAAGATTCAACAGAGTATCAACAAGCTGAATCCGGCAGTGTAGAAAAAGAATCAGACATCAGGACTGAGTGGAATGTATCCCAAGGACGCAAGGCTGGTTTAACATCTGAAAACCAATTAACGTAATACATTATATCAATATTATAGAAAAGAAAAATCACACGATCACGCCACTGATGAAGAAAAAGCTTTCGACAAAATCCAACATCTTTTCATGACAGAAACACTCAACAAACAGGAAACCGCCACAAAAAGGCATCTATGAAAACCCACAGCTAACATCACACGTAGTAACGAAACACTCCGTGCTCCCGTCCGTTCAGGAATGAGATGCTAACGCCTGTTCTTTCACTTCCAGTGGACTCCGTACTGGATGTTCCGGCCAGGGCGATCAGGCAGGTTAAACAGAATGTGCAGAGACACCTGCTAGGCCAATGACACGGTCATGTTGGTTCACAAATGACAGGACCTCGTATATAGAAAATCCTTAGGAATCCACTAAAAACACCCATTAAAACTAGTGAGTTCAACACGGTTGTAGAATATGCGACAATAAACAAAAATCAACTTTATCTCTATACACTCACAATGAACAATTAATGTAATTCTACTCACAACAGCGTCAAAAGGAAGAAATGCATCAGAATAACTAACAAAAAAACAAAAACAACTCATACTCTGATAACTATAAAACACTGCTGAAAGAAATTCTAAATTCTGACCATTCAATAGGGGAAGAACAGTTTGTTATCAAGCGGTACTGGGGTGCCTTGATGTCCACACACAAAAGAATCCAGCTGAGCGCTTACCTGAACCATACGCAAAAATTAAGAAAAAATGGACCAAACCTCAAAATGTGGGTGCCAAAATTACACAACTCTGAGAAGGAGACATGGGGTAAAATCTTCATGACAAAGGACTGGCCAAGGGCTATGAGATACGGCATCAAAAGCACAAAAAATTGATAAACTGAACTTCATAAAAATTAGAAACATTTGTGCCTCGAAGGACAATAGCAAGAAAGTGAACAGACAACCCACAATGGAAGGAAGTATTTGGAAATCGGATCCTTGATAAGGGACTTGCATCCAGAATAGATAAGGAACTCTTATAGCTCAACAATAAAGACAACCCAAGTTAAAATTGGGCAATGGAGGGCCAGTGCGGTGGCTCATGCTTGTAATCCCAGCACTTTGGGAGGCCAAGGTGGGCAGATCATTTGAGGTCAGGAGTTCGAGACCAGCCTGGGCAACATGGTGAAAATCTGTCTCCATTGAAAATACAAAAAAAAAATAGCCCGGAGTGGTGGTGGACGCCTGTAATCCCAGCTACTCGGGAGGCCAAGGCACAAGGATTGCTTGAACCTGGGAGGAGGAGGTTGCAGTAAGCTGAGATCACCTGGACGACAGAGACTCAAAAAAAAAAAAAAGAATGGGCAAAAGGTCTGAACAGACATTCCTCGAAGAAGAGCTCTGAACTTTCAGGAAGGACATGAAAAAGATGCTCGACATCACTGGTCATCAGGGAAATGGGAATGAGAACCTCACTGCGGCTTCATACGGAGGACGCCGCTGTCCCAGCCCCACTGCGGCTTCATACGGAGGACGCCGCTGTCCCAGCCCTACTGCAGCCTCAGGGCCGACCCAGCCCCAGAGCTGGGCTGGGGGCCTTCTCAAGAGTCTGCAGCCTGTCAGCACAGCTGGTAGAAGCCCCGTGAACCGGTCCCAGCACATGCCCCAAACATGGTCCCCACCCCATGGACAGGGCTGAATCTGGGCCTGGTAGGTGCTCCCCACAGCTTCTTCCACCCCTGACGCCTAGGTCTGGGTGCCCCGTGGCCTCCTCCACCCCCAAGGCCTAGGTCTGGGTGCTCCCTGTGACCTCCTCCACCCCTGAGGCCTAGGTCTGGGTGCTCCCCATGGCCTCCTCCACCCCCAAGGCCTAGGTCTGGGTGCTCCCTGTGACCTCCTCCACCCGAAGCCTAGGTCTGGGGCGTGGGTTTTGTCCTAGCATTTTAAAAACTGTGGTAAAATACACGTAACAAGACACCATCTGAACCGTGTTAAAGGGTGTTAAATGCATTCAGAATGTGTGGCCTTCATGTCTCCAAGGCAATTACCCTGTGAGCCCGAGACGGTGGCCCCGTCAGACGTCCGCTCCCCGTTCACCTCCCTCTGCAGCCTTCCCTGGCCACCGACCACAGTGAAGTCTTGACCGACATTCAAGGCGGGTGGCTTCTGTGCGGATCCCTGGCTCCAGTCCATTCCGAGCCTCACGGCTGTAGGAACAGTGGGGGAGCCAGTCCCCGGGCCCCGATCTGTGCCCAAGGGAGACCCTGCAAAGCCCCTCCCACCTGGCAGGGTGTCCGGGTGCAGGCGGCTCTCGGGGCAGAGCTCAGGGGCCTTGGCGCTCCGAACCACTGGGGCTGTGAGCCCGCGGGACGCCAGGCTCCGGCATCCACGGTGTGTGAGCCCCAGGGAGGCTGGATCCAGGTTTGAAACCCTGATGCGCCCAGCCGGGGGGGCATTGGGATTTGGGTGGTTAGAAAGTTCTCAGCTCAGGAGGTGCCCAGGCCGAGTCCTCCCTCCCACATCTGTCTCTGCGCGGCGGTGACCAGGAGGCGGCAAATTCAGGCTGGAGCTCGAGGCCCGTGAACCTTCTGACACCTGCTGAGAAGCGGCACCGGGCATCTCAGACAGGTCGGCCCCAAGACAGCCTTGTGGCTCTGAGCCCAGCACGCCCTGGAAACAGCCTCGTGGCTTCTGGCCCAGGGCGGCCTCCGCCTCTGCCTCTGCTGTCTCAGCGTTTCCGTCCCCGTGTCCTGTCCCCGTTTCCCCATAGGCATCTCCCTCCTGTCCCCTCCTATCCCTCCCGAATGCCCCCTCTGCATGTCCCTGTCCCCATGTCCCTCTGTGTCCCCACAGGCATCTGCCTCATCTCCCCTCCTGATTGTCCCGTCCCTATGTCCTTGTGACCCTATGTCTCCATGTCCCTGTATCTCTGTCCCCGTGTCCCTCTGTGTCCCTGTCCCTGTGTCCCCTCAGGCATCTCTCACATTCCTCCCTATGTCCCTGTCCCCATCCCCATGTCCCTGTCCCCGTGTCCCTGCAAGCATCTCCCTCGTGTCCCCTGTGTGTCCCCGTCCCATGTCCCCTGGCAGGTCGCCAGGTTGCACACCCAGGACTGAAGCCAGGCAGGCTGGCCCCAGGGCACCGTCCTAACCACTGGGCGATGCTGCCTTCCACACGAGCCCTCTGAGGAATCTGCGTCCCTGGCGGGGCTTGGGGACCGGCGGGGCAGGAGCACCTGGGCTGTGTGTCCTGAATGTCCCCCCGCCCACAACGAGGAGGGACCGGGTGCAGCTGCACTCAGGGTCAGAAACCGCCTGGACCGGGTCTGCCCGTGGTTAGAGACCACCTGTGGAGCCACAGGTGGGACAGTCGGCGGGCACGTTTCCCGAACTTTCAACCCAGAAAACAGACCCTGATTGATCAGATTGGATGCATCTGGTCTACTTGGCCAAAAATCAGGTCAGAGAAAAAGTCTATATTCAGCCTGACTCACCCAGTTTTGAGGCCCACACAGCCCCCGCCCTCTAGATTTGTTTGGCTTTTTTGTGCGTTTTAACAGACATTCAGGGTTTTCTGTGGGGTCCCAGGGCCGGCTTCTGCCTGCCTTGGCCGGGCGGGCACCTTCAGACCCTGCCCCGCAGCCCTGGGCTGCTCCACGACGTTCCGTCCTCTGTGCAGGACCCAAGGTCGGGGCTGGGCGGGGGCTGCAGAGCAGGCCCTACTGGCAGCTTCCGCCCTCTGCTGTCGGGGTGGGGTCTGTGGTCTCGGATTCCAGGGCTGGGGACTGTGAGGGGTGTAAGCAGGACCCCAAGAGCTGGGAAAGTGCTTCTATGGGGAGGGAAAGTGGACCCCAAACTCAGAGATCAGTGTGGGCCTCCCAGCCCTGGTGTCAGGACGCTCTGATTATCACAGGTTTCAGGGATGGTGTCTCGGCTGCATCACCGACCCACATGCTGCTGTTTCTATGAACGTGAAAAGCGAGTTTGCTCCCACGTGCAGGAACCTCTGGGTAAACTGCTCCCGAGTTCCTGGGCCCCAGGATGAGCCCCCCTGAGGAACACAGAGCCAGGCGGACCCCTGCCCCCGTGGCTCCCAGATCACGAACCCACGCGTCTGTGCGCCTCGGGCGTGCCCGGTCTCTTTGGAAACCACAAGCATTTCTCAGCTCTAGGTAGAAAACACGAAGCAACGATGAAAGAAATCCCAGAATCTAGAATTCCTGCCCTATGGCCCGGGGAGCTGCCGCACCCAGGCGCAGATCCAGCCCTCCTCCTCTACCGCATCGGGACATCACAGCCTGGCTCTCCCCCAGGGACCCAGTGGCCGGGGCTGCATCCCACTGCGGGAGCTGAGGAGGGGAACCAGCCAGTCCCTGCCGGGTGGCTGCTCTCACCAGAGGACGGGAACCCAGCAGTGGTGGGGGCTGCAGAGCTGAGGACCTCCTTGAAGGACTGAGAATGGAAGTGTTTGTCATTAGGAGGGACCTAGATGGGGAGAATTCTCTTGGGGGTGCAGGTGTGGGGCCCACAGGCAGGGGCGGGAGGAGGGCTGAGAACAGGGACATGGCATGGGGAGGGGCATGAGGATGGAGGCCCTGCAGCTTCGGTGCTGTGCTGGGGAGCTGAGCTCTGGCTTCACACTGGCAGAGAGAGCTCAGCCTGTGCCACCGGAATTGGAGGCGGGAGGCTGGTGGGAGAAGAGGGCCCAGCCTCCGGGAGGCACTGGGAGAAGAAAAGATGGCAGGGCGGGGGTTGGGATAGAAACGTGAGGATGTGGGGACTGACTAGATGGGGGTGAGGGGATGGTCCCCACCCAGGCACACCTGAGTTGGGGGTCAGTGGGCCGGGCTGCGTGGGGTCCTGATGGACATGCCTGTGATGACGCCGGTTAAATGGCAGAAGGCGCTGCAGCCGCCAGGACAGGCCCTGTAAACGGCATCATCCACTACCACCAAAGCGAAAACCAAAACACGCCCGCTGGGAACGCCGTGTGCTCACGGCCTGCGTTTGCTCAGGACACCTGGAAGTGGAACAGCTGGTTTCTCAGACACACAAGCACATCCTCACCTTTGCCAGACAGGCCCCCCTTCAACGTTTACTAGAAGCTGTTGAGTTGCTCCCCAGGCAGCCACACACACTCAGCCCCGTCCCCAGCAGACAAGTGTCCCACGGGTCACAGTCACAGCCAGGGTTCTGGGACCCACCGTGGCCCGGGCGGGTGGGGTATAAACTCGTAAAACTCTGTACTGACGTTTTTTAAAAGCCTTCAAAGACCGCGCGCACTTTGACCTGGAAGTTCTACTTTGGGGCGTCAATTGTCAGGGAATGTCACAAATGGACCCAAAGATTGATGCAAAAGGACCTGCCGGCTCATCAGAGCTCAGCTTTATGGGAATGCACAAATCAGCGTCCCGGAACCACCGCCACCGCGAAGACGCAGCGTGGAGACGCAGGACAGTTCCCCCAACCCGCAGTTCCCAGCCTCAGCGACAGACCCGGCCGGGCCCCCAACCCCAACCTCACCCCCACCCCCACCCCTGGCTTTCCCAGGTATCCCGCAGGCCATCAGCCTGGCTTCCCGACCTGGCCTCTTCCGTGTCCGGCCTCCGAGCTCGCTCGTGCTGTCCCGGGCCCCCACCGTCTGCTGCTTTTCACCGCGGAGCCGGCCCACTGTGGATGCCCCAGGGTGGATCTGGCACCAGCCGTCGCCGTCCGTGTTGGCTGCTTCCAGGCTGGGCTGTGATGAATACAGCGGCTGAACACTTGCTCCGCACGTGACACACGCTGCCCTTCCCGCGGGTACGTCCTGGGCGTGGGGCTGGTGTGCAACGAGTGCAGGTGGCAGGTGTGCCCGGCGTCCACGCTCCGCGGCCGTCTCGCCACGCCAGGGCCTGCAGGGCCCGAGCCGTCCGGCCGCGCACCCTCCTCTGCTGCTGGTTCTTGGATCAGGGCCCTCCCAACGTCCGAGTGACAGCTCCGGCGGCTGAACCTTGTATTTCCCTGGTAACAGTTCAGGCTGTATCTGCCCATAGACGTGTCCTCTTGGCTGAAGTGTCTGTTCGAAACTTCCATCCCTTTTTAAATCAGGTTTTCCTACAGTTGAGTTTATACAGTTCTGTATATAGTTTAATTACAAGTCTTTGTTAGATATGTGATTTACAGATATTTTCTCCTAGTCTGAGGCTTGTCTTTTCATTCTCTCAGTCTTTTGTGGACAAAAGTCAAAAGAGTGTTTTAAATAGAGATGGGGGCCGGGCGCGGTGGCTCCCGCCTGTAATCCCAGCACTCTGGGAGGCCGAGGCGGGCGGATCACAAGGTCAGGAGATCGAGACCACGGTGAAACCCCGTTTCTACTAAAAATACAAAAAATTAGCCGGGCGCGGTGGCGGGCGCCTGTAGTCCCAGCTACTCAGGAGGCTGAGGCAGGAGAATGGCGTGAACCCGGGAGGCGGAGCTTGCAGTGAGCCGAGATTGCGCCACTGCACTCCAGCCTGGGCGACAGAGCGAGACTCTGTCTCAAAAAAAAAAAAAAAAAAAACGCTTTAAAAAAAAAAAAAAATAGAGATGGGGGTCTCGCTGTATTGCCCAGGCTGGTCTTGAACTCCTGGGCTGAAGTCATCCTCCTGCCTCAGCCTCCCAACGTGTCAGGATTACAGGCCTGAGCCCCCTCGCTAGGCCAGAAGTTTTGGACTCTGATGAAGTGCAGCCTATCCGTTTTCATCTTTCACGAATCGCGTATCTGACACCACGTCTGGGATCTCCTTCCTTACTCTCCGTCAGCAAAGGCCATCTCTATGTTTTCTTGTACAAGTTGTATAGTTTTAAATGTTGTTTTATGTTTAGGTCCACGGTCCATCTCAAGCTGAATTTTTGTATAAAACGTAAGGCATGGGTTGTGTTTTTTAAAAATATGGGAGTCCTGTTGTTGTAGCCCCATTTGCTGACAAGTCTTTCTCCGTGCCTGGCCTTTTCACTTTGCCAAAAGCCGGCTGGCCCCAGTCGTGTGGTTCTACTGCTGGACTGTGTCCATGGCCCCACACTGTCCTCTCCCCACACTGTCCTGCTGTGGCTTCAGAGGAAATCTGGAAAGCAGGCGGTGTGAGTTCCAACTGCTTCCTTTTCAAAATGGTTCCTAGGCCTTTCCATAAAGATGTCAGAATCAGCTTGTAGATATTTGCAGAAAATGGGATTCTGAATAGGATTTCGGTGAATCTGGAGATGGACTATGGGGAGGGTGGACACAGTCATACTGAGTCTTCAACGCATGAGCACCGCAGGCCTTCCGTTGATTTCGGTCTTCTTTATCAGTGGTTCTGTAATTCTCAGCACGTAGATGGTGCCTAGACCTAGGCTGTGAGACTTGCATGTAAGCAATTCATGGTTTTTGCTGCTATTAATGAACTTTAAAAATTTTGAATTCCAACTGTTCCCTGCTAGCAACTCACTTAATTTTCTTAAGCTTTTTTGTGGGTTTCTTGAGAGTTTGTACATAGGCAGTACTCTTCTCTTGCTTTCCACTCCTATGCCTTCTACTTTCCTTGCTTCACTGCTCTGTCCAGGACTTCCAGCACGGTGCTGGCTAGGAGTGGGGAGCGGCCATCCTCGGGTTGGTCCCAATCTTAGTGGGAAAACATTTCATCTTTTGCTATGTATGTTGTTAGCGGTAGGTTTTTTTGGTAGATGTTCACTATCAGAATAAGGAAATTCCCTTCTATTCCTACATTGCTGAAAGTGGTGTTTTAAAAATCATGAATGGATACTGAATTTAGTCAAATGCTTTTTCTACATCTGTTGAGATGAACAGCCGGCATTTTTTCTTTGGTGCATTAATACTGTGAATTACACGGGTTGGTTCTGAACACTGAACCAAGCTTGCTTTCCTGAGAAAAACCTCAGTTGGTCGTGATGTGCTGTGCTTTTAATGTCTTTACCAACCCTGATTTACTGATGTTTTGTTGAGGAGTTTCGCATGAGTTCGTGGGAGATACTGGTCTTTCTTTTTTCTTTCCTTGCCCTGTCTCTGGTTTGGTTTCAGAGGAGTGTTGGCCGCTTGGAATGAGTTGGGAAGTGATCCCTCCTCTTGTATGTTTCTGGAACAGACCATGTAGAATTGGTGTTATTTATTCCTTAAATTTTTGTTAGATTCACCAGTGAAACTATGTGGGCCTGGAATTTTCTTCTTGGAAGGTTTTTTTTTTTTTTTCTTTTGAGTCGGAGTCTTGCTCTGTGGCCCAGGCTGGAGTGCAGTGGCGCGATCTCAGCTCACTGCAAGCTCCGCCTCCTGGGTTTACGCCATTCTCCTGCCTCAGCCTCCCGAGTAGCTGGGACTACAGGCGCCGCCACCACGCCCGGCTAATTTTCTTGTTCTTTTTAGTAGAGATGGGGTTTCACCATGTTAGCCAGGATGGTCTCGATCTCCTGACCTCGTGATCCACCTGCCTCAGCCTCCCAAAGTGCTGGGATTACAGGCGTGAGCCACCGCGCCCAGCCCCTGGAAGGTTTTAAACTATGAATTTAACTTCTTTAATTAGCATAGGATGTTATTTATTTCTTCTTGAGTGAATTTTGGTGACTAAGCATGTTTTTAATTTTTTTTTTTTTGAGACGGAGTCTCGCTCTGTCACCCAGGCTGGAGTGCGGTGGCGCGATCTCGGCTCACTGCAAGCTCCGCCTCCCGGGTTCACGCCATTCTCCTGCCTCAGCCTCCCAAGTAGCTGGGACTACAGGTGCCCACCACCACACGGCTAATTTTTTGTGTTTCTAGTAGAGATGGGGTTTCACCATGTTAGCCAAGATGATCTCCATCTCCTGACTTCCTGATCCACCCACCTTGGCCTCCCAAAGTGCTGGGATTACAGGCGTGAACCACAGCACCTGGCCTAATTTTTATCAAAGTAATCATACATATAATTTTAAAAAAACTTGATTAACACTAGACAGCTTATAAGAAAAGGCAGTTTCCCATCCTCCACTCTTAAGTCCCAGTGGGAATAATTTTTAAATTTCTGATTATTTCTTCTGACAGTTACTTCCCTACTTCTAAATGCTGAGCCGGCCATTTATTGGCATATTAATGTTCTACATTTCGGTGACTTTGTAGAGTTGAGAATCTGGGTCTTCCACACACCCCACCTTCAACCACTAGAACTGTAACCTCTCTCCTGCAGACATTGTTACATCCCATTTTTGGAGTCGGATAAGTCATGAGCATTTACCGTGTTAAGAAAACGTGAACATGCTCTCTGCTGAGCCGAGTCGTGCTCTACAATTACATTTTTTTCTCATAGGATGTTTTGTTTCTCCTGAAGTTTTATGGTTTCATTCCAGAACTGCTTAGGGCCACCTGCCCACCACCCAGGGGGCCCCTTGCTGTTCTGCCTTTGGTGGGACCTCGTTTCTTCCCTGTCACCATGGAAGCTTTTAGAATATTCTCCGTTCCCTGAAGTTTCAGGACGAGATGCCTCGGCACGTGTGCATTTCCATTCAGCGTAGGGGATTCATGCACCGGTCTCACCGACGGGTCACTCAGTCAGCAGCAACTCTGCAAGCAGACTTTAACCCTTAGCTTCCTAAGTACTGAGAGAAAATACTGACTCATTTTACTAACTATGAATTTGTAACAGTTTGACTTTGAACTGAATTGAGGTTTATTCTTTTCACTCATCTACAGAAAAGGCCTCTTGCAGTCAAATGAAGACAGAAAAGCAGAAGAATATTAAATCTATATCAGGGAACAAACTGTTTCAAAACAGCACAACAGCCCTCTGCCTAGAATGTGCTCGTCTGGAATTATCTGCACGGAAGCAGACGTGTCAACTCGATTTCCTGTTCAGCCTGTGTTAACTCGTTTTGTGCCCTCGTGTCTGGAGAACATCAGCACGGCTTCCCCTCGGCCTTCTGTGCTCTCGCCCTCCCCTGGCTGAAATGAGCCTGGCGGTCCCAGGGCCGCCTGACCACAGCGTATTCTGAGGTTTCCTCTGAGCATGGTGTTCTGTGCCAAACACCATGAGAGGCGTCTGCAAGAAGGGCACGGAGTTGGTGGTCCGGGCCTGGCACGGCTGGTGCCCGAGAGCGAGCCCGTGTGGTCTGCAGGTGCAAGCACTCACGGTGCCAAGGGTGTCGCCGATGATTCACCCGGCTGTGCCAAGAGAGGGGCCAGCCCTGCCCTCAGGGCACCAGCACCACAGACACAGGTGAGCAAGCTGCTGGCAGAGGGCACCACTGCCTGTGGATGCAGAAGAGGGCATCCTTCCCGGGACAGAATGGTTCCAAGTCATGAGTTAGAATTCAATCGGGTTGAACAACAGCGTGGCACCTGCAGCCCCTGTCCTGGCCCTCGGCCGCTGTTTTCCCACTGCTGTTTCCCAGGAGCCACAGCCGGCACAGCAGTGGCCACGCCCCAGGTGACCCCTCTCCATTAGGCGCTCTGCACCCAGCCCAGCCCCGCCAAATGCCCAAGCAGCCTCCTTGCAACTTTCTGCAGTGCCAGCCCGATCACACCTGCCTGTCAGGGCCTTTCCACAGCGCCAGCCACCACCTTGGAGACCCCAGCTGATGCCTCAAGGACAGAGCACGCCAACCCCAAACCCAGCCTCAGAATGACCTGCAGACAGACAGCTGCCATCTGAATCCACCATGTTTCAGGGAAGCTTGTGCAGTAGGAGAGAATCAATTCTGGGCTGGGCCCCCCGCTTTGCACTTTTCTCTTTGTTCTCCAGAATCCACCGGCTCATCTTCGTACACATTTCTCTAGATTTTAAAGATTATTTTGTGAGAGTCCAAAACACCCGCCAGGAGGCTGACTGACGCGAAGTGTGTGTGTTAATCTGGGAAGTGGCCTCCCCCCTCGGGGCCGGTGTGCCCTGTTCACTCATTTCTACGCCTCCGCTGTTGCCGGGGCTGTTCTCGGTAGACACAGAACCTCTCTTGCTAAGATTATTCCTAGGCCTTTCATATTTTTGTTATTATGGTGACCAGAATAGTTTTTCTATTAAATTTTCTATGACCGATGGCATAGGGGAAGGTGGCTGATTGTGGCGACTACACGGCTTTTCTTCAATCTGCCCACAAAACGCAGTTCAGAAGCAGAATCCCCACCTCAGCCCGTGATGGGGAAAGGTGGGTGGAGCTGTGAGGGCCGAGAATTCCCGAGGCAGTCAGGAGAGCAGCCCTGCCTGGCCCCTCAACCCCACGCTTGACCTGAGGCTGTAACCGCATCAGCTGTTCCCGCTGGGAGGTTCTGGGGCAGGCGGCTGCCCTCGGGACGTCCTCGTCAAGGCCCTGAAGCTGCCCGAAAACGTGTCTAACTTCAGTGGTCTCTGGGCGTGAGCATGTCACTGACAAGGATGTCCCCTCAGCAGCGAGGCCTGCGCCTCTTACAGGCTGGACCTGGACGCCGCAGCCGCTGCCTTCTTTGGGCTAAATCCCCTCCCGCCGAGTCCCAGGCGCCTCCCGGCCGAGTGCGGCAGCTCAGCGGACACTGTTGCCAGATCGAACCACAGCTGCTCTGCAGCCTCCCCTGCTTTCCTCCCAGACTCCTGTTTTCCACATCGCCAAGTTCAGATGCTGTGAACAGACACTGAGGACATGGGGTGTGCCAGGCTCCCAGGAAAATGCTCCCGTCCAGGGCTCGTGCCCGGACAGCTAGGGCCGGGCTCCCCAACACCCCTTACAGCTGCACACAGGCCAAGTGCGGGCCTGGATGTGCTCAGAGGGACCGGTGGCTACCCAGAGGAGCTGGGAAGACTCACCGGAGATGGCTGGAGGGACCGGCGGCAGGAGCAGTGCTGTGCGCCAGCACGGGGAGTGACAGAGGGAACGGGAGTGTAGGGGAGGCCCGGGGAGGTGGGGAGCACACAAAAACCCTTGCAGGGCACAGAACTGAGAAAAAACAACAGCCCGGGAATAAACAAAGTCCACGAAGAAGAAAGGTGAAGTCTCCCAAGTGACACAGACGGACAGGAGGCAGAGAAACGCGGGGTGGAAGAGGGCAGTCCCCAGCAAGGGCCTCAAGCCTGGGACCCAGGCCCAAAGTGAGAACTCGCATTCCTGTTTTCCTGCCCAAGTGCTGCCTTTTCCAAAACCACCCTGGCCCACCGTGCCATCCATCCTGTCCCCAGGCCCCACCGGCAGAGCTGCCTGGCTTCTTCCTAGCAGGTCCCTTTGTGAACCTCCCCACGATTTCTGCACACCGACCACTCCTGCTGTGTCATCAGAGGGGGACAGCGCACGCCGGCTCACGGAGTGGCGGTCCCCACCCCACACACCCTCCCCACGGCCGCCGCACAGGGACCACACAAGCCTTCGCTTCCCTTGTTTGCAGAAGGAGAGAGACTCCGCTGTTTGATTCTGTGTGCTGAGCATTGTCCAAAGCAAGGCACATAAACTATTCAAGTTAATCTCAACAGCTTTGAAGAATCTGCATTTGGTGAGGCTCAGAATGGAGAGAATGTTTCAAGCCCTGCCGTTGTCAGAGCCAGAGCTGGACGGGAGTGCGGGTCACACTCAGGGTCTGAGAACTGAGCCAGCCCCCGACTGAGCCTCGTACTGCGGCGAGAAGAGAGACCGGAGACCTGGGAGGGATTTTATGGAAAAAGAATTGGCCGGGCGAGGTGGCTCCAACTGTAATCCCAGCACTTTGGGAGGCCAAGGTGGGTGGATTACCTGAGGTCAGGAGTTCAAGGCCAGCCTGGCCAACATGGTGAAACCCAGTCTCCACTAAAAATACACAAAAATTAGCCGGGCATGGTGGTGGCGCATCTGTAGTCCCAGCTAGTCGGGAGGCTGAGGCAGGAGAATCACTTGAACCCGGGAGGTGGAGATTGCAGTGAACTGAGATTGCGTCATTGCACTCCAGCCTTGGTGACAGAGCGAGACGCTATCTCAAATAAAACAAAAATACTGAAGCTTTGAGGCTTTTATATCAGAGATTTTAGCTTTTTTTTTTTTCCCCAGACTAAAGTGAAAATCCAAAACACAAATCTTCTATGTTTTCCCATCAAATCTGTGCAGGAAGCAGAGCAGCCCTTTATCTTCATCCCCTGCCCAGTGGGTTTCTAGGCCCCGCTGTTTGCAGGTCTCCACGAGCCTCCGCAGGGTCTGATCCCTCGACAGGAGTGCCGAGGGCTGCGAGGGTGGGTGGCTGGCCGCAGGCACAGGACCGCTGCCATCACCGGGCCCTGCCCGCCTCCCAGAGCTCAGCCCAGCGGCATCGTGCGGCCCCAAAGCAGCTGGCCCCGGTGACCCATCTGCTGTGGGTCTTCACTCGGTGCTGGCAGGAGTTTGCTGCCAGTGTCGCAGTGGCAGAGACTGCCGACTGGAACCTGCCTCCCTGGTAAAGGGCAGCCACAGCTTTGCCTAGGCCTGTGGCCTTCGGGTTAGGATGTGCTGCAGACGTCCAGGCCAATGGGATGCAGACGGACGCAGAGGCTCTGCCAAGGCATCACAGGGGGCTGCCTTCCCCACTCTCTTCTGCCCCTGGGTGGAGACTGGTGGTGTGGGAGCCTCCTGGGATGTGGGGCCACCGGCTGGTCCTGCACTGCCCACTCGACGCTGCTGTAAGACGGGGCGCCTGACGTCCACCGAGATCCCCAGGTTTGGATCTGTCGTGGCCCTAACACAGCCCCTGTTATACCACACGGATGGGAAGGGGCCACGGCCCAGTGCAGCTGCCCTAGGGAGCCCTGCTGCCTGCTCTTGTTGAAGAAATCAGCTCTGAATGCACAACCTGCCACCCGGTGCTCAGGTCCAGGACAACTCTGACTGCAGCTGTAGGGACAGGCCACACCCCACGTCCCATCCACGCCCTGCGTCTGTCCTTGCCGTGCAGCCAGTCAGGGCTCCAAGGGTCGCCCACAGGACAGGCTGCAACAGACACAAGCACGTTTCGCGCTGCTGGGAGGTGCGATCTGTCAGCTCGTAAGGCTCAGCCTCACACAGGTGCAGGTGGACACAACGCTCCCGTGGCGGACTCCGGAGGCCTGTGCCTGACATGAAGGGCTGACCCTCCCCAGCGCAAAGGACTCCTCCTGCCTGGCCACAGGCTGGGACCTTTCTCCTGCCCCAGGCTCGACGGAAACCGCAGCTCTTCCTGGTCTCCCGGTGCTGGTCTTTGGGCTGGAACTCAGACCCAGGCTCTGCTGGTCTCCGGCATGCTGACTGCAGCGTGAGGCCTCCAGGACCTGGTGAGCTGACTCCTGCCAATCAGCCGCACCCTTTCATCCCGCACCTCCGGAGAACCCTGATCAGCACAACTCGGCATCCGCAAAGCTCTCGCTCTGCGAGCTGACACGACTCGGTGTCTGTGACGTCTGCCCACGTGCAGAAGAAACTTGGCGACCAGCTTTTAAAGCTGTTGCAAAAATGTTCTCAGTGAATTCAATGCTTCAAATCCCAGTCATGAAATCTATAACTAATTATACTGCTCTTAATTTAATCATGTGAGTTTAAAAGAAAAAATCAATTTACAGAGCCAAAAATCAGCCTGAATGTACAAGGAAGCAATGGATTTTGAAAAACAACCTCCAGCCACAAACCTCCACCAACAGCAGGCAGGCCAGCAGGTGGGTCTCCAGTGGGCGGAGCAGTCTGTCCCGGCCTCCAGCCAGCACGTGGGTGCTCACACCGTCCAGGCCACCCGGCAGCCGCCCAGCGCAGGGGGAGCGTGCAGCTCTGCAGGCACGGAAACTGCCCCCAGCCATCCCTCCAAAGCGCTCTGGATCCTCACAGTGGGCGTCACCGGGCCCCATCCACCGGCAGGAAGCCAACGCGGGTGCCATCCTGACCACGGAGAGCCCACGGGACCCCAAAACCACACCACGTTGTTGCAACCATCATCTAACCTCACCCCAGACACACGTTTCTCAAGAGACACCGCTCCCTGCCGATTATCCCACAGCCATTAGGGCCCACGGCAGCTGAAGCTCGTGATCCTGTCTGTATGTTCACAGGGCACCTTGGGCATGGGGGGCCTCGTCTGGGAGCAGACAGTGGGGAGCAGAGAGGTGGCTCAGCCTCCTCCACACAGCCGTCCACAGCCTAAACTCCCAAAGGCCACAGACTCACTGGAGGTCCCACGAGGGCAATGGGGAGCACAAACGGTGCCCACCCACACGTGGCTGGGGCCCGGAGGTGGGAGGTCCCACCCGGCTGAGCCTCTGACAGCTGGGAACGGGTGGTAACTCCCACTCCAGCTCTGACCTCAGGCCCGTCCGTGTCCCTACAGCCTGGATTACAACGTCCAAGCCAGGGCTGCAGGCCGTCCCGTGTGGTGGCGGTGGAGGTGTCTGCAGGTCGTGACCACGGGTAACCTCTCCTAGGAAAGACGGCAAGGTTGGGGGTGCAGCGGGGGTGTCTGGGTTTAGGATATACTTTTGGGGGGTCAGAGAATTCAGGATAACTTTTGGGGCCACAGATGTTTAGGATTTGGTTTGTAACCTCTGTGGCCACAGGCAGGATAAACAGTTGAGCAAATCACCCGAACGCCTGGCCACAAAGATCCTGTGGGTTTGGGACAGAACAGATTTTCTCTCCTGGGAAAGGCCCAGCAATGGAGTGAATGATCCCACATGACTTCAGGCAGAGGACGGAGCCTGCTTGGACAGTGCAGGGCGGGCCAGGTGTCCACCTTCCGGTCCCCACGGCCGTCCCAGCGCACCTGTGGGCCAGCGCGTCTCCTGTGAGCTCAGACTCAACAACTGCCCCCAGTCCAGGCAGCCCAGAGCCAAGCACACACTGACAAAGCCGGGTTCTCAGGTCCTCAGTGTTGCTGGGGACACACGGGCATGTTTTGCTCATAGATAACCGAGGCTTCCTATTTCTTCAGCACCCGCTGTGTGCAGAAGACCAGGCGTTTCCATGGTCCCCGTGCCAAGCCTTCCCCACACGGAGCTGCTGCCCCTGTGCAGGTCGCAGCCCAGGGCGGGAGATTCAGCGGGGGGCAGGCACTGAAACCAACCAGCGCCCTGGGCTTCCCTCATTCTCTGAGGCATCCAGGAGACCTGGGAGAATGTCCTGGCTGGACTCTGGCTCGGGGTCTCCCCAGTGTCTGTAGAGCTGTGTGTAGGGGTGCTCACGGCTCCGGCACCCCCACCCCTGCACCTGGGACAGCACCGTGCGTGGGAAACGCAGCAGAAGCTGACCCTGCGTGGCGGCCGGACTCAGCCTTCCGTACGTAACCCATCAGACCTCACATTTTGTCAGTAACACCGACTCCTAGTTCTCAAGAACTCGTTTCCTGACAAACGGCACCAAAGCGCCTGCACCCACGTTCCCTCCCGGGAGCACCGAGTCACGGTCCCACTGCCGTCCCTCAGCGGCTGGCTTGGGATGGTCGGCCAGTGACTTGGCTCGTCTGAGGCCTGAGTTGGGCTGGGACTTGCACTGTCTGGGATCCAGCATGTATTTAATTACAAGTCGGGCTGAGCGTTTTTTCATGGGAATCACCAACATTTTATGGTTCCCCACATCTCATCAATCAAGTGGACAGAAGGTGACGTCCTTCGCCAGCCCCTAGCTGGACGCTCGGAGGTGCCCTGGCTTCCGGTTTTGTTACATCACCAACACGTCAATTCTCATGCTTTGAAATATTCTCTTGGGACAGGGGTGAGGACCATCTTTTCTTGGCTGTTCACCCACACAACCGAATCGCTTCCGAAAAAGACCTCGGTCAGCAGTGGCTGCAACGCTCGGACACATGTCACCAGGCCCCACGCGGGGGGCGACTGCTTCTTACCTGCACAAGCGATTTAGGGGCGCGTGCCAGGAGTGTGAAGCGCTGGGTGCCATGGAGCCCAGGGTTGTCCCTGAGAGGATCTGGGGTTTTGGGGTGCACAGTAAGGATCAGGGCTGGTGTTCCTGGGGTGGCTTCTGTAGCTGGAGCAGCCCAAACTTCTCCCATTCTCTAACATGACACAAATGAATTTTCCCTCCTGGATATTCAACTGAGGACAGCCAAACACTGAAGCACCTTTTGGAAGCACAGTCAGGACCTGGACCTCATGGGGACGACGGGGGAAGGCAGCCCGGCTGCCAGGCACCCAGACTGCAGGCAGCAACTGACTTCCAAACCTGCATTTAAGTCAAATCCGCACTCGGGCGGCCACATATCCAGACTGAGGGCGGCAGCCGACTTCCAAACCTGCGTCTAAGTCATGTTTGCACTCGGGCCGCAGGCTTGGGTCAGTTCAGCTCCTTGCTGTGCCCTTCAATGACGAGTGTCCCCAAGGCAGGCAGGGCCTCTGCGGTGCTGACGGTGGGTGCTCTGCCCTGTGAGGGGCGGAGGGGCCTCCATGCAGTCCAGGGAGGCCGGTGCCGAGGGGAGGGGTGCCCGACCCCCACCTGGTGGGTGCCCTGCCTCCTGGTGTGGCCGTTGGAAAATGCAGGGAGACCTTTTCAGGGCAACACTCAGCTACGCCCGTTCAGACACAGTCACAGCCCCTTCTCCATGAATCTCACCACTCCAACAACACAAACCCCCAGGCCTAGGGCCCAGAGCTCACGGTCCTTCCCCAGACATGACATACACTGGCAAGCTTTCGCCTTCTCTTGTCTCCTCATGGTAACATAGATTAACCCACAAGGTCACACACTTCTGCCCAGGCCTTCTCAGGTTAGTGGGACAGGACGGACAGGGCAGGAAGTTTAAGACAGGGGCAGGAAGATCCACACCCAGATCTCAGCACCCAGATCTCTCAGCACCCAGACCTCTCGGCGACCAGACCTCTCGGCGCCCAGACCTCTCAGCACATAGACTTCTCAGCACCCAGGCCTCAGCACCCAGGCCTCTCAGAACACAGACCTCTCAGCACCCAGAACTCAGCACCCAGGCCTCTCAGCACCCAGAACTCAGCACACAGACCTCTCGGCGCCCAGACCTCTCAGCACCCAGGCCTCTCAAAACACATACCTCTCAGCACCCAGGCCTCTCAGCACCCAGAACTCAGCACACAGACCTCTCGGCGCCCAGACCTCTCAGCACACAGACCTCTCAAAACACAGACCTCTCAGCACCCAGAACTCAGTACACAGACCTCTCAGCACAGACTTTTCAGCACCCAGACCTCAGCACCCAGACCTCAGCACCCAGACCTCTCAGCACACAGACCTCAGCACCCAGACCTCTCGGCGCCCAGACCTCTCAGCACATAGACTTCTCAGCACCAAGACCTCAGCACCAAGACCTCAGCACCCAGGCCTCTCAGAACACAGACCTCTCAGCACCCAGAACTCAGCACCCAGACCTCTCAGTACCCAGACCTCAGCACCCAGACGTCTCAGCACACAGCCCTCGGCACCCAGACCTCGGTTCCACAGCCCTGGCACTGTCCTCCAGCCCTGGAACAATGCGGTTGGGTCTCCGTGGTCCAGAATGACCAAATGTCACACAATTCTCTAGGCCCCGATACCCAATACTTTAGCTCCATGTTGTTCAAACTTTGAGGAACTGATGGGCTAAGTAGTTCCAGCGGAGGCCTGTGGAGCAGATACTGCGTGTGGAAACCGAATGTAACTTGGAGGCTCTGCTGTCTCCCGCTGGGGGTGGGGGTTGGCCAAGATCACCATCAGCTGCGCTCCCTCGGTCCGGCTGCCTCCAGCCCTGCCCCGGCCCACCCTGGCCCCGGCAGCCCCCAGCCCAGTCCTAGGCCTTGGCCATGGCTGCCTCCAGCCCCTTCCCCCACCCGCCTCCCCGCACCCAGACCCCAGCCCCAGCTCCGGCCCCGGTCCCCGCCACCCAAGTCCGCGCTCACCCGCTCCTCCTCCGCGCGGATGTCTGGCATGGTGCTCAGGCAGAGGCCCACGGCCGTGACGGCCACGAAGGACACGGACACGCAGGCGAAGAGCTTGCCCGCCAGCCCCGAGTGCGGGTTGTCCACTACGTCGCGCAGGCGCCGCCGGCCGCGCTGCAGCCGCCCCCGAGGCCCCAGGGCGCGCGCCGGGCTCCCCTGCGCCCCGAGCTCCTCCGGCCCCGCGCGCGCCTCGGCCGCTTCCTCCTCTCGGCGGCGCAGGCGGCGCAGGCAGCAGCGCTCCAGGCGCGCCTCGTCGATGCCCCAGTAGGCCAGCTCGTCGCGGAACGCCAGCGCGCACGGGCCCCGCAGCAGCCGCAGCTTCCCCGCGCGCAGCAGCGCCACGATGGCGCGGAAGGCGCACGGGCTGCGGTCGAAGAAGAACTCGTCGCGGCTCACGTCGTAGTCGTCGCACACGCGCAGTAGCTCGTCGTGGCCGCGGCAGGCGCGCAGGCGCTCCAGGCGCGCGAGGGGGCATCGCGCCAGCGCGGCCCAGGCCAGGCGCACGCGGCAGCCGCCCACGTTGATGATGACGTGGCGGGCGCGGGTCCCACCGCCGCCGCCTCCCGCGGAACAGGGCCATGGCTCCATGCGCCGGGCGGGACCGGACCGAGGGGCTTCCGCCGGGCTCCTGCAAAAGGAAAGGAGCGCGTTAGGGCCGCGAGGGCTGAGCTGGGGGAGCGCGTCCGCCCGCGGGGATCCAGGGGCCGGCCGGCACCGAACCCTCGGAGGTGAGCTCTGAGACCCCTCCGCCCGCCCACTGGCCGCTCCTCCGCAGGCCCGACCCCTGCACCTGGTCCGCGTGGGGGACCCTCAGGCGTCCCGCGGACCCCTCCAGGTTATGGACCCGCCTTGAGTTATCGCCAAGAGAACAGCTGGGTTCTCACACTACGGGTTTGGAACCAGGGGTCGAACGGAGCTTTCACAAATCCACTCAAACTCCAAAGAGCCAGATGTTTCAGGGCGGACCCCACCGAGCAGTGAGGACGCCGCGATGTCTGGCCGGAGACACGCAGTCCCAGCTTAGTTTCCCACGGTGTGCCCTGAGAGCTAACCACGTCGGAATCAGCCAGGGGACCTGCTGGAAAACGGCGTTCCTGGCTCTGTGAGGCGGAGAAACTGCAGAATAAGGAGCTCCAAAAGTCCATCCTACCTTAACACAATGAAAAACCTGGTAAAAACTGTCAAGAGTCAGCCTTTTTGGAACTCTGGAAACTAACCAAAAGCTTGCACCAGCCGTGGGGCACTGAGAAAGAACAGCTGAGTCTTGGTCACAATAATAAGCTTTACCCTGCTCCCCAGCGCCACGACAGCCTTGAAAGCAACAGCCTGCATTCCCGGTACCAGTAGCAGCACTGGAGGGGGAAGCTACAGGCCTCATTCTTGAGGAATCGTAATTACTGTGGCTCCGTGGAAGGCTCTGCCTTCATCTCCGGTTTCTTTTTTTTTTTTTTTTTTTTTTTTTTTTGAGACGGAGTCTCGCTCTGTCGCCCAGGCTGGAGTGCAGTGGCGTGATCTCAGCTCACTGCAAGCTCCGCCTCCCGGGTTCACGCCATTCTCCTGCCTCAGCCTCCCGAGTAGCTGGGACTACAGGCGCCCGCCACCGCGCCCGGCTAGTTTTTTGTATTTTTTAGTAGAGACGGGGTTTCACCGGATTAGCCAGGATGGTCTCGATCTCCTGACCTTGTGATCCACCCGTCTCGGCCTCCCAAAGTGCTGGGATTACAGGCGTGAGCCACCGCGCCCAGCCTCATCTCCGGTTTCTTGGAAGTCTGTCTGTGCAAAGGCAGCCACCTGGGGAGTGTGTGTCAGAAACGTTGATGGGAAAGTGTTTTAGCCATTTGCTGCCTCTGGGTTATAGTTGGGACCACAGGTAGACAAAAAGCTGGGGATGAAAGGCTGGGGAATGAGATGATTTTGGAAATAAGGGCTTGATAAGGTTCTAAGAGTTCCCAGGAGTCTGGAATGCCACGCACATGCCGGGAAAATCCCGAGAAGTCCCTAAAGTCCCTCCTGGGACTGACCTTCAGATTCTGCGAGCAGGAAGTGGCAAGACAGAGGCTTGACCAGCCTGGCTGAGTGCTGAAGGTGGCTCCAAGACACACAGCCCATCTGCAAAACCAAGTTTTAGTTTTCATTCCAGACGTTTAAGAATCTATGTCGCATCACTTACTGCCCTCTAAGCTAATGGAACAGACATCAATGGCCACATCAGACAAAGAAGATGAACTTTACAAACTTGGTTCACAAAAGTTACTCAACAAACCACAGCAGCTACAGAAAATCCTGGGGAGAGGGAAGTCTGATTTCCACAACTGCCACTTATTAAAAATCTTGTTTCAACAAAAAATTACAAGGCATGCAAAGAATACAAGAGTGTAGCTCATAGACAGGAAAAAGGAACTAAAACACAATATCTCTGAAGAAACACAGATATTGGACTCACTAGGAAAATACTTCACCTAAGCTTGTTTAATATCTTCAGAGAGCTGGAGGAATTTGTGAGAACGATGTCTCACCAAATAGAGAATGTCAATAAAGATAAGTTATAAAAAAAAAAAAAGTGATAGAAATTCTGGTGTTGAAAGATACTAGCTGAAATGAAAAGCTCATTAGAGGGTCTCAACAGCAGCTATGAACACACTGAAGAAATAATCAGAGAAATTGAAGATGCATCATTTGATGGTATCCTATCTGACAAACAAAGAAAACTGAAGAAAACTGAACAGAGCCTAAGAGACCTGTGGGACCATCAGATGTACCAACTTTTGAATGATGAGAGTCCCGAAAGGAAAAAGAGAACAGGGAAAAAAGAATATTTGAAGAAATATGGTTTTAAAAAACCCTCCAAATTTGATGAAAAACATTAATCTACACATCTAAGAAACTCAACAAACTCCAAGTAAGATAAATTCAAAGACATCCACACTGACGCACCACAAACTGTCTAAAGACAAAGACCCAGCACAGTGGCTTACGCCTGTAATCCCAGCACTTTGGGAGCCTGAGGTGGGTGGATCATCTGAGGTCAGGAGTTTGAGACCAGCCTGGCCAACATGGCAAAAACCTGTCTCTACTAAAAATACAAAAATTAGCCAGGTGTGGTGGCAGGTGTCTGTAGTCCCAGCTACTTGGGAGGCTGAGGCAGGGAGAATTGCCTGAACCTGGGAATGGAGGTTTCAGTGAGCCGAGATCACGCCACTGCACTCCAGCCTGGGTAACAGAGTTAGACTCCATCTCAAAAAAAAAATAAAAATAAATAAATAAAAGAGAGAGAGAAAACAGGCAAAATCCTCCACAAAACAAGAGCAAAATAAATCCAGCTTCATATTAAAAGGATTATACACGATGACCATGTGATCATTTACCATAGAGATTTATCACAGGAATACAAGGGTGGCACAGTATGCAAAAATTAATATAATATACGTATTTATAGGGTGAAGGGAAAAAATCGTGATAATTTCAATAGATGCAGAAAAAGGATTTGACACAGTCTAACATCCTTTTGTGATTAAACAAAAAACTCAATAACTAGGACTAAAAGAGAACTTCCTCCACATGACAAAGTCCATGTAGGAAAAACTCACTGCTAACTTCATAGTCAACTGTGAAAGACTGGATTCTTTCCCCCAGGACAAGGAACAAGACTGAAATGCCTGCTGTCATGAGTTCTACTTAACATTGTTCTGGAAATTCTAGTCAGAAAAATTAGGCAAGAGAAAGAAAGAAAAGGCATCCAGACTCAAAAGAAAAAAAGTAAAACTATATTTTGAGATGACTTGTTCTTATGGTCTTATGTACAGAAAACCTTAAAGAACACACACACACACCCCACTATGAGAATGGGTTCAGCAAAATTGCAAGACGTGAGATCAGTATAAAAAATCAGTTGTGGCCGGGCGCGGTGGCTCAAGCCTGTAATCCCAGCACTTTGGGAGGCCGAGACGGGCGGATCACGAGGTCAGGAGATCGAGACCATCCTGGCTAACACGGTGAAACCCCGTCTCTACTAAAAAATACAAAAAAACTAGCCGGGCGAGGTGGCGGGCGCCTGTAGTCCCAGCTACTCGGGAGGCTGAGGCAGGAGAATGGCGTGAACCCAGGAGGCGGAGCTTGCAGTGAGCCGAGATCGGGCCACTGCACTCCAGTATGGGCAAGAGTGCCAGACTCCGCCTAAAAAAAAAAATAAATAAAAATAAAAAAAAATAATCAGTTGTATTTCTATACAAAAGCAATGAATAACCGGAAAAGGAAGTTTAAAAAATTCCATTTGTAAGAGCACCAGAAAGAATAAAATGCTTAGGAATAAATTTAACCAGGGAGTGAACTGAAATCTACACTGAAAACTGAAAACTACAAACATTGCAGGAAGAAATTTTAAGACTAAATAAATGAAAAGACATTCCATGCTCATGTATTAGAAGACCTAATATTGTTACGATGGCACTCTTCCCTAAGTTGATCAACAGTCAATCCAATCCATATGAAAATCTCAGTAACTTTTTTGAAGACATTGACAAGTTGAACCTAAAATTCTATTGGAAATGCAAGGTAACCAAAGCAATCTTGACAAAGAACAAAGTTGGAGGGCTCAAACTTACTTGATATTATTTTATTACATGCCTCCACCTAAATCCTGTGTAGAAATGAGATATGTTCATTTAAAAGTGTGTGGTACCTACCCCTAACCTTGTTGTTGCTTTCACCATGTTACGTGCCTGCTCCCCCTTTGCGTTCTGCCGTGACTGGAAGCTTCCCAAAGCCTCCCCAGAAGCCAAGCAGACGTTGGCACCAGGCTTCCTTCACAGCCTGCAGAGCCATGAGCGAATTAAACCTCTTTTCTTTATCAATTACGCAGTGTCAGGTATTCCTTTCTGGGAATGCGAACATGGACTAGTCCATTACTGCTTTCTCAAGCTAAGTATAAAGCTGCAGCAGTCGAGAGTGTAGGACTGGCGTAAAGAGAGACACAAACATCAATGGAGCAGAATCCAAAGTCCAGAAATGACCCATGAGTCCACCGTCCGTTCATTTTTGACAAGGTCGTCAAAACTATTCAATGGAGAAATAATACTGTCTCCAACAAACGGTTCTCCACATATAAAAAAATAAAGTTGGACCCTGCTATCGTTTGGGTATTGGCCTCCAAATCTTATACTGGAATTTGATACTCAATGTCAGAGGTGGGGTCTAATGGGAGGGGTTTGGGTCATGGGGGCGGATCCCTCACGCAAGGCTGGGTGGTATCTTCATGGTAATGAGTGAGTTCTCGCTCTATGAGTTCACTCCAGAGTTGGCTGTTGAGCCCGCCTGGCACCCCTAGCCCTTGCTTCCTCCGTCTCCGTGTGGTCTCCACACACAGCAGCTCCGTGCCATCTTCTGCCATGACTGGAGCCACCTGTGGCCTTCCTCAGATGCAGATACCTGATCCTGAACTTTTCCAGACATCAGAATCATGAGTCAATTAAAACTTCTTTTAAAAATGAATTACCTGGCCTCAGGTATTCCTTTATAGCAACACTGAATGGACCAAGACAGGTGCCAACATCACACTATATATAAAAACTAATTCAAACTACATCAAAGACCTTAACGTAAGAGCTAAAACTCCAAAACACACGTAGGAGAAAACAGAGTGTACATCTTCACGACCGTGGATGAGACATTGATTTCTGAAACAGGAGGCGAAAAGCACAAGGAACAAAAGAAAAAAGATAAATTGGACTTCGTTCCAATGAAACTCTTGTATATCAAAGAACAGCACCAGGAAAATGAATGACAAGTAACAGTGGGAAAAAAAGAGCTGCGAGTCACATATCTGATAAGAGTCTAGTATCCAGGATGTTAGGAACTCTCGCAGCCCAGCAACAAATGACAACCCAAATTACACATGGGCAGAGGATTTGAACAGATATTTCTCCCAAGGAAATATGTGAATGGCTAATAAGCACATGAAAAGGTGACCAATATCATTAGTCATTATGGAAACGTAAACTAAAACTACAAGATACCACTTCTCATCCACTAGGGTAGTTATAATCAAACAAATGGGAAAAAAAAAAAAAAACCCCAACAAGTGTTGGAAAGGATGTGGAAAAATTGGATCCCGGTACATTGCTGGTGGGAACATAAAATGTCACAGCCACAGTGGAAAACAGTCTGGCAGTTCCTCAAATTTTAAACATAGAGTTCTCGTGTGACCTGGAGACCCCACTCCGAGGTATACACTCAAGACAAATGAAAACATGTGCTCACACAAAAACTTGTACATAAATGTTCACAGTGGCATCACTAAAATCGCCAAAAAGTGAAAAGAACCCAAATTCCATCAACTGATAAACAGAGAAGCAACACGTGGGCCTCCATACAGGAATGTTACTCAGCCATAAACAGGAATCAAGTGCTGCTAATGCCACAGCGTGGATAAAGCCTGTGCTAAGAGAAAGAAGCCAGGAGAAAACGTCACATATAGTGGGAATCCGTTTATATAAAGCGTCTGAGCCGGGCACGGTGGCTCACACCTGTCATCCCAGCATTTTGGGGGGCTGAGGCGGGCGGATCACTTGAGGTCAGGAGTTTGAGACCAGCCTGGCCAACATGGCGAAACCCCGTCTCTACCAAAAATACAGAAACTAGCCGGCCGTGGTGGTGGGTGCCTGTGATCCCAGCTACTCAGGAGGCTGAGGCAGGAGAATCGCTTGAACCCAGGAGGCAGAGGTTCCAGTGAGACAAGATCACGCCACTGTACTCCAGCCTGGGAAACAGAGTGGCACTGTCTCAAAAAATAAAATAAAATAAAATAAAATAAAATAAAATAAAATAAAATGTCCATGATAAGGAAATTCACAGAGACAGAAAGCAGGTGAGGGGTTCCAGGGAATGGGAGGAGGGGCAAGGAGGAGTGACTGCTAATGGCCCAGAGTTTCTTTTGGGATGATGAAAAGTCCTGGAATTAGAGAGTGGTGATGGTTGTACAACATTGTTAATACACTAAAAACCACTGAATCGTGCACGTAAAAATGGTAAATACAACGTTATGTGAATTTTATTTCAACTTATAAAAATCATTCTGAGTGAGTAGGCCTCGGGGGAATCCAGTAACATGCAAGCCTCATCACTGAGGTTCGAGAACCGCTGCCTCCCACCGTCAACATCAAGCCCTTTTTTTGGTTGTTGCCGACAACTGTAGCCTCGAACTTCTGCCAAGTAAAGTTTAAACCCACCACTACGGCAACTCAGGAACCAGAGAAGGGGCATGGTGGGTTTGCTCAGTGTAGCTCACAGACTGCCCACTTGACCCAAGCGTGTGATTCCCCTGAGATCTTAGGGGGAAAAAGTTAAATGAAAAGGAAGGAGGGAGGGAAAGACAGCCTAACAAAATGGCATTAGTTAGCTTGCCAGTAAGAGCTCAGCGCCCCCAGTGAAGAATTGCAGAAGTCACTTCTGAATGGGAGAAAGCTCCTTGGACGGCTACTGCAATGGAGGCCAGGAGAGAAGCACTCAGCGATCACCAGGACCACGTGTGCTGTGACCTTCAGCGCCAAGTTCGCTGCATGAGAAGAGGGGGGACGTGGGCAGGATTTAAACGGTCATGTGTGCCTCTATGCCCCAAGGTTCACTCAGTGAACATGTGGTCTAAATCTCTGTGACAGACACCCCATGCCAAGGACATGGCCTGGAGCATAGATCCGAGGAACACAGACACGTCCGACTCATCCAATACTGCACAGGGCTGTGGGGGGCGGCTGTGGGGGGCGGGCAGAGAGGTCCAAAAGCAGGAGAGCTCCTCTGAGACGGAGGGCTGGCCCGGCAGAAGGGCCGGAGCAGGGGACCTGATTTTATTCAAAAGCAATCGGCTACTTAGGTCATGGAAACCTGCTGCAGCGATTTCCCGAGCCCTACAAGTCAAGTGCTCTGGGGCATTAAAGGCTCTGAAAGTGCCAACCTGCCGGCCTCCCCGGGGCTCACAAAACGGAGCTTCCTAATGCGGCAGGAAGTCGTCTGAACGTGCTGCCTCAGAAACTGCCCGGAATGAGCAGCGGCTGTCCCAGTTTGTCGAAGAAGCCTAGAGTGCACACCCAGCTGCTGGAGCCCTTTGTGGCACGGCAGATGGCCCTGTGAGCTCCCTTGTCCTCTGTGGTCCCAGGTGGGGCTCGGAAGGGGCCACGCCTGAGTTTGGGCTGCCTGTGAGGCATGCCTTTGACAGGTGTGTGTCAACAGTCGCCAGCGTCTCAGCTTCACCATCAGCAGAAGGCACAAGGAAGACCCTCTCTCTGAAATGGAAAACAGAAATCCCAGTGCTACGTGAGGTTTCTTGCTCCATTCTGGCAGGTTCTGGGTTTACCTGGCTCTGTGAAGGTTCAGGGTATTCTCTTTCAGGGAACTGGTGAAATCACAGCTGAGACCAGTGGCTTCGACCTGGAAAATGAACGTCCAGTTTCACCCTAAGGGACAGAGAGTCGCCTGAGTTATTACTGCGGAGAATGGTGGCTTTGACGCCCCACCCTCCAGTCCCCGCGGAGCACACACGTCAGGCTTGCAGGACAGGTTGACTTCCCTTGTAGCCAAAGCCATCGCATGCTCCAGGTTTTTTGTAGGCAGGGATGAATCATTATTAAAATAACTGGATAGTCAGGTACAACCTGGAACTTCTGCTGTAAAAGGCTTTCTTCCTCCCAGAACATACATGTTAAAATATGGACATAAATTATATGCTAAAGTGTTCTAAAGCTAATTACTTAAGAGATTGCAAAGTTACTTCTGGAAGCTCTGGAGTTCCTCCCCATTCTCTGCAAAACGTCAGCAAAAGAAAGACTACAAACAGCTCAGAAGAAAAAATGGGCCAACTGACATAAAGTTCACATCAAGGGGGGAAAAGGCTTTCAACATATGAAAAATCATGCTCAGTTTCATTCATAAGAGCAAAAATAAGCATCTTGAATTGCCACAAGGTATTAGAGTAGATCAACCAGTTTGACGACACAGTCTTGTGAAGAGTGTGGCGTCTGGTTCAGTGATGACAGAGGTGAGCGGGAACGGCCGTCACAGCACGAGGGCAGAGGCTGAACTGATCTAAGGAAAGCAGGGGCCATGCAGGGCCCCTCCACAGAGGGTGATCGGGAAGGAAACCCACCAGCCAGTACCGGAAGGTTTCAAGGCCTCTCTCTCGGCCAGGTCAAAAACGATGCTGTGTGTCTATGAGCCTAGCGTGCCCAGTGGGGTGAGGCTGGAATTTTGGTGGGTGATAACAGCCAAGAAATGATCACACACAGGTGGTGGCCGCGATACCCCTGAAGCTCACAGAGCCAAGCAGAGAACCAGCCAAAGCCGCAGTTCCCAGCAGTGGGGGCAATTCTGCCCTGGGGCAGCCGGCAAGGTCTGCAGACATGTGTGATGGTCATGACTGCTGTGACTGGCGTCCAGTGGGTAGAAACCAGAGATACTGCCAATGCCCTGCACAGGATGGGCCCCCAGAGCAAAGAATTATGCAGCCCAATGTCAGCAGGGCTCTGGCCCGGAGGTGCTCTCAGTTCAAGCCTCGTGGGATTCCCACAGACAAAGCCCCAACCAAGACGAACCGAAACTAAAATGACAAACCACACACAGCAAGAGTCCACCGTGAGCACACAGCACACACAGCCTCTGGGAACTTTAGAAAACGGAATTATAAAAAATAATGAACGAAGGAAGTAAAAACATGAGGGAAAACAAAGACATTACAAAAAGAAAACAAACAACAACAACAAAACAAAAACAAAAACAAAAAATCCCAAGAGAATCTAAATAAGAAACAAAACTAGAAATGAAAAAGTACAGTCAGTAGACAAGATTGAAAGTAGGAAGGTCTCATGCTGAGGACCGTCTCCCAGAGGCATCAGGGGTCCACAGGAGGCAAATAGGACAGAAAAGTCACACATGGAGGACAAAGTAAAATCACCAAAATTAGTTTACCAGGAAGCTCAGAAGAGGCAAAAATAAGCCAATGAAAAGCAATGTATAAAGACTTGGATTTTACCAGCCTTACGGAAGGCAGGAGGTCTGCCATTAAAGGCTCTTTGAGGATGAAGAATCGTGCACCCCGGGGCCCTCCACGGAGACCTCTGTGACATTTACCTTTTTTTTTTTTTTTTGAGACAGAGTCTGGCTCTGTCGCCCAGGCTGGAGCACAGTGGCCGGATCTCAGCTCACTGCAAGCTCCGCCTCCCGGGTTTATACCATTCTCCTGCCTCAGCCTCCCGAGTAGCTGGGACTACAGGCGCCCGCCACCTCGCCCGGCTAGTTTTTTGTAATTTTTAGTAGAGACGGGGTTTCACCGTATTAGCCAGGATGGTCTCGATCTCCTGACCTCGTGATCCGCCCGTCTCGGCCTCCCAAAGTGCTGGGATTACAGGCTTGAGCCACCGTGCCCGGCGACATTTACCTTTAAAATAAATGTAGCCGGGGAACTTGATGATGCCGAGCTTGGGGTATTGGAAAGCTCTTGTGTTTCCTCATGCAAGTGTTGTGACAGCGCCCAGGCAGGACACGACCACTGCTGCCCTCACACAGGGGCTGGGGGCTCTGGTGAACCGGGCTGGGACGGTGAGACTCTGCCGGGCGGTGACGGAAGCAGAAGGCTTTGCTCCTCCTGCACACGGGCAGCCCCCTGCCTTCCCTCCACGCCAGGCCTGGACGCCTGAGCCCACGACCAGGAAACAGCCGCAGGTGCAGCCAGCGCTCCCCAGGGGCCTCCTGCAGAAGAACCGGGTTGGAACCGGGCAGGGCTACCCTGGACATGGGCCTGCTCGTTCCTCCCATGCATGGTGGATTCCAGAGGAAACCAGTCTGTGCTGTTTCACAGGCTGGATCCCAAGGTTGGAAACCAGAGGGGAAGCCCCCTGAGTGCGGCTCTCCACCCTGAGGCCCACAGCGTCGGGCCACCTGCCACTCAAGTAGTGCCTGCCTTGGGGTGGCACCTGTCTCAGGCCCAGGAGGGAGCTGCATCTGTCCCTGGCCCGGGGCCATCTGCCCAGCACAGATGTTGAGGCTTTAGGCCTGGCCTGTAGTCCCACCCCGGCCTTCCGCCAGGGTCCCGGGGGATCACCCACAGCTAGGCGCTGCTGACACCGGCTGCCTGACATCTAGAAGCTTCTGGCTCACTGCCGCCTCTGCTCTGAGCCTCCTGTCTGCTGCATCCACAGCCCTAGCAGGTTCCCGCCTCCTCCTCTTGCCCTCTGTCCCCAGCTCAGCGACCAGGGGGCCTCCTAACACCACAGGCCACCCTCTGCTCAAAACGCCGGACTAGGCCGGTCTCTCCCGCCCCTCCTTGCTCCCCTGGGCACCCAGACGAGTCCCGCCTCAGGCCTCAGCACAGCCGCTCCTCTGCCTGAACAGTTGCTCGGCGATGCCCACGGTGACCCCTCACGCTCGGCCTTTGCTCAAACCTGCCTTCTCGTCAGACTCACCTGCGCCACTCGGTTCACGCTGAAGCCAGGCCCACCTCACTTTGCCGCGTTCTTTTCTCCCCTAAAGGACTGAAGGATTCGCGCATTATTTTTGCCCAGTGTTATTTTCTGTCCGCTCCCACTAGGATGTAAATGTCTCCAGGACACGCCCACTGTCCGCTTTGCCCAAGCTCGTGTTCCTGGGAATACTTCAGGGCACACGCAGGTGACCAGGACGCATTGCTGCAGGGACACACGAGGGAAGGACCGGTCTCAGGCTGTCCGCGTGTCCAGCACGCACGGAGCATCCACGCGGTGCCGAGTCCTGCCCAGGGCCTGCTCCACTGCGGGAGTGGGGGGAACTGGTCTGCACTGACACAGGGAGCCCCAAAGAAATGACAAAGACCCTGCTAAGGCCGGAGGCTTTGGCCCCACGCGGACACTGCTTTGTACCAGAAAGAACCCTGAACCGGCAGGAGGCCTGGACTTTAATTACGGCTCCGCCCCTGGTCGGCCGGGAAGCTGGAGAAGCCACTTCGTCCCGTGTCCGTGGCTTCAACATCCAGCTCATCTCCAGAGGGCGGCCCACGCCCGGGCGCAGACGCTGGTGAGCCGCCATCCGCGTGGACAACGGGGATCTTCGAGGAATGCGGCCGTCATTGTCGGGGCGAAGCCCAAGTGGTCCCAGGCCCCTCAAAGGAGGCTGGAACTGGGCTCCCGGGGACCCCTGTACTGAGATGCTCCCTGCGAGTGAAGGGGCTGAGACCTAAAGGAACCTTCCCCTGCTTCTTTAATTAAAGTCGAAATCTCTTATGCACAATTAGATTCTGACAGTGCGCGGGCTCTTTAGACGTGCTTCGATATTACAGACATAAAGCAAAGATTAAGTTGAATACAGAATGTTCCTCATGGGGTCGAACTGTTCAGAGCAGGCATCGTTTGCGCTGCTGGAGATGACTGGCACGTTGCTGGAAAGGACGATGTCCCCGCCAGCTTTTCCCCGGGGCGGGCGCTTGGGAAATGGGGGGCGCTTCCCTGAAACAAGGTCATTGGAGGCGGGGGACCCTGCTGGCGGGAGTGAAATGCACACACAGCGCTTGCCATCCCCCCAATTCCAGCCCCAACCCGAGTCGTCACAGGATGTCTCACGAGCAGAGCGTCAGTGCAGCCAACAATTAGAGCGAGGGCAGACGGAAGCAGGTGCGTGCCGCGGCCTGCACGGGCCAAACAGCCCTGGAAAACCGACTTAATTTTGCTAAGCCTCAGATTCTGCATTTATAAAACGAAAATAAATCGTAATAGAATAGCACCTATCTTACAAGGCTGTTGTGAGGATTGACAACCAATGTGGATGCCTAGAATAGTCCTGGTGCATAAGTGCTCACACGTGTACGTGCACACACACACACTCATATACACACACACATACATGCACATTCACACACATTAACACACTCACATTCACACCCACATGCATATTCACACAGACATACACATTCACACATGCACAAAACACACACATTCACACACACATGCATTTTCACACAGACATACACATTCACACATGCACAAAACACACACATTAACACATTCACACATGCACACACACATTTACACACACATGCACATTCACGCACACATTAACATACATTCACAGACACATTCACACACTCACACATGCATATTCACACAGGCATACACATTCACACATGCACAAAACACACATTCACATACATGCACATTCACACACACATTGACATAGGCATACACATTCACACATGCACAAAGCATGCACATTAACACACTCACATTCACACATGCATACACACACATGCACATTCACACACACATTCACACGCTCACACATGCATACACATTCACACACATTCACTCACACTTGCACGCTGCACACAATCACACACCCGCACATGAACACACATAGTGTAGCCTGAAAGGCTATCAGGTCACTTCCTTGAGATGAAGGGTAGTATCTGCAGTGTCTGCTCTTACTGGTTTAGTATCAGGTGCATCCTCTGAGTGTCACAGGCGTTCGAACCAGAGTGACTCCATCTTGACTGAGGGCTGGAAAATGAGGCTGGGACTTGCTGGGCTGACTCCCAGGAGGTTAGGTATTCCTAGACTCTAGATGCTTATGGCTAAGGGAATAGATTGATAACGTTTACTAAACAGACCCAGACTTAGGAGTGTCCTGATAACCCCGATATCTTGAAAATAGAAGCGTTCCCAATTTTGCTTTAAAGATAATAATATTGATTCTTGCAAAATATAGTAATAAAGAAAATTAATCTGTTATCACAAACCCTTGTAGCAGAGCAATCTCCCTACGATCTTTTTTTTACCTTATATATAAAAAAGCATTGTACCTAGGGTGGACGCGTTCCTCCTCTTACTCTTGGGAACGTCCTGCTCTGTGTATGGAGCAGCTGCCAATTCACCTTTACTTTCTTAATAAACTTGCTTTTGCTGCACACAGTGGACGCGCCCTGAATTCTTTCTTGCCTGAGATCCAAGGACCCTCTCTGGGGTCTGGATTGGGACCCATTTCCAGTAACATGAGGACTCCATGGATGTTCGGCGCAGGAGCTGGAACCACGGGCTCCGTCTACTCTGTGCAGCCACCTGGTCTTGAACCACCTCCAGCACCTGCCCCCGTGGGTACGAAAGCAACGTGCGTTCGAGTTCTTACTGGGCCATGATCTCTCCTAGTTTTATACAAAGAAACTCACAGAAAAGGATTTACACTATGAAGGCTGTATGTTTAGTAATTTAAGAAGAAACGCATCGTAGCTAAAAAATTTCTGCAGATTGTCTTACTGTGAAAACCCAAAGAAAGGCAGAGAGGCCAAAACGTGCTCTCAAAAAGACAAATGGGAAAGGAAACAACAACAGAACTGAGGGGAAGGAAGAGAAGGCTCAAATTTAAAAATGAAGATCAGAAAAGAGAAGAACTTCAGATCCGGTAGAGAAGAGAACATCATGAGAAAACACTCATAATGGCTTCATGCCAATAAAGGCAATAAAACGTGGAGTTCTAGAATTGACTTAAGAAATAGGAACTCTGAATAAATACAGAATTACTAAAGAAACGGAAATGGTAATTACAAATCTATTTTTCTTCCAAAAATCAAACTCAAATGACTTTGTCAAGAGTTCTACCAGATATTCAAGGAACAGAATAATCCCAATTTTATACAAACTTCAATCACCTCTGTGTGGAGAGGGAGGAAGATATGAGTAGAGAGAGGGAGGGGCTTTGGCTATCTGGGTAAAGTTTATGTTTATGTCCATGTATCCACGTATGTGTGCACGTGTGTGCTGGGTACATGGATGACGGCAGCAGGGAGGAGGAAGGTCAGGACAGCCAGGACCAGCGATGGCAGCAGGTTTGCACACGGCCCTGCCAGCCCTTTAGGTGCCCGGGACACTCCTCCCATGGCCAGGTGGGGTCTCAGGTCCCTCCCAATGAGCCTGGGTGGGGTCTCGGGTCCCTCCCATTGAACCACAGCAGACGTCTCACTGTGTGATTATGTGGGGGGGTCTCTGAGAGGCTGGGCCTTCCACGCGCTCCTGCTCCCAGGACACCCAGGGAGGCCGACAACCAGCATCAGGCCGCAGCCATGCAAGAACAAGACTCCGGCGGCCCCAGCCTCTGCTCTGCCTCCAGCCGAGGACCAGACTCCACGCAGCAGAGAAAGCGTCTGCCCTGGGCCCTGAGAAATCCTGACCCTCAGAAACCAGGACAGCTAAGAAACAACGGTTGTCTTGACCACGGCGCTTGGTGTAACCTGCTGCCAGAGCAGAGGCTCCCACGCTGACGCAGGGGAAGGCGAGGAGGGGAGGCAGGTGCGGCCTGTCCAGATGCGGCTCCTGCACATGGACGTCCTTGCTCTGGATGAGGTCGGATGCACCTGCCCGAGCACAGGGCAGAAGATGTGGTCAGCTGGGGGTGAGGGATCCCATCTTCTGAGCCAGGAGGGGCACCTGTGCCCCCCAGAAGCTCAGCGCTGGGAGGGCAGGTTGTGTGTGATTTTGTTTTCTGCTGTGTCTTCTTCCCCGGGACATCGCTTGCACATAGTCAGCGCTCAGTGAGAACATTAGGATTCCGAATAAAGGAATCAGGGGTTAAGGACAGGACTACGCTCGGAGGCCCCTCTGGGGAGACTGTGGGCGTTGAGGGGTCCAGGCTGTGAGGTCCAGGCTCCCTCTAAGGACTGAAGACAGGATGGGGCTGGCAGAGGGGCTGGGTGTGGAGGTGGGGCTTGGTGTGCAGAGCGGCCGAGTGGCCTGCGTGGGAGGGAGAACTCGGGCCCAGGCCTCACCTATGTCCGCACGGATCCCGTGTCCAGGAAGCACTCATTATCCACGGCTCTTTTACTTTGTTGATTCAACAAACACAGAGAACTTCACAGGCGCCAGGCAGTCATTAACCCCTAACAGCCTGTGCTGTGGGTACAAGTGCCCCATGCGGACCGAGGCACAGAGGGTGGAAGGCACCTGCCCGAGGCCACTCCTCAGGGATGAGGCTCTTCCAGCCGGGCAGTCTGGCTTCACCGGGAATGCTGCGGCCTCTGGGGAACGGATGCTCCCGGGGGCAGGCATGGCGAGAGGATGCTTTTTCAGCGAAATACACAGAACAGTGCAGCTGTGCCCCAGCGCGTGGGCCACAGTCCCTGCCTCCTTCCTTCCCCCACATGGCCGCTGCCCAAAGGCAGAGCTGTGGGTTCCACAGCGTTCCCGGAAGCTTGTGCCAGTCTCAGCCCCGGGACCTGTGAGACGGACTTCATCGGGAAACAGGGTATTTGCGGATGTGGCTAAGACAAGGCCCCTAGGGTGGGCCCGAGGCCAGGGACAGGCGTCCCCATGAGGCCGACACTGAGGCCGTGGGATGCAGAGGCCAAGGTCACAGCCAAGGAGGGCCGAGGATTGGCGGTGCTGCAGGAGCTGGGAGCGGCAACGCAGGCCCCTCCCCAGCGGTTCAGAGACAGCACAGGCCTGTGGTCCCCTACGCTGCACTTGGGACTCCCAGGGTTGACAGAGCACATTTCTGGTGTTTTAAGCTGCACAGCTCTAAGTAATGAATGCAGCGGGTTGGGGTGAAATAATTCTAATATTTCCTTCCAAGCAAAAGACAAACCCTACTTAGAAGCATATGTGTCACCACCAGCCCCAGAGATCAAGGACGGATGAGGTTCGGGTTCATCATTGGCCTCTGGCAGCAACTGAGCCCGTGCTGGGGTTTCCGACATTCCGCCTTCACCGGGAGAAGCTCTGCAAGTTTGCTCTGCTCAGGGCCCCAGGTCAGGGTCCGTGTACCGCTCCCCATCCCTCACTCCCTGTTTGCCCAGGATTCCTCCCTGCCAATCCACTCCTTCAGTCCCAAGGAAAACAGTGACTATTTTGTTTAAGTCTGGCTAAATACACATAAACAAATGAAATGGACTCTCAAGCAGTTTAAATTAAATTGTGGCTTAACTGAACCACAAGCTCAGTGCCCCAGGCATTATGTCACCACCATCCCTGATCACCAGCCTGGCCCAGGGGACACATGGCCTCACTGCCGCCAGCAAGCGGGTGCCAGCCTCCAGGATGCCACAGCAAGGGCGGGTCCATATGCAATATGAGTGTGTCACCGGGAAAAGCTGCGACTGCCACTACCAAGCGTATCAGGCTTTCTCGAATGTAATCAGTAAGGAGAAGTCACTGGGATACATTGGTATTTACCATTCTGAGTTACTATTAGAATCTCTGTAAGTGCTTATGTGCATGGATGATGGCTCATGGGGCGAGTGCCTTGCAGTTAGTGGGGCTGTTAATCTACATGAACAAGACCCACCAGGGCTTCCACAGGGAGCGTGGTCCTCACTGCCGGGTAAAGATTGCTCAGCATGGTTTCCAGACCAGGGCTTCTCGGCTGGGATCCACGGCGACCCTCAGATCCCACGGGGCCCCTGGCAATGTCCAGATTTGATTGTCTCAACGGGGGATGGAGGCATCCCCGGCGGGGAGGCGTGGGGGTCAGGAATGCTGCTCAGCACCCGCAGTGCCCAGGATGGCTCCCAGCGAAGCTTTCCGACCCCAAATGTCCACAGTTCCTGAGGGAGAAGCCCCACATCCCAAGGCGCCTGGGGGACCTTGTACGAGGCCAGGAGGGCTGCCGTCCGAGAAGCACAGCAAGGAGGTAGCTCGGGATGTTTCACTGAAGCTCAGAAGCCAACTCTTCAGGACTGAAAGCATTGGTCATGCAGTAGATGCTGCCAGATAATCCAGTCATTGCAGATAGACGCTTTTATCAGCCGCTGCTGCCTCTGTTCTGGCTCTGGCACCTTCACAAATTTGGTTCAAGCGTCTCTTACCTTCCCCATGTCGTCTTACCACCGGCCGCCCTGTGGCCGAACGAGTTTGTTCGCAGGAAATGAAACCCTTGTGACCCACACCTTTCGGGAGACGATTCTAGGCTCCTCCGTGGGGCCTTTTCCCAGGTGCACACTTTGCCTTTCAGTTGGAACTCTTAACCTCGGCGGTGACACGGGTTCACAAACAGGGCCATGTGACCTTGGAAAAACCATCTAAATAAGGTAACTTCTTCAACCAACCAGCGAGCATAGACTGCAGCTGAGAATTGTTTAAAATACAATGTATCTAACTTCAGTCCCAGGCTAGTATTTACGGCGCCAGTGCAGTTTTTATTTCCCAATTCTTACTTATCCTATCAAGAGAAACATTAGATGATTTAAGACTATAATCACCCATGGGTTACAAAAAGCCAAACATAAATAATTTTGAATAAAATATGACTCAGGAGATTTTTGTTGTAAAATGAAGATGAGTAACGTTAGCTTCATTCCTGTGATCTCTTTCCGACGCACATACGAGTTCACGTGCGGATCTCAACTATTTTGATTTGAAATACTTTTATTTTCCATATACCAAAGTTCCATAAATTATAAAAGGGTTCTATTTTTCATAAATACACACAAGTGTATAAAATGAATAAGATGTAATTAGCAAGGTTTTGGTTCTGTTCAGAAGAGAACTTGCTAATGAGATCCATTTTTAGCCATGTTTTTGACTGAGAAATTGATAATTATTTTTCAGTTATGATTTATGGGACACAATCTCCAAGTCTATAATACATATAGAAACTTGGTAACTAATAGCTAATAACTCTTATCCACAAAGCAGGGTATATACAGTAGAGCTGCATATAATTGCTCCAAAAAGTTTCAAAATCAAATTTTGAGGTAACTGCAGATTCACATGCAGTTGTAAGAAACAATACAGCAGGGGCACCCTCACACCCTTTCCTCAGTTTTCCCCATGGCAGCCTCCCCTAAGCCGTGGAACACCCTCTCCACCGGGACGCCGACACGGACACGTCCAGACACAGAGCTCTCCTCACACCAGAGTCCCTCCTGCGGATGCCCAGCCACCTCCTCCTGAACCCCTGGAAACCATTAATCTGTTCTTCATCGTCATACTTTTGTCATTTCGAGAATGTTATAAAAGTTGAATCACACCCTATGTAACCTTTTAGGATTGGCTTTTTCCACTCAGAATAATTCCCCGGAGATTCATCTGGGATGCTGAATACATCAGGAGTTCATCCCTTTTTATCGCAGAGTAGTATTCCATGGGATGGATGCACTGGAGTTTGTTTAACAACAAGTGGGAGAATATTTGGGTTATTTCCCGGACTTGGCTGTTATGAACACAGCAGTTACAAGCATTTCCACACAGGTTGCTTTTCCTCTCTGGGATAAATGCTCATTGGAGCAACAGGTTTTACTTTTGACAAAATTCAATTTATCCTTTTCCCCCTTACTGACTGGCTGGTTGCATATTTAGTTTTTAAAGAAACTGCCAAATTCCTTCTGGGGTGGTTGTACTACTTGACATTCCCACCAGCATTGTATGAGAGAAAGAGTTTCTCAGCATCCTTGCCAGCATTTGATGTCACCATTTTAAATTGTAGGCATTCTGATAGGTGTGTGGTGACATCTCACCGTATTCATTTGTCCCACTTTATTGATGTCTAATTAAAGGTGCACACTGTGGTGTTTTGATATATGAATACATTATGATTACCACAATCAAGCTAAGGAATATATCCATCACTTCACACAGTTACCTTTTTTGTGTGTGGTGAGAACATTTAAGATCTACTCTCTTAGAAAAATTCAAGTATGCAATATGGTATTATTAGCTATAGTCACCATGCTGCATGTTAGATCTCTGGAAGTGATTAATCCTGTATAACTAAAACTTTGTACCCTTTGATCACCATCAGTTCCTCCACCCCCAGTCCCCTGGCAACCACCACTCTCTCTGCTTCTGAGTTCAACTTCCTTAGATTCCACATACAAGTGAGATCACACATTACTGTTTTTCCATGCCTGGCTTATTTCATGCAGCATAACGTCCTCCAGGTTCTTTATACATTTCTCAAGGCTGAATGATGTTCTGTTGTGTGTGTGCCTCTGTTCTTTAGCCACTCACCCATAAATGGGTACTTAGGTGGATTTCATATCTTGGCTATTGTGAATGATGCTGCAATGCTCATGAGAGTGTAGATATATTTGGTCTTATGTAAGTATAACCGCCCCTGCTCTCTGTTGGTTACCATTTGCATGGAATATCTTTTTCTGTCTCTTCACTTTCAGCCTATGCAAGTCTAAAGCAAGTCTCTTGTAGGCAGCATAGGGTTGGATTTTGTTTTTAAATCCATTCAATGATTCTATGTCTTTTGATTGGAGAATTTCATCCATTTACATTTAAAGTAATTATTGATAGGTAAGAAATTACTACTGCCATTTTGTTAATTGTTCTCGACTGTTTTGTAGTTCCTTTGATTCTTTCTTCTTCTTTTGCTGTCTTTGTGATGTGATAATTTTTTCATAGTGTATGCTTTGATTCCTTTCTCTTTCTCTTTTGTGTATCTATTACAATTTTTTTCTTTTTAGTTACTGTGAGACATACATAAAATTTCTCTCTTTTTTTTTTTTTTTTTTTGAGACAGAGTCTCTGTCTTTCACCCAGGCTGGAGTGCAGTGGCGCTATCTCAGCTCATTGCAAGCTCCTCCTCCCGGGTTCATGCCATTCTCCTGCCTCAGTCTACTGAGTAGCTGGGACTACATGTGCCCGCCACCATGCCCGGCTAATTTTTTGTATTTTTAGTAGAGACGGGGTTTCACTGTGTTAGCCAGGATGGTCTCAATCTCCTGACCTTATGATCCACCCACCTCGGCCTCCCAAAGTGCTGGGATTACAGGCGTGAGCTACTGCACCCAGCCTAAAATATCTTTTAGTTGTAACAGTTTATTTAAGCTGATAACAACTTAACTTCAACTGTAAACAAAAACTCTATACTTTTTCTTTTCCTCACACATTTTATGTTATTGATGTCACAATTTACATTATATATTACGTATTCATTAACAAATTATTGTAGCTATACTTATTTTTAATACTTTTGTCTTTCTACTTTTATGCTGGGGTTAATGGTGACTTATGACACCATTACAGTATTAGAACATTCTGAGTTTGACTATATTCTTGCATTACAATAAGTTTTATCCTTTAATATTTTTTCATGCTATTAGTGAACTTTCATTTCAACTTGAAGAACATTCAGCATTTCTGGTGAGGCAGATTTAGTGGTGATAAACTCCCTAAGCTTTTATTTGTCTAGGAAAATCATTATCACTCCTTAATTTCTGGAGGACAGCTTTGCCAGGTATAATATTCTTGGCTGGCAATTTTTTTCCGGGACTTTGAATATATGATCCCATGCTCTCCTGGCCTGCAAGGTTTCTGCTGAGAAATATGCCAAAAGTCTTATGGGGGAATTCCCTTATATGTGATAAATTGATTTCTTTGCTGCTTTCAAAATTCTCATTGTCCTTGACTTTTGAGAATTTTATTATAATGTGTCTTGGTAAATATCTCTTTATGTTTAATCTATTTGGGGTCTTTGGGCTTCATGGATCTGGATGTTTATTTCCCTCTCTAAATTTGGGAAGTTTTCCACCATTGTTTCTTTAAATAAGCTTTCCTCACCTTTTTCATTCTCCACTCCTTCTGGAACACCTTTATTGCATATATCGGTTTGCTTGCTGAAAGCCCATAAGTCTCTAGGATTTCTTCACACTTTTTCTTGCTCTTCTGATTGAATAACTACAAATGTCCTATCCTTAAGATTGCTGATTATTTCTTCTGCTTAATTGAGTCTACTGTTGAAATCTCTATAGAATTTTTCAATTCGATCATCTGTACCTTATCTCTAGAATTTCTGTTTGGGTCTCTTTTATGGTTTCTCTCTCTTTGCTGTTGAACTTCTAATTTTGCTCATGTATTATTTTCTTGATTTTTGTTTAGTTGTCTATTTGTGTTCTCTTGTAGCTCACCAAGCTTCTTTAAGATGATTATTTTGAATTCTTTGTCAGGTTATTTGTAGATCTCCATTTCTTTAGGTTTGGTTATTGGTGCTTTATTTTGTGTATTTAGTGATGTCATGTTCCCCGAGGATTCATGATCCTTGTGGCCTTGCATTGGTATCTGAGTTTTTAAAGAAGTAAGCACCTCTTCCAGTCTTTACACACTGACTTTGGCAGGGAGAGCCCTTTGTCAGTCAGCCCACCCCGAGATTCTAAGGAGGGGCAAGAGTACTTCCATAGGAAAGCCTGCTGCTGGAGTCCTCAGGCAGGTTAGCTTGCTGCCTGGGTTTACAAGGGCCAGCTTGGTGCCTGGGTCCATGGGACAGGCCTGGAGTTTGGGTCTGCATGAGTAGGTGGTACCTGGGTCTGCAAGAGCCAGCCTGGTACCTGGGCTGCAGAGGCCATCCTTGTGCTGGGGTAGGCCTGGAGCATGTGGCTGTGAGGACTTGCCTGGAGCTAGGGTGGGCCTGGAGGCTAGGCCTGTAGGTGCAGTCCTGGCACCTGGGTCTTCAGGGGTCAGCCTGGCACCAAGGTTCACCCTGGGGAGGGGGAGGGACCTCGTATTGGGGTCCACAGTGAAGTCGAGCTCTCCTTCCATGTGGAGAGTATTCCTTTCCATGTTATGCTATGTGGACTTGGGGGAAGAGTGGTATGAGTTAATGTGAAACTCTCCTTCCTTTTTCAATGCATCTTTCCTTATTCTTGTGCTCCATTCAAGTGCTAATCTCTCACCTGGATTCCTTAGTTCTTGTGAAGGTATTTTTGTGTGTGGATGGTTGCTCAAATTGTTTCTCTAAAAGTGTGAAAACTGGAAACTTCTATTTTGCCATATTGATGACATCACTCCTCATTGTCTTTTAATTTGCATGTTGTTAATAGCTAGTGACATTGAAGACCTTTTCATGCACTTCTTTGTCATCTATCTATTCTCTTTGGTGAAATAATTTTTCATGTGTTTTGCTCATTTTCTATTTGGATTGTTTGTTATTTTGCTGTTGAGTTTTGAGAGTTTTAAAATGCATTCTAGATACTAGTCCTTGATTGGGTATGCAGTTTGCAAATATTGCCTCAAAGTCTATAGCTTATCTTTAAAACCTTCACACAAGGTCTTTTGCAGAGCAAAATATTTTAATTTTGATAACATCCAATTTATCCTTTTTTTTTCTTTTATTGGCTGTGCTTTTGGTGTCGAGAATGATTTGCTTAGCCCAACATCTCAAAGGTTTTCTTCTGTTATTATTTATTTATTTATTTATTATGAGATATCACCTAGGCAACACCAGTGCAATGGTGTGATCGTGGCTTACTGCGGCCTCAATCTCAGCTCATTGCAGCCTTGATCTCCCAGGCTCAAGCAATCCTCCCACCTCAGTCTCTTGAGTAGCTGGGACTACAGGTGTGCACTACCATGCCTGGCTGACTTTTTTACTTTTCATAGAGACAAGGTCTCACTATGTTGCTCAGGCTGGTCTCGAACTCCTGAACTCAAGTAATCCTATCTGCCTCAACCTCCAAAAGTGCTGGAATTACTGGCATCAGCCACCACACCCACGCTTCTCCTGCTGTTTTTGTAATGTTTAATTTTACATTTAAATCATGATCCATTTTGAGTTAATTTTTGTATAAGCTGTGGGATTAGGTCAAGATTCATTTTTTTTGGCTTATGGATGTCTTATTATTTGTTGAAAAGGCTATATTTACTTTACTGAATCACTTTCGAACCTCTGTCAAAAGTTAATCAGGAATTTTTTTGTGGACCTGTTTCTGGGTTCTCTGTTCTGTTCCACTGATCTATGTAAGTATCCCTCCACCAATACCACAAAGTGTCAATTATTATAGCTATATAACATGTCTTGAAATCAGGTGGATGAATTTTTCCCACTTTATTCTTCTTTTCCAAATAATTTTACCTATTCTAGTTCCCTTGACTTTCCATATAAACGTTAGCATAATCTCATCTATATATTTTTTAATCACTGGGATTTTGATAAAAATTGTGCTTAACCTCAAAATTTTATATCAGTTTGGGGAGAACTGACATTTTCTAATAAGCTAATTCCATAAATGAACATGATACAACTCTCCATTTATTTAGATTATTTCTTTTATTTGCCTTTTGTAGTCTTCAGCATTAAAGTTCTATACGTGTATTGCTAGACTTATACCTAAGTATTTCATTTTGTTGAACAATTGTAAAGGGTATTATGTTCTATGTTTAATTTTGATGTCCATGTGTCTCGCTAGTGTATTGATTTTGCATGTTTATCTTATGTCTTGCAATCTTGCTGAATTCATTTATTAGTTCTAAGAGGTTTCTTTTGGCTTTTTGTAGATTTCTTGGCGTTTTCTGTGTATACAACCATGCATTTGCAAATAGGGGCAGTCTTATTTCTTCTTTTCTGGCTTTTATGCATTTTATTTCCTTTTCATTTATTTCATTTTATTACCTACTGCAGAGATCAGAGCTTTCAGTTATAGTTGAATAAGAGTGATGAAAGTGAACATTTTTGCCTTGTTCTCCACCTGAGGGGAAGAACATTCAGTCTTACACCATTAAGTGTAAGTCAGCTATAGGTTTTTGTAGATACTCTTTATCAAGTCAAGAAACTTCCCCTTGATTCCTATTTTCTGAGAATTTTTATCAAAAACACGTGTTATTTTAAAAGTTTTTCACATCAGCTGATATAATTATGTGATTTTTCTTTAGCCTGTCAATATGGTGCTTACACTGATTGAATTTAAATATTGAATCATCTTTGCATCCCTGGAATAAACTCCCCACTTGTCCATGGTGTTTAATTCCTTTTACATATTGCTGATTTCTATTTGCTAATATTAAAAAAAATTGTAATATATATACACGAGGGATATTGGTATATTGGTCTGTAGTTTCTCTTTTTTGTACTGCTTTGACTGGTTTTGGTATCAGAATAATACTAGTTTTATAAAATGAATTAGAAAATGTTCCCTCCTCTTCCATTTTTTGGAAAAGACAACATAGATTGGTGTTAATTTTTCCTTAGGTGTTTACTCAGAGGTTTAGTTGTTTAGATGTTCTCCAGTGAAACCATCTGGGCCTGGAGATTTCTTTTTCAGGAATTTTTGATTTACAAATTCAAGTTTATTAAAGTTATAGGACTATTCCCATGATCTATTTTACACTGGGTGAGTTGTGGTAGTGTGTATTTTCCAAGGAATCAGTCCAGTGGATCTGGGCTTTCAAATGTGCATGTAGAGTTGTTGGCAGTGTTCCCTTCTCACACTTTTTAGGTCTGCAGGGTACGCAGTTATGTCCTCTGTTTTGTTTCTGATGTTGGTAACGTGTGTCTTCTCTCTCCTTAATTTTGTCGAGCTTGCCAGGAATTATCTATTTATTTACGCATTTAGAGTCAGGGTCTTGCACTGTCCCCCAGGCTGGAGTGCAGTGGCATGATCATGGCTCACTGCAGCCTTGACCTGGGCTCAAGTGATCCTCCCGCTTCAGCCTCCCAAGTAGCTGGGACTAGAGGCATGCACCGACACATTCTGCTAATTTATTTTATTTTATTTTTTTATTTTTTTATTTTTTTTTTGAGAACTCGCCCGGCTAGTTTTTTGTATTTTTTATTAGAGACGGGGTTTCACCGTGTTAGCCAGGATGGTCTCGATCTCCTGACCTTGTGATCCGCCCGTCTCGGCCTCCCAAAGTGCTGGGATTATAGGCGTGAGCCACCGCGCCCGGCCTGCTAATTTATTTTTAAATTTATATTTTTGTAGAGGTGGGGTCTTGTCCAGGCTGGTGTTGGATTCCTGACTCAGATGATCCTTCTGACTTGGCCTCTCAAAGTGCTGGGGTTACAGGTGTGAGCCACTGCATCTGGCCAAGTTTATTCTATCGATCCTTTCAAAGAGTCAGCTCTTTGTTTCACTGGTTTTCCCTATTGTTCTACTGGGCTAAGCGCCATTGATTTCTGGTCTTCATTGTTTCATTCCTTCTACTTGCTTTGCTCTTCCTTTCCTAAGTACTGGAGGTGGGACCTGAGATTGTACGTTGAGGCTTTTCCTTTTTTCTAATGTAATTTCCCTCTTGACACTGTATAGCTTTGTCTCACAAATTTTGATATGTTGTGTATATATTTTCATTCTGTTCAGTGTATGTTTTTATTTCCCTTAAGACTTCCTCTTTAGGCCAGGCGAGGTGGCTCAGGCCTGTCATCCCAACACTTTGAGAGGCTGAAGTGGGAGGATCACTTGAGCCCAGGAGTTCAAGACCAGACTGGGCAACATAGGGAGATCCCATCTCTACACCCAGACAGGGAAATGTCAGTAGAGAGACGTGGGGAGTAGGAACCCCATCCCAACCCACCAGTAATGAGGAGCCTCCCTCACCATGGGTGTCAACAGAAGCCAAGTGGGGAATGTGCACTTCTGTCCCCACTGCCAGCAACGAGGTGGTATCCCTCTCTCCCCTGCCAGAGCAGGGCCAAAGGAAGCTAGCCGCAACAGAGCCAGCATCTGAGAGGCTCAAAATGTCTAGGTTTCCCATTCTGAGAAGCTATTCCCATGACCAATTTAATCACAGCGTGATGGTTTGTGCCTTTTTCTCAGACAGCATCCCCACTCACCTCCATCAAAGCACAGAATCTCCAAGTGCAAGGCTTTGACAAGACAAATGAAAACATAATAGCTTCTCAGAATGGGTTCCTTTTTCTTATCTCCTCTCTGTCTTCTCCTTACAAGTTAGACAGATGGGAGTATCACACCCTAAAATGTAAGAACGATGACCTGTAGGCTCAGACACAAGGCCCCTGTCTTATGGCCAACCAGGCTGCCCTGGGTGTGAGCTGTGGCGGCAGCCTGAGTGGAGCCCCCAAACAGCCAGCACAGTGCAGAGATGGAGGCAGAGGCCCACCAGACACAGGGAAGCAGAGGCTGACCAGCGTGAGGCAGAGACCCACCGGCGTAGAGAGGCAGAGATGGACCAGTGTGAGGCAGAGACTGACTGGTGTGAGGCAGAGATGGACCAGTGTGAGGCAGAGACTGACTGGTGTGAGGCAGAGACCCACCAGCTGTAGGGAGGCAGAGGCTGACCAGCTACTTGAGTCACTTCAAGTAAAAAAAAATCATCTGAGAAACGGGCCATGAATGATGCAACATTGGAGGGGCGGGTACTTGGCCACCAGGGAGTGACACGTGCAGGTACACACACAGACACATGCACACACAACACACACACACAGACACATGCACTCACATGACACATACAGACACATGCACACACACATGCAGCCACATCTACACACACACAGACACACACACAGAGACACACAGACACATGCATACACAGACACACATGCAGACACATGTACACACAGACACGTTATACACATGCACACATAGACACCCACACACAGACATGTGCACACATCATGGACATGTTACACACATGCACACAAATTCCTGTAGACTGACACACACACACAAATATGCACACACACACGAACACATCATAGACATGTTACACACATCCACACAGACACCCACATGCAGGCACATGCACACAGACATACATACACACGCAGACACGCAGACACACACACACAGAGACATGCACACATAAACACGTTACACACACCACACAGATTCATGTAGACAGACACATGCACACACTCATGCACATACAGACACTTGCACACACACACACAGACACATGCACACTTGCACACAAACATGCACACACTGAGACACGCAGACGCATGCACACTAAGACACAGACTCATGCACACACTGTCACAGGCAGACACGCAATGACGCAGTGTGCACACACATACACACATGCATGCACGCCATGTCTTTAAGTATTCCTACATGTCTGTATGTCTAAGAGTTTTAAGAATATTATGTTGGGTGCGGTGGCTCAGGACTGTAATCCCAGCACTTTGGGAGGCCAAGGCGGCCGGATCACGTGAGGTCAAGAGTTCAAGACCAGATTGGCCAACATGGTGAAATCCCGGCTCTACAAAAGATAGAAAGAATTAGCCGGGTGTGTTGGTGTGCGCCTGTAATCCCAGCTTCTTGGGAGTCTGAGGCATGAGAATTGCTTGAACAGGGGAGGCAGAGGTTGCAGTGAGCGGAGATCGCGCCACTGCACTGCAGCCACAGCACAGAGGGAGACTACGTCTCAAAAAAAAAAAAAAAAAAAAAAAGAATATTATGTTCCAGTGTAATTCTAACTGCTAATTCTGTTTAAACATATAGGTAAAAAGATTATAATTGGTACATTGTTAAAACTGTTTTTGTCTCTGAAGTATTTACATCAGTATTTTTGCTGTGGAGCCACATGGAGAGACTTGGGTCCAGCCCACCGAGCTGCATTTCCAGAGCTGCGGCACTGGGTGGGCGGGTAGTGAGCCGGGTTCCAGGGCCTGCATTCAGAGGAAGCGAAATCCAGAGGGGAGGGTGTGAGTCCCCGCTCTTCTCCCTGCGCTTCCCCCTCCATCCTGAACCCCTGCCCTGCCGGCCTCTCAGACACCGGGACTCCAGGGCCTCTCCCACACCCTCCTTCCTCCATGAACACAAGCTGCTGCAGGTCCTAAAAATTCCCGAGACCACAAGTTTGAGAGCCGCTGTGCTAAACTACCGAGTCCCCAGGCCCTGCCCCGCTGGTGGGGCTGGAACCTGGCTGGGGTCAGATGACGTCTCCTACCTAAGACACCATCTCACCTGGAACTCTGACCAAGGAACACAACTCTGACACTGCCAGGGAAAACGGAAGGAGGCTTGGTTTGAAACCCTCACGGTTTCCTGTAGGGATCCCACCCACACCTCCTGCCCTGCGGGTTCTGGGGTAGACACAGGACCCCTGAGGCCTGGAGAGTGTCGCTGGGCTGGCCCTAGCCCCAGATCCATGATCATGCTGGGGGTATCTGCTAAGCTTCAGTATCTGGGAGTCTCCAGCCTCTCCCCAGAGGGAGGCTTGAGGCCGTCACCACCCCACAGAGGAGCAACAGAGGCCGGGGTGGACCCTGCATCGCTGGGAGCACCGCATCCTCACAGGCACCAAGCAGCAAAGCTCAGCATCCTGAACAGAAAGCAGGCAAAAACGAAGCCCAATCTCCCACAAACTGTAATTAAAGTTTTACATTTTAATAATTAGAATTTTTAGTTGGTAATTTCTTTTTCTGATTGATTTTATCAAACAAGTGATTAATCACTCCCACACCTTGTTTCACTGAACGTAACACGCCGAATTTAACCTTCCGTGAGGAGCTCCTCACTCAGTTCTTTTGCAGCCGGAATTGGTGGGTTCTTGGTCTCACTGACTTCAAGAATGAAGCTGCGGACACTCGCGGTGAGTGTTACACTTCTTAAAGATGGTATGTCCGGAGTTTGTCCCTTCAGACGTTCAGATGTGTCTGGAGCTTCTTCCTTCTGGTGGGTTCGTGGTCTCGCTGACAGGAGTGAAGCTGCAGACCTTTGCCCTGAGTGTTACCGCTCCTAAAGGCAGCGCATCTGGAGTTGTTCATTCTTCCCGGTGGGTTCGTGGTGTCGCTGGCTTCAGGAGTGAAGCTGCAGACCTTTGCCCTGAGTGTTACAGCTCATAAAGGCAGCGTGGACCCAAAGAGTGAGCAGCAGCAAGATTTATTGCAAAGAGCGAAAGAACGAAGCCTCCACACTGTGTAAGACTTTTGTTACCGCTGGCTGGCTCAAGCAGCCTGCTTTTATTTCCTCATCTGGCCCCACCCACATCCTGCTGATTGGTCCATTTTACAGAGAGCTGATTGGTCCATTTTACAGAGAGCTGATTGGACTGTTTTGACAGGGTGCTGATTGGTGCATTTACAATCCCTGAGCTAGACACAGAGTCCTAGATAGAAAAGTTCTCCAAGTCCCCACTAGGTTAGCTAGATACAGAGTACGAATTGGTGTATTTACAAACCTTGAGCTAGACACAGAGTGCTGATTGGTGTGTTTACAATCCTTTAGCTAGACACAGTGCTAGACAGAAAAGTTCTCCAAGTCCCCACTAGGCTCAGGAGCCAAGCTGGCTTCACTTAGTGGATCCTGCACCCGGGCTGCAGGCGGAGCTGCCTGTCAGCCCCAAGCGGTGTCTGCACTCCTCAGCCCTTAGATAGTCGAGGTGGGGCTCGGACATGGTGGGCTGCAGGTCCTGAGCCCTGCCCCACAGGGAGGCAGCTGAAGCTCAGTGAGAATTCGAGTGCAGTGCATGTGGGCCGGCAGTGCTGGGGGACCAGGCAGCTGTTGGCCTGGGTGCTAGGCCCTTCACTGTCTTGGGCTGGCCACTCCATGTGCAGAGCCCAATGGAACTCACGCCCGCATCTGCCGGAACTCATGCTGGCCGGCGAGCACCACACGCAGCCCTGGTTCCCTCCCATACCTCTCCCTCCACACCTCCCGGCAAGCGGAAGGAGGCAGCTCCAGCCTCAGCCAGCCCAGAGAGGGGCTCCCACAGTGCCATGGTGGGCTGAAGGGCTCCTGAAGCGCTGCCAAAGTGGACACTGAGGACAAGGAGGCGCCGAGAGCGAGGGCTGCTAGCACATTGTCACCTCTTACTTTCACTGAACGTAGTGACATAACACGCCAAATTTAACCTTCCGTGAGGAGCTGCTCACTCAGTTCTTTCACCAAACGTAATGACGTAATGTGCCGAATTTAACCTTCTCTGAGGAGCTGCTCACTCAGTTGTGAAACTTCGTGCGGTGGTGTCCGCTGGGCAGGCCTGGGAATGGAGCAGAACAGACGCCGTCCCTGGAGCCCCTGGAGCCTGGCTCTGGAGGGGACTCCACACACCTGCTTTCCCTGCAGCTCCGCCTGCCTCAGAAGGGAGTGGGACCCGCCTTCCCAGAGCCAGGCCCTCTGTCCCCGTCTGACGCGACCCTTCTCCCAGGGAGGCCTCGCGCCCCAGATCACAGTTTCAGTTCAACTACCCGCATTCCCGGCCTTGCGAACAGCCACAGAGCCTCCTGGCCCTTCCTGTCACCCACAACGCGGTGGCCTCCGCCTCCTCCTCCTCCAGGATCAGGGCAGCTTGCAGGGCACAGGCCCCGACGCCAAGAGCTTCCTCTCAAGCTGCAGCCTCTGCCCAGGCCCACATCTCGATGGGGGTCATGCCCTGGACACAGCGTTTCAAAGAAAGGGCGGGTCCCAGAGCGGCCGAGAGGGCAACAGGTGTCCACGCTCCCACCTCCTGTCCACGGGCAGAAGCATAAAGAAACTTCCGGAAGGAAGGCCATCGACAGGCTGACAGTGCAAGGTCAGGTCAAGTGATTTTTACTTTCTTCTTTCTGTCCTTCTCCTGTATTTTCCCCCAAACGATACAGGTAATTTTAGTAACTGGAAAAAGGAATAAAACGATTCTAATTGTAGGGGGAAAATCACATCTGACAGGTTTTTACAGAAAGAAACTGAAGCCCTATGAAATGACAGCGTGATTGATCTATCTTTGTATTAATCCTTATTGACACTTCATCTCCTGAAGCTTGTGGCCCATCAGTCAAGTTGACATTCACCGACAGGGACTTGGTAACACCTCCTTGGTTTCTGAGCCTCCTCCCTGAAGGGAGCTTCTGTAACTCTCAGGCATTAAAGCTATTTTTATGGAGAGGCAGCTTGTCAGCTAACAGCAGAAAAGGACAGGAAAGATGTTTTTATGGACCCAGACATCAGAGCATTCTTTGTACACTGACAGTAAACACGAGTCTGTGATGCGCTTTGAAAACAAGGCTTATAGCTGTAAGATGATGCGGGGATATTTTCCCATTCTTCAAATTTTTTCCTTTTTCTTTTTTAAAGCCACATTATTATATTCAAGAAATGTAACATTTGAAACAGACTGAACAATCAGAGGAGACACTTTGCAGTCCTCTGTGCAAACACATTTGAAAACCCAGAGGAAGTGCAGACGTCCTCGGGAAGCACAGACACCAAAAACTGTCCCAGGAGAGTTAGAAACTTCAACAGACCCATTTCCATTGAAGAAACAGAAAGTTACTACGGACTGTCCTATACAAAGCACTAAGCCTTGACAGGTTTACAGAGAATTCTCCCAAGATTACAAAGCCCCGATAGTCTCCACACTTTACAAATTATTTCAGAACATTGAGAAGGAAGGAAAGCTCTCTAGTTCCTTTTATGAAGTAAGCAAACACTGACATTTAAACCAAATATAATAAGAAGAAAGAAAACTTAAGTTCAATACCACTCATCAATACTAATGCAAAAATTCTAAATAGAATATTATTAAACAGAATCCAATGCTTCTTTAAGAAAAAAATACTATGACAAGGTAGAATTTGTTCCAGAAGGTGAAAAGTAGGTTCAATGGTAGGAAATCCATTAACATCATGCACCATAATAACAAATTTAGGTGGAAAAGTCATGTAATCATCTCCATAGATAACAAGCAGCCTTTGACGAACACTCAGGGCGTTGAGGGCCATTTCACCAGCACCAGCAGCATAGTGTTAAGTTCTAAAGCCACTCTCTTACTCAATGGAGAAACACTAGAGGCATTTCCACAGCAATCAGGAACAAGGATACCCACTATCTCTGATACTATTTAACATCATACAAGAGGTATTAATGAATACAACTAGACAGCAAAAATCAGAAGCATAGAGCAGGTAAAGAAGGGGTGAAACCGTCTCTCTTTGCAGATAAGATCATCGTATACTTGGAAATCCCAGATAATCAATGACAAAACTTATTTATTGAATAAAAAATTCAGAAAAGTAGCAGGCTATAAGATCAACAGCCTTCCTATACACAAGCAATAGAGAACACAATCATTGAAAAAGTCCATTTATGGCCAAGTACCAAGGCTCATGCCTGCAATCCCACACTTTGGGAGGCCAAGGTGGGAGGATCACTTGAGTCCAGGAGTTCATCAGTTTGGGCAAAATGGCAAAACTCTGTTTCTACAAAAAGTACAAGAGTTAGCCGGACGTGGTGGCGCCTGTAGTCCCAGCCACTTGGGAGGCTGAGAGGTGGGAGGATCATCTAAGACCGGGGGGCGGAGGCTGCAGTGAGCCAAGATCGTGCCACTGCACTCCAGCCTGGGTGACATAGTGAGACCTTGTCTCAAAAATTAAATTAAATTAATTGACAGAAAAAACACATTTACAATAGGAACAAAAACACGTAGGAACAAATTTCACAAGGAACGTGTACTGTTTTTACAAGAACAAATTTAAAACACGAAAGTAGACGTAAACAAATGGAAAGCGAGCCGTGCTCCCAGACAGGGAGGTGTGGAGGAGTCTTCTTCTTGGAGTTAGCTCATCAGTTCCACTCAATCCCAGTAAAACAGGGTAAGCTATTTTATGGAGCTGGACATGTTGATACTAAGGTTCAAATGTGCATGAAGAGCTGGGCACTCGTGGAAAAAGAAAAACAACGAGGGGAAAAACTCATATAGTGTGAACTCTTAAACATCAGGGGGTGAAGGACTGAAAACCCCATTGAGAAATGGGGAAAAACATGAACAGACCATTCACAAAAGATAAAAATGATCCTCACAGGCTGGGCGCAGTGGCTCACGCCTGTAATCCCAGTACTTTGGGAGGCCGAGGCGGGTGGATCACCTGAGGTCAGGAGTTTGAGACCAGCCTGGCCAACATGGTGAAACCCCGTCTCTACTAAAAATACAAAAATTAACTGGGTATGGTGGTGGGTGCCTGTAATCCCAGCTACTCGGGAGGCTGAGGCCGGAGAATCACTTGAACCTGGGAGGCGGAGGTTGCTGTGAGCCAAGATTGCGCCACTGCACTCCAGCCTGGGTGACAAGAGCCAGACTCTGTCAAAAAAAAAAAAAAAAAAAAAATTCAAGTAAAAATGGGTTGACGGCCAAAATTTAACAGATAAAACTATAAAATTCTTAGAATAAAACATGTGGTCAAATCTTTATGAGGTTGGATTTGGCAATGATTTCTTAAATTGACATCAAACGCACAGGCAACAAAATAAAAATAGATCAACTGAACTTCATTCAAATTAAAAACTTCTGTGGATCCGAGGACACTATCAACAAAATGAAAGCCCATCAGCTGGGGTAAATAATTGCAAATCACATATCTGATAAGGGCTTAATATCAAGAACATATAATGAGCTTCTCTAACTCAACCACTAAAGACAAACAACCAAATCTAAAAACGGGCAAAGGGGCCGGGCACGGTGGCTCACACCTGTAATCTCAGCACATCGAGAGGCTGAGGTGGGAGGATCCCTTGAGCCCAGGAGTTTGAGATCAGCCTGGCAACATAGCGAGACTGTCTCTCTACAAAAAATACAAAAATTAGCTGGGTGTGGTGGTGTGCACCTGGAGTCCCAGCTACTCCAGAGGCTGAGGTGGGAGGATCGCTTGAGCCTGGGAGGTCGTGGCTGATTGTGCCTCTGCACTGCAGCTTGGACAACAGAGTGACACCCTGTCTCTAAATAAGTAAGTAAATAAAATGGGCAAAGGACTTGAATAGGCTTTTTAAAAATATATACATTGTACCCATTAATGGAACAGACTTTTCTCCAAAGAAGATGTACACATGCCCAGCAAGCAGATGAAAAGATGCTCAGCGTCACTCAACATTAGGAAAATGCAGATCAAAACCACAATGAGCTATCGCTTCACATCTGCCAGGATGGCTGTGATAAGAAAGACGGACCATCCTAAGTGCTGGTGAGGATGGGAGAAACCGGAGCCCGCAGGATTGCCAGTGGGAAAATGGCTCAGCTGCTGTGGAAGTTTGGCAGATTCTCTGACAGTGAAGCATCAGCATCAGCGTCTGGCTCAGCATTTCCCTCCTAAGAACATGCCTGGAGGAGGCGAAAACAGGGACTCAAACAGGGATACACGTGCCGACGTTCAGAGCAGCATCAGTCCCATTAGCCAAACGGTGGGGACAGCTCACGTGTCACCAACAGACGGTGGACGCACACCCTCTGTCGTGGGGTACCCTGTGCCAGGGCACTGTCCAGACAGAACTGAAGGAGGTTCTGATACGCACCTCCTTCCGAGGAGGAAGGAGCTCCTCCCTGGAGCGCGCTGGAGCTAGAGAGCGTTATGCTGATTGAGAGAAGCTGGACGCTGGAGGACCAGCACTGTGTGATTCACCTACATGAAATCCCTAGAATAGTGGGGTTCATAGATAAAGCAGAGTCGACCTTACCACGGGTTGGAGGCGGCGCTGTGGGGGGGTTACTGCCTAGTGGTTACGGAGCTCCTGTTTGGGGCAATGGAAGAATTTGGCAAAAAGTGGTGATGCCCGCACAGCACTGCAGATGGAATTCATGCGACTGGACTGTCCACTTGCAATAGTTGAAATGGAATTACCTTAGGTGATGTGTATTTTACCCCAATCACACAGAGGAGCCACAGGGGAGGGGACGGCCTCTATTGCAGCCTGCTGGCCGAGAGGCCTGGCCGGGTCCTTGGCTGAGTGCTCAGCTCATCTGTCGGGAGGACGGGGCTCACACAAACCCCATGGTGTGAGCATTGTCCACAGGTGATGCCCAGGCCCGACACAGCCCGATCTGAAGGGACACCAAGTGCCAGCTGTGTGCCTCATGCCAGGAGGGTCCAGTGCCCAGGGTGGTGCCAGGTGGGACAGGTGCCATGGGAACCACAGGCCTGGCAGCAACAGCCCTCCCTAGAGACCCCCAAATCTGTGACCTGAGGCTCAGCCTCACCCGTACAGCCACCAGGAAGGGCCCCTCGGTTGGTGAGGCTGCCCTCCCTGTGCCAGCTGGGCTGAGGCTGGCCTGCCTGAGCTGCTCCGTGGTGTCCTGGGCTGCACCCAGGTAGGGCCTGCCTGGCGTCTCTGCAGACTCTGGGCCTTCTCCCTCTGGCACGTCCTGGGTGCCCTCGCCGGCCTCGGTGAGCAGTGAGAGGGGTCCTATCACCCCACAGCTACCGTGGGGCTGCTGCCTCCTCCGCTGTTGCGGAACAAATCTCTCTGCTCTTTCTTCTTCCCTTATTTTTGTTTTTTTCATCTCCTGATGCTATTCTTAGATGTCTGTTTTCTCATTCAACACCCAAATGTTCGCGGAGCCCCCGGCAGAACTGGGCACTGTGCCGATGCCTCTCAGACATTAGTCACCAATGGTCGCATCTCACAGGCGAGCTCAGTGCTCAGCCAGACCAGCGGGCCCTCGGCTCTTCGCGGCCACTGGGTGCTTCCGGTGGCTGGAGCTGCCAGGGGCCCCTCTTTGCTGCCTGGGAACGAGTCGCCCCTAAAGCAGCCCCAAAGCCCCCACGGACGACCCTGTTGAAAAGCAGGGCACCTCCCGGTCATTTCTGCCTCAGGACACGGACGTCTCCTGCAGGTACAAACTGATTTCTGGTCGGTTCCTTATGAATCCTAAATCTTCAGACCAGAGAGTATCCAGCTCTTGAACGAGCAGTTTCCGCATCGGAGATGCTGGCGGGAGGGGCTGTCGTACATGGTGACCTGACTGATGGGCTGGGGTCATTTAATTTTTATGTAATTTAACTGTGACAGATTTCCAAAAATAGCTTCATCACCTGTCACAGGAACATAATTATCAGTTAAGACAGTTTCCTGACATGCTGATGCTTATTTGCTAGGAAAACTGAGGGGACCAGGCAGCAGGGGAGGAGGGAGGGGTGGCCCTGGGGCTGGCAGTGAACCCCAGCGCATCTCTCTCGTGGGCTGGCCGAGGTGGGCATGGGCCGGTCTCCAGCCTCCACGCCCCTCTTGGGCTCCGCACCCGAGCATGACCCCGTCTCTGGGGTCTCACTCGGCCATTTCCATCTGTGCCTCCTTCTGGGAGGCGGGTGGGGGGTGGCCACATGTGGATCCAGGACGGGCACGATGCCCACCCGCCCTCTGTGACTCGCTCTTCCTGGCCTGAAGGTGCTGCCTCAGGGTCTGTGCTCTGCCCAGGGCCTTGGCCGTCTGTCCTGGGGTGAGGGGCAGGCTCCCGCCCACCCGGTGAGGAGCCAGTGCCCATCCCAGGCCCTTGGGTGGCAGGCCCAGTGGGGTGTCCCCTTTCTCTATACCCACGCACCTCAGGAGAGAGCCCAGCACACTGCCCCGCAGCACCCTCAGGGCACCCCAGCCTGAGACCTGGGCTTCCACGGGCTCAAACCAGGAATGAGTGAGGGTCCTCATGGTCAGGTCTGAGGGTCCGAGAGTGAGTGGGGAAGGCAGTGTGGGGCCCACCAAAGCTGCAAGGCCACAGGAGGCTGTGGCCAAAAACCATGCTGTCCCCTCAAGGGGCAGCTGAAGGTGGGAGGCGCGGAGGGAGAGCAGAATGGGGCCTGAGTGTGCCTTCAGAGACAGGAGTGCAGCTGTGTGTGACACGCATGTGACAATCGCATGTGTGACAACCAGGTGTGACAACTGCGTGACAACTGTCTGTGTGAGAACCGTGTGTACAAACCACATGACAACCGTGTGTGTGACATCACGTGCAGCAACTGTGTGTGAACCATGTGTGAGAACTGTGTGTGACAGACGTGTGTGACTGATGTGTGTGACAGATGTGTGTGACAACCATGTGATGGTCATGTGACACTGTGACAACCATATCTGATAACAGGTGACAACCATGTGTGACAGCCAGGCATGACAACTCTGTGTGACAGCCGTGTGGCAGCCATGTGACAGGTGTGTAAGTGGCAGCCATGTGACAGCCATGTCACATTCATGTGGCAGCCGTGTGGCAGCCGTGTGACGGCTGTGTGGCAGCCATGTGGCAGCCGTGCCTTTCAGGCCACGTAAGGGGACCTGAGGCTGCTGCGGCTTTTGCTGCCGCCTCCACGCAGCCTTGAGGCACTGGCTCTGCTCAGTAACACAGTCGTGAGTTCTGGATTTGTGACCTGGTGTGTCTGGTCCCCAGTTTCTTTCTCTGCTCACCCCGGGCTGGACCCTCCACACTGAGCCGTGGTTTCACTCAGGAGTCAGCGAACGTTTCCCGATCTGCCAGTCAGCCAGGTCGGCGAGAATGTCTTCCCAGGAAAATTTCACATTCGTGAGAAACAGCAAATGACATGTTGCTGACACCATTTGCACACCTTAATAGCCTTTTAATTCAGTGTGAAATGGGCCCATTATCCATCTCTGGAAGAAAAACAGGGAGCTGGAATAACTCAAATGTCTCGTTCCCACACCGTCCACATTTGGAAAACCAACTTTGAAGAAGTTTTTTTTTTTTTTTTTTTTTTTTTTTGAGACGGAGTCTCGCTCTGTCGCCCAGGCTGGAGTGCAGTGGCGCGATCTCGGCTCACTGCAAGCTCCGCCTCCCGGGTTCACGCCATTCTCCTGCCTCAGCCTCCCGAGTAGCTGGGACTACAGGCGCCCACAACGCACCCGGCTAATTTTTTGTATTTTTAGTAGAGACGGGGTTTCACCGTGGTCTCGATCTCCTGACCTTGTGATCCGCCCGCCTCGGCCTCCCAAAGTGCTGGGATTACAGGCGTGAGCCACCGCGCCCGGCTGAAGAAGTTTTATTAACAATCATCAACGCCTGTAATCCCAGCACTTTGGGAGGCCGAGGCGGGCAGATCACGAGGTCAAGAGATCGAGACCATCCTGGCTAACACGGTGAAACCACGTTTCCACTAAAAAAGACAAAAAAATTAGCCGGGTGTGGTGGCGGGGGCCTGTAGTCCCAGCTACTCGGGAAGCTGAGGCAGGAGAATGGCGTGAACCCGGGAGGCAGAGCTTGCAGTGAGCCGAGATTGCGTCACTGCACTCCAGCCTCGGCGACAGAGCCAGACTCTGTCTCCAAAAAAAAAATCATCAAAGCATGCAGGAAAGGGAAAAGAGCGCCTTGCGGGGCTGGGGTGCCGCCCCCATGCAGAGCGGAGCCCCCAAAGGGCAGAGAAGTGGGAGGGGAGGGGGATATGGGCAGCCACTCCTCTGAGAACAGACGCGCTGGGTCCTCAGCCGTCGGGACCCCACTGTCAGGTCCCGCACCACTACAGCTGTTCCAGGGCCCCCGACGGCTGCCTCCTCTGAGGAGGGAACTCGGGGGCCACCAAATACCCTGCCGGCAAGGACACCCCGAAATGCCACAGATTCCCTGAGCCGATTCTGAACAGTGTGGCCTCATGAAGACTAAAGCCCATGTCAGGGCAGGATATGTTTTGATGTTTCTTTTTTTTTTCTACATCAGTTTGTCTAAACGAGTCTTAGATGTTTATCTGCATAAAAAGCAATGTTCCAATTATAAAAGTAATCCGTGGAAAAATGGAAAATCAGACAGAACAATAAAAGGGAAGGAAAAATACCTAATCCCACCACCAGAAACAGCCACCATACATTTTGCAGGATGTCTTTCTCTCTTGTCTCTGCATAGTTTTACGTGGTCGCCAAATTCAGTGTTGGCTCAGCAGTGTTGGCTGCCATCCCCCTGTGGCAGCACGGCTCAGCGCCAGGGTGGTGGGCGCCATCGGGGCACACAGGCCAGCGGGGATCCCCGGACTCGGGTTACAGCAGCTGCATCAGGGGAGCTGGGCACACAGCACTCACACTGAAGGACTTCCTCAGACCCCTTTCCTAACAGCCCCTCTTTTCTCCCTCCCCACGGGAAATCTGCTCCAGACAGAATGGTTTAGCAAGAGAGCAAGGTGAAGTCGGGGGTTTGTGCTGTGGGCAGGGACAGCCGGGCACAGGGCTCCAGAGTGAGGCCACATCTTTGCTGAGCGGTGGTTCCTTCACTGACCTCAGGAATCCAACAGAAATACAGTTTCGATTCTTCTTTGATTCCACTAGAAGCCATCATAGAACACTCCCCAACACTCTCATAAACCACTTAAGAATTTTTTTTTTTTTGAGACAGGGTCTCACTCTGTCACCCTGGCTGGAGTGCAGTGGTGCAATCTCAGCTCGCTGCAGCCCCGACCTCTCAGGCTCAAGTGATCCTCCCACCTCAGCCTCCTGAGTAGCTGGACCTCAGGCATCCGCCATGACGCCCAGATAATTTTTTCTATTTTTTGTAGAGACGGCATCTCACTATGTTGCCTAGGCTGATCTTGGGCTCAAGCAATCCTACCACCTCTGCCTCCCAGATTGTTAGGATGACAGGCGTGAGCCACTGTGCCTGGATATAAGCATTTTGGTGGAAACTGCGTAATACCTCACCCTGAGGATGGGTCTTAATTTACTTACATTTCCCTATTGTCGGACATTATTTTGATACTAAAGATGCTCATGAATACTGCAAAGAACATCGTTTTGCATATTAAATTCATTTTCTCTGGGAAGACTTCCTGACCCTAATCTGTTTATATTTGAAATTACACTATTAAAACATAAATGTATTTTCATTGTAAAAAAAAAAAAAAGCACACGCACACACAGAAGCACGCAGGGTGAAAGCACATGGCCATCCTTACCCTTCCCCCTTCAACACAAATCCACTCCCCACAGGTAACTACTTTTAAAGTGACTTATTTACCCAGAACTTCTACTAAGCCTTTATGTATGTACATATACATTTTTAAAATTAAACCTTTTGAGATTAATAATAGATTAACATGCAGTTGCAAGAAACAATACAAAGGGATCCCCTGTACTCTACCCAGTTTCTGCCAATGGTGGCCTCTTGCAAAACTGCAGGACAATCTCACCGCCAGGACTGACGCTGACCCACCAGGTGGAGTTGCTCCTGCCACCCCCACCCAGCTCTGTAAAACCCTGGCAGCCCCTCATCTGCTCTCATCTCTCTAAGCTTGTCCTTTCAAGAATGCCATGTAAATGGAATGGCAGAGTCTGATTATTTTGAGACTGGCTTTCTTCACGCAGCACAATTCCCTGGAGATTCATCCAAGCTGCCGTGCGTACCGATAATCCGTCCCTTTCTACCGAGAGTACTCCGCACTACGGAAGTGACCTTCGAACTATCACCTGTGGAAGGGTCTCTGGCTCAATTCCAGTTTTTGGTGGTTAGTAATATGTTGTTATGACAATTTGTGTCCAGGTTTTTATGTGAATATATTTTCCATTTCTCTGGGATGAATGCCCAAGACCGCAATTGCTGGGTCATGTGGGAGCGACATGTTTAGTTTTATCAGAAATGGCCTGTTTTCTAGAGCTGCTGAGCCATTTTACATTCCCAGCAAGGCATGAGGGGTCATTTCTCTGCATCTCTGTCAGCATGCGTTGTTGTCAATATTTTCTATTGATTTCAGCCACTCTGGTAGATGTGTAGGGGCATGGTGGTTTTAATTTGCATTTCCCTAAAGGCTGATGGTGCTGGGCGTCTTTGCACCTGCTTGTCTGCCTTCCGTGAGTTCTCCACAGTGAAAGGTCTGTGCGCACACCTTGTACATGTCTAACTGGACATGTTTTGAATGTTTGTTTACTGTTGATTTGGAGAGTTCTTTATATATTCCAAACTTTGGTCCTTTAGTGAGTATGTGGTTTGCAAATATTTTCTCCCATTCTGTAGTTTTACCCTTCATGCTCTTAAAAAGTATTTTGAAGGGCAGTTTTTAATTTTGATGAGGTTCAATTTATCAAGTTCACCTTTTATGGATTATGCCTTTGGTGTCAAGTCTAAGAATGCTTTGCCTACCCCTGTATCCCAATGATTTTCCTCTAAATTTTCTAGAATTCTTACGGTTTTATGTTTACATTCAAGTCTGTGATCTGCTTTGAGTAGATTTGTGTAGCAGGTGGGAGGTTTAGGATAAGATTCTCCATCTTCCCCCCACCCCACCCCACCCCATCCATGGATGACCAATTGTACCTACATCATTTCTTGAAAAGGCTTCAGATGGCCAGGCGTGGTGGCTCATGCCTGTAATCCCAGCACTTTGGGAGGCCGAGTGGGCGAATCACAAGGTCAGGAAATCGAGACCATCCTGGCGAACACGGTGAAACTCCGTCTCTACTAAAAACACAACAAATTAGCCGGGCGAGGTGGCGGGTGCCTGTAGTCCCAGCTACTCCGGAGGCTGAGGCAGGAGAATGGCATGAACCCTGGAGGCGGAGCTTGCAGTGAGCCGAGATCCGGCCACTGCACTCCAGCCTGGGCGACAGAGCAAGACTCCGTCTCAAAAAAGAAAAAAAGAAAAAAAAAAGGCTTCAGATGTGGATTTTTTGGTGGATATTCTTTATCAAATTGAGGATCTACTTCTAGTTTTCTGGGAGTTTTTATTATGAATAGATGTTGGATTTGTCAAAAGCTTTTCTGCATCAGTTAATATGATTGTCTCTCTCTTCTGTTGACATGGTGGAGTGTAGTGATTGATTCTGAATGTTGAACCAGACTCGCGTGCCTGGATTCAACCGCATTTGGTGCAGCAACTTTATTCATTGCTGGATTCTATTTCCTAATATTTTTGTTGAGGGTTCTGCATGTAACTTCATGAAAGATACTGTTCTATAGCTTTCTTTTTTATTTTTAAATTTATTTATTTATTTATTTTAAGATGGAGTCTTGCCCTCTCACCCAGACTGGAGTGCAATGGCGCGATCTCGGCTCACTGCAACCTGCCCCTCCCAGGTTCAGGCGATTCTCCTGCCTCAGCCTTGTGAGTAGCTGGGATTACAGGCACCCGCCACCATGCCCGGCTAATTTTGTACTTTCAGTAGAGACGAGGTTTCACCATGTTGGCCAGGGTGGTCTCGAACTCCTGACCTCATAATCCACCCACCTCGGCCTCCCAAAGTGCTGGAATTACAGGCATGAGCCACCACACCTGACCTATTTGCTTATTTTTGAGACAGAGTCTCACTCTATCGCCCAGACTGGACTGCAGTGGCGCCATCTCGGCTCAGTGCAACCTCTGCCTCCTGGGTTCAAGTGATTCTCATGCCTCAGCCTCCTGAGTAGCTGGGACGACAGGTGTGCACCACCACGCCTGGCTAATTTTTGTATTTTTAGTGGAGATGAGGTTTTGCCATGTTGGCCAGCGTGACCTTGAACTCTGGGCCCCAAGTAATCTGCCTGTCTTGGCCTCCCAAAGTGATGGGATTATAGGCGTGAACCACCGGACCCAGCTTATAGCTTTTTAGTCTTCTTTTTCTGTAATGTCTTGGTTTAATGTGGTCACCAGGTATGGCTGAGTGAGGAAGGGTTCCCGTCTCTTCTTTGAATGTTCAGTAGAATGAATTCTTCTTTAAGTATTTGGTAGAATTTTCCAGTAAAACCACCAGGTCTGGAGATTTTTCAGGATTTTTTAAGAATTAATTTTGTGACATATTATTAATATTACTTTGAGGCCCTTCGTCTCTTCTAATCTAAGCACTGGATGTTACAAACCTCCCCCCAGAACTGCTCTGCCTGTATCTCACATATGCTGCTCTGTTGTATTTTCACTTTCATTCAGTTCTATGTATTTCAAATTTCTCTTTGAGACTGCCTCTTCGACCCATAGATAATTTTAAGGCATGTGATTTAATTTCTGAGTATCTGGAGATTTTCCTGTTGTCTTTCTGCTTCCTGAATCTGTAGGTCTATGTCTTTTGCCAAATATGGGAGGTTTGGGGGGCATTCTTTCTTCAAATACTTTTTCAGCCCCATTCTTTCTCCTTTCTTTCTGGGGCCTGATGATACAATAATTGATACTTTTGTAATCATCACACAACTCCCTGCGACTCTCTGTCCATGCTTTCTGGTCTTTCTTCTCTCTGCTGTTGGTGTTGGGTAATTGCTGTGGGTCAGGTTCACTAATTCCATCCAGTGTGATCTCCCCTTTACTGTTCGCCTCATGCAGTCAGAGTTTAGAAAACTATTGTTATAGGTTTCAGTTATGTAATATCATTTTTTTTCTTTTTTATATCTTTCATTTCTTTGCTAAGATTTTCTATTCTTTCATTTGTTTCAGGAAAACCCATAATTGATTGGTAAATCATTTTAAACCCATCATTGATTGGTGAAGCCTACTTTAAGACACTAGTCATATAAACCAACATCTGATTCAGCTTGATGTTGGTGTCTGTTGTCTTTTTTCATTTATGTTTTGGGTTTCTTGGTTCTTGATGAGTGATTTTTTTTTTTATTGTATCATGGACATTTTGGATATTTATTCTCTTGTATGTGGAATCCAGTTGTCCCAGCACCATCTGTTGAAGAGACTATTCTTTCTCCATTGCATGGTCCTGGCACTCTCATCAAAAGTCAGCTGACCACAGACGTATAGGTTTATTTCTAGAATCGCGATTGTATTCCATTGATCACTCTGTCTCTCCTTAGGCCAATACCACACTAGTTTACTTACTGTAGCTTTGTAGTAAGTTTTAGTAAATAGTGTGAGAACTCCAACTTTGTTCTTTTTACAGATTTTTTTTCACTTACTTTGTTCCCTTGTAAGTCCATATGAATTTTAGGATCAGCTTGTCCCTTTCTGCAAAAAGCTAGGATTTTGATAGGAATTGTATTGAATCTATAGATCAGTTTGGGAGTATTGCCACCTTAACAATGTTAAGCCTTCTGATCCATGAACATGGGATGTCTTTCCATTTCTTTAGGTCTGTAATTTCTTTCAGCAATGTTCTGTAGTTCTCAGCATACAAGTCTTACACCTCTTTGGTTACATTTCTTCCTAGGGATTTTACTCTTTTTGATGCTATAGTAAATTGTCTTCCTAATTCCTTTCCAGGTTTTTCATCGCTAGTATACAACAACACACTGAGTTTTGAGTATTGTTTAACTCTAACTCCTGGTTTGTTTTTGTTTTTGAGAAAAGCCTGACTGATGCTTCTAAGGTTGGACAGTCATCATCATTCAGAGACTGTGTATATATTTACTTCTAGGTTTTTCTAGGTTTTTTGTTTGTTTCTTTTTTATACAGGGTCTCACTCTGTCACCCAGGTTGGAGTGCCATGGTGTGATCATAGTTCACTGCAGCTTCAAACTCCTGAGCTCAAGTGATCCTCCCACCTCAGCATCCCAAGTAGCTGCAACTACAGGCCTGTGCTAGCACACCTGGCTAATTCTTTTTTTTAGAGACAGGGTCTTGCTATGTTCCCTGAGCTGGTCTCAAACTTCTGGGGTGAGCTTTCCACCTTAGCCTCCCACAGGGATTCTGGACATGAGCCGCTGCACCTGGCTACTTTGGTTTTTAATTTTTGATTTCTACGTTTCCTGCCTTGACTCACCAGGACTTGACATCAGTATTTGGCATGAGATGGGACCAAAGCTGGGTTGCCCTGCCCTGTAGAGCTCCCTTTCTGTGCCGGGCAGCCCCCAGCAATCCCCCTCCAGGACCGGACCTGGTGCTTCCTCCCTCCCCACTGATCAGAAATTCTCCAGTCTCATCTCGGTCCTCTTTGTCCACCCTCTCTTCTCTCTTTTCCAAGGCTTCCTTTTCAGTTTCTCTTTTTGTCCCTTTCACCTCATTTTTTCCTTTAGACTATTTCCAAGTCCCCTGCCCCCTTCCCCGGCTTTTAAATCAGATTCTGCCTTTGCACATGAGAAGCCCAGCTGGGCGCTGACAGGTTCTGACGGATGCTCTCCCTCGAGGTTTCATCCTCACGGGCCCTTCCACCCAGGCCGAGCGCGATGGGCAGGCGGCTCCGCGAGGCTGGCCGTGTGGACGGTGCTGAGACCAGAACCCACGGCCAGATGCCAATGAGCACAGGACAGCGCCCACAGGCCCTACAATCCCACCAGCCCCGGAAAGTTGGAGCCTCAGGATCGTGGGAGGAGGAGCTTTAAACCCGGCAACAATGAAGGAGACGCAGAGGGCAGCCGCGGGCATTTGGCCACATTCTTGTTTTTTCTGGGTAAGGTGACCGCAGCTCCTAGTGTGCAATAGGACGCCTGGGCCGCCCCATCTGAACAGTATGTCTTGAGTGGGAGCGAGTATCTGCCTTCCCGGGGGTGAGGCTTAGAACCCAGAGTTGCATAAGTGACAGGTGTGCCGGGCGCCTGGAGCGCGGAGTGTGGTCGGTGCGGCCCCAGCAGCTGCTCAGAGCGCGGACTCCGGGGCGAGGCTGAGCCGGGGGCTTCACAGCTGCACCTGCTGCTTCGGGTGTGCGCGGCGGGAGGGAGGAGGGGCGGCCCGGGGCGAGGCCACGGAGAAGAGAGAAGCTGCGGGCCCGGGCCACGCACGTGGGAGGCGCGAGGTCTGGAGCTCTGCACTAAGTCGTACGCTTCTCATCTGTAAAATGGAGTGAACGCACCAGCGCAAAGGCTTCTAGAAATCCCGGTGGGGTGACGTGTCTGAGCCCTCCGTGCCGCGAGGTGGTCGCTGAGCTTCTCCTGTGAGGACGCCGCATGCTCGGGCGTTTACAGTGGAGCAGAAACCTCGTCGTCCACGTCCTGGGGCAGATGCGGGGAGCGCGGCAGCGTGAGGAGCGCGTGAGGTTTGCTTGCGGCACCGCAAGACCGACAGGCTCAGAAGTGCATCTCCCTCGGAGGATCCTTCCTTCCTTCCTTCCTTCCTCCTTCCTTCCTCCCTCCTTCCTTCCTTCCTCCTTCCTTCCTTCCTCCCTCTTTCCTTCCTTCCTTCCTCCTTCCTTCCTTCCTTCCTCCTTCCTTCCTTCCTTCCTTCCTTCCTTCCTCCTTCCTTCCTCCTTCCTTCCTTCCTCCTTCCTTCCTTTCTTCCTTCCTCCTTCTTTCCTTCCTCCCTTCCTCCTTCCTTCCTTCCTCCCTCTTTCCTTCCTTCCTTCCTCCTTCCTTCCTTCCTTCCTCCTTCCTTCCTTCCTCCTTCCTTCCTTCCTTCCTTCCTCCTTCCTTCCTCCTTCCTTCCTTCCTTCCTCCTTCCTTCCTCCTTCCATCCTTCCTCCCTCCTTCCTCCCTCCTTCCTTCCTTCCTTTTTCCTTCCTTCCTTCCTCCTTCCTTCCTTCCTCCTTCCTTCCTTCCTTCCTTCCTCCTTCCTTCATTCCTCCTTCCTTCCTTCCTTCTCCTTCCTTCCTTCCTCCTTCCTTCCTCCTTCCTTCCTTCCTTCCTCCTTCCTTCCTTCTTCCTTCCATCCTTCCTCCTTCCTTCCTCCCTCCTTCCTTCCTTTCTTCCTTCCTCCTTCCTTCCTTCCTCCCTCTTTCCTTCCTTCCTTCCTCCTTCCTTCCTTTCTCCTTCCTTCCTTCCTTCCTCCTTCCTTCCTCCTTCCTTCCTTCCTTCCTCCTTCCTTCCTTCCTCCTTCCTTCCTCCTTCCTTCCTTCCTTCCTTTCTTCCTCCTTCCTTCCTTCTTTCCTCTTTCCTTCCTCCTTCCATCCTTCCTCCTTCCTTCCTCCTTCCTTCCTTCCTTCCTCTTTCCTTCCTTCCTTCTTTCCTCTTTCCTTCCTTCCTTCCTTCCTCCTTCCTTCCTTCTTCCTTCCTTCCTTCCTCCTTCCTTCCTTCATTCCTCCTTCCTTCCTTCCTTCTTCCTTCCTTCCTTCCTCCTTCCTTCCTTCCTTCCTCCTTCCTTCCTCCCTCTTTCCTTCATTCCTTCCTTCCTCCTTCCTTCCTTCCTTCCTTCCTCCTTCCTTCCTTCCTCCCTCTTTCCTTCCTTCCTCCCTCTTTCCTTCCTTCCTTCCTCCTTCCTTCCTTCCTTCTTCTTTCCTTCCTTCCTTCCTTCCTCCTTCCTTCCTTCTTCCTTCCTTCCTTCCTCCCTCCTTCCTTCCTTCCTTCCTCCTTCCTTCCTTCCTCCTTCCTTCCTTCCTTCCTCCTTCCTTCCTTCATTCCTCCTTCCTTCCTTCCTTCTCCTTCCTTCCTTCCTCCTTCCTTCCTCCTTCCTTCCTTCCTTCCTCCTTCCTTCCTTCTTCCTTCCATCCTTCCTCCTTCCTTCCTCCCTCCTTCCTTCCTTTCTTCCTTCCTCCTTCCTTCCTTCCTCCCTCTTTCCTTCCTTCCTTCCTTCCTCCTTCCTTCCTCCTTCCTTCCTTCCTTCCTCCTTCCTTCCTTCCTCCTTCCTTCCTCCTTCCTTCCTTCCTTCCTTTCTTCCTCCTTCCTTCCTTCTTTCCTCTTTCCTTCCTCCTTCCATCCTTCCTCCTTCCTTCCTCCTTCCTTCCTTCCTTCCTCTTTCCTTCCTTCCTTCTTTCCTCTTTCCTTCCTTCCTTCCTTCCTCCTTCCTTCCTTCCTCCTTCCTTCCTTCCTTCCTCCTTCCTTCCTTCATTCCTCCTTCCTTCCTTCCTTCTTCCTTCCTTCCTTCCTCCTTCCTTCCTTCCTTCCTCCTTCCTTCCTCCCTCTTTCCTTCATTCCTTCCTTCCTCCTTCCTTCCTTCCTTCCTTCCTCCTTCCTTCCTTCCTCCCTCTTTCCTTCCTTCCTCCCTCTTTCCTTCCTTCCTTCCTCCTTCCTTCCTTCTTCTTTCCTTCCTTCCTTCCTTCCTCCTTCCTTTTTCCTTCCTTCCTTCCTTCCTCCTTCCTTCCTTCCTTCCTCCTTCCTTCCTTCCTTCCTCCTTCCTTCCTTCCTTCCTTCCTCCTTCCTTCATCCTTCCTTCCTTCCTCCTTCCTTCCTTCCTTCCTCCTTCCTTCCTTCTTCCTTCCTTCCTTCCTCCCTCCTTCCTTCCTTTTCTTTCTTCCTTCCTTCCTTCCTCCCTCCTTCCTTCCTTTTCTTTCTTCCTTCTTTCTCTTTCTTTCTTCTTCTTTTCTTTTTTTTTTTTTTTTGAGACGGAGTCTCGCTCTGTCACCCAGGCTGGAGTGCAGTGGCCGGATCTCAGCTCACTGCAAGCTCCGCCTCCTGGGTTCACGCCATTCTCCTGCCTCAGCCTCCCGAGTAGCTGGGACTACAGGCGCCCCCACCTCGCCCGGCTAGTTTTTTGTATTTTTAGTAGAAACAGGGTTTCACCATGTTAGCCAGGATGGTCTCGATCTCCTGACCTGTGATCCGCCCGCCTCGGCCTCCCAAAGTGCTGGGATTACAGGCGTGAGCCACCGCCCAGGGCCGAGGACCTCACTTTCATGCAAAAACATCAGACTATGTGAAGAGCTCCAGGTATCCCTGACCCACCCACTCGGAACCCTCAGTCCATCGACATGTGTGACCCCGAGGTGCAGACAGATGCAGGCAGGCTGAGGTGGATGCTGACCCTCCCTGGCGAGACCAAACCCTTCCCCGGCAGCTTTCTCCTCCACAGAGGCCTTTCCAGCTCAAAGGCGCCCCTGAGCTCTCTGCAGCCCACGGCTTCAGGCTCTTTCTCACATTTAAACATGAATAAACATGAGGAAGTTTGCCCCTGGTGGGAATCTGAGACCCCACACAGACCCTAGATCCATGAGTAAGGGTGGAAAGAAAATTCTATGTATGCATTTTCTCTTTCTAGCCTTAAGTCAATGCAGATTTTGGAAAACTGCCCTTGAACTGAAAAGGAAAGAATATTATTTTCTTCTTTATAACTTTTGCCTGGAGAGGTTCTGAAGCCCTTAGTTCTGGTTTTATTTGAGAAAGGGTCACCATTACAGTCTGAAAAGGAAAGCTTCATGTATTAAAAAGGAGAGAAAGAGGCCAATTCATCAGTAAATCAAAACATCCTAAGGAAGAGTTAGAGAATCCACGTTCTGACGCTTCCTCCTAGCAAGTATTAATTTTACCAATATTTTTCTAAAAACCATCATTTGAGAGATAAAAGACGACCTCTGATTCTAAAATGCTTTCTTCTCAAGGCCTGGCTGGAGTTAAGTGAAGCATTTGAAGGATCCTAGAATAATTTCCATAACTCAGAGGCCCCCAGCAACGAGTGAGATCATATCACAGGCAATGCAGGGCACGGTTCAAGAAACACCATGAGACTGTCCACCACGAACGCTCAGGGGGCTTGCTGATGGCCCCACACCCCAACCCCCATCACAGCGGCCTCGCCTGAGACCACACGGTGGTTTCCATGTGAGCTTCATGGGCTGGACGCCTGGCTCTCAGCACCTTTGAACGAGGGTCCCTGAGTCCCACTGGGTGAGATTGAGACCTGCTGTCCTGCACCCTGGAAGGGAGAGGAAGACCCCAGGCAGAAACCAGTCCTACAGACAGGCTCCTGCCACTTGTGTGAGCTGTCCTAGCTGCCTCCTTCGTCTGTCACGCTAATGTCCTGAAGCTCTGTGTGAACAGACACAAGCTTGGGCCTGGCTGGGTCAATCCACCTGCCACTCCCTGGGGCCTTCACTCCAGTCTCTCGTCATTTTTGTGTTTTCTTGGCTCTGCCCTGTCCCCTGGGCACGAATGTGTACACGTGTGTGTGCATGTGTGCATGTGTGCATGTGGGTCTGCGTCTGTCTATATTTCCTCCTCCCCCACAACTAGACTCTAGATTTTAGCAGGTGGAGACATTTTTCTAGCTCTAACTCAGCACAGAATCCAACTCACACTCAACTCAGAAACGTCTGCTAATTTAACTTCCTCTGGCCCTGCAGCCACACATGGTGGATGCGTCCTCAGGTGAAGAGGCTGCTGCCCTGCAGGACGCCAGGCGGCACATGGCCACCAGGACCACAATGAAGACCCGAATGCCAGAAATGTGACAAATGGGAGACAAGAAGCCACTAAGATCGTCACTGAGAAACAGACGATAGAAGAAGGAAAAAGGCGATGGAGAAAAACATTCGGCCTTAGCCAGACGTCATCAAGTGCAGCATTTTCTAGAAACTCAACCTGTAGCCGGCACACCTCCGTGTGGGTGCAGCCAGCGGGGCCCACGTCTGGGGGAAGCTCCGCAGGTGCCGGCCTCGTCCTGAGTACGCGGCACGACCAGGCCCTCCTCTCACACCTCCTGCTGTGTGTGTGTCCTAATGACCATGTATCCCTTTTACAGCAAAAAGCCACGTATTTGGAAAATCAAGAAGAGGTCAAAGCACTGAAACACAGTGCGGTGAGGCGGAGAATGTGAAGGATGCACCTGGCGCAGCTTTCCCGAGAAACGAGCTGGCATCACGTGTGAGATCTTAGTGTTCCTAACTTTTGACGATATGCAAAGTTTCTTCAAAGATGTAGCTACAAATACGTCCCTGACAGTGGTATTTGGAACATCGACAACCTACATGGCCAATAACAGGAGGACACAGAAGCAGAGTTTGACAAATCCAAACAAAAGGATGCGTTTGATATAACGACATGAAATAGTCCCAAACATGCACGAGAGCCTTCACCCGTGTGCGTGTGTGCACGTGTGTGGTCATTCTGTAAATAAGCATTGAAACTATCCTAATGTATTAGCAGCTATTACCTCTGGTTAGTGGCACTCTTACACAAGATTTTTTAAAAGTAATTTATACTTCTTTTTAATTTTCATTTCCAAGTCTTCTGTGATGAAAGTGTACTGCTTTTAGAATGCAAGAGAAAGCAATAAAAGGCATGTTAAATTGCATTTGTTGTACCTGGAAGCCTGACAGAGGCCCTCTACTTGTTCCCGTGGGGCTCACTGTTGGCTTCTTTTTGATGCCACATTCCCTTTGGTGTGAAATGATTTCAGAGGCCGACAACCGCGATTCACATCAAAGAGCGTCAGCCCAGCCTTGACTGGACTGCACAGACTCCAGGAAGCAGTTGGTGCGTCAGCAGCTGTGGGGCTGGGTATGTTTTTGCACCTTGGCTCAGGACCGGCCACGGGTGCACCTGAGCACCCATGGGAGGGCCCCCCACAGCCACAGCCTGTCAGGGGAAGGACCTGGGCCTCTGACGCAGCACCGACTCCAGCAGGGAGCCCCAGGTGTGTGGCCTGGGTGCTGAGTGCCTCCTGGAGCCTGGCGCAGCACTGGCCAGCGGGAGCTCAGCACACAGTGTGCACACCCCATGCAGTGACCAGTGGGTGCTGGCAGGCAGAGTCCAGCAGGGCCAGGGTCCAGCAGCTGTGGCTGGTGCCTTCTGACCCGGGCAATAACACGCTCTCAAATTCCCTCTTCTTGTGGGCTTTGGGAAACAGGTCACGTAGGCCTGCAGTGAGGGTGGCCAGGTTTGGTGTGGGGTTGAGCAGCACCTTTCCAAGGGGCCTCGGTGCAGAGAACGGCACAGACCCCGAGGCGGCAGGTGCTCTGGCCACCCCATTATCGTGCTCCCAGGTCTGGAGACAGTCAGTGCCATGCAGCACTTTTAAAGGGAACAAGATCCCCATGTTGAGGAATAATCTGCCACCAGCAAAGGACCGGCCTGCTGCAGACCGGAGCTCCCTGAAGGTGAGACAGGAGTGACATGGCCAGGCCAGGCCTAAGATTCTGATCCACTGGCACCAACCCTGGAGAAACCAACTCAGAAGCCTTAGCATGGCCCCAGGGCCACCACAGCGAGGAGAAACTCAGAGGCAGCCCAGTCGCAGGCACTTGCTGGCATCCTGGAACCTCAGCCAGGACTGGGGCCTGTGGCCGGCAGGTGCTGGAGGGCCCCAGCTGAGCTGTGAGGGCTCCTAGACAGGAGGGCAGGCTCCCTGCCCGGGCGGGATGGGACAGAAGGCCTCCTCCGTCAGCCCAGCAGAAGCCTCAGACCACAAGCGGTGACCATCACGGCCGGCCCTGCAGGTTTCTCAGGAAAGAAACGTGATGGGACCCCCCAGAGTCGCAGGCCCCCTCGCCGTCCCCAGCACTGTGCATGTACCCCCTCCTAGCCACTGTTTTCTTCAACCTAGAATGTTTCTGTTTCTAATTTGGCAAGTATTAAATAAGCCAATGATATAATTTCCTATCTTCCCTCTTCTAGAAGATGTCTTTTCTTTTGGCAGAAAACAAGGGGAAATTAAATCAAAGAAATTTGTTCACAGTCAGAAACTGTCATCCTGAAGTGACTGTGAACCTCTGGGAAGACGAGCTGGAGGCCTGGAGGCTGAGGGGGCCGGCCCCTCCTGTGACTACAGAGGTGATCAGGAAGCCTCAGGAGTGTTAATTATTTATTTTATTTTATTTATTTATTTTTATTTTGAGACAGAGTCTTGCTCTGTTGCCCAGGCTGGAGTGCAATGGCACGATCTCGGCCCACTGCAACCTCTGCCTCCCCGGTTCAAGCGATTCTCCTGCCTCAGCCTCCCGAGTAGCTGGAATTACAGGTGCCTGCCACCATGCCCGGCTAATTTTTGTGTTTTAGTAGAGATGAGGTTTCACCATGTTGACCGGGCTGGTCTCAAACTCCTGACCTCAGGTGATCCACCCACCTCAGCCTCCCAAAGTGCTGGGATTACAGGCGTGAGCCACCGCACCTGGCCAAGCATTAACTTTTAATGCATTTTATTTCCCCAAAGCGTTTTCATTCCATTGCATCAATTGCTATGACATTAAATAAAATATACCGAAATAAAACCTGTCATATAATTTTTTTCTGTTAATCTGCACACACAGACATCCCCTCCAAAAGAACAGGAAAAAAAAAAAAGCCAAGAATCTCCTCCTGGCTATAACCGATGGTGCTAGAGCCACTGTACACTCAGAATCTGTTATCTGCCAGGTTGGGGGTGGCTCAGGTGTGCACACAGGTGTCATTGCCTGGGAGGGGTGTCCTCGGGGTGTGAACCTGAGCCGGGAAGGAAAGCAGGGGAGCCAGCCAACTGTCTGCTTAGCCCTGGGTGAAGAAGTTACAGCCAGGCCTACCCCACTAGTGCCGACGCTGCAGGGGGCGGGCTGGGACAGGTGTCCAGGCCACGCTCTCCAGACCAGAGCGGCACAGCTGGGAGAGCTGACCTTCACTGCACCTGCCTCAGGGTCCCCAGACGCCCCTCCACGAGCCGCGTCCACTTGGTCTTCTAAGTGCTTTTTGAACATTTCTAAATCGCAGAGAAAAGGTGAAAGGATCCCTTTAGCTGTCGGTAGTTTGGGCAGCTCTTTCCATGATTTTTAAACCCACAGTGAGAAAAACATTTTATGCTGTGACCAGGAGCACACAAAACTAACCGCACAATGTGTGAAATGCTCTTACTTTCTGTCGATTCTATCTCACTACGAAAACGCAAGTCACATCCACAAATCATCATTTCCAAAACTTCTCAGACATGAGCGTCATGTAGGATATGTGCTAAGAATCAATTCCAGGCCCACCCTAACCCACCACCTGGAACCCCCGGAGAAGGGGTCCCCAGAGTCCCCGGCGAAGTGGCTTCCCATTAACGAGGTGATGAGTGTGAAGGGAAACGCGGGCAATGAAGTCATCCACGTGAGGGCGGAGACACGGGTGAGAGAACCCCCTGCTGGGGCACAGGAGCCCCTCTGTGCCCTGCACCCGGAAGCTGAGCCAGGAACAGCTAGGACCACACAGCCTTTGCCACTGCGCTAATCCTGTGCAAGAATACATTTGTCTCTTCGAGCTAGAATTTAGTAAAAACTGCTGCCACATTCAGATCAGCCTGAAGGTTTCTGAAGCTCCACTGGGCCCCATAATTCTAGCCTTTGATTTCATGCGCTCACTACCCACGTCTAATCTAAGATTTAAACTCCATCGCTTAACTATCCGAGAAGGTTAAAAATATCCAGAAGGCCATTAAACTCTGGGAACTGCCTCAGAGGCCTCCCGGGCCTAGCGTGTGCGTCCCCTCCTTCCCGGGGCCTGGGTGAAGGGTGGGTGGTGTGGGGCAGGTGTGGCCCCTCCACAGGCCCCAGCTGAGGAAACCTAGTAGGGATGGAGGACCTGGACCTGCTGGACTGAGACACGAGGATCCCCTCGGGGGAGAGGAGGACGCTGGCGAGGCCTGAGGCCTTCACAAGTACCAGTTCTCACAGTCTCGGCTTCCTTAATTGACTAAGGCAACATAAAGGTCTTCTGCGCTATTTTTACATTACATTTCAATTAGTCTTTTTCTATATTCACAATCAAACTAAAATAGTGCATGCTTTTTTTTTTTTTGAGGGAATGTATTACTGATTTTGACACAGATCAGAGCATCATCATTCAGTCCAACCCTCTCATCTGACGCGGCGGGAATCAGAGATCACCAGTTAAAGCCCTGCCCAGCATCTCTCGGCTGCCTGTGACATCCGTATGGCTGTCTGCAGAGGGAGGTTGTCTGATAGTTCACGGTGCCTCAACAGCACGGAGCTCCTCGTGGCCAGACCGTTGGCAGCTGCCTGGCGTGGTCTCCCGTCTCATGAAAAGGCTGAACCGGCTGTTGATAAGATTCCTGTTAGCAATTCCATGAGTCTGGGTGAACTCCTGGCCCCGCCAGGGACCCATTTTGACTTGGCATTTGCTTTGGGTGCTCCTCGCCGTGATTCCCCAAGCAGACCTGTCCCTACAAACCAGACTGCGGGTGAGCGGAGCCTGCGGGTGCCCACGGAACACACCAGGCCGACTGCAAGCACAGGAACCATCCCACCTCCCGTCTGCTCAGCGCCGACCGCCAGGGGAAGGAACTGCTGAGGCTCCTGCAGGAAAGTCACGGCTGCGAAGGAGCCAGTGCTGTGTTTCTCCGACACCAGCAAGGACCCTGAGTGCCTCCCACACGGAGAGGCGGGGTGCATGTCTTGTCAGAGGCAGGCTCCCATTCAGCCGGTTTAGGGGGCCGAGATCCGGCCTCCCAAGCCTCATCTGAGGAAGGGGGTCTTAAATACCCTGGGTCACCGTCCGCCCTCGCTGGGCTCCTCCCCACAGGCTGGGCAGCCTGATGGCAGCCCCCGTTTCTGTCTGAGCAACCTCACAAGCAGCAAGGGCTCCTTTCCTCACCACCAAGAACATCCCTGACCAAGTGTTAGCCCTAAGATGTCCCCATTCCTCAAAAAATTACCCCCCCCACCCGTGGACAGGCGCGCAGTGCTCAGACACAGGTGGCCGTCCCTGGATGCCCTGCGTGTCCTCGTCCTGCAGGCCCTGCCACCGCTCCCGGCCCGCAGAGCTCATGCCTGGCGGCACAGCCCCATCTGCTCCCTTCACTCCCGCCCCCACGCCTGCTAGGGCTGCAGAGCGACGCGCCTCCCACAGAAGCAGCCCTCCGTTCTCGCTGCCCTCCAGGTGCCTGCCTGAGACCCACTTCTTCCGGAAAACCAGCCCCCAGTCATCAGACAAAAGAACAACAAAGCTTCGCAGATCCTCCCGAGACATTCAGAACCCAAGCACCTGTTTTTCACCAGGGCAAAACCCACCACACTATCGTTTCGGACCGGCCTGTTCCTACCAGCATGATCCATGAGTGGAGGCACCTGCACCTGTGACTACAGCCATGCAGCCTCAGCCGCCCGCTGGGCAGAAACCCCGAATCACAGATCGGCTACCCGCCCCCCACATACTTCCTGTGCGCCTGGCACAGGCAGGGCTCAGCCAGGCGCTGAAAAGGGAAGCTGAGCAGCCTCCTGCCCGTGGCAGCTGAGAACTCACTTCCCTCCTTTTCTTCTCATGCCTACGAAAACACCATTTTTTCCCTTAAATTATCGAAATCTCAAGATTTAAAACACACTTTTGCAAAGTGGAATATAACTATTGGCACTGGCCTTGGACAGACCTGGAAGTTGTTTTTGTCACCTCTCCCCAGGGAAGATGCGGACACAGCAACCCTCCGTGACAACAGTGTATAGTCCCGAGAACGTGACAGCCAAGGTGACCTCATCCCCAGAATGTACCACAATGCCCCCCAAATTCCCAGACTGAGGGGGCTCGGCAATCCCATCCCACTGACGGACTAGGAATTGCTAAGGAAGAAGCTTCGGAGGCCAACTGTGTAGCCTGCACCAGCCCAGAGAACAAGGGTGGGGGAGGAGGGTTCCCGCTTCTACGGACCTGCTGGGGGTCTCGGGAAGCCTCCTGGACTCTCAGCAGAACGAAAACCGCCCAGGGCTGAGGCCGTGCCCCTGTGGCATGTGGCCCGTGGGGTCACCCAGCTGTCTGGGCAGGGCTGAGGATGGAACAGCCTCTCCACTTAATCACTCCGAGATCTCCCAACTGGGTCAAAATCCATTATTGACAACCTGCCTGCCTGGAGCACACGCGGAAGCCAGAGGACTTCCCGGAATGCTCCAGGCAGGTGGAATTGTTCCCAGCCCCCTCGGAGGAGGTGACAGAGGGGTCCCCGCAACCCCTGCTGTGTGGGGAGACCTCGGGAGCCAGGAGCGCGGGCGGCGGCTCCACTGGTCACCCCGAAATCGCAGGACGCCCCAGGGTCTCCGGGACTCGTGGGTTTGGGAGAACGTTCGCGACGCGGAGCGGGCCCTGTTCACCTGCCGGACGCCCCCTACGTCCGTCCGAACCCGGGAGCCCCGCAGCAGGGACCCTCCTCATCCCCAGTGACCACCGTCCGGACCGGGCTGCGCTCGGCTGGCAAGGCTGGGAGCCCCCCGGACGGGAGGACGCGGCGCACGGGCTCCGAGTTTGCAGATTTCGCGGTTGCGGGAGCTGAGCTGGGTCTTCTCTCCCCCAATTCGGGCCGCGTCCCTGCGGGTCGAGGAGGCAGACGTGGGGGCGCGGTCGTGTGTCCGAGCGGGAGTGGGGCGTTCATCTCCGGGAAGAAGGGGGACCGGGAAAGGCAAAGCGCGCCGAGCGTTCGCCCACCCCCGCCCTCTCTCCGCGCGAGCCGGGTGCGCCCCCAGCCGAGCCGGGGCGGGCACCGGGAGAGTCGGGTTTTCCGAGACCCGCGCCCCTTCCTCGCCTTCCGCTCACCCGGGCTCCCGCAGGACCAGCGCGGACAGACGGGGCGATGTGCGGCCGAGACTTCCATCCACGCGCGCGGCGCGGCCAGACCCGCGAGCGCCTCCGGCCAGGCGTCCTCCCCCGACCCCCGGACTCCCGGCGCTGAGCAGGAGGGGGCGACACCAGCCCCGCCCCGCCCGGAGCCGCCCCGGTCCCCTTGGCCGAAATGGGGGAATTCTAAGGTCCCCTCCCACCCTCCCGCGCCCGCGCGCACCGCGCGCCGGGAGAAGAAGCTGCGCGCGGAACCATCAGACAAGAGCCCGCGACCCCCGGCTCACCGCCCACTGCGGCCCCGGCTCCTTCGCCGCGGACCCCCCACCCTCGGCCCCACGGCGCGCGCAACTTTACCTGCGGTCCAGACTCCGCGAGCTGCTGACTCCGCTTACCCAGCTGGCGGCCTCCTCGGGGCGGAGCGCGGCGTCTCTGGAGCCGGCATCCCAGACTCCGGCACCGCCCCGCGCACCGCCCCCGTCCCGGCCTTCGGTGGCGCGGCGCCCCCTCGCGACATCCGAGGGTCCCCAGGGGCGAGCCAACCCCTTACCGGGTCTGGAGCGGGGGCCACGTCCACCTGGAGGAAGCATGGAGCCCACCCAGCTGCCCTTGGGGCGCAGGAGGCCCGGGCCCCACTCTGCACTCCGCACCCACCAGCGCACGCCCTGGCGGGCACACACGCTCACACTCACATAGGTGTACACTCACAGCGACAATCGGTGCAACTCACACACTCCCTGCCACAGTCATAATCACACTCACACAGGTGCACACTCTCACATAAACAATAACTTCACACTCACACAGGTGCACACTGACTCTCACATACACACTCAACTTCATTCACAGGCACATGCATACACACACTCATAACCATATTCACCCAGGCACACATGGACACACACACGTGCACATTCACATAGACAATCCGTGCAACTCACACACTCACTGCCACACTCATAATCACACACAGATGCACACTCACATCGGCAATCCGTGCAACTCACACACTCACTGCCACACTCATAATCACACACAGATGCACACTCACATCGGCAATCCATGCAACTCACACACTCACTGCCACACTCATAATCACACACACAGGTGCACACTCTCACATAGTTTCATAACCCTAGTCATTAACGCACATGCATGCACACACTCATAACCACATTCATTCAGGCACTCATGGACACATGCACACACACACTTGCATACACACACACTCACACTGTGGTCATTCCAGAGGCACAGGCTGCCTGCTGCCTGCTGTGACCACTCCCAAGCAGCCTCTGAGGTACACGGGAAGAGATGAGGAACCCGGCCCAAGACTCTGGAAGGACAGGACTGTGGGTTTTGAGTCAACAGCCAAGGCACTTCTGGTGGAGCGGATCCCCAGGAGACGCCAGCTGTGAGGATTCCGGACGCGTCTGTGGGATGGATCCTGGAGCCGCAGCGGAGCCTCTAGTGTGTGGATGTTTCTCATTTGCATCCACAAAAAGGAAGTGTTCCTCTACAGCTCCAGCCAGAGCACCAGGGCTTGGAAGGGAATATTTTCTCCATGGAAACATCTACCAGATTCAGAGCAGGAGGTGCCTGCACTGCTGTCCCTGAAAGGGCAGAGGCTGCCTTTTTTTGGGGGGGCGGGCAACTGGTAGTTAGCAGAGGCCTTTGAGACTGAGCAGAGCTGCCCCTGGGGACATTGCTCTGAAGGTCCAGTGGACGTTTGCAGCTGCAGGAGGCAGAACCAACCAGGACCCCTTGATCACAGAAGCCCCTGTTAAACACACTCGTTAGAAAAGTAAATAAGATAACAGATCGCTCTGTCTGTGCCTGGCACGCGGGGGTTGCCCCATAGCTGGTGGTTTGGATGTGGGGGGTCTGAAGGGTTTCTCAGGCTGCGCATTCTCTGACCTCAGTCTATTCTTCTTGGCCCGGTTCAGCCGTGGCGCCTCTTTCAGACCCTGCACCTTGACCCAGTCTCTGGTGGCTGTGACCGTGCAGAGTGCAGCCAGCCCATCACCTCCCTTTTGCAGACTCTATACCTCTACTGATCCAACCAAAATGCTCACCAGCCTTTCCAGGCACCACATCACATTTCAGACAGCCCTGGCTTGCTAGTCAACTTAAAGCTCTAGGTCTGTGCAGTTGTTGGTTTATTTTTCCCCATGATTTTCTGCTTCTTGATTCTTTAAAAGTCTAGGTTTTGTATATTACAATTTGTCCCTAGTACATTGTATTTCACTAGTTTTTATGAGGTTAAACTTTTTCATGAGTCTTGTCAGATGTTTCAGATCTTAATTCTGTTATTCAGCTTATTAACTTCCTTCTCATCTGAAGCCATTGGAAAACTGCTAAGTGGAGCTGGGCCATCCAAATCATCAGTATAATTCATGTTTCCAAAAGAAGGGGTCACACCAGCAAGCCCGGGTCACTGACTGCTGCCCCGATGCCAGCCACAGCTCCACTCCCACCCTGCTGGTTCATTTCCCATTTTGTTTGGGAGGATGTCGTGGAGACTTTCAGAAATCAAAATACAATGAATCGGGCATCCAAACTAGTAAATCTGCCAATATCACACACAAAAAAAGACAGCAAATAATGTGGTCTGTTTAATAAGTTTTTTTAGTATTGGCTAATATCCACCAATCTGGGGGATGGGGCGAAGTATGACCCCTCGGTCCTGGAGCGGGGAAGGGTCTGTGTACCCTGGACCAAGTTCCTAATGCGTGGTGCCTCAGTTTCCTTGTCTATAATAGCAGAACACGTGTTGCTGTTTTACTAATTAAATGAGACAATGCTAGTACATATCTGGCTCACGGCAAACAAATGATCGTCATTATTTTAGGTGCTTGCAAAACCCATCACAATCTGGAATGTTTCCAGAATGTTGAAACACTGAACACATCTGCAAACTGAGTCTTGAAAATGGGACCTGGGACTTAGAGCGAGGACGCAGTGCGGTATCCTGCCCAAGGGCAGTTCGCCCCTGCACCGCGTGGGGGTGAAACACGTCCCTTGACAGGCGATTTGTACAACCCAGTTCTTTCTCCCTGTGATCCTGTAAATCGGTCCCGTGTCTCTCGGATGTGGGCAGGCCTTGTGTGTGTTTTTCTCCCCCTGTGATCCCGTCAATCGGTCCCGTGTCTTTCAGATGTGGACAGGCCTCGCGAGAGTTTCCCTCCTGCTGTTGTCCTGTAAATTGGTCCCGTGTCTCTGGGACGTGGCCTCGTGTGTGTTCCTCGTAACTCATCTCTGTTCTCTTCTCGTCTCCCTAAGCCACAGACTTCCTCACTGTGTGTGTCTCCTTCCCGTTCATGGTTCCTGTTGCTCCGTCTCTGAACGTTGGATGTTTCACACGTTCCCCTTCTTCTTCTGATTGTTGTTGACAGCGGAATTAGGCAGACACTGAGGGGGTTGGGCCTTCCAGCTGCTCAGGTCCCAGGACCCCTGCACTGTAGGTGTCCTAAGAAAGCGCCGGTGATGGGCTGCAAGGACACAAGGATTCGGGGACAGGCCACAGAAGGTGGGACTCGCTCCGTTCCATGCTCATGACCCCCCTTTCTAAATCACACACTGTCACACTCACAATCACACTCAGACAGGTGCACACTCACATCGGCAATCTGTGCAACTCACACACTCACTGCCACACTCACGCACATGCATGCACACACTCATAACCACATTCATCCAAGCACACATGGACACACTCGTACACACGTGCACGCTCACACACACTCTCGCACTGTGGTGATCCCAGAGGCACGGCTCCCAGCTGATGTGCCTGCACCTTCCTGTAGCTTCTCTTTTACGAAAGGAACAGACTCTTTAAGATGTTTTCTGTCTGTAACACACGCTCATTGTAGAAAATGTGTGAACTTTTTGTGAAAAACACAAAGAAGAAAATAATAAATCACTTCTAACTCCCATCTTCATCATCCAAACTTATCCCTGTTAACAGTTTGACACCTAAACACTTTGGTCTCGTTTGTTGTTGTTGTTGTTGTTGTTGTTGACTTTGGTCTCGTTTGTTGTTGTTGTTGTTGTTGTTGTTGTTGTTGTTTTGAGACAGGGTCTTGTTCTGTGGCCCAGGCTGGAGTGCAGTGGTACGATCATAGCACCTCCTGGGCTCAAGTGATCCTCCCACCTCAGCTTCCTGCCTAGCTGGGACCACAGGTGTGCCACCACACTCAGAGAATTTGGTTAGTTTTTGGGGAGACACAGTCTCACTATGTGGCCCAGGTTGGTCTTGAACTCCTAGGCCCAGACAATCCTCCTGCCTTAGCTTCCCGAAGTGCTGGCTTACCAGGTAAGAGCCACTGTGCCTGGCCTACTTTGGTCATTTTTTATGTAAAAATAATTTTTGGTTTATGATACAAAAATCGCATCATAAATACACACTGGGCAGGGTACACACACTGCACAGAAGGAAATGCACACTTTCCATTTTTTCCAGTCTCCAACACCATTTTAAACAGAGCTCCATCCTGGGGATGCTGTCACACTTTAACTTATTTGACATTGATGTTTTCTCCAGTTTTTCACCGTCATAAAATTCTCTGCCATAAACATCTTCACAGACAAATCTTGACCCACTTTCTTGACTGTGGTGACATTGCTGAATCCCAACCAATGTATTATTAGAGGAAAATCCTTAGTGTGAACATTAAAATTGAAATTTTATTTCTTCAAAAAAATAGGCACAGTGGCTCCTTTTTGTAATCCCAGCATTTTGGGAGGCTGAGGCAGGAGGATCGTTTGAGCCCAGGATTTCAAGACCAACCTGGGCAATATAGCAAAACTCCGTCTCTAAAAAAAAAAAAAAAAAAAAATTGAAAAATTGTCTGAATGTGGTGGCACATCCCTGTAATATTAGCTACTTGGGAGGGTGAGGTGGGAGGATCACTTAAGTCCTAGGAGTTGGAGGCTACAGTGAGCTGTGGTCATACCACTGGACACCAGCCTGGGTGACAGAGAGAGACCCTGTTTCAAAAAAAAATAGAAAATAAAAAATAAAGAAAAGAAAAGGAGGAAAGGAAGAAAAGAAAAGGAATAGTGAGCTTGTGTGTCCATGGGCTTATCTGTCTTGGGTGCTAAGCCTCTTGGGCAGGGGTACCTTCATATATGTGTCCTTGGGCCTCGGCATGGGCCGGGCTCTGAAGCATGTCGTCGGCAAGCATCCACTGAAGGCAGAAATGAGGAAGTGGGTGGGACTGTCATAAACTTAGATGTCAAACTACTTTCTTTACTATAAGTTTCCAAATTAGTCATTTTCTTCTAGATAGTTACTACAATTTTCATTTCTTGGCTGATTTTCAAAATAAGATGATACATGCTGTGGCTTTTCCGAGATAGAATTGACACCTACAAGTCACCCATTTAAGTTGTACCATTCAGTGGCTTTTCATTTACGCAGCGCGTACAGCCATTGCTACATCCATTTTAAAGCATTTTCACCACCCCACAGGCAAACCTGTGTCCCTCGGCCCTCCAGACCTCCGCCCACTCCCTTCCCCGTGCGTGGTACTGAGGGGACTGGGGAATCCGCCTTCTGCAGTGCGGGAGGAGCTCCCACGGACGTCGGCCCCTGGGCTTCTGTCCGTCTTTTGGACGCGTTCATTCTTCTGTGCCTCTGCCTGGCTCTCTGCTCTCTCCCTTCTTTTCTGTTTCTTCTTCATGGGAGATTGGGGCCCGTTTCGGGCATCTGCAGCCTCCTCTCTGCATGCGAGGGGAAGAGGCCGCTGCGTGGAGGGGCTTCTGGTCCACTGGGTGGCCGTTCGAAACGCTCATCCTCCTGTTTCCAGTCCCTGATGTCTCACGTGCGTTTGTAGCGTGGTCTGTGTCTGTGCGGTTCCCCCGGTGCCTGCAGGCTCGTCCCTCTCCCAGGAGGCTCCCGGTGGGTGCTGCCCTGGCGCCTCCTCTCAGTGCCAACCGGCTTTGACAGCAGACACTTCACCTCACAGGAAACATAGGGTATCTCTGGGGCTTTCTCAGGCTTCCTCCTGTGTTCATTACTTTAATCTCTACCCTAAATTCCCTAACTCTACATTTACTGTTACTCTATTTCCTCATCTGAACTTGAGCTCCAGGTGGGAAGCCGTCCACTGAAACAAGCACACGTTCACTCCACGAGTCGCCGTCTGCCGAGTGCACTCTTGGCGAGGGAGACAACTCTGCTCTGGGGTCTCGGACCCACGTGTGGCACAGAGGATAAGACCACCTTCCGCTCAGCTAATAGATGTGCTCCTGAAATCTGGGTAAATTCAGACGCTGGAAGTGGATTGAAACATAAACACGTCGCTGGTGGGCTCTCTGACCAACGGGTCTGCATGCCAGATTCTTTTGTAATGTAAGCAGTTGCGTTCTTACCGAGCTGTTGGCAAGGGAGGAGTTTTATATGCTGAGTTATCTCAGCCCGGGGGGCATCTGAGCAGTGACCTGCGCCTTCTGTGATCACTTCCTCCCCTCTTGCTGCATGTGGTTGAGGCCAGCAAGCAATGCCGTGCGGTTTTTATATTTGTGAACGTTTATAATCAGTGTCCTTAATGGACAGCTTACATAACACTTCCCGATAGTGCCTTTGCTATTATGAAACGTTCCTGATGCCGTGAGCAGCCAGCGCTTCCTCCGAACATCTCATCGTTTCGTTTAAACCCACAGCGGAACGCAGACGTCCTTTCTGCCTCCGTCAGTTTTGTGCTGTGAATGTAACATTCCATTTCACTACTGTCACAGTTCCGGGAAATGGCCTTGGATGTGATGAGAACACCCCTGTAAGTTATTTGCACTGCCCAGCCCTGCACCGTGTGCTGTGAACGGTTGTGGGTGCCTGGGGCTTCCTTTGCCCCCAAATTACTTGGCATCCATGACATTCTGAATAGAGGTATTTCTCTTTTGTGAATAGAGTGGTTTACTTTTATGCAGTTCAATAAATATTTGTTCACATGTTGTGTGAAGCACGTACCCAGCGCTGTGTGCTGGGCACTGCAGTCCCTGAAAATGCACCAGACACAGCTTCTGCCCTGGAGAGGCTGGAAAACTCTGTGGAAGGAGGCAACACCCTACGTAACTAGCTGCATTAAAAGCCACACGCGGGAACGGTATGTTGATACGACCCAAGACCTGGAGGTGCTGTTGTTGCTCAGGAAAGACAATGGCCCGACAGTGTCAGCTCATCCTGTAAAACGTGCTTTAAATTCTACCAAAAACACAAGCTGCCCCCAGTCCCGGACTTCCATCTCCACAGAAAACTTGCTCAGATCATAGAGGCAGGAGGCAGCGCTGAGAAAGAGGGAGAATCAGAGGGCGAATGGAGGGAGAAAGTGCTAGAGAGACAGAATGAGAGGGAGGGAGAGACAACCAAAACGGAGAGAGAGAGAGGGGGATGCGGTGGGGGGCAGGAAGGGAGAGAGAGGAGAGAGAGACAGGGAGGGAGGGAGGGAGGGAAGGACACAGTCCCCTCTGTCCCCCAAACCCCGTTAGAGCAAGGAGCCATTCTCAGATGAATAACAAGCCGCAGGCATCTTGGCCTGCCTTGGAAGCAGCCATCTTCCTGATAGCAGGTCAGTGCATGGGAGCAGGTGCATGGCGAGAACAGGTGTTTCCTGCAAGTGACAGTGAGGATGGCGCGGAAGAGGCTCAGCGGGTGAAGCAGAAAGTAAGGGACTCAGCCACCCACAACAGTGGTGGCCCAGCCTTCTGGGATGGGACTGGGTTTTGGGTCTGCGTGTGGGGACCACGCTTCGGGGTCTGTGTGGCTTCTCCCTAACTGTAAAAGACTAGCCTCTTCCTCCACCCCCGAATCCGGGGCGCACTGGGCCAGCACAGCAGCCCCTACAGGTCTGCGCTCGGTCTTCCCCTGTCTCCCGCCTCCTGTTCACCGCTTCAGACTCTCCAGCTTCTCCCAGAAGACGCCACTCCCCGGCAGGTGCACAGTCCTTTGTGTGCTCATCTTTTAAACATACGCTGCCTCTCCCTCCCTGAGTGGCAAGACCACTGCCTATAAGGACATGTGCATTTCAGGCAGAACGCGCTTAGGATGGGAGGCTTCCTGCATGCGCTGCCGCCTCGCACCCGTGTTAACAGAGCCCTTGCACCGCATCCTCAGAAGGCCCCGCCACGCTCTTGTGTCTCCTTCCCGTTCGTTCTTGCAGGGCAGCTCAGGCACTCGGGGCTTTTGGCGGTGCTCTGCTGGGCAGCGGGATCACTAGTCCCCGGGGCCCGGGGTGAAAGCAGGGGTGCCCTGGTCTGACCACACCAGTCTGCGGCCTTGCCCCTGCCCATGGTGACAACAGCAGCTCCACAGCGGGCGCCATGGAGCCGGGCTCCCCGGGACAAGGAGGGGCACGAATGTCCCTCTCCTGCGCACAGGAGGCACCTCTGAGCAATTTAGGAATTTCCGTACTTCTTATGAGACTGGAGTCTGGTCATGGCCTCTGGAATACCAAGGACAAGACAAGGTCCCTGCGCAAAAAGCCTGGGAGGCTGCTCCCGACGTGGCCCGGGAATTTCCCGCAGCGGCCCCTGTGGAGGCTCCTGTCCCCGTCAGCGTCCAGCCCGCGAGTCCCCTTCCTCATTCTGCCTCTCGCGTGTGCACCGCGCTGTGCGCCTGAGGCTCTAAGGCCCTGTCCGTGGATGCGCTGCTTTCCCTGCGGGGCGCCTGAGTCAGCCGGGCTCCAGGGCCTCCTGTGCCGCTCAGCGCAGCGCTCGGCCTGTTCGTGTCCTGCCCCCGCGGCGGGGGGCGTGCGGGACCCCCTGAGAGCAGCGGAGCCGTGGCGTTTCCATCCTGGGAGGACGCGGGGATTCCGTGGGAGGCGCCTCACTCTACAGATGCCGCGGCGAGCCCGCCCGTGCTGCTGACTCACACCGTGTGTGCCTGTGTGCCCAGGTCTGTGGGATGGGAGTGCATGTGCGAGTGTGCGTGTATGTGCACGTGAGTGTGAGCGAATGTGTGCATGTGTTCATGTGTGTGTGGGTGCGTGTGCATGCATGTGCATGTGAGTGTGCATGTGTGTATGTGTGTGTATGCATGAGTGCGTGGATGTCCCTGTGTGAGCGTGTGCATGTGCGTACATATGTATTAGTGTATGTGTGTGCGTGTCTGCATGCATGTCCATGTGAGTGCGTGCATGTGTGCGTGTGTGTGTGCATGCGTGTGTGGGTGCGTGGGTGCATGCATGTCCATGTGAGTGCATGCATGTGTGCGTGTGTGTGTGCATGTGTGTGGGTGCGTGTGTGTGCGTGTGAGAGCATGCATGTGTGCCTGTGTGAGCGTGTGCATGGCTACATGCGTATGTGTAGGTGTGTACGTGCATGTGTATGGTGTATGTGTATGCATGTAGGAGTGCGTGCGTGTGTTGTGTGTGAGTGGGTGTGTGCATGCATGTTCATGTGTGTGCACGTGTGTGAGCGTGCATGTGTGTGTATGTGTGAGTGTGCATATATGTGCGTGCTCTATCTCCTCGCCACGCCCCAGTGTGTGCAGGACCGGAGCCAGGCGCCCTCCCGAAGCCTGGGCTGGCGTTTGCGCGGTGCCGCTCGCCACGCTGTCTGTGAGAGAAGCCCGGGGGCCTGCACCTGCCCTGTCCAACCACTGGAGCTCTGGTCCCCAGAACCCAGAGGCCCTGAGCCGGCCGACACAGCATCCCATAGGGACCCTGGGACCGCCGCCCGGGGGTACCCATGAGGAGGAAAGGCCGAGGAAGAGACGCCCCTGCTCCTGGGCGTGGCCGGGAAGGGCGGGGCGGTTCCCTGGGGGGGGTGGGAGGTAGTGGTGGGGGGGTGGGAGGTGGTGGGGGGGTGGGAGGTGGTGGGGGGGTGGGAGGTGGTGGGGGGGTGGGAGGTGGTGGGGGGGTGGGAGGTGGAGAGGGCGGAGGTGGTTCGCACAGGGCAGACCCACCTACGGCTTGGGTGCGACCCCGGGTGTTCCGAAGAAACGGGTTAATTTTACCTTTCATTAGCAAACCGGCCATATTATTTCTAAGGGGGCGGGGGCTGCCGTCGGGATGTGATCCCAGTGTTTTCTCTCCCTCGGGAATCTCCTGGGTGGAAGCCACTTTGACTCCCTTGGAGGAAGGAGCCCCCTCCCCAGCGCCCCCCTGGAGAAGGGCTGGGTCCGGCAGCCCGCGGCGGAGCGGGGGTTGTGCGGGGTCCCACGCGCAGGGTCCCATCCACCCGAGGAAAAGGGGCTTCCTCAGAAAAACCCACAAAGGCAACGGGGGCGGCAGCTGAGCCTCGTCTGAGCCGGGCCTGCTGGACGGGAGCGCGGGGCAGGCGGGCAAAGGCCGTGCAGGCGCCGCGGAGGAAACGCGCCCCTCTGCGTCCTGGAGCGGGTCCACCGGGCGGGCCGGGCCTGGGCTGTGCGCGAGGATCTGCTGCGCTGCGGGACGCGGCTCGGGGGCGTCTGCGGCCCCCCAGGAGGGACCCCGGAGGCCGCGGGTTGGGCCGGGCTCCCACGTGGCGGCCCCGACTCTGAGCACCGGGCGAGCCTTGTGCGCCGCGGAGACCCGCGTCCCCCACACCCGGACCCCGCGCTCCTGGGGCGGCCTCCGCCTGCGTCCGCCTCCCCCGGGTCCGGGAAGCGCCCTCCCCGCTGCACAGACCCCGGCGTCTCCTCCCCGGCTGGGCCGCCTTGTCAGGATAAGAAGTTCTAAATTAGCCTGTGCTCCGGGAGTGTTTGAGCGGCTCCTTCACCGAGGACTAAAATAAAAGTGACAAAAAATGTAAATATCGAACATTTGAAAAAACTGTTCAAGCTCACTTATAATTAAAGAATGCAAATGAAAACAAGGGCGCTTTTCCTATAAAATCAGGCAAGTATCTTCTAACTGTCCGGCTCTCCGGTTCTGAAATTCCCTCCTAAGGAAATAAACGAGAGCCGGAGAAGCTTCGGTGCGAGAACGTTACCAGGCATCGCATCCACAGTATTGAAAACCTGGGAATCGTGGAGATGTCCAGCCGCAGGGGCCTGGATGGAGTTCGGCCTTCTTCGGGGTTCGACCCCGTGGTACACGGGGTGCACGCGGCCCCTGGGGGGTCTCTGAAGACAATTCTGCCCCGGGCACCGCTCAGGACGCTCAGGTGAAAGGCTGGATGGAAACCGCACATCTGCGGATGCTGACCCAGGTCATCCGCGCTCCCCGGTCCACCTGCGGCTCCACCTTGGAGAACCCGCCTGGCTTTTCCGTAAGCTTCACACTCGTCCAAAACCCGGGATTTGTGCGATTCGCGGCTGAGGGCTGCTGGATGCCTTGAGGCTTTCTGGGCACCTAAGCAGGCCTCTCACACTAGGCAGGAAAACAGGAGGCGAAGTCACACCGGTCCCACGTTGCATTTGAGGGATTCCGATTCCCCTTTCTGCTTCCTGGTATTTTCCATATTTTCTACAAACAACTTGTCTAACTTAGACAGTCATAAAACGTGGAAAGCATACGACTTACAGAGAGGGGACCCTGGCGCTCTGTGGTCTCTGTCCCTGAAGTCACATTCTCTGGGATAGGAGGAGCCGCTCACCTCGTCAAACCTTTCGGGTTTAAGCTGTGAAAGCTGCTGATTTGCCCCAGCGGCATTTTACAAGCAGGTTATTTCACAACTTTGTAAGATACTGAGAATTTAAAGTGCTGCTCCTGACCACAGAGCAACCGAGTGAATAAAGTTAAACAGAAAGACCCTAATTTTCAGACTTCCTCACATAAAAAAAGGAAGGGGAAGGAAGGAAAAATAATTCTAGTTGATGTATTTCCAACTTCAGATAAAAGAATCATGGGCTTTGCAAAACACCTCCCATTCGCCTGGTAGGCTACTAGACGGTGAGGATTTTATTTTTATATCTATAGTTTGTCCCTTTACTTTGAGCCCCTGGCTTAAACCAGGCCATGGGGCACATGCCCTCTCCCTGTGTCTGGCACTGCTGCCCCGTCCTGGCCCTGCCCAGGCAGGTGCTTGCACAGGGAGACAGAGGCCGATGGCTCCAAAGCTCCATCTTAGTGACTCCAGTGAAGAGAAAGTTGTGGCCAAACTCACTGGCTGGTGTGGCTCAGGCGCCGTGTCCTCAAGGATGGCTATTGTGGCCAGGGGCACGAACGACCCTGGGGAACCAGGCTGAGAACCGGGGCGGCGGTGGTCAGGTCTGGCCGAGCCCCGTATTGTGGGGCCCCATGGGGAATAGCACTGTGGCCTGTGACAGCTCAGTGCCAGGGACTTGACCCAGTGACGCCAGGCCGGGCTCTCCCTCCTCAGCATGGCGCGTGGGCCTTTGGCTGGGCTTCCCCACACGGGCGTCCTGTGCATCTCCGGGTGCCAGCGGCAGGCCTGCCCCACCCGCTCGATGCCAGTGGGCCCCCACCCCGCCATGCTGTGCAATCAGAACTGCCTCCGGGCATTGCCAGTGCCCCTGGGGTGGGGCGAGGGCAGCGTTGACCTGAGGGGAACGTGCACCCTGCATGTCCACCCCAAACTGTGTTAAAATAAAGAAAATCAGGCTGCTTCAGAGCTGAAAGGAGATTTTAGTTGCGTCTACTTAATCTTAGAAGTCATCTGGTCCCTTCTCATCTCACAGGTGAGGAAGGCTTAGTAAGGCCTCAGATACAGTTTAGAGGAATAGAAAAGGCAAAACCCTGTTCATGTTCATTGTTTGGGGCTGAATATTCATGGCCACGAAGGAGAATGTGATTCTGACAGGTTCAGAGAGGGTGCGGCCTTCTCACCAGAGAAAACAGGTTCAGAGGGTGCAGCCGGCTAGGAGCTGCCAAGCAGCCCCCACCAGGCTCTCTGGCAGGCAGCGGCAGCCCCCAGAGGGAACGGGCTCTGACCATCCTCCAAATTCCCAGCCCCCAAAACGGGAATTGCAGGGGCTAAAAATAGAGATGTGGGCTGTTATGAACATAGCTCATCTCCCTTCTTCAAGCTGAATAATTCCAATTCTGTCAGCAATTTTTCATGAGATTTATCTGCCAACACTTGAGTAATCCATGTGGCTGTGGCTTAAGTCCGCCCTGAGTGTTCCCACGCTGTTAAGTTGTGGGGTCCAGAGCAGGACCCAGCACTTAAAATTCTTGCAGCGTTACTGCTGGTGCCCTGGGAAGGGAACACAAGTTTCCGTAGCGTCTGCGTACAGCGGATGCCATCAGGAACGGGGAAAGGGGAGTGTGTGGTCGCTTGGCCGGGGGCCACTCCCGCTCATCCTTGTGGAGCCCAAGCCGATGCCCCAGCCGCTTCGACTCAGATGTCAGCCAAGCCGTGAATCCGGGACTCTCTGCCTCATGGTGCGTCGGTGGCTCAAACCCACCCTGGAAACACCGTTTGTCCGCAGGGACACAGGCATTCATTTTTATTCACTGAAGAGCTTTCCCTAGTTACCCCCTCAGTCCAGGGCCATGTGCTGAGCTGCGACAAAGAGGGTCTCCGCGATCGAGGTGTTTCCGCTCGTACACGGGAGACGGCACAGAGACGGGTGGCAGGTGTGACCACGCGGGAGACGGCACAGAGACGGGTGACAGGCGTGACCACGCGGGAGACGGCACAGAGACGGGTGACAGGCGTGACACCATGTGGGAGACGGTGCAGAGACGGGTGACAGGTGTGACCACGCGGGAGACGGCACAGAGACGGGTGACAGGTGTGACCACGCGGGAGACGGCACAGAGACGGGTGACAGGTGTGACCACGCGGGAGACGGCACAGAGACGGGTGACAGGTGTGACCACGCGGGAGACGGCACAGAGACGGGTGACAGGCGTGACACCATGTGGGAGACGGCACAGAGACGGGTGACAGGCGTGACCACACAGGAGACGGCACAGAGACAGGTGACAGGTGTGACCACGCGGGAGACGGCACAGAGACGGGTGACAGGTGTGACCACGCGGGAGACGGCACAGAGACGGGTGACAGGCGTGACACCATGTGGGAGACGGCACAGAGACGGGTGACAGGCGTGACACCATGTGGGAGACGGCACAGAGACGGGTGACAGGTGTGACCACGCGGGAGACGGCACAGAGACGGGTGACAGGTGTGACCACGCGGGAGACGGCACAGAGACGGGTGACAGGCGTGACACCATGTGGGAGACGGCACAGAGACGGGTGACAGGTGTGACCACGTGGGAGACGGCACAGAGACGGGTGACAGGCGTGACCACACAGGAGACGGCACAGAGACGGGTGACAGGCGTGACCACGCGGGAGACGGCACAGAGACGGGTGACAGGTGTGACCACGCGGGAGACGGCACAGAGACGGGTGACAGGTGTGACCACACAGGAGACGGCACAGAGACGGGTGACAGGCGTGACACCATGTGGGAGACGGCACAGAGACGGGTGACAGGTGTGACCACGCGGGAGACGGCACAGAGACGGGTGACAGGTGTGACCACGCGGGAGACGGCACAGAGACGGGTGACAGGCGTGACCACACGGGAGACGGCACAGAGACGGGTGACAGGCGTGACCACGCGGGAGACGGCACAGAGACGGGTGACAGGTGTGACCACGCGGGAGACGGCACAGAGACGGGTGACAGGTGTGACCACACAGGAGACGGCACAGAGACGGGTGACAGGCGTGACACCATGTGGGAGACGGCACAGAGACGGGTGACAGGTGTGACCACGCGGGAGACGGCACAGAGACGGGTGACAGGTGTGACCACGCGGGAGACGGCACAGAGACGGGTGACAGGCGTGACACCATGTGGGAGACGGCACAGAGACGGGTGACAGGCGTGACCACACAGGAGACGGCACAGAGACGGGTGACAGGCGTGACACCATGTGGGAGACGGTGCAGAGGCAGGTGGCAGGCGTGACCGCACGGGGAGGCGTGGTGTGCACAGCAGCCAAGGGCAGGTTGCACACCCTATGGGGGACCGGCCCCAGTGAGAGGCACAAAGCATTTAAAGGCAACTTTGAACCCATACGTTGGGAGGGCTTCACTTCCAAATTCTTTCTTTTGGGTGAAGCAGTGGGAGGGAAGAGGGGTTGGTTTTCTCGAAACTTGGCTCCCGTTTGTCATTCCCTTATCAGCCACTGAGTTCATCTTTTCTCCACTACAACCCCAGTGCTCGCCTGTCACAGGTCCCAAAGTTACCAGGCTGCCATCAGCCTTGGCCCTCGTTCCCACCCAGCTCGCTGACTGTCTCCGCTTCTTCCCCTGTGCGTCGCCCCAGTGCCTCCACGTGATGTCAAGGGGCTGGTCACCTTTTTGTAACCTGCTTGTAGGACACACTGGGTAACACCGAGCGTATAGACGCTCTTCCCCAGTCTATGCCCCAGGTTAAAGATGTCGTCATCCTTGTGATGTCGTTCTTATGATGTCATCCTTGTGACGTCATCATGTGTGATGTCATCCTGTGGAACAGGCATGTCATAGTGCCATGGACAGGCGCCACTGCTTGCGGGGGTCTGAGGATGCCGCGGTTTGCCTGCAGGCTGCTTTTGCTGCCCGTTGCCCCATCTTCTCCCTCCCCCTCCTCCCCCAGCAGTGTGCATTTTCCCATCTATTGTCAGAAGCGGGAAACGCAGGCACCAGGTGAGGCATCACAAGTGCAGACTTTTCCTTAGTAACTGGCAAGAAGCTGATTCCGAGTTTGCTTTGCATACAAATGTCTGCTTGTTGGACGGTGAGATAAATATCAACAAGCAGCAGCTTTAAAAAGATCACTTTAGTTGGAGGGAATTTTTGAGGTTTCCCAGTATTCATCAGCTCTGAGACCTGAGCTTAGCTCCACGGACGCCCCGTGACACGTGGCCCCCCCAGTACTGCAGGAGCCACACCTCGGGAACCCAGCTTCTCGCAGAGACACGCGGTAGGAAGCCCAGGTGTGTTTAGATGCCCACCAGAGATTTTCTTTTTTCCTTGATTATTATTTTTTTTTTGAGACAGAGTCTTGCTCTGTTGCCCAGGCTGGAGGGCAGTGACGCGATCTCGGCTCACTACAAGCTCCGCCTCCCGGGTTCACACCATTCTCCTGCCTCAGCCTCCTGAGTAGCTGGGACTACAGGTGCCCACCGCCATGCCTGGCTAATTGTGTGTGTGTGTGTGTTTCCAGTAGAGACGGGGTTTCACCGTGTTAGCCAGGACGGTCTCAATCTCCTGACCGCGTGATCTGCCCACCTCGGCCTCCCACAGTGCTGGGATGACAGGTGTGAGCCGCCGCGCCCGGCCGCCCCACAGAGATTTCAAAGGGAGCAAGCCTTGCCGATCAGGTGGCACGCTGCTGCCAAGTGGGCTGGGCTTTGGGTCTGGGCTTTCCTAGCGGGAGCAGCAGGGCCAGGCGGAGCCCACGGGGATGGCGCGGGAGCCACCAGCCAGCCCGGCCTGCAGCTCCCAGTGACACTGGACAAGGCCCAGTAGACGCCAGGTGGGAAACGGAGGACGGCCACCACGCGCCACCCACAGAGGGCTCTGCGCCCGCAGCAGGGGGTCTCCACCCACACCACCCAGGGGCGAAGCTCAGCTTCGTGCTGCCGCCAGGGACACAGGCTCGGAAAGCAGGAAGATCTACCTGTGCCAGGGCTGAGAGGAGCCAGGAGGAGCTGCTCCATCACCCGCCAGCCAACGGCACCCCAGGGTGGCTCTGAAGCCTGAGTCATTCACTGTACGTGTTTTGAAAGGGGAGACTTCGGTGAAGCGTCGTTTATTCGAGGGACCACGATGGCCTCGTGTGTTTGCTTGTCCGGTTCAGTGTACGGTATGAAGGGCCCATCCCATGCAGGGCCTGGGGCTGCTTGCTGGGGGGCCGTGAGACCTCAGGGCATCTACCCCCGGGCACAACACTCACAGCTTATAGAGAACAGGCAGGTCAACGTGACCGCGGCCAACACTTGATTCTGGAAACGGTCACCTGGGGAGCCGTCGCCAGGCCGCAGAGTCGGCGTTTCAGCCCGAGAGGGAAGCCGCGTGCTGGGGGCGGAAGCCCGGCGTCTGAACTGTTCCCCTGCCCACATATTTTACTATATTTGCTGTGGAATCACAGGAAATTTCTTTACCCCTCAACACTTATGAACCGGAGATTATCAGGACCAACACTTAAAAGGCTCTGCAGCTTTTCAAACAGGTACAGAGAGTGACGGTGGGCGCCGCGAGACGCTGGCAAGGGCCGCTGGGGAAACTCCAGCAGGTGCAGCGACCAGGGAGACGGTGGCCACTATGAGAAAAAAATGCCAAAGGCTGCTATAGCTTTAAAATGTGCGGTTTTGTTGTTGTTGTTGTTTGTGTCAAATTGGACTCTGGCCAAGTTATAAGGGGGAACATTTGAATTTTACAAGGAAATGCAACAGCCCTCTGGATTTAGAGTAACACCAGGGCTCGTGGGAGACGATATGAAGCACACAGAGGGAGAAGGTCCCTCCTGAGATGCCCTTTGTACAAAACCCGAGTGGGATTTAAAGATCCCCGCATTCCCGCTTCTGTTACGGTGGAAGACACGCCCTGGAGTGCCACGTGCCCTGCCAGACAGCGGGGCCTGGGCCACCATTGGTGCTCCCAGAAGTCTCCAGGCCTTTCCCTCAAGGATAAGCTTCATTGATGCTTAGCTGGGACTTCCTTCCCCGGCACGGAGGGCACCGTGGGGAGACGAGGAATGCTGGGAGCCAGTCCCGGCTCTGCCTCCTCCCGGCCGTCCCCCCACCAGGCGTGCCCAACGTGAGGAGTTGGTGTGGAGGCCGGGGCTGCACGCTCGGCACGGGATTGAGGAGAAAGGCCACAGAGGAGGTGGTGTGCGGTTCTCAGGGCCCGGGCCTCGGTGAGATGTCTCCGGACCAGCAGGGACAGGAGGTCCCTTCATTTGCAAAGGCAGCCTTCGAGCAGCTCCAGTTTTCAAGGACGTGATGCTTTATGCCACGAGGCGGCTGTTTATTTGGTTCTGAAACAGGGACCTTGCTCGCTGGATTAGCCCCGGCCGGGCGCTTGGTGGCCGTGGTGCCAACTCCAGGGAGGGCGCAGGTCAAGCCGCGGTCATTTTGGAGCCGGGCCTAGCAGCACAGCGGTGACGCCAGCACCAATGGTGACTCACCTTTTCCTGCTTGACCTGGGAGTGACGGGTGGATCGCTGCACTCAGATGAAACCCTGAAGGAAACAGTCTGGAGGCTCAAGGCTCTCAGGCTCGCTGTTATAACCGGTTTGCATGTTTCATATCAGGTAATCACACAGCAAATATTCTTGGGGAATTCTGTTTACATACAGATTTCTTTATAATTCTTACCATTTGCTTAATACATATGTGCATGTGTGAGTGTACTGGAAATACCTGAAAACGTGTAATGAGCTTCCTAGGGAGAAAAAGGAGGGCAAATTGAGATGCAGATGAGAGAAGGGGGCGCTGCCACTCTGGCCTCCCTGCCTGGCAGTGAAATGTGGACCCTCACCCACCGTTCAGCATCTTGTCTTTCATTTTGTTTGTTTTTTTGACTCCACATCTCACTCTTTCACTCAGGCTGGAGTGCAGGGATGTGATTACGGCTCACTTCCGCCTCGAACTCCCAGGCTCGAGCAATCCTCTCACCCCAGCCTCCCAAGTAGTTGGGACTACATGTGTGTACCACCACGCCCGGCTAGCCTATTTATTTTTGTAGAGATGGGGTCTCACCATGTTGCCTGGGCTGGCCTTGAGCTCTCAGACTCAAGTGATCTGCCCGCCTTGGCCTCCCACAGTGCTGGGATTACAGGCGTCAGCTCCCACAGTGCTGGGATTATGGCGTGAACCACTGTGCATGGCCAGGACTTAGGATTTTTAAGTGACTAATGGGGTCCCAGTCCAGGAAGCCCCTGCCCAGCATTAAAGGGCAGCCTCCGGAGGGTGGGCTCAGCAGGGCCTAAGATACAGGAAGCAAATTCGTGGCTGGACCAGGGCAGACGGTGATCCAGGTGCACCCGGCCAGCACTGATGTTCATAGCAGTCGCTGCTCCTTCCTTCCCAAGGCTGGGTCCAGGGTGCTCCCTCCCAACCCTCCAGCTTCTTCAGTGCCCAGAGCTGAGTCCTCTCAAGTCATGGCCAGTGTCTGTGCTTGGCCTTCCCGGACGGCCTCTGGCTCCGGATTCTGGTGCCCAGGTGACCCCTTCCTTTTGTAAAGACCCACCTGGATTTCCATTCCTGTGCGTCTCCTCCGACCTCCAAGTCTGGGCCCGTGCGTGGGGGAGTGACGTCAGTTTTTTTCTTGCCCTAAACCGCCCCTTCTCATAGGACCAGCACCTCCCTTTGGAAATCACTTCTTCTCCATTAAACCACACGTTTTCAGTGGCAGAGGACTCTGATTGGCCCAAGGATGGCTGACAAAAGGCTTTTAAACCATGGCGGAGGCTGAGGCCCCGGGCTTTGGAGTCTGTGCGGGGACCTGACAACGTGCACTGCATGATGGGGTCTTCCGATGGCTACACGGCCTTGCGTGCCCCTGGGGGCTCGTGGGCGGCGTGCGTCGGGTGATGACCAGGCAGATGCTTCTGTCTGGGGGACACCCGGCAGGGTGACTGCTGGCTGCAGCCGTTCCACAACCTGGGCGCTGTTCCAGAGGGCTTTACTGTTGCTACAGGCTGCTGTGCCGCTCACGGAGGGGGTGTGGGCTGTTTCAACCCACCCACAGCACTTTTCTCAAGAGTTGGAGGGACTTCCATCAAGAACTCGAAATGAAGCCACACACGGATTTTCAGAGCCCATGGCCGGCGATCAGCCCACCGACCCCACGTGACTGAACGGGAGAATGGCCGGGAACGTGTGTCATCATGTTTGCTTCCGAGCCGAGGGGGACGTGGATCCCTTGAGACAAAAACCACGCCACACGCGGCCCAGGGGGCTGGGTCCAGGAATCATCGTTTAAAACGCACATATGTATTTATAATGTAACATATGCAAACAAATTTAAGTTCCTATGCGCGTGGGTGTCATATTTATATCTTTTTCTGTTGCTGAAATGGAAAACCACAGCTAAATGCATACATCTATAGCTTCTGCTATCTTCAGCATACACCTTTTTAAAAATACCTGATCTCTTTGACATACTTCACATAACAGGTTTTTTAAAGACAATGCACTTTGAAACAAGAACCCCTTATTGTTACTCTGTGGGCTGTTCTGATGAAGGTGCTCAGGTTTTCTTCTCTCTCCTTAGGTTCTGTTCCCAGACAGCTCCTGGGAGCTGCAGCCCTGAGGAGCTTTGTCTCTGGACACTTGGTTCTGCACCGTCCCTGCAGGGGGTCTGGGGCCACCCCACCTGCCCGCTGTCTGACTAAACCACACAGAAGGTTAAGCAGCAAATTCGAGGCTCCCTCCTCGGAGATGCCTTTTGAAGTAAGACTCAGGAACTCAGGCCAAGCGATCAGAGGCCCTGGGCCGCACGGCCGCGAGTGCTTCTTGGAGCCGATGAGCACAGAATCAGTGTCGTGGGATCGTGGACCAGGCCTCTCCCTCTGCATCAGGACTCAGGGCTCAGCAGGGACAGGGAGCACGGCGGCGCCACGCACGGCAGCAGGGCAACTGTGGCGGCTCCAGTCCAGAGAGTGCGGCCTCAGCCTCAACCTCAGGCCCACGCACTGCCTGTCAGCTGTGTGGACTCCTAATCAGGTAAGAGTTGGAGAGTCAGGAATCTGGGGAGAAGAGCTCGTGCCCCCGCCCTCCTCCGGGCAGACCTGGAGCTGCTAGTGCTTCAACAGGCTCGTACCTCGAGGGAGCACCACCCCGGCCTTGGCAGTGATGAGGCTGCCCAGCCGCACGGGGAGGTCACGGACCAGAGAAGTCACGGAGGGCAAGGCTGTGGGGAGCAGGAGAAATGAGAAGTGTCTGGAGCAAGCGTTTCTCAAATCAGGAAGGGACAAGAGCATGGAGGAAGAAAAGCGGGAACTTGTAGAAAAGAACCAAAGACAGACACAGCTGCAGAGAGGTTTGGCCTCTGCACGCAGGCGCACAACCTTTTCATTCCTGTCTTCGTATTAGTTTTCCCAGGCTATCCAACCCAGAGGACAGCTAACACTCGAATGTGAACAGCTGTACGGTGTGAGGCTCACCTACACGGCACAGACCCCACTGACACTCCCCACAATATCCACCACTCTCGGAAGTCTACAAGTCCCACTTGAATTTTTTTTAGATAACCTCATTTCCTGCTGCCTTGCCAGCTGTGTGGGAGCCATTCAATACGATGGCTGTCACCATCCTCCAGGACAGTCCTCTACCCTAGAGTAGAGCTGTCTCAACCCTCCTGGACAGTCCTCCACCCTAGAGCTGTCTCCATCCTCCAGGACAGTCTTCCACCCTCCAGGACAGTCCTCCACCCTAGAGCTGTCTCCATTCTCCAGGACGGTCCTCCACCCTAGAGCTGTCTCCATCCTCCAGGACAGTCCCCCACCCTAGAGCTGTCTCCATCCTCCAGGACAGTCCTCCACCCTCCAGGACAGTCCCCCACCCTCCAGGACAGTCCTCCACCCTAGAGCTGTCACCACCCTTCAGAACAGTCCTCCACCCTAGAGCTGTCTCCATCCTCCAGGACAGTCCTCTACCCTAGAGTAGAGCTGTCTCAACCCTCCTGGACAGTCCTCCACCCTCCAGGACAGTCCCCCACCCTAGAGCTATCTCCATTCTCCAGGACAGTCCCCCACCCTAGAGCTGTCTCCATCCTCCAGGACAGTCCCCCACCCTAGAGCTGTCTCCATCCTCCAGGACAGTCCTCCACCCTAGAGCTGTCTCCATCCTCCAGGACAGTCCTCCACCCTCCAGGACAGTCCCCCACCCTAGAGCTGTCTCCATCCTCCAGGACAGTCCCCCACCCTAGAGCTGTCTCCATCCTCCAGGACAGTCCTCCACCCTAGAGCTGTCTCCATCCTCCAGGACAGTCCTCCACCCTCCAGGACAGTTCTCCACCCTAGAGCTGTCTCCATCCTCCAGGACAGTCCTCCACCCTCCAGGACAGTTCTCCACCCTAGAGCTGTCTCCATTCTCCAGGACGGTCCCCCACCCTAGAGCTGTCTCCATTCTCCAGGACAGTCCTCCACCCTAGAGCTGTTTCCATCCTCCAGGACAGTCCTCCACCCTAGAGCTGTCTCCATCCTCCAGGACAGTCCTCCACCCTCCAGGACAGTCCTCCACCCTAGAGCTGTCTCCATTCTCCAGGACAGTCCCCCACCCTAGAGCTGTTTCCATCCTCCAGGACAGTCCCCCACCCTAGAGCTGTTTCTATCCTCCAGGACAGTCCCCCACCCTAGAGCTGTTTCCATCCTCCGTGACAGTCTCCATCCTCCATGACAGACCTCTACCCTAAAGCTTTCTTCATTCTTCATCCTCCATCCTGGGCCTCCAATTTGGGCTGCCTGTTCTCACACCCTTACTTTCCCCAACCTGGTTGGGGTACTCTTTGAGTCCTCATTTATAGCCTACCTTGAAAATCACTAAACATGCCCTGTCCATTTAGTTTCACCTTAGGGATTGTGGGGGCGGAACTTAAACCCAGACTTCTTGCTCTCCAGCCACTGGGTGCATCCGGCCTGCCTCCTCAGCCCGGCTCATGGGGAGCCGGCCCTCTTCCCCTTCTCATGCCCAGAGTCGCTGCCCCGAGCCTTCCCACCCGCCCCTGCCCCCTACTCCGCCCCTGCCTCTGCCCTCACTTTCATCACCCAGCGGGTTCTCAGCTGTTGAGTTTCTTTGTGATTGGTTAAGAGGTCCTGGAATCCTCAGAGGGGCCCCCAGCCTGTCATTTTGCACAAGATGTTCTTAACAAACCCTAAAGCCTGCTCTGGGGGTGAGTGTGAAGATGTCTGTGTCCTATTTTTGTCACTGGATGTCTTTAGATTTTTTACTTCGGCACGATCCTCCCAGCAATCCAAGCCTGCCCTTTGCAAGAGCCAGTGAGGTGTGCTGGAAAACCACGGGACCCCCGGACCCGCCCTGGGGGCCGGAGCCTCGGGCCCAGCGTTCAGGAAGTCCTGGACTGTGGAGACGCGTGGCCATCACAGCCTTCACCCATGCCACTGTCCCATACAGAGTGGATTTAAAAGCAAAACAAAAATTTAAAAATGTCCTCTGTGAAGTCAGATTTTAGAGGGGTAATTCCACTTCAGCACGTCCACAGCAAATGTTCCCATTCATGGACTGGCTTGGGTCATGTTTCTGAGGAGCTCCTTGGTGCTGGGACTAGCCACCGTCCTTCTCTAGCCCATGCAGTGGCCGTGCTACCTGGTCCCCCGCTGGCAGCCTGCATCGTGATGACCAAAGGGTTGTGGCCAGTGGCAGGTGGCAGGGACCCCATAGGTCCCCTTGCTGTGGGCGGTTCTCCTGGCAGGCGACGGGCTCAAGGACCCCCATGGGCCGGCCAAACTCTTTGCTGTGTTTCAGTCTGAGCTCCTACCTGCCTGTTGCTGCCCTCCTCGTCCTCGCCTGCATGATGTAGGTATGGTGGTGAACTTTTTCACACAACAGCAAAGGCACAGTCTATGACAGAAGTAATGGATGAGCTGAACTTCATGAAAATGAACAACTTCTGCTCTCTCAAAAACACTGTCAAAAGAATGAGAAGACAAGGCAAACTAGGAGACAGGACTTGCAAGAGACATGTGTGAGAAAAGGATTGTTCTTCAAAATGCATACAAAACTCTTTCCTAATCAGAAATCAAAACTCGCCGGGCATGGTGGCTCACACCTGTAATCCCAGCACCTTGGGATGCTGGCAAGCGAACTGAGCTCAGGAGTTTGAGACCAGCCTGGGCAACATGGTGAAACTCAGCCTCTAAAAAAAAAAAAGAAAGAAAGAAAAAAAAAAAGAGAAAGTCAACAAGTAGAAATGAACTGATTTCAAAATGGGCTAAAGATTTTAAAACCTCATCAAAGAAGATATGAATGAATATAGCGATGGCAAATAATCACATGAAAAGATGCTCTGCAGTGCGTGATCAGGGAAATGCAAACTAAAAAAATGGTGAGAGCCCACCACACACCGACAGAAAGGCTGCCACCCAGAACGCTGACACCACCAAATGCTAGTGAGGACGTGGAGCAACAGGAACTCTCATTCCCTGTGGGCAGGAATGCAAAATGGCACAGCTGCTTTGTGAGACAATTTGAGTTTCTAAATGCACTCTGACCTTAGGATCCGGCAATCACATGCCTTGGCATTACCCTAAGGAATTAAGAAGCTATGTCCCAGCAAAAATGTGTACATGGATATTTAAAGCAGCTTTATTCATTATTGCCCAAACTTGGAAACAACCAAGATTATTTTTCAGTAGATGAATAGAGAAATGAATTGTCTGATTCAGTGCTAAAAAGAAATGAGCTCTCAAGTCATGAAAAAACATGGAGGAAACTTAAATGCATTTACTGGGTGGAAGATGCCAATCTGAAAAGGATACATACTGTCAAATTCCAGTCATATAACATTCTGGACAAGGGATAACTATGGAGACAGTAAACATTAGTAGCTGCCAAAGGTTAGAACACAGGATGCACGGGGAGCACAGAGGCTCGTTGAGGCGGGGACACAATTCTGTGCGACACCGCGGCGGCAGATACGCGGGGACACGATTCTGTGCGACACCGCGGCGGCGGACACGCGGGGACACGGTTCTGTGCGACACCGCGGCGGCGGACACGCGGGGACACGGTTCTGTGCGACACCGCGGCGGCGGACACGCGGGGACACGGTTCTGTGCGACACCGCGGCGGCGGACACGCGGGGACACGGTTCTGTGCGACACCGCGGCGGCGGACACGCGGGGACACGGTTCTGTGCGACACCGCGGCGGCGGACACGCGGGGACACGGTTCTGTGCGACACCGCGGCGGCGGACACGCGGGGACACGGTTCTGTGCGACACCGCGGCGGCGGACACGCGGGGACACGGTTCTGTGCGACACCGTGGCGGTGGATACGTGGGGACACGGCTCTGTGCGACACCGCGGCGGTGGATACGCCATCAGACATTTGTGAAAACCTACGGCACGTCGGGCACTAAGAATGAGCCCTGGGTGGCACCAGGTGGAGAAGCAACACCTCCCAATCTCCGTATCTGCCAGGCACCGTCTCACAGCAGGCGCACGTGCAGATTAGAGCTTCATGGTTGTTCTGAAAACTCAATATGAAAAACCGACCGGATATGAAATCCACTCAGGCTGTTATAGAAAATTTCAACTTTCCGTTTCTCAAAAGAGAAAAGGAAGGAAATTTCATTAAATTTAACTGTTACAGATTTTTGAAGGGTCTAAAATTTATCATCTATTTATACGACTATCTCAAACTTTAAGGAGTTACCTCTTCAAATTCTAAATCACAAATTTCCTTACAGCCACTTCAAGCTTAAAACCTGACATGAAATTTATACTCAGGGAAGCAAGTTCAAGTTTAAAATGTCTTAAGACTTTATTTGGAACAGTTGTACAATTATTCAGGATTTAATATTTTCCCTAACACTCAGTAGTTTCTTCGCCTAACAGAGAACATTTCATAAACGTCGATCACAGTCCCACAGGTGACTTCCTGGCTCTTTTGTGCAGAACACGCACCACACTCAAGGGCTGCCCGCGTGGAGGCGCCGCTCTGGGCCGGCTTTCCAGCAGACCGCCATCGCCGTGGGCAGGGCCAGGGGACCCGCCGGGCAGCAGAGTTTGGGAGCTGCTCCAGTCAGGGCTCCAAGGACACGGCTGGTGCTGACGGAGGCTGGAGCCGAGGACAGGACGGGGTCCTTGGAGTCCCCGCAGTGGGGTCCCCGCTGCTGCAGGGGGGCAGGCCAACACTGAGGCAGGCAGAGAAAAGTTCCATTTTAAGCTATTGGTGTGGATGTGCTGGTGCTGGGACCTGCCTCCAACACGTGAGGGCGAATGTGTGGAGCATGGCTGGGCAGAGATGCGGCTGGGGGTGCTGGCCCGCTGCCCCCGTGGGCGATCCCAGAGCCTGGGGTAATTCTGCTGCTCCTCCAGGAACGGGGGACCCCTTGCTCTTCTGCGTCAGAGAGAACTGGCCGCATCTCCCCTGCATGCTCCGTTCACTCAGCTTCCCTCGGGAGAAGGGTTTGGGTCCTCTTTGTTAAAAAGGTCTTTTAGGACACATGGGGCGGGGGCAGAAACACATCAACCTGCCGACAACAGCAGAGACCACACGGCCAGACCAGGTGGAGCACCAGGGGCCACGCTGGTCCTGAAGGCTGCACGCGACCCGGCCCCGCCCGTCACCAGGCCCCACGCAGACAGCGACCACCCCGCCCTCCTCCCGTCCTCGTCGCCCCTAGGCCAGACGCAGCAGCAGAGGTCCCTGTTGTTGCTGCTCCTGCAGGGCCATCTGCATCTCCGGGCTGGTTTAAAGAGGCCTTGCGGAGCCTCATGAACACCCCTATGAAGTTGGAGGGGACTCAGCCAAGAGCACAAGGGGCCACCTTGGTCCCAGCAGGACCCGCCACACGCAGAATCGTCCTCAGGCAGAAACCGCGGCAGAGCGGGGGAAGGTCCCCAGCCTTTCCCGGAGGCCTCCAGAAAGCATCAAGGCCTCGTTCAGCTGCCCCTGTCCCCAACCCCCCACCCCCAGCACATCACTCCCTGCACATTTTGTGCCCCTATAAACTGTAGCATCTTCTGCTTTCTTTGGGTATCAACTTGTACACCTATTTTTGTTTTCTGTCCAATTCATCTTACATTCTTGCTTGTGGCAAAATCGGGACTGAGGTGGGCCCAGTTCACCTCCCGCTTCTCTGGACAGGAGGAACTTCCTGGCCGGCGTCTGGTCATCCTGCGGCCTCCTCAGACTGCAGACTCAGACCCCGGGGAACCCACAGGCGGGCTGGGGGGTGAAGCTGGCTCTTCACTGGGCCCTGCAAATAACCTCGTTAGTACAGGAAACAGTCGCCCAGGGCTGGAACGCTGCCGGGTAACGGTGCCTTCCTCTGCTGCCACGTCGCCGTATCTTGACGAGAGCACCAGGACCCCTGGGGTCCTCTACCCACTGAGGACGCCTCCCGCCCCAGCCAACCTCCATCGAAACCCCCCCAGGAAAGGTCCCACACCCAGCGGAGACAGCCTGAGCCTGGAGGTCCCATGAGAGCCGCATCCCGTGGACGGAGACTTGTCACACTCGCTGCCTCCCGAGCTGTGGTCAGGGGCGGGTGCCGTCGGAATACAGGGGTGTGTGCTTTTGGACAAGGGCCGTGGCCTCGAGGTGCAGCCTCCCGCCCGCCACACTGCGGGACCGATGCTGGGAGGAGCGACGTGAGCCGAGGCTGCTGGCCGGGAGGGGTCCTGGTGGTGGCCACAGCCCAGCACCTACCTGCAGCTCTCAGGCGTCCGCATCCCAAACAAACAAGAGGAGGATGGAAAATAATGCAAGAGAGTAATTCTTCACACTTAACCATTTTAAAATACCAGCTACAAGCCTGGTTCTTATGCCCAGAGGCAAAACCCTGAGATCACACAGTTCTGCTGTTTCCATTTCTGACATTCCACACGGTCTCGCCTGCGAGGATTTTTCTCCTTTTCTGTTTCACAGAAAAAAAACAGACTAAAAAACGTGGAGATTTTCATTACTGTTGATGCGAGAGAGGCAAATACAGTTCCCTACCTGAGCAAGGAGATGAGGCAGGGCCTGCGCCTTGGCCCTTGGAGGCCCTGGAGGCCCGGCAGGCCCTTCACCTGCTCAGTGCCAGTCCCCCAGGTCCACGGAGACACGCCATCCCCTCCTCTGTCTACGTCATTCCTGAGTGTGGGTGGAGTTGGACCATCTCAGCTGGGACGTGGAGAAGGCCTGGCCGAGGAGGAAGCCAACCGAGAGAAAGGCCAAACCACAGGAAGAGAAAGGCCCGAGGCTCCTGGTGACGTCTGGCCAACTGGCGAGCACTTGGATTCAGCCGCACCTGCAGCTACCCGCAGGACTCAGAAGAGAGTCAATACGTGAAGAAACACCTACTCTACTTGTGATTTTGTTACTCACAAATGAAAAGAGTATGATGAATACACAGCCTCGGCCTAATGCCTCACTTTTATTAAAAATTAGAGACAGGGTCTCGCTGTGTCACCCAGGCTGGAGTGCAGTAGCTCACAGCTCACTGGGGCCTCAAACTCCTGGGCTCAATCCTCCCACCCCAGCACCCGAGTATCTGGGACTATAGGAACACATCACCACGGCTGGCTACACTTCACTTTCAATTTGGTAATAAATCCAGAGAATGGAAGGGTTGGCTACGCCGCTGATCCATGGCTGGCCACACTTAGCTTTCTATTTGGTCATTAATCCAGAAAATGGAAGGGTTGGCTACGCTGCTGATCCACGGCTGGCTGAAGCAGCAATTCAATAGCCAAGTCTCAGAGAAAAGCTCGCCCCTGGCTGGAGTCCCCGACCTGCTGTCCGACAGAGCTGGGGCCTTGGCCGTGGTGTTACGAACACGGCACAGATGCTGGGTTTCCTCCCGCACGGCACAGCTCAGCAGGAACCGCGCCCAGAGCGGTGGGGCCGCCGACGAGGCTGCTTGGTCTAGAGACCTCAGAGCAGCGTGACCTGAAGACAGAGGCTGCCGTATGCCTGCCGTTCTCGTGGGGGGCTGCAGGGGGCTGCGCGGGGCTGCGAGCCAGACCCTGACCAACCCCAGGGAACAGCCCAGGGTCGAGCTGTGTGGCAGACGCCCCAGGGAAGGACCCCACTTTCCACCTGTGAACGCCCTCCCAGGATCAGCGCTTCCTTTGGGCCCCTTGGGCATCTCGGGTTTAAGTTTCGTAAAAATCTAATAATTAGAAAAACAGGCCGGGCGCGATGGCTCATACCTGTAATCCTAGCACTTTGGGAGGCTGAGGTGGGCAGATCATGAGGTCAGGAGTTCGAGACCATCCTGGCCAGCATGGTGAAACTCTGTCTCTACTAAAATACAAAAAATTAGCTGGGCATGGTGGTATGTGCCTGTAATCCCAGCTGAGGGAGGCTGAGGCAGGAGAATCACTTGAACCCGGGAGGCGGAGGTTGCAGTGAACCAAGATCACGCCACTACAATCCAGCCTGGGTGACAAAGCCTGACTCCATGTCAAAAAAAAAAAAAAAGAAAAAGAAAAAAAAAAGAAAAAACAACGGTCTCTCGCATTCTTAATGTTTCAGTGCCATCTTTTGAAAAATCCCTCCTAGATAACGGTGAGTAAGCCACAGCAAGACGCTCTCCTGCTTACACTTCCGCGCCCAGCCCACGTCCCACGAGCGTCTGGCTAAGGAGCTGGATCCCAGCGAGGGAGGAGCCGGGTGCTCACCACTGCCACACACCCACGAGAAGAGAACTTACAAAAAGGATTTTTATTAAATGAAAGAAAATTCTGCTTGGTGGGTCAGATATGAAATAGATTTACAGAAACTTTACATCAGGTCTCTCCAAGACATAAAAGGTCGCCCAGGAAAAGCAACGCCGCCTGCCAGGATGCCAGTGGGAGGAGGGCAGGTGGCAGCCCAGGTCACGTGGCGTGGACCCTGCGGAGGAAGCTGCAGGAAACTCCAGGCCGCCCGAGACTCACGGCGTTCCCTGGAAATGGGTCCCCTAGGAGGGAGCGACGGGGATGTCTGTGGGGGGCTCGGCGCCGGGTGCACACACGCTGTCCCGTTTAAACTCCTAGTCCAAAGCTGTCCCGAGGAATGTGCTCTGGTACCCAGAGGAACACACACCAACCCTCCCCTTACCGGGACAGCAGCCGGCGCCAGCCTGGGCCACGCGAGCCTCTGCTGAGCTCTTTGGCACGGCACACCGGGGCCTTTAACACCTGTCACTATCCTGTAGTAAAACTTCTTAAAAACACCTATTTCTGCAAAATAATGTGTTTCTGTATGTGGAGCTCTGCAAATATACATTTCCTTTGGGAAGAAAGCAGCGTGGACCGAGACTGAGGGCTGGTCCGGGGACGTCCGAATTCTGCTGGAGGCCAGCCAGGCTTCAGTCCCTGCCCGCCGCCCGCGCTCACATGAGGTCGTTGAGCTCCGCCTCCAGTGCCTTGGCCATCTCGTCGGCCTCGGAGCTGCTGCCCTCGTCCTCGTTGCTGGACTCCCTGCTGGACTCGCTGGCGGCGTCCTCTTCATTCAGCTTCCTCTTGTGGCCTCTGCAGAGAAGCAAACACGATGTGAGACGCTCATGGCAAACACAACGCCGGGGCATCGCCTGGTCTGCATGTGGAAAGGGGCTTCCGTGGTTTTAACACAAGACACAGCACAATTCTCTGGTCAACGACGTACACAGGCCACCGACCCAGGGCCACGTCACCCGCGTGTGGACAGCAGGGGCCCAGCACAGGAGAAGAGGCCCCTGGCCCTGTTACACACGCGGACACCACCGACAAAGCGGTTCTTCACCTGCTGCAAACGCACATTCCGGTCGCTCATGAACACCTGTGATGCCAGAGGATATCAGAACAGGAAAACCAGGACAGGAGGCCGGGCCGGCGGCTCACCCTGTAATCCCAACACTTTGGGAGGCTGAGGCGGGCGGATCACGAGGTCAGGAGATCGAGACCATCCTCCTGGCTAACACGGTGAAACCCCGTCTCTACTAAAAATACAAAAAACTAGCTGGGCGTGGTGGTGCACGCCTGTAGTCCCAGCTACTCGGAGGCTGAGGCAGGAGAATGGCGGGAACCCGGGAGGCGGAACTTGCAGTGAGCTGAGACTGCGCCACTGCACTCCAGCCTGGGCGACAGAGCGAGACTCCGTCTCAAAAAAAAAAAAAAAGAAAACCAGGACAGGAAAGTAAGATTGTCTGTCAGAGTAACTGTTAGTGTTACGTTAACAAGCACCTCCCAGGTCATCGAGTGGGCCGCGGTCTGGAAATTCTCATTTCCTCAGGCTGCTGCTAAAATGACTCTAATAAAAGAGAACACCAGCCCTTTGCATAACCAGCAAATGCCACTAGGCTTTTCTTCTGAGCCACTGCAGACGCACCTGGTTCCTGTGATGTCAGCCGGCTTGAATGGAGCACACCCACGAGATCCCCAGAGCCCTGAAATTCCGACCAGCTGACGTCCTGCCAGACACCCTCCCTTCCGGTGCCATGCTGGGACGTCCCACTGTGCCAAGGAACCTCAGCTACAACCTTAGAGATGGAAGCCTGGTTAAATGCGCACAAGCTGTTTTGATTTTAAACAGATTAGGGGCAACTGCGCCATACCAGCCTTCAGTTACAATCCTGAAAAGTCACTGAGAGAAGTTAGTAACAGTCACCATACGTGAATACCCTAAAAATATTTTCTTGGCTAATGCAGACACAATATAGCTAACACACATGCCTATGTGGCACATTATGTGTGATATAGCTACACACACAAGCACACATGTAACATACATGTATTCGAAGCTAACACAAACTATAGCACGGTAGTGAGTGTGATACAGCTGCACGCACACACAGCAGGCATGTAACACGCATGCACTCGAGGCTAACACACAAACTATAGCACAGAAATAACTTGAAGCCACTCAAGCTGGTACTAGAAGAATCACAGTTCATTTATAAGAGACAAAAGACATAGAATCAGCTGATCAGATGGAACCAACAGAAAACAAGAGAACCCCGTGGGCTGGGCTGACACCCACAGCTGATCAGTCACGACAAACTCGTTCAGAGAACCCAACTGTGCTTGGTCCAGGAATACGGCACGAGAGAAACACAAGGGCCCCAGAACTCCAAATCCTGTCCAGGTGGCAGGCACTGGGCCGCAGGATGACAGCTCCTCCCTCCCTCCCCCCTTCCCTCCTGGACCTGCCTCTGTGCCCAGCCTCTCCCTCCCCGGCTGCCCTCTGTGTGCCCAGCTTCCCTCCCTCCCCGATCTGCCCTCTGTGCCCAGCCCCTCCCTCCCCGGCTGCCCTCTGTGTGCCCAGCCCTTCCCACCCCAGCCTGCCCTCTGTGTGCCCAGCTTCCCTCCCTCCCCATCTGCCCTCTGTGCCCAGCTTCCCTCCCTCCCCATCTGCCCTCTGCGCCCAGCCCCTCCCTCCCCAGCCTGTCCTCTGTACCCAGCCCCTCCCTCCCTGGCCTGTCTCTGACTCCAACCCGCCGTGTAAGATGGGAACTGCCATGTTTCATCACACACTGGGACCCCTGGATCCATGAGATCCTGTCCTGAAAAGCAATGCATGCCATCATTTAAAAGCAGAGTAGGCGGGGCGCGGCGGCTCACGCCTGTAATACCAGCACTTTGGGAGGCCGAGACGGGTAGATCACCTGAGGTCAGGAGTTCGAGACCAGCCTGACCAACATGGTGAAACCCCATCTCTACAGAAACAAAACAAAACAAAACAAAACAAAAGCAGCGGTGGTGGGCCCCTGTAGTCCCAGCTACTCCAGAGGCCGGGGCACGAGAATTGTTTGAACCTGGGAGGCGGAAGTTGCAGTGAGCTGAGATCACACCACTGCACTCCAGCCTGGGTGACAGAGTGAGACTCTGTCTCAAAAAGAAAAAAAAAAAAGCGGAGTAGCAGGAAGAGCACGCCCTAGTATCCACCATCCGAGTTTTAAACGAATTCACTATTTTCATGTCAACTGGAATGGATATTTTCTACTGAGAAATAAAGGCTTACTTTTAATCGCTACATGAGAGTGAGGGGTTGCAAATTAGCTGGACGTGTCGGAGCATGCCTGAGTCTCCGCTGTTTGGAGGCTGCGGAGAAAGGATCCTCTGAGCCCAGAAACTGGAGGTGGCAGTGAGCCTGGGCCATGACTGCACCACCACACTCCAGCCGGGGCGACACAGCAAGACGCTGACTTAAAAGAAAAAAATCTCCACGCACCTCTTCTGTGTGTCTGCTTCCCCTCCGCGTGCCCCCTCCACATGCCTGGTCTGCAGACCTTATGCCCGAGCCTGTGTTGGGCTGGGCACCTCCCGCTGTTTGCTTTGAGGACGCCAGGCGTATCATGCACGAGTTTCCTTTATTTCCAGTCTCTACTGACACCAACGACGCTGTCAGGGCCACAAGTCTGGCCTCTGGTTGCTACGGCAATAAGCTTTTGGCAATTAACAAAATTCATTAGTGATTTCTCTTCCTCCCTAATACACGCTGGCAGCTGTTCCAGGAAAACCTGGCTCCCGTCCTCCCATTAGGCTTCCTCCACTTCACTCAGTTTCGAGAACTTAAAACAAGATACAGACAGTTCTTGTGAAGGTTAAGGTGCTGCAGTGAGGGGCGCCCTGAACCCCGGGAAGAACCCGCTGGCGGGTGGGCTGGACAGAGGACCCTCGCCCACAGAGGCGGCGTTTCAGGCCCTCAGAGCAGTGCACGGCGCTGACCTTGGGGAGCGAGCAGTCATGACTGTGAACAGGAAAGCCGAAGTGGCATCTCAGGTCGAGCTTGGGACGGTCACCGAGTCCAAAGAGGGCAGGCCTGGATCTCGTGTGCACGGGGCCTGGGGAGTGCGTGGCGCGACCCCAACAGTCTGGTGACCCAGCTCCCTGCCCGTGCTGACGCCTTGTTCAAGGGAGCCCTGGTCCCTCCTAGTGGGGCCAGACTTGGGGGGGCTGGCAGGTGTGGTCGGCTCCCTCACAGCGATGCTGGGCTGGACACACCAGGGGCACCGAGCAGAGCAGGGGCAGGGTCCCCAACAAAAAGTGAAGACCGGGCAGACACCAGCCAGGCGGGACCCTGGGGGCAAGTAGGGGGAGAAGGAGGAGGGCGAGAGGTACGAGTTTCAACAATTTCTTTCTAAAATCAAGTGAGGAAGCCATCCATGGCAGACAAGAGTTCTAATGGCAGCAAGAGGATGACAAAGAATGGGAAACACCAGCTGTGACTCTTTCTGTTTGAGGTTTAGAAATATGCCACAATGTTCCCCTCACAAGGCCGACAAAAACACCCAGTGTGCTGTTTACAGCAGGACACCTTCAGAAACGCCAGCGAGCCTTGGCAGGGTGCCACGGGACCTGAACCGAGCCCATGGAAGGGGCCACCTCAGCTCCTGCTGGAGAGCCCTGTGCACACGCACCAACACGGCTCACACATACAGACACAGCTCACACAGACACGGCACACACACAGACGGCTCATGCACCAACACGGCTCACACACACATACACAGCTCACGCACCAACACAACTCACACAGACACAGCTCACGCACAGACACGGCACACACACAGACGGCTCACGCACAGACACAGCACACACACACACGGCACACACACAGCTCACGCACCGACACGGCACACACACAGCTCACGCACAGACATGGCACACACACAGCTCACGCACCGACACGGCTCACACATACAGACACAGCTCACACAGACACGGCAGGCACATAGACATGGCACACACAGAGACACGGCACACGCACAGACACGGCTCACGCAGAGTCATGGCTCACAGACACAGCTCACGCACAGACACGGCACACACACAGACACAGCTCACACAGACACAGCTCACGCACAGACACGGCACACACACAGACGGCTCATGCACAGACACGGTTCACGCACAGACACGGCTTACAGACTCACGGCTCACGCACAGACATGATAATGATGACTCTAAAGGCCTCTGATCATGATTCTGTTGCTGTTGTGTGAGACGAGGCGGCGGCAGGCGCTCACAGCACTCGCTGGGAACCCTTTACGGATTCACAGCTGGAGACGCTGTGGTTTGAGGCCAGCTGCACCAACTGTTTCTTCCTTTGATTTTTCCAAGAAACCCCACGGGCAGGCGCCACCATTCCTGTCTCAAAACGGGGGCCTGGACCCCACGATGCTGGTGAGAATGCTGAGAAATGTTTTCCACGCACTTTGGAAAAATGCAGCTGACTGGGAGACAGGGCAGGGCTTACATGAGGCTGCGTGTCTGGGACCAGGTCGACGGCTTCCACCCCGAGGGGTCACAGAGCCCGGGCTGGAGCGCACCTCCCTCCATGGGTCCCCCAGGCCGGCCCCGCGCGGTCCCTCCTGGTGCCGAGAATGCCGCAGCCTCGGCCTCCCGTGGGCTCCCAGCTCCGTAATGAAGAACAGGGAGCGCTTCACGATGGTGGCACAAACCCTCGCTCTTGGTTAAACGATGTTCGGAGTATGGCATTTAAAAGTACAAGACGAATGGATTTTAGTCATTAAAAATTACCTCAAACAGGCCGGGCGCGGTGGCTCAAGCCTGTAATCCCAGCACTTTGGGAGGCCGAGACGGGCGGATCACAAGGTCAGGAGATCGAGACCATCCTGGCTAACATGGTGAAACCCCGTCTCTACTAAAAACACAAAAAACTAGCCGGGCGAGGTGGCGGGCGCCTGTAGTCCCAGCTACTCGGGAGGCTGAGGCAGGAGAATGGCGTAAAAACCCGGGAGGCGGAGCTTGCAGGGAGCTGAGATCCGGCCACTGCACTCCAGCCTGGGCAACAGAGCGAGACTCCGTCTCAAAAAAAAAAAAAAAAAAATTATCTCAAACATTAGACACGCTGCAAACCATGGTTAGTAAATGTCTGTAACTGATACCAGCTTCGCTTCCTCAGCATAACATGCAATATTTCTATTTTGTTTCTACGACCGGTTGCACAGCTCCATAGACCAATATTAACAGATTTAATCTGAGGAAAATTTAAAGCTTGAACATTTATCTCAAATTCAATGTGGAATAATAAGGCAAGAATACAAACAATAATAGGTATGTACATCCTCCCCCCATATTTCAGTTTTCCAAACACACTGGGCTGGCACAGTGCACACGACTTGGCACCAGAAAGACACCCGTCAGCACAGCAAACACACGCACAACCGGGTCACACCAGCATCTTATCCAACAGGGACGGAGCAATCGAGGCACAGGGTTCCCGTGGCCGCCACCAGCACGGCTGCCGGAAGAAGAGGGAAGGTCAGTGCCGCTCACAGCGAGGCCGCCACGGCCCTGAAAACCCACACTGGCATGGCCAGGTCTGCACGCGCTGGGACGCCTGCGGGAGGCGCTGCGCATGGCGGATTATTTCCCCAACGCACCCTAGAGTGGAACACGGCGTGAGGGCGGCGTGGGGCTGCCCAAAGCAGGCAAAGCTGCACACAAGCCTGGGGGGCTCTGCGCTCTGCGGGGACCTGCAGGGAACCTGCCAGATGACGTGAGCGGAGACCCAACAGTCCAACCCCCTACAGCACGGGGCCGGGCTCCGCCAAGGAGAGCAGGCGGCAGGCGTCGGTCTGCTGCTGAGAGCAGGCCCGGGTCCAGGCCCAGGCCCAGTGAGAGACAGCGGTGCCCTCCCTCTGCGGCGTCCGCACCTGAGCCCCAGTCCCCGCAGGGCCCCGGCGGGGACGCCACAGCTCTGGGCGTGGACATCGTCACGCTCTCCTCAGCAATCTCACAGCATGAGAATTAACCTGTGTGTGTTACAGGAAGAGGAGCAGGGACCCGGCGGGTGCTCACCGCACCCAACCCCCCTCCGAGCGCTGCTCCCAGGCGGGGCTCTTGAAAGTGGGAAGTTCAGTGAGGTTTCTCAGGGTGAGAATTGTTGCTTCATGTATCGGTGTGAAAGGACTGGGAAAAAATGAATGTGTCTCACTTACTGGGCAATCATTAAAAAAACCATTCGATGCAGCAGCTCTGTACCCAAATTCTAAACTGCAGGCACTGGAGTGGCCGGCAGCACACAGTCGAGGCACGCAACTAGGAGCCTTCAGCCTGGTGCGCCAAAGAGCACCTTAGCACCCGTAGGCACGGCGGGCACGGTGTTCACGCCTGTAGGCCCAGCACTTTGGGAGGCGGAGGTGGGAGGATCGCTGGAGGCCAGGAGTTTGAGGCCCAGGCTGGTCTCAATAGGCAACACAGGAATTCCCCATCTCTACAAAAAAATTTTTAAAACATTAGCCAGGCATGGTGGTCCACACCTGCGGTCCTAACTACTTGGGAGGCTGAGGCGGGAGGATCCCTTGAGCCCAGGAATTAGTGAACCACGATTGTGCCACTGCACTCCAGCCCGGGCAACAGGCAGGCCTTGTTTCTTAAGCCCCTAAGTATGGGGTGGGCAAGGCAGGGCCTCCCGACCTGTTCACAGCGACAGCGGTTGTCAAAAGGCTCTCACTTCTCCAAGAGATGCATGTTTGTGTAACTATGAAAATACAGAAAAGCAAATCTTCACAAACCAAAACTCCGCACACTGTGTGCAGGGAGAACGAACACAGCCTACACCTCCAACACCCTCGAGGGGCAAACCCTGGAGAGGCCACAGGGTCAGAACACGCAGGAAGGACGCGCGATCTCGCTCTGTCGCCCAGGATGGAGTGCAGTGACACGATCTCGGCTCATTGCAATCTCTGCTTCCCAGGTTCCAGCCATTCTCCTGCCTCAGCCTCCTGCATAGCTGGGACTACAGGCACATGCGGCCACGTCCAGCTAATTTTTTGTATGTTAGTAGAGACAGGGTTTCACGGTGTTGTCCAGGCTGTTCTCGATCTCCTGAACTCAGGCAATCCGCCCACCTCAGCCTCCCAAAGTGCTAAGATTACAGGCGTGAGCCACTGCGCCTGGCCGTGCTTCACTGTTACAATACCACACCCATGCACGCCACAAACCCAACAATACGTCGTCGAATTATTTACAGCAGGAGGGGGAGCAGGTGCACACTCGGAGCACGTGAGACCGACCTTCTTGTTCAGCACTCCTGGGTCTCTTCAGCTCTTGCTGTAAATTCTGGTCACCATGGGCCGTCATTTCATCCCAGGCCCCTCCTCGGCATGGCTACTGGCTGACGTTACATCCCCACGTGGTATGGGCCCAACAACAGAATTAGGTACAAAGAGTTGTTTGGTTTTTTTTTGTTTTTGAGACAGGGTCTCGCTCTGTGGCCCAGGCAGGAGTGCAGTGGCGTGATCTTGGCTCATCGCAACCTCCGCTCTCTGGGTTCCAGTGATTCTCCTGCCTCAGCCTCCTGAGTAGCTGAAATTACAGGCGTCTGCCACTACACCCGGCTAATTTTTGTATTTTTAGTAGAGACAGGGTTTCACCATGTTGGCCAGGTTGGTCTTGAACTCCTGACCTCAAGTGGTCTGCCCGCCTCAGCCTCCCAAAGTGCTGAGATTACAGGCGTGAGTCATAGCCACCGCACGCCCGGGCACAGAGTCTTATACTATAAAACCATACTGCTTTTTAAACCAAGAGAAAAAAGGAGAAGCAACACACGACCTTACAGAGTTACAAAATCTCCATTCCTGGCGCTCTGCTTGTTTGTGTGGATTCAGAGTTTCATCCAGGTCACCTGCTTTCAGCCTGAAGTGCTTCCTTTAGAACCTCTTGTGAGGTGTGTCTGCTACTGAATTCCCACTTTGGGAAAACCCTGCCTCTGTTTTGGAAAAGGTTGTTTTGCTGCTTACAGGGGCCTGGGGGTGGTGGTACCATCTCTGAGGAGAAGCGGCCTGGTGTGATGGGCTCTCCCACCCTCAGGCCTCTCTCCCATAACATCTCACGCCTCCTCTGCTGCCCTCAGGCCTCCGCCTCGCTTCCTCTGTTGCCCTCAGGCCTCTCTTCTGCGGACGCCTCAGGCTTCCTCTGCTGTCCTCAGGCCTCTCTCCTGCAACGCCTAACGCTTCCTCTGGTGCTCCCAGGCCTCTCTCCCGGATGCCTCACGCCTCCACCTCAGGCTTCCTCTGCTGCCCTCAGGCCTCTCTCCACCAACACCTCAAGCTTCCTCTGCTGCCCTCAGGCCTCTCCCCTGTGATGCCTCATGCTTCCTCTGGGCCCCCAGCCCTGCTCCTGGCATTTCCACTTCCAATGGGATGTGCCCAGGTGAGGATCTCTGTGTTCATCCTACTTGGAGTTTGTTGAGCTTCTGGGACATACAAATTAATGTTTTCCATTAAATTTGGGGAGTTTTCAGTCATTATGTCTTTGAATAGTTTTTCTGCTCCTCTCTCTTCTACAGATTATCTTTCTTAGTTAATTATCCAAGATTAAACCCAACTTTGATGTGTGAGTGTTTCTGGTGGAGCACTACTCCCCGTTGTCTAAGTGGGAGCTCACGCAACCCTCCCAAATGGACAAGAGGAGGTCAACCTCAGAAGGGCCCTGCCTGCTGCCCCGCGTCTCCCATGCAGGCTGATCACACGCCCCCGTGGAGAAGAGCTGAGTGTTGGGATCTGGGTAGTCGTGTCAGGAAACTAAGCCTTTAAAATGTGGTGCTGTTTTCCTTTCCTGTTTATCACTGCACCAGATGGGACAGGAAACGGCGCCAGGACTAAAATCTCCAAGTACTTAGGGAGCCGTCGTCAGCTGTTGTCTCTGTCAACAGATCATGGGAACGACCAGCTCATCTTGCTGCTAACAGCTCCCACCAATGCTATGCTATGTTTCTTGGCAGTTAACTCAATGTCGTTTTCACTTCTCCACGAACTCTAGGAATGATCTGAAAAAGGGTATGGTATATTTTAAAGTTGCCTCTGTGAGCGATGATTCACCTCCGGCAACCAAAAGCATAAAAGGACGGGCTCAGGGATAGTTCACCTCACACGGGGGCCTCACCCAACCGGGGCACAGGGACAGATCACCTGAGCAGGAGACCTCGCCTCACCTGGGTGCCGGTTTTTTTCAGTACCTGGAGCTGGTGGTGGGACCATGTGTCTGTGAGATCCTTAAACATTCTGAAGATGCCTTGTTTGGTTTTTTATTTTGAGGATTTACTTTAAGGAGCGAAAGTGCCTGGCAGGCGGCTGCATATAGAGCAGGCATCTGATGTTTGTTGACTTGAGGGAAGAATGAATCACTTCTTGGTAGACAAGTAAAAAACACAACCTTCCCCCTTCTGTTAAAACTCATTTTCAAGTTCAACTGACATTAAGATTCTTGGCCATGAGAAATCAGCAAGACGTCCCGCCAGCCAGGGCCCTGCCGGGAAAAGCGGAGCTGCCTCCAGCTTCCGTACGGAATGTGTCGCCACATGGGAAAGAATCACGATGAAACCGACACGTTCGACATGCAAAAATAAAAAAACTAAAAACACATTTACTTCATCACAAGCACAAATTTCATGAGAAAAATTTCACACCATTCATGTCTCACTGAATACCCCATAAACAGGAATGAAATAAAACCAGAAGGCCCCAAGTCCCCTGGTCTTTAAGGAAGAAGTGAGGTCCCCAAAGCCCAAAAGTCACAAAAACCGAGCTGACAGGAAGCTGAACAGACCCCACTGCCCCACCCTTTCGAGGGGCACACATGGCCTCCAGCACTCAGGCTGCTATCACGGCCACACGCCCACAGCGATCCGCAAACGGCAGGCGTGGCGCGGGGAGGGGGCAAGCGCCGACTCCCACCGTCCCGGCGGCAGATATGAAGGCTGTGAGCAAGTGCAGAGTCCCGAGTCCCACCGTCCCGGCAGCAGAGATGAAGGCTGTGAGCAAGCACCGAGTCCAGAGTCCCGAGTCCCACCGTCCCGGCGGCAGGGATGAGAGTCCCACCGTCCCAGCGGCGGGGATGAAGGCTGCGCAGCAGAATCTGAATAGACACCCAGGACGCTTTATTCTCCTGATCTCAAATTCTTTTTTTTTTTTTTTTTTTTTTTTGAGACGGAGTCATGCTCTGTCGCCCAGGCTGGAGTGCAGTGGCCGGATCTCAGCTCACTGCAAGCTCCGCCTCCCGGGTTCACGTCATTCTCCTGCCTCAGCCTCCCGAGTAGCTGGGACTACAGGCGCCCGCCACTTCGCCCGGCTAGTTTTTTTTTTGTATTTTTTAGTAGAGACGGGGTTTCACCGTGTTAGCCAGGATGGTCTCGATCTCCTGACGTCGTGATCCGCCCGTCTCGGCCTCCCAAAGTGCTGGGATTACAGGCGTGAGCCACCGCGCCCGGCCTCCCTGATCTCAAATTCTAAAATCACCCAAGCCCACCCAGTCCCTAAGACATGGAGTGAAACGGCGATTACATAACGATCCGGTCCTTGACTGAGAAGCCAGAATGGAGAGGCACAGCCCCAACCGCCTCCTGCAGCTGGGAGAGCAGCATGGAAGACACCCCAAAGTAGAGGCTAATCTCGTCTGCATGGTTTCACCAGTGAGGTTCACTTCCGCCATGGGCAGGTCATTTAGCAAAAAAAAAAAGAAAAACCCAGGGGTGCTAACTCCAGTCCTGGCCCCCAAGTCCTCTGTAGCTCTGGGTCCCGACCCGCTGAGCGCCACGTCCAGGTGCCCACAGGGGGAGGCACGGACATGGCATGTGTCATGGATGACGTGGATGGATATCAGCAACACCGTCACCAGTCTTAGTGGAAAAGCACTTTGGGTTTCTTCTTTTAATTAGAAAAAAATTATCAGGTTAAAACCACCTATGTTCATACCCAGAGCACGCTGCAAATCCAGATACTAAGATGGCCGCGGCAGGCGGACTCCTTGGAGCTGGCTCAGCTTAGCCCTGGCCTAGAGGGTCTTCGGGGGAGAGCAGTGGAACCCTCCCAGAGGCCCCCAGTGCGCCACCTTCCCCAGGCCTGACCCCAGAGCTTCACAACAGACCCAACGGTCTACACCGAAAAGTGAAGGAAGGTAGGCCAGGCAAAACCACCCCGTAATTCATGTGCGAAAAAACAAGGCACGTTATCACCCCATACAGAATTTCAAAATCTCTCCTAAAACAATTTCACATCATTTCAGCACAGCTGGAAAATACTGCTTCCTAGATGGTAAACACAGGGTGGGCTGCCCGGAGAGAAGCTGCACTCATTTCCCTGCTAAACCACAGAGCAGAAAATCAAGTGATTTTCTGTAATTCTCGCAAATGGAACAATGACTATCTTGTCTGCATTTGTGGTTGGAATTTCTGGCCCAATTTTGTAACTGGATTGCCTGAATGAGTTACACTCTTTTCTTGAAATGTTTATTCACCTACAGGAGAGCCTAAGAGTAAGACCAGACGTGGGGAGAACCGCTTCAGTGGAGAAAGCAAGCAGTCTGCACTGTCTTCGTCACCACAGACGCCAGACGTGCACCTGGAGCGCCCCTGCTCGCCTGCTGAAGCTGGGAGTAGCCCCTCTGAGGCTGGCGCTGCTCCTACCTCATTTCACAGGTGAGGAAACCAGGATGCAGAGGTTTACTGGCCCCAAAGCCCCGCAGCAGCCGCAAGAAGGCTCTGGAGGCCAAGTTCTCAGGGCAAATCCTCGGGACACGCATCTGTACTGAGGATGTCGGCAGGACCTGGGGGGCCACATCCTGTCTAACGGGCAAGCAAGACAAAGCCTCCGAGGTTACCTCGGACGGGCTTGGAGCAGCCCCGGAGCTAAAGGCGGGAGCTGTGCTTCCAAATCCTCAAGGAGATGGTGCCACCTGGGGATTACGCATCCCCCCGACCGCGGATCACGCGTCCCCCCGACCGCGGATCACGCGTCCCCCCGACCGCGGATCACGCGTCCCCCCGACTGCGGACGTGTGGACAGGACAAAGACACTTTCTCAGAAAGCTTCTGGGAGGTGTATATTCCACCAAAACGCAGAGACAGAGAACACCCCAGAGAGTGAGGAAGGCAACTCCTGGGGGCAGCGAGCAGGGTGGGTCGGGGGAGGCCGGGGGAGTGGAGCAGAGAGGCAGCCAGGGATTCAGAAACAGGCAAAAAGGAAGAAAGCTAACAAAAGTGAGGTAATTATCAAATCCAGGTAAAACAGATGTTTAAGAAAGGGAACAGCATCACCGTGTCCTATTCTATTTGGTAAGAGCAATTTACGGTCACAGGAATCACCGAGTCATTCCACACCCGCAAATCCTGGCATGTTGATATTGGCAGGGTGGAGGGAACAACCGACGCAGTCTTCATGTTGAACACTAAGAATCAACAGACGGCACGTGTGCAGACACCGCACACACGCCTGCGCACGCATGCAGACACCGCACACACGCCTGCGCACGCGTGCAGAACTCCATACACTACTTGCACACGTGCAGACCCCACACACGCCTGTGCACACGTGCAGACACCGCACACACGCCTGCGCACATGTGCAGACCCCACATGCCTGCGCAAATGTGCAGACGCCGCACACGCCTGCGCACATGTATGACATGGAGTCAGCATGGAGACAGCCAAGCGGCCACCACCAGGGCCTGCTGAGTTTGGAAGCTGCTGGTTTCACACACAGAAGGGGGGACGGGCATGAAGAACGAGATGCAGCCGGCAGTCCATCAACAGCAGAGTCACCTCTGGGAGCCTGCGTAAGGCCCCTCCCACCTCAGACCCCACACTCACCTGGGCCCCCGGCCGCCTGCCACGCTCCTCTCGCTGGACGCCGCTGCCCCGAGTGTCCGCTCCCTGCGAGCCCCTGGCGTCCGGGGCTGGGGCTCCTCCTCCTGCTCCTCAGGCCTCCTCTTCTCGCTGTCGCTGTCGTCGCTGCCTTCTCCGAGGATGTCGTCCACCTGACAAATGGCCAAGAGTCAGCGACAGACCTCCTTCCCGGGCCCCGTCCCCCCGCAACAGGCCTTCTCCCGGCAGAGTCCAGGGCTCTGAGTGCAGCAGGGTGGGGGCTGGACATGGGACTCTGCTTTCTACCTGAGCCCTGGGGTTTGAAACTCAATCAATCCTTAACAAAGCCCCGGGTGAAAGAGCAAACCCAGACAGGCGGTTCGCAGGCAAAGATTGGGTTTAAATTCCTTCTGTCCCTTATGTGAACACGGATTTTATTCCTAGTGCACTGTTGGATTTTATGGCGAATAACCAGCATATTTGCTTGAAATTCTCAAGATCAGTGAGATTCACAGCACGACTCCTGAGGGACAGGGCTTTCCGGGAGGCACCCGAGTCCTTCCCATCCTGGAACCTGGGAGGAGAGCAGCCACCTGGGAGTGGAGACGTGGCGGCACCACGGGACGCTCGCTAAGATGCCCGCCTGCTCGCTCTGGGCACGCCTCCAATTTGGGACACATGCAGAGAGGGCGACTCCTGAACACCTGGGGTGAGCTCAGCCGGCCCCAGGCCTGACACGTGTGACGCGGATGGGAGCGGAAACAGGCGGCAGGCGAGTGAGCAGGTGATGGGAGCGCCGCATCCAAACCTCAGCCTCCCCGAACCTCAGCAGGCAGGTAATGGGTGCCGTCAGTGCCTTGCTGCGGCGGCGGGAGAGGCTGAGCCCAGTGCGGGGAGGTGAACTCAAGTTCTCACCTCCTTTTCCGGAACTGCACGGAGATGGGAGAAGGACGTGCAGAAAGAACCCGCACCCAGCATCGAGGGGCCCGCTCAGCCGGCGGCCAGCGGAGGGAGGAGTGTTTTATGTCCAGCATGGATCACGGTGGGGGGTGCTGCTGGGCAGCTCTCCTGGGGGCTCCCTTTCCAAGAGCACAGCCCTGCTCACAGCTCTCCCACTCTCCCATGTTGAGGGCGTCTGTGTGCGAAGGCACAGCCACGTGGTCCCCAAGACAGGCAGGTGAGGCGGGGCGGCCTGTCCACAGTCCCCCAGCGCAGGCTGCTTCCCAGGAGGGTCTGGGAGTGCACACCTGGCTGGGGCCCCGAGGGGCATTCACTGACACAGACCCAACCCCACCCCCGCAGCAGGTACGAGAAACGGCCACAGAGGACGGAGCACAACTCCCGAGACAGGCGCAGTTCGGAGCAGGGGAGGCCGAGTCCAGAGTGACAAAGGCTCGGTGTGAGGCCGCTTTGATCAGAAATCACGGCTCAGCCCCCCGCCCGCACGGAGGCCGACTCATCCAGCCCGCCCAGTCTGCAATTTCAAACCCATCGCCACTGTCCAGCAGTCACAGCACATGTGCCCTGGCCCGAATCATCAAAAGGCGAAAACATTTTAACCAATAGTTAATTAGCTGAGGCAACGGCTTTATCATCAGGTCATGATAACGATCCCTGAAAGTAACGCATTACCAGAGACGCTGGCGTGAACTGGTATTTAATCAGAGCATCTAGTTACTTCAAGACGTTACTGCTGTTCACACTTCACCAGAATGCTTACATCACTGTATTTACTGTTTTGATGGCAAATCTCCTAAGGGAATAATTCTATTCAATTCTATTCTGAAATACTTAGGGCCTTTAACACTGCATCACACCTTGTCAAGAGAGAAAAAAAGGCACTGTTAAAAATCTGTTGATTTACAGCTGACAGCCAAGGGCAGGCAGGCTGGCCCGCAGGCAACCCAGGGACCCCGAAGGACCCTCGCTAGTGTGGCGGCCCACCTGGGAGGCCTCAGACGTCTGTGCAAACGCTGGTGACGCAGGGCGGCCCGGCACGTGTCCCTTCGCTGCCATCTGGAAGATCCGGAGGCACGCTTGGCACAGCCAAACCAGAAACATGGGCACACATTAAAACCTGACCTCACCTACACTGTGCTCCGATCTCCTCTCCCTCTTTCTGCCTGACCCATGTAAACATATCAGTGTGGGAACAACACCTATCTTTCCTGGGCTTGTTGTTACAAAAACGGTGACCGCACTCTTTGAAAAACAGTTTTCTGTACCACAGAGGCTCCTGGACTCAGGATGGGGTCACGTCCAGATGAGCCCATCACAGGCCGAAAACGCGTTGGCACACCTGGCCCAGCTGCCTTCCACACGCAGACATTACCCCATCGCTAGCAGAGTCGTCCAGCACAAGGCCGACTTGGAACGAGCTGTTCTACAGAATTCTGAGTCAAGACTCCTGATTCAAAGTGTGGTTTCTACCGAACACACATCCCTTGCACATCATTGCAAAGTTAGAAAATTGTTAAGCGAATCATTGTAAGTTGAGGGTCGTTTGTATTTACTTTACTTAGAACATGCTAACATAATTTTTTTTAAATCTTAAGGAAAATTTAGAAGTATGTAAAAAGAAAAAACACAAATGAATTCATACCTAAGTGTCGGAATTTCTACCAAAGGGGAAATACAGATAACACCAGATGCTACTGTATCCTGTCAATGCACGGAAATGAAATGCTTCTACCAACCTCCTTGCATGACCCGGGATCACAGAATAAACCTCTACCCAGCTCTGCCCTGCAGTGAGGTGGGACGGCTTCGAGAGAGGATGGGACATGAGAGGGACACGGAGCAGGGTCGGGAAAGTGCCCTGAGCACGAGAAGCAGAACAGGCAGAAACGAGGTAACACAGCTGGAGAGGCTGCGGGCGCCGGCTCTGGAGCCCAGCAGGCTTTCCCGCAGGGGTGTGCAGGGGACAGGCCCCACCTCAACCCTCTGGTGACCTCGCAGCCCTGGTTCCGGCACCCTCCCTTCCCCGCAGTTCCATGATCACACAAGAACTTGCAGGGGGCCGACACGTGGGGGTGAGTCTCTTTGTGAGCTGGCTGAGACGGAGGCGGGTGTTTGCGTGGAGACACGTAGGCTTCAGCAGATGACAAGACACGGCACCTCCTGTGAAAAGGCCACCATCCAACTGGCCAACTACACGTACTCTAAGCTCGAGTCTCAAGGAACAAACATCTATTAAACATGAAATCGAAATTTGCCTGAAAAACTATAATGTGGAATGAATTTTTAAGTGAAATAATGCCAACTGGAAAGAAGCTTTTATGAACAGAAAACATCAACTAAAGAGGAACTTTAACAAAACGTAAAAAAACCCCAAAACTTGGAAAACAAACTCAAGCATTCAGAAATTGCCAAGCTTGAGTGGTGGGACCCACAGCCCTTCACTCAAGACAAGGCTGCAGGCAGCACGTGTCCCCAGAATGACTCACGCAAATCACACACTCCAAAATCCACCGAGAAAGCTTCTCTACATAGAGGGGACTGTGACAAGTCTCTCATCAAACAAAAGATAACGTCTTATCTATTCAATGACACCTGCGGGAAACCTTTAATTCACTATCACTTCAGTAACCAAACCTTTCAAGAAATACTTAGAGCCCAAGGAGAAAAGCATTCTTTCTGGTTATCACCTTCATGAAAGAAAAATCAAAACCAAGTCCAAATACCTAAAGTTCCGACCACGCAAAGAATGATCAGATCTTTAGACATGGTTGTGACTGAGTCTTTTTTTGCATCAACTGTCATCAACAACTTCTACTGACTGGATAACAAAATTTACAAAACTAACTCATTCTTAAAGGATTTTGGTTAATCAAAATATTTTAAAAGATCAAGTCACAACTGTGGTTGAAAACCACAAATCAGACATAAAGGGAAAAATCACTGCTCTTCAGTAACAGCAAAGTTCCCAAACATCACTGATTTCACGAGCACTGTGTGTATTTTAACGAATCTTCAGATGTGTCAGCTGTACACAGCCATGGGTCAGGGTTCTGGCCCTTTAGTTTCCCTGATTCTAATCCACCATTAATTTTGCAGTCTATTGTGAGTCTACTGTTAGTCTGGGAGAAGGCCTTCCACGTTAGCAGGTGCCCAGCACTTCCTGAACAAATGTCGAGTTCAATAAACACAGCTTCACTAACATGTTTAGGCTCCAAGACTCCGCAGATACTAGGAGTGGAGCTGCAGACACGGCCTTGTAAGAAGCACACCAAGAAAAGGAGTGGCACCGTAGGGCCTCTGGACAGGCCCCGATGTTTAATATTTGTGTCACCGATTCCCGAAAGAGAGAAAGACTGGCCTTGAAAAAATACTGGAAGACATCGAGGTTGAAAACTCCCCAAATTTGCTGAAAGACAGGCATGGTTGCGTCCATGTGTAGAGACGAGTGTGGCGGCCGTCCACATTCCTTGTTTGCTGAAAGACACTGATGGCCACGCCCACGTGTAGAGATGAGTGTGGCTGCCGCCTGCAGTCCTTGTTTGTGTCCAACACCTCTTGCTTCCTTTCGCGGTGTGTGTGTGGGGTAGGGGTAGGGTCAGAGCAGATCTGTGGAAAGGGAGCAGGTGAGCGGGGTCTTTACTGATGGGTGGGAGTGGTTTCAGGTGTCAGAAGAGCACAGAGCCCCGGGCTGGGATTGCAGCACCGCTGTGTTCACCGGTGCCAACTGCAGAGAAGCAGCTTGGACACTGCCTAAGAGCACACTCCAGGCCGGACCGTTCTGAGGTTCTACATCCAGGCACATTTCATGAGCAATAAGAATCTGCAAAGTTTTAACTTTTTGTGACAGCTTGAAACTTTTTGCATGTAGCCTTCAACCTGTTTTTGGTAGCCAGACGTGCCGTGTAATTGTTTCACGTGGCCTGGGCAGTCATCCTGATGTTAGTGAATTCTTACATCTCGTGATTTTGGGAGCACTCCCAGTGACAGCAAGTTCTTACATCTCATGTGATTTTGGGAGCACTCCTAGTGACGGCGAGTTCTTACGTCTCACGTGATTTGGGGAGCACTCCTGATGTTAACGAATTCTTACATCTCGTGGTTTGGGGAGCACTCCCGGTGACAGCAAGTTCTTATGTCTCGTGATTTGGGGAGCACTCCTGATGTTAGCGAATCCTTACATCTCATGGTTTTGGGAGCACTCCTGGTGACGGCGAGTTCTTACGTCTCACGTGATTTGAGGAGCACCCCGATGTGAGTTCTTACGTCTTGTGATTTTGGAAGTGCTCCTGGTGACAGCGAGTTCTACGTCTTGTGATTTTGGGAGGGCTCCTGATGTTAGTGAGTTCTCACGTCTATGTGATTTTGGGAGCAGTCCTGATGTTAGCGAGTTCTTACGTCTCACGTGATTTTGGGAGCACTCCTGGTGATGGTGGCCCCACACCCGGCCTCTGTTCTTGAGGCATTTTATCGGGGTCATCACATTTCTTGGCTTCCACGTATATTAAATGCAGGATTTAAAAATGGTTAAGATAAAATTACAATGTTAATTTTCACGGCTTTCAAGTTTCTTCAATGCCGGTTCAGGTGAACGCTTACTGACATCATGCCTGACACTGCTTAGGCACGTTCTGGACGTGGAGATCAGAAGTACGTGCTACGTGGGGGACCGTTTTTCTTTGAAAGCAGAGACATCAAGTGAGTGGTCTGCTAGCTGTAGAAGCCTCTGCGGTTTAAACCCAAGAAGAAATCCAGATGCCTGCTGGGTCTGACATTCCCACAGCACTGACCGGGCTGAGTTCTCCAAGCTGCTCCTCACATGAGGGGCGGGGAAGCCCCCGTCGGGGGAGTGGGAGTGGCATCCCCCACGGCACGGGCAGCTCTTGGGTCAGCAGCTTTGCCCCTCCTCTGTCTACACGGAGACCCTTCCTCTACCACTGAAGCAGGAGACGCCCGTCTAACACACTGACGTGCCGGAAACGGCCAGAGGTCTCCACACCCCTCACTCAGTGGCCCCTCCACAGGCTGCACTTGATCCTGGTTCCAGACCACTTGACTCCCCATTACCTGAGTCCCAAAAGGAGAAGCAGCCCCCACCCCATGTATCCCCAGGATGAAGAGAGGCCACGGCAGCCTCCAGGGAGGGCCACGGCAGCCTCCAGGGAGCACCACGGGGCAGGTACCCAGTTCATCTCACAGGCCCACAGGGGTGCAGCCAACGGGCCCGAGAGACAGGCTTATCTGGGGTGCAGCTGCCTCATCTGCCCCAAGCACAGGGAGTGGCAGAGGGACAGATGTGAAACGAGGCTGTCAAACCAGGGCCGGGTCACGAGGAGCTTCCTGAGGCTGCTGTAATAACCACGCACCATGGCTCAAATGATCCAAATTCACAACCTCACAGCTGTGCAGGTCAGAAGTCCAACATGAGCCTCACAGGACCAAAATCCAGGTGTCCACAGGGAGAATCCCTTCCTCACGTCTTCCAGCTCCTAGAGGCCTCGGGTCCTTGGCTCCGGGGCTCCTCTGACCCTTTCTCCTGCAGGCGCTGATTGTCTTAAGGGCCCAGGACTCAGAGAATCAAGCAGGCTTTAAATATTCACAAACATAAAACCCTCTGGCGTCTCTCCCATGCACAGAACAATCCACCGCTGCAGTCTCCCGCTTTCAATACCGTTTGTTCCCGAAGAGCCACATCTGGGGGTTTATAATCACTTTTTATTTCTGAGATATAAAGGATTAGGTTTTGGGGTGGCTGAAAGCTGCTGAGTACATTCAAGACATCTGTCTCCCATTGAGAATTCAACCCCCTTTGATATCGAATGACTAAGAATCAAGTTGTCACCACTGCCTGAAACAGGACTGCGTGGGGAACAGACCCTGAGTCCTCCAAGCCCGACCAGGAAACCAGGAGGGAGATGGGATGTGTCAGCGGCTTCCAGGTGGGAAGAGGTAGAGTCCCTTCCTCCTCTCTTCCTGCCCCTGGTCCTAGGCAGGTGGCTGTTCCTTACACAGAACCTTCTGGAATCTCAAATAAAGTGGTCTGGGCTTATAGGTAGTGGTTGAGAAAAAATTTTTTTAGAGAAAACATTTTTGTGAAACAAAAAACAGCTAATGTTCAAAAAGACAGAAAAATGGCAGAGAAATTCAGCACACCTGAAAAAAGGTCTGATCCTCACAAGATAAACTGGTATCTAAAAGTGGTAACCTGAGTTACTGAGACGAGTCTGCCCTGAACAGAACCGTCTGCATTTTTCTGCTACTGTTGAAAATAAACAGGAGCTGTTTTCCTCCTCAAGAAACTTCTGCTGCCTTCTGGATGCAAACAGAATGGCGGCTCTCTCCAGAGGACAGCGGCACCAGGCGGGCAGGGAGGATGGACTCTGGAGGGAACACGAGGACCTGAAGGAAGGGGATGGCCTGTGCCCTGACCGGTTGCGGGTGAGGACCCCACACAGGTGCCACCCACGAGGGCAACTTACGGGAGGACATGGGACGTGGTTTCCCAGGATGGTCCTTCTAAAGAATAGTATCCGAAGGACGGTGCTGCGAGATCGCCTGGCCTGGGACCCAAGAGGAGAAGCACGCGGGCCAAGGCCCAGGACACAGGAGCGAAGCAGGACCCGGCTGGGAAAACCCCAACTCCACCGACGCGGCCTAAAGCTCTCTAGTGCTGTGGTAACGAGATGCTGTGAGAATCACCAGCCACTCTGTATGTGTGTGTAAGGCCCATGTGCAGCGGACACACAGCGCTCCAGCGTTTCTCAACCGGGGCCTGTCGGCGTGGGGCAGGGGGACTCACTCCTCCTCACAACCATGAGTGCCTCCAGACCCTGTCCCATGTCCTTGGGGTGGGCCAGGAGAGCAGGAGGGGCTGGGCGGTGTCGGTCCTGGTGAAGACGCAGGCACGAATCCTAAGCCACAACTTCGACGTGTTCTCACGCCACACATTGCGGACACACCGCTTAATGCTGTTCTAGGTCTCCTTGAATAGGAAGTTCCATGAAAACCACGAGTGCTAGTCTCGAACTAGACACGACTGCACAAGTGCAGAATTCTCGCTCTGCCTCCACCCGCACACCGCAGCTCTGTGGCCCCAGCACGAGCGCCGCCGTGGGCACCAGGGCGCGGTTGGCTCACCTCTGCCCCAGCACGAGCGCCGCCGTGGGCACCAGGGCGCGGTTGGCTCACCTCTGCCCCAGCACGAGCGCCGCCGTGGGCACCAGGGCGCGGTTGGCTCACCTCTGCCCCAGCACGAGCGCCGCCGTGGGCACCAGGGCGCGGTTGGCTCACCTCTGCCCCAGCGCGAGCGCCACCGTGGGCACCAGGGCGCGGTTGGCTCACCTCTTTGTCCATACTCTCTAAATCTTCCTTACAAAGAGTGTACAGCGGCATTGTCTCAGACATACTGGGCTGTCGCTTTCTTCTAGAAGGGCCAGGCTGCTCTCCGTCCGGAGCGTCAGGCAGCTCTTCGCCGAACGTCTGTGGCTGGGGTGGCGGAACCGCTCTGAAAGGAATTTCATAGGCCCCACATGAGGAAGTCAGTTTGAATCGCACTTTTCAGCACCGAGTCAGACTCCTGGCTCTCGGACTAGGCAAACACTCACACCCCAACAGGGAATCACAGGAAAAACGGGATGTTTCGCCAACACGCTTTTCAGAGTTTAATAGATCAGAGGTGGCTAACTGGGCCAGGCTGAGTGGCAAAACATGTTTCTGACTATCCTGTAGAAAAGTAACACCCAACTTCTTTTATCCACAAAACCCCCGTGGGGCAGAGAGCCTCTGCTGGGCTCCAGCATCTCAGAATAAAGGGCAAAGAGACACAGGAGACTAAGCATGTTCTGGGAACCCCCAGGACACGCCATTCACCCTGAAAACAGGGTCTGGAGAGCTACATGGCAAAATACAAAACAAGAAAATGCACCATCTCCGGGCTGCGAAAACAGATACAAAAAATGGTGAAGTGACAAAACATGTCAGTGGGCTGAAATTAAAATCATTTCACAGGTTTGCACGGTGGCTCATGTTTGTAAAGCCAGCACTTTGGGAGGTCAAGCGGGGTGGATCGCTTGAGGTCAGGAGTTCGAGACCAGCCTGACTAACATGGCTAAACCCCCTCTCTACTAAAAATACAAAAATTAGCCCAGTATGCTGGTGCATGCCTATAATTCCAGCTACTCAAGAGGCTGAGGCAGGAGAATCGCTCGAATCCGGGAGGCAGAGGTTGCAGTGAGCCGAGATCACGCCAATGCACTCCAGCCTGCGCAACAGAGCAAGACTCCATCTTTAAAAAAAAAATTCACAAAAAAACCCAGAAAAAGGTAATTCTCGTGCTTGTATGGTTAAATATTAATATAATAAATCAACTAGAAAGGGCCAATCTTCTGTTTCAAGGATTTTTCTGCTATGTTAAAACCGCAGCTCCATTTGAAATGGTTTTTCTCCTCTGTACATATCTTTCTCGATCTGGATGTGTGAATCTTATTAATATATTCTAATGCATGCCTCTGACTGCTAGAATTTAAGGCAGGCCTCTGGGAAAATGGGTGGTGCTGCCCTCCTCAGAGGCGGCCGTTTCTGGCTGCTGGTTCTTCCCTGAGTGACCAAAGGACGAGACCAGGAGGCACTGAGCGTGCGTCCCAGACATCAGCTCGCTCGGGACAGGCACGAGGATGAGGGGATAAAACCCATCCTGGTGAAGGAATACAGGCATTAAGTCAAAGTCACAAAACTAAAAAGACACAGCTATATTAGGCTATTTACAATGAAGAGAAGATTTTCTGCCCAGAAATCTGAAGGTGCTGATCTGTGCTGTTTGGAATTCAGGACTTCCTGAGCCTTGACAAAGTCCACTCTTCACCTTGGCCCTCTGTGAACACACGCTTCCCATCCCGCGAGCGCCGCGCTTCCCATCCCGCGAACACGCGCTTCCCATCTGCATTTGGCTGAAACACCCATGTACGTATAACCAGACACATGCAGTTCAAAGCAGTGTTGTTCAAAGGACCAACTGTACTGTTATTTTAAACTGAATTAAACGTTTCAATTAATGTTAAAAACCTGTGATAACTGCTCTACTCCAGCCAAACACCCCACCTCTCAGGTCTCAGAGAAGGCCATGGGGGAGCCTGTGGGGAGTCCGACATTCAACCCCACTGGCAGCAGCGAGGCCCCTCCCACCCATGTGGGGGGGGTCAGGACTGTCACCAGCCCCCACTGAAGATGCAGACACTCCTCCCACCCATGTGGGGGGGGTCAGGACTGTCACCAGCCCCCACTGAAGATGCAGACACTCCTCCCACCCATGTGGGGGCGTCGGGATTGTCACCAGCCCCCAATGAAGATGCAGACACTCCTCCCATGGTGCCAGCGATGACGTGGGGAGCCAGGACTGCCACAGCAACGGCGTCACCCCCATCGCCACAGCTGTCCACCAGCAACAGCGTCACCCCCATCCCCACATGTGTCCACCAGCAACGGCGTCACCCTCATCCCCCACTCTCAGGCATCAAAAAGAGGCCGTGTGGGGAAATGGACTCCTGTCCCGACTGGCAGGAACTAGGGGGCCTCCACTCCTGCTGCTGGAGCATGGCCCAAAAAAAAATGAGCGATGGGAGAAGGTTTAAATAAGATCCAGAGTTTCCTAACATGATGTGAAAAAGGTCCAGGTTTCAATCCAATGTCACTTGCCCCAGCAAGAACCAGGAAGATCTCAAACTATGGAGAAAAGGACAATCAACAGAGGCCAAGCTGAGAGGGCAGAGATGCTAAAATTCATAATGACTTATAGCATCCATGATAAAAATGCTTCAACAGGCAATTGCAAATATGCTTGCAAATACGCAAATGAAAAACACAAAGGGTTGGTAAAGAAATAGAAGATACAGAAATTTTATAACTGAAAAATAAAAACTAAAACCAAAAAATGTCATGGACAGACTAGCAGCAAATGAAGGAGACAGAGGAAGGCTGTGAACCTAAAAATCTAACAGAAATCACCCAACCCGGACAACAGAGAAAATGAGCTGAACAGGAAAAAGAACACAGCTTAGGGACGCACGAGATACGAAAAGCCTCAGCATCCGTGTCCCTGCCGTCCCATGCATGGCAGAGATGGCCTTGAAAAGCAATGGCTGGAAATGTCCCAAAGACGTCAAAAGACATAAACCTCCCAACTCAAAAAGCAGAGTCAAACCTAAACAAAGTAAACCCTCCAAATCTACACCAAGACACGTCATCATCAAACCTCAACTAAAGATGGAGAAAAACCTTGATGGCAATGGAAGAGAAAACACAGCTTACCTACAGGAAAAGCGGCCAAAGACAGAAGATCAGTCATCTGAACGACGGAGCCCAGAAGGAAGCCAGATGTTTCTCAGGCCCTGAGAAAAAGGAAGATCAACCCAGAGTCTTATCCCGTGAAAACGTCCCCCAGCAAGGGAGAGACTGCAGAGGGCCCAGGCCTGCCCCGAGAGCATGATGGACACCGCAGGGCAGGTTGGGAGGGAAGGGACCCCTCAGGGAACTCCCGCAAGGACGGAAGCAGGAATCCAGGCAAGCACCGGAGACTCCGCTCTGGTTCTCTAGACCACACCTGACTGTCGAAACAAGTCATAAAAAATAATCCCAAAGCAAGCAGAAGGAAGGTAAGAAATAAGGAGGCTGAAAACCAAAAAAAAAAAAAAAAAAAAAAAAAAATAGAGGTAAGTGGAGCAATTCCTTAAAAAACAGAACCAACCACAACTCACCCGAACACAACAGGTCCTGTGAAAAGCCCTGTAACTATTAAGGAAAATGAACATGAAATTTTAAATCTGCAAAAATAAAATCTCCAGGACCAGACGGTCTCACTGGAGAATTCTCCCAAATAAGTGAAAGGAAGGGGCAAGTCTACAGTCTGACCAAGGATGCTAGAGGGTGGACGCTTCCCACCTCACCACGGGAGGCCACCGAGCGACAACAAACCCGGGGACAGACGGCACACAATGTGACAAGTACAGCCCCACAGGCCTCTCAACATCAACATGAAGACACTTCACAGAAGTGCATCACGGTTACTACACACCACAACCAAGGGGATTGGTTTCTGAGTTGCAAGGTTGTTTTCATGTCCAAAAATCAGTCAATGTGACCACCGCATACTGACAGGCAAAAGAAGAAAAACCACAGACACCAGAATATCAATCAACAAACACTGAAAAAATGCAACACCCACTGGTGTTAACAACTCACAGAAAACAGGAAATCCAACTTGATCAAGGGCATCTCCGGGCAGAAAACCCAGGAACAGACCACACAGGTGCACCTGAGCACACTTGAGACGCTGGGGCGGAAGCAGCCGTGGCGGAAGACAGCGCCTGCGGCAATGTGGCTGGGGCCAGAAAACCAACCTCAAGAGCATCGCGGTGTAAGATGAAAGACTACAGATCTTTCAGGATAAAACATCAAGAAAATCTCCGGGATCTGGGACTAGGCAACTAGTTAACTTCACATCAAGAGCATGATTCCTGAAAGAAAGAAGTGATAAATAGAATCTTGTGAAAATTAAAAACTTTTGCTCTGCCGAAGACCCTCTAGAGGATGATCTGCCTGACTGGAATTCAGGACTTCCTGAGCCTTGTCAAAGTCCACTCTTCGCCTCGGCCCTCCGTGAACACACGCTTCCCATCCAGCGAACATGTGCTTCCCATCTGCATTTGGCTGAAACACCCATTTATGTATGACTGGACACACACAGTTCAAAGCAGTGTTGTTCAAAGGGCCAACTGCACTGTTATTTTAAACTGAATTAAATGTTTCAATTAAATGTTAAAAACCTGTGATAACTGCTCTACACCAGCCAAACACCCCACCTCTGAGGTCTCAGAGAAGTCAAGTTGCTGCCTGGGAGGAAAGGATTTGTAAGCCGCACAGCCAACCAAGGACTAGCAGATGGAACACACACAGGAGGTGATGTTCATTGGCATTATTCACCACAGAAACGCAAGTCACAGCCACAACCAGCTCAGGACACACCTATCAGAACAGCTGCAATAAACAGCTCTGGCCACGCCACCTGGGTCACTCACCACCACTGAAAATGTGAGATGATGATGCAGGTATTCCGGAAAAGGGTCTGGCAGTTTCTTTAAAAAGCTAAACACACACTCACTATCCAATTTAGCAACTGTACCTACCACTGGACATTTATCCCAAAGAAATAAAAACTTAGATAGGCTAAGTATCCCACATCCAACACGCCTGAGACCGAAAGTGTTGTCTACTTTGGATTTTTGAATTTTGAAATATCTGTGTTACACTTACGGGCTGAGCATCTGCAACTGGTGACCCCAAATTCGAACGCTCAGATGAGCATCTCCTTCCAGGCCACGTCACTGCTCAGAAAGGTGCGAATCTTGGAGCATTTCTGATTTTGGATTTTTGGATGAGATGCTCAACCTGTGCAAACATTTAGAGCAAAGGCTGGAGACAACCCAAATATCCCTGAAACGGGGAACGGTGAAGCCACAGACGGCCCCTCCACACACCACGAGACACGGCTCAGCGAGAGGAGGACATGAACGAGGGGCGCAGAGGCTCCAGGAACCGGCCGAGGGAGAAGGGTCAACTCCAGAAGGCTGCCGACCACCGTCCACAGCACTCTGCAGAGGGCACGGTGCAGGGAGGGACAGCAGGTGGAGGGCCAAGGGTCAGGGAGGGGAAGTGGCTGAGGCCGTGAGGGCTGCAGGGGAGCTGGTGAGGGTTCTGTCTTTCTGTCTGGATGAGCCCCTGTGGGTCCCAGTGATGAGCTTGTTCCCCACTTTCACAAGAGGCAACCACAGGGGAAATGGGATAAAGGGTCCAAAGGGCCTCTCTGCGTTATCACTGCGTGTCAATCTACAAATATCTCAAAAAGTTTAACCAAAAAACTGAATGTTCCCACTCACCCGCAGGTCCACAGTGAGCCAGGCTGCCAGTCCAGCACCAAAAAGCTCAAAGCCAGAATTTTAAAAAATGTACAACATTCAAAGCCTTAGATGAGGACCAGTCCAGGGATGAAGGGCCAACCGCCCTCACCGCCGAGCGTCCTGTCACAATGGGGTCTACACAGGGTTCCGGGAACAGAACGAGGAACCACCACTCTTAGGATGGTGGGCGACGGGGCCACCTCCACAGCAGCACAACCAATGCACACAACAGATGAGGCCTGGGGCCGCGCAGGTGCGGTCCTCACCGTAAGATGGGGTGCCACAGGGAAACTGGGCAACCAATGCACGCAAGAGATGAGGCCTGGGGCCGCTCAGGCGTGGAACCCACCTTGAGACGGGGTGCCACGGCGGAATCACACCAGCGCTGTTACAAGGGTGTGAGGGTGGCTGTGGAGACCACGCTGGACTTGTCTGTACAGGCGGAGTGGTCCTGCAGGCACCAGGGGTCCGCACGTGGAGGGGCACTGCGGACACAGGTCTATGTAGTGCAGGGGACTGGGCAGGCGCCACACGAACTCAAAACAAGCAGGCGGGACTCTTGGATTAAACCAGAAGAAACCACTCTGCCTGTTCCTCCAAGGAGGAGGCCTACAGAGAAAAGGTAGGGTGTGACCAGAGGCGTGGCCGAGCCACACAGGCCCAGGTCCTCACTGAAGCAGGAAAGCCCCACAGAACGCCTGCCGGCCGGTCCCGTTTCCTCAGACTGTCAGCACCATGTCCAGCCTGGGGAAGGAGACCTTCAAACAGGCATTCCTTTTTTCTAATACAAATAGGTAGTTCCATCAATTTTGAAAACTATCAAAAAGCAGAACCCAGGCTCATTTTAGGAGAACTCAGTTTCCAACACGTCCAAGTGAAGGGAGAGACATATCCTTAACGTGGCAAAGGTGTGCCCGCCTGCAATCACCCAGGTCAGGCGGCCCGCTGCCGCGGCCACAACAATGCTGCTTCCCGCCACCAAACTGATGATTATCACAACCTAACAAATCACATTAACATCCACTCATATAAATGAGCTGGTATTAACTGAAGTAATATTGGTATTTTGGTGCAAATTACACTTTCAAATTAAAAACAGCAAAAGTCAACTTATTCCAATGAACTGCAGCCCAGCGTGCGTCTTCCTTACAAAAGACAGGCAGAGCTGAACGGTGGTTTATGACGTGCCATTCGAAACGTTCTGAACTGCTACTGTTGACGTAAACTATACACATTTCAGAACACGTACACAGTTATCGGTTGCCATATTATTAGTGTCACTCAAGTAAAAGTGTTTGACTTTATTCAAATCTAGCTTACTATCTGCAAGTATGTTTTCAGGTAACAATTATTTTTTTCTCATTGATCTTAGAAATTCCTAGCTCACTTCAAGCAAGGCTGAATTATTAAAAAACCAGTTGTGTATCTAATCTTTAACCACTTTGCGTAGTTTTAAGACAATGAGGACAGGAGCTTGAGACCAACCTGGGCAACATGGTGAAACCCTGTCTCTACTAAAAATACACAAATTAGCCGGGCGTGGTTGCATGTGCCTGTAATTCCAGCTGCTGAAGAGGCATGAGAATTGCTTGAACCTGAGAGGCAGAGGTTGCCGTGAGCCAAGATTGCACCACTGCACTCCAGCCTGGGCGACAGACCAAGACTCCGTCTCAAAAAAATAAATAAATAAAAATGCTGAAGAAAAAATAAGTCAAAGGTTTGTGATTTTACTTTTAATTACGAAAAAAAATTTTTTTCTGAGACAGGCTCTCACTCTGCGGCCCAGGACGGAGTGCAGGGCACGGTCACAGCTCACTGCAGCCTTGAACTCCTGAGCTCAAGCGATCCTTGTGGGTCCACCTCCCAAAGCACTGGGACTACAGTGCCAGCCCCTGAACATTTCAGTCAACAGTATGAAAAGCAGCGTCTAAAGAACAGGTGCTCTTCACGGTACTGATCGTGTGGCTGCTTTAAACCATGTGAGCGTTTTGCAAAACTGCAATTTCAAAGCTGAATCTCAGCAGTGTCACTTCAACGCACGTATCTGTCCTGCCATCGTGCTGCTACTGATTAGAATTACAGCACACAACAGACCCTGACTTCCTAGCCACGGGGTCTCTGCATCATTCGGCTCTAGGTGGTGCTGGCCTGTTCACTGACTGGCCCACAGCAACCCCATAGGCCAGGCTCCCCCATGCTGTTCTCAGAAGAGTCCAGGAGCTCTGTCAACTGGCTGGAGAGCTGGAATTAACTGAGTTAAATGAAGGAATGAGAGCAGCGTCAAAGGACGAAGCCCTGATTTACGGAGAGACCTGTTCCCAGTCCCTGGAATCACCGCAGCGGTGAGGGGCTGTGGGCTGGGCCTGAGCAGCTTCAGGGCAGGGCTGGTCACCAGAAGGCTTTGCAGGAGCAAGTGGGTAGTGGGTGGGATCAGCCGTGCCTTCGCCACAGACGGAAGGACGCAGAGCTTCCGGGGGGACACGCGCCGTGCTCATGGCCCTTCTGGACCCTGCCCCTTGCACCCCCTCATTTGGCTGTTCTTGAGCCTTTAAAATAAACTGGTACTGCTGAGTGAAATGTTTTCCAAAGTTTCGTGAGCTGATTCAGCAGATGATCAAAACTGCAAAAGTCTGTGTCTGGGGACCCCCAACCCTGTGGCCAAGCTGGACGGTGAGGGGCCTGGGGGTCAGAGATGAGGGCAACCCTCAGACGAGGGAATGAGCCCATAGACTCAAGGCCTGATGCCAACTGTGGGTTGTCAGCATCAAAAACAAACTGAACTGCAGGCGCCTGTCGGCCCCGAAGAGCTAGAGCAGCAGTGTTGGAAAGACACCTCGTGTTAAAAGCCCAACCAGCCCGGACAGGAAGCCTTTCTAACGACCAGAAACAACGTCACCATCAGGACGCCTTCTTAATGACAGGCGACGACATCGTCACCAGGACGACACGATGGGAGGTGACATCACCACCCAGCGCCTTCCTAACAACGGGAGGTGACACTGTCACCAGAATGTCTTCCTGTCCTTCGGGATGACATCATCAGTGTGTGGCTGGGGATCCTCTTCCCTGTCATCAGAATGGAGAACCTTGGATTCATCCCAAACCCCCCATCCCCCAGGTCCCAGCGCGTTGCCAGGCTGCCGCACAGGAAGCCACCCTGCACCTGCCCACCTCCCAGTCGCCCGACCCGACTCCTCCTCTTAGCAACACTCCCCACCGTGACCTCAAGGGCTGTGAAATCAGCCGAAAGGGGCACACGCTACTCTCTAGAATCACAAAAGACAAAACACAATCTAAAAGCAGAAAACCTGGGAGGAACCAGAGCGCGTTTCCAGAGGGAGTGGCCTCTCCCGAAAGCTGACTGGGCTTTGTCGTGGTGCCTGGCGGGGCCTCCTCACTCACCTGCCCACCCAGGCTCGGGAGCTGCCGCCCACTGTGCAAAGGCCACGCTCTGGCCACCCCTGCTCCTGACCTGGGAGGGCCATGCACTCCGGGCCTCAGCGTCCCCACGCAGGGACAGTGCTGGATCCTGCAAGGGCTCGAAAAGGACACCAACTCGTACCTCTCCATCTCCCCATTAACCATGAGCACCCGTCTCCCTCCAGCAGCCTGCGTTCTGCACCCGTCGCAGGATTTGAGGCGTTGTGACCTGTCAGAGGGCTTCCAGGGGTGAACACACACCAGGTCTTGGTAGGTGCTCCTCGCCCGGGTCAAGTTTAATCTAGTTAAACTTTTGGTTGAATTTCAAAGCAACAACCACAGAACAAAGACTCATTTAAATCTCCAAGAATGTCCCATGGGGTCTGCAGGGGCCACAACCTCAGGCTGAGGGCTGATCTCCGGTCCACACCGGTAAACAGGCACAGAGGCCACGTGCGCAGGAAGCATCCCCCGGGGCCTGCAATTTCCCCTCTCCAGGGCAGCACAGATCCCGGCTACCAACGCCTTCCAGTCCAGTCAAGTTTCCCTTCCTCACGGTGCTGTTTGCCAACCGCCACTGCCATCACCCCTGCGCCTGCTCTGTGTGGAAACAAAGACAAAGGGGTCTGGCAGAGCAACAAACGTGGAGCCGGCAGAGAGCAGCCGGCGAGGCGACGGGGGCGGGGGCTCGAAACCAGCCCTGCTCTGCCCATTCTCTGCTGAGTGTTCCCAGGACCGAGTGCTCTGCGGGGCGGCCACAGGTGTGCACATGCAGGTGCCTGGACAACATCTGAGAAGCTGGTTGTAGGGTTTTGTTTCAGTTTTGGGAACCAAGAGAGGACAGAAGAACAAAAGGACCCAAGAGAGCCAGTGGGGGCGGCGTTCCCACAAGGTGGAAGCGGGAGTCACCGTCTGCAGCCTCCACCCGCCCTCACGTTGGGCAACTGGCGCCATCCCCCTAACGGACCAGAGCAGCTTGAAGAGCCCTCACTAGCTGGGGGCAGTGGCTGCGCCGCCATGTACCTGAAGGAAGAGGGCTCCCGGTGGAGGGGTAAGGAGCTGGGGGGCGCTGGGGGCCCCCGGGCGCCCGTCCTGATGAGCTTCCCCGTGTTGGAGTCGTAGATTCGAACCTCGGGGCCAGGCTGGGCCTTGGGAAGAACCGGCATCGGGTGGAACAAGGTGGTGGGGGGCACACCCTCCCGGTCGGGAAAGGCTGCAGGACTGTTCTCCCTGTCGGAGGAACAGAACAAGGGCCATGAGCGGGGCGTCCGGGCGACGCAGAGCAGGCACCCAGGGACACCTGGCGGGCATTGCCTAGGTGTGTGAACCAACAGCTGTCTGGCGAGGGAACGCCTGGCAGGGATGTGCGGGGTGCGGCGAGGACCCACCTCTTGCTGTGGTCGTCCCTGAGCGGGAAGAGCTGCTCCTCCACCTTGTCCCAGCGCTCCAGGCAACTCCACAGCCAGTCAGGGTTGACCACGTGCAGGTGTCCGCACTCCTGCGCCTGCAGCACCTTCTCTGTGCCTGCGGGAGACCCGGCTGCGTCAGGCTGTCTGGGCCAACACTGGAGGCTCAGGGCCCACATCTGGCTGCACCCACCAGGGCCCTCACCCGACTGCACCCCACCAGGGCCCAGGGCCCTCACCCGGCTGCACCCACCAGGGCCCTCACCCAACTGCACCCCACCAGGGCCCAGGGCCCTCACCCGGCTGCACCCCACCAGGGCCCTCACCCAACTGCACCCCACCAGGGCCCAGGGCCCTCACCCGGCTGCACCCCACCAGGGCCCTCACCCAACTGCACCCCACCAGGGCTCAGGACCCTCACCCGACTGCATCCAACCAGGGCTCAGGGCTCTCACCCGACTGCACCCAACCAGGGCTCAGGGCCCTCACCCGGCTGTAATCACCAGGACTCGGGGCCTTCACCCGGCTGCACCCCACCAGGGCCCTCACCCAACTGCACCTCACCAGGACTCAGGGCCCTCACCCAACTGTACCCCACCAGGGCTTGGGGCCCTCACCCGGCTGCACCCCACCAGGACCCTCAACAGACTGTACCCCACCAGGGCCCTCACCCGGCTGCAACCACCAGGGCTCAGGGCCCTCACCCGGCTGCACCCCACCAAGGCCCTCACCGGGCTGCACCCCACCAGAGCCCAGGGCCCTCACCCGGCTGCACCCCACCAGAGCCCAGGGCCCTCACTCGGCTGCACCCCACCAGAGCCCAGGGCCCTCACTCGGCTGCACCCCACCAGGGCTGCCCACTGCAGGTTCCCATCTCCCAGGCCAGGGATAAGCAGCCATGGTGGGAAGTGGTGGATCTCAGACGAGGAGCTGGGCACAGCAGGTGACGTGAGCATGTGTTCAGGAAGGCCCCTCAACAGTGAGGCCACAAACACCGAAGCAAAAAGAAACGTGAGCACAATTCCGGGGGAAGGAAGGAAAGCGAAAGAAGGGTCAAGAGCTGGGCAGACACAGGGCAGGGCAAATGGGCACCCGAGGGGCCAAGGAGGACCCCAGCCTGGCCCACCTCCATGCTCAGGAGAGAAGGGCCAGGAGCTGGGCACTCACGGGGCAGGGCAGATGGGCACCCGAGGGGCTCAGGAGGACCCCGGTCTGGCCCGGCTCCATGCACAGGAGAGAAGGGCCAGGAGCTGGGCACTCACGGGGCAGGGCAGACGGGCACCCGAGGGGCTCAGGAGGACCCCGGTCTGGCCCGGCTCCATGCACAGGAGAGAAGGGCCAGGAGCTGGGCAGACATGGGGCAGGGCAGACGGGCACCTGAGGAGCCAAGGAGGACCGTGGCCTGGCCCGGCTCCACGCTCAGGAGAGAAGGGCCTGACTGCCCGTGGGAGGCCAGGGCCTGGCTTTCTCCTGGGATCAAGGGTTTCGCTGGGCTCCACGGAAAGCCTGCCCCTGCCCTGCAGCCAGCACCTGCCTATTTCACACTGAGATGGAGCCTTCCACGTACCCTTGATTCAAACGCTTTACTGAGCACATGCATGTCCAACACCACGTGACACGGACTAGAGGCGTGGCCTCAAATAAGACCACACTTGCTGTCAGGGAGCGTGCGTAGACAGGGATGAGCTCACCCCACAAGGCTATCCTGAGCCCTGGAGGCGGGGCCACGCACTGAGAAGCCCTCTCAGGAAACGCCGCCAGGACAGGAAGCGCGATTGGAGGAGCAGAACCTGAAGTGATTTAGGCAATCTTCATTCGGGGAAGATCCAGGTGCTTATGGGAGCATTTTCATAGAATAACTAGAATACTGAGATATTTGGGTTTTTTAAGCACTGGGGTGCAAGTCTTCCTTCAAGATTCACCTATCGCTGAAAGGTTCTGTTTTATTTGGCAGAACTTTCAACGTGTCAGAGCGGCCTGCCCTGTCTGGGACAGGTTTCACCATCAGGAGACAGCAGGCCTGTCCTCCGCTCTCCCAGCCACAACGTGTCCTTCTACGCACGTTTCAGCCAAAACTTTGCACTTAGTTTTCTAACTCAGAGGGTTTGTCAACCTTTTACCTGCGAACTGAGGGCCCCGCATCCTGTTCCTGCCTGGAGTTTTTCCACTACACCCCATTGCTGATTCCTTGTTCTCTAATCCAGCCATGGCTCACTCGCCCCATCGCTGATTCCCTGCTCTCCAATGCAGCCATGGCTCACTCACCCCATCGCTGATTCCCTGCTCTCCAATGCAGCCATGGCTCACTCGCCCCATCGCTGATTCCCTGCTCTCCAATGCAGCCATGGCTCACTCGCCCCATCGCTGATTCCCTGCTCTCCAATGCAGCCATGGCTCACTCGCCCCATCGCTGATTCCCTGCTCTCCAATGCAGCCATGGCTCACTCGCCCCATCGCTGATTCCCTGCTCTCCAATGCAGCCATGGCTCACTCGCCCCATCGCTGATTCCCTGCTCTCCAATGCAGCCATGGCTCACTCGCCCCATCGCTGATTCCCTGCTCTCCAATCCAGCCATGGCTCACTCGCCCCATCGCTGATTCCCTGCTCTCCAATGCAGCCATGGCTCACTCGCCCCATCGCTGATTCCCTGCTCTCCAATGCAGCCATGGCTCACTCGCCCCATCGCTGATTCCCTGCTCTCCAATCCAGCCATGGCTCACTCGCCCCATCGCTGATTCCCTGCTCTCCAATCCAGCCATGGCTCACTCGCCCCATCGCTGATTCCCTGCTCTCCAATCCAGCCATGGCTCACTCGCCCCATCGCTGATTCCCTGCTCTCCAATCCAGCCATGGCTCACTCGCCCCATCGCTGATTCCCTGCTCTCCAATCCAGCCATGGCTCACTCGCCCCATCGCTGATTCCCTGCTCTCCAATCCAGCCATGGCTCACTCGCCCCATCGCTGATTCCCTGCTCTCTAATGCAGCCATGGCTCACTCGCCCCATCGCTGATTCCCTGCTCTCTAATCCAGCCATGGCTCACTCCAGGGAGAAGCGCTGAACTTTCTACACCGCACGTGAGTAACTCAAACCACCCAACACTGTGCGTGATGACTGCGGTCCGAAAGCATGAACGTGCCCGAACTCGAATTTCACCCAACGTCATGATCTATTCTTAAAAGATGGTGATTCTGGGAAACGTTTCTAAAAGTTGAATGTGAGATGAACAGCAATGCCAGCTCTAAGGAGTGCCTGCAAGGAGACGGCGGGCCTGACCATGCCCGGGGCACAGGGAGGCAGCACTCACCAGCCCGCGCGGCGATCAGGTGCGTGGCCCTGTCAGGGGCGTCGGGGCTCAGCACCAGCCGAGTGAGGATCTTCGCTCCCAGCGCCGTGGCGTGGTAATGCTCCCGCGTCTTCTCTATCGGGAAGTTTGTCGGGTGCAGCCCACTGAAAATTATGGCCACATCAGCCAGCACCTTGCTCTTCAGTTCCGGCACGATCTTGCGGATATCCGGCGCCTCCTCGATCTCCTTGTTGAGGAAGCGGTCGTACTTGGCGTAGTAGTCGGTGTGCACACGGACCAGGATCTCCTCCAGGTAGATGAGGTGGTCATCCTCGTCCGTGTCCTCCTCCTCCTCCTCCTCCACACTCTGGTCCAGGGACTCGCCCGCGGTGACGCCTGACAGCTCGCTGTTCTGTGACTCGGTCTCCGCCTCCTTCCTGTCGGCACAGCCATTGCCCAGGCCGCAGAGGCCGTCCCGCTCGCCCTCCTCCTGCCCACCCAGCTCGGGCCCCTTGTCTGGGGCATGCGTGCCGGGCTCGGCCTCTCCGGGGAGACTCAGTGCTGCAGGCCGCCCCGGCTCCAGGGAACTGCCCTGAGCCAGCGCCCCGGCTCCCTCTGGAGCCGGGTTCTCCTCCTCCTTTGGCTTCTGCCGGCTTCTCCCCCCCTCACTTTCGCCGTCAGAGGCGGAGGAGGGAGACTTCGTGCCCTCGGACTCACTGCTGCTCTCGCTGTCGCTGGATAAGTCGAAGTCCAGGTCAGTGCCCGTGGCACCCTGGGCAGGCCGCTGTCCCGGTGCCGCCCGGCCACCCTGCACACAGGATCCTTGGGGCTCAGGAGTGCCTGCCAGCTCTCCACTGCTGGTGGGGGCCTGGGCAGCGGGCCAGGTGTCCCTCTCGTCCGGTTTCCCAGGGCGGGGCGAGTCCTGTGGGGCGGTAGCCTCACTGCCGTTCAGCTCCTGAGCCGGCTTCTCCAGGCCATTGCTGGGCTCCACTCCAGGGGCCTGCGTTCCCCACTCGGGCTCTCTCACGGGCGGAGCTTGCTCTGAGATCTCGGTGCCTCGAGAAGAATGATTTACTAAATATGCATGCAAAAGGAAAAGTTACCGCGATTCAGCATTAAACGTTAAATAACATTCCAAGTTAAAGCAGCGCCCTTCTTCATGGCTGTGAACTCTGCCACCCTCTAGACCAGGCCTTGGCAACCTTGCTGTGAAGAGCCTGACGGGGTGAGCACCCCTTACCCGAAGTGCATGGGGCCACAGATGTTTTGGACACTGAATGTGTTTCTGAGTTTGGAGTATTTGCGTTAAACTTACCACTTGAACATCCCAAATCTGAAAAATCCAAAATGCTCCAATGAGTATTTCCTTTAAGCACCATGTGGGCAACTCAAAAAGCTCTGGATCTGGGGGAGGAAGGATCCTCCGTCTATAAGAACAACTGGAGGTCTCCAGGCTGCAGACCTGGCGCCACCATGGCCACAGTTTCCCAAGCCCCGGTCTGGAGGAAGTCAGCAACTCCACGCTGACCCCAGCCATCTGGTGAAAGCCTCGGCCTCCTACAGGAGGGACCCCAGTCCCACCCTCTTCTGGTTTCAACCTCCAAGTTCCATTTTAGTGACTAGAGCAGCAAATGTACGCCTCAAAATATTTTTTTTTAAAAACTAAGGGTCAAAAACACTTAACTTTTCACAGGGTGGACGTCAGCCGCAGGCCTGCCTGACAGGTTAAACCACGCTGCTCTCTGGGCCCAGCCAGCGCCAGGCCTGAACACTGCACTCTGGGGACGGTTCTTCCCTACACAGCCACTGCCCCCACATTCGCTCTCTCTACAGAATGCCAGGGCCCGAGGCCCAGGCGTGTGTTTAAGGAAAACTGGGATGAAAGGAGTTATTCACATGTTAGGTTAAACAGTATCCTTTAGTTTTTATTCAACTGGGAAAATGCTTAAGTGAGGGCCATTTTTTTTAAAGCCCAAATCAAAACGACATAATATCCTGTTTTCCAGTACTATATACATAAATCCAATAACCTCTATTGAAATACAAATAAAAAATCAAAGTGTATCTTGAATTTAGAGCAGTCAAAATAGAGATAAGAAATAAGAAGAGCTAAACAATAAGCAAATGTAAATTCTAGAGAATCAGGAAGGAGGTTACCCACCTTTCTTTCTCGTCTGAGAGTCTCGGGACCCAGGGGGCGCATTCATATCACCTGTGCCCTGGAAGTACACGTATTTCTTCACAGTTATCAGATTGGGGGCAAACTTCCAGACATCTTCTCGATCATCAATAATGCAAACCATTGAGTCTCCACACGGAAAGAGGTTTCTACAAGTGAAAATGCAAAATTCACACAAAATAATAATGAAAAGAGTTTAAGATTCTAACCCACATGTAACCAACAGACAGCAGGTTCATCAGAAACTGACACCAACCGCCCCGAAGCCCTTTCTGTTTGGGTCACATTTAAACCTCAGTAACATCTTCTCCACAGCTTCTGATTCTCCTTCAAGCCGGAGTTCGCAAACTGTTTCTTAAAGCGCCAGAGTCACTACTTCAGGCATGAAGGGCCACAGGGATGAAACCCAACTCCGACCGCGTGGGCATGGCCATGTTCCAATAAAACTTCCTGTACAAACCAGGCTGTGTAGCCTAAAGGCCAGAATTTGCTGACTCTGAAAACAGCCCGGGATGGGCTGTGTGGCTCAGGCCTGGAATTCCAGCGCTTTGGGAGGGCCGCTTGAGCCTCAGAGCCTGAGACCAGCCTGAGCAACACGGTAAGACCCCGTCTCTACAAAAAATACAGAAGTTAGCCGGGTGTGGTGGTGTGCACCTGTAGTCCCAGCTACTCAGAAGGCTGAAGTGGGAGGATAGCTTGAGCCCAGGAAGTCAAGGCTGTGGGGAGCTGAGACCACACTACTGCACTTAGGTCTGGGCAACAGAGTTAGACCATCTCAAAAACAAAAAAACAAAAACCAGACCTACTGCCGATGCAGAATTTCTAAGTGGACCTACAGCTACCTCCATGTAAACCACAGTGCCCGCCACTAGGGCCTATCCTGGGTGTGTCCCCATTCGATCCTATCATTCTGCCTTCAGGTGACTTTTCCCCTTAACACGTCACTAACAGCACCTCTCATTCTCTTTAGCCCTGATCAATCTGCTCACTCTGGCGCTAACTAGCAAAAAGGAGGTTTCTGAAGTACTTTCAGAGTCTCTTCTTAGTTAACATCAGCTTGCATAGGCCTCACAGTCTGCGTGGACTCCCTAAATGTAAAAACCGAAGCACTGGGAGGCGGCGGCCACCGTGAGCCAGGAAGCGGCTGAAGCTGAAGCTGCGACCGCCAGGGCTCCTTGGGAGAACAAGCCACACCTGATGCGTTGCAACAGCAGGGACGGACTTCCGGGTGGAAATGGGGAAATTCCTCGTACAGAGTGGGCAAGAAACGCCAAAGAATACAGAAGGATATAAAAAAGTCTCTACGTAGGGGCAGGGAGGGGCCACCCTGTCAAAAAGGCTCAGAGGAGCTGAGAAGAGGAGGCTCTGGAGCTCATGGAAAGGAAGAAATGGCAAAAAGCAAAAAGACGGGCAAAAGTCATGTGATTTAGGATTTTATAAATTATCAGTAGGATTAACACAGGCAAGCTCCTAAGAAAACTATAAACCTCAGATGCTGACGCTGACGTCAAGAACTGCTCCTAAACCAGGAGCCCCACAGAGCTGCTGAACTTGTGTGTGGGGTGGGGTTATCCACATTCCTGTGCCCACTCGGGTCCCTGAGTCTGCCATCAGGGACGAGATGCCATCCCGTCCCTACGCCTGCCCTCCTGGGTTCTGGGCCCAAAAGTCCAGTCCCCGAGTTCCCCAGGAGCCCTGGTCATTCCCTGGATACTCAGAGGCAAAAGCTGGCCTCCTGTGGGGACGCACCCCTGCCTCCTGCCTCTCCAACCACAAGTCTTCGCACAGGAATGAAAACCTGGAGCTAAAGGGACTAGAATGATCACACATGCCAGGGTTGTTAAGCAAACAGATGCATGACGTCAGGCGGCGGGCTGACTTCGAATGGGTGCCGTCTGACAGAGATGAGGCTGAGAGGATGACAGTCCCCGCCTCCACAGACGCAAAAGCCCAGCCCGAGGATGGTTTCAGGGAGGGGCTGTTGGGACGGGGCAGAGCCTGGACTGGGGGCCCTGCACAAGCACCGGGGCTCAGGCAACCTGGGAGACAGTGGGAGTACAGGTTAGAAAGGAACTTTCTAAGTACTCTGAGGCTAACAAGGAAAACTGGAGAGGGGACGTTAAATTCCTTAAAAACATCAATACAGAAATACTGCTCTAGGACGGGTGCGATGGCTCACGCCTGTAATCCCAGCACTTTGGGAGGCTGAGGTGGGAGGATCATGAGGTCAGGAGATAGACACCATCCTGGCTTACACAGTGAAACCCCGTCTGTACTAAAAGTAAAAAAAAAAAAAAAAAAAAAAAAATTAGCTGGGCAAGGTGGCGGGCACCTGTAGTCCCAGCTAAGTCAGGAGGCTGAGGCAGGAGAATGGCGGGAACCTGGGGGCAGAGCCTGCAGTGAGCTGAGATCGCACCACTGCACTCCAGCCTGGGTGACAGAGCGAGACACCGTCTCAAAAAAAAAAAAAAAAAAAAAAAAAGAAAAGAAAAGAAATAGGAAAAGAAATACTGCTCTAAATCTCCAGATGCGATTTTTTAAATGGGAAACGAACAGCAAGAGTTCTCTGTGAGGAGCGTGGCCAGGTACATACCTAAGGTTTCCCGTTTTAGAAAACGGGTCAATACATTCATCCCTGGATAATATTCGATGAGAAAAAAGCTTCTTCTCGGGGTCTAAAAAGCCTTGGAAAAGAAAACAGGACAAAGATTACACGCCTGAGACACGTTTAGGTCACACAGTGCGTGGTGAAGTCTTGAATGTTATTTTACAGTGGCAGACACAAAACACGATGAATTGGCACCAAACACTTCATCCCTTTTCGTGTAAGACCGGGCTCACGGAGGGCTTCTTTTCTCTTACGGTGAACTTATTTGTCAAACACGAATCATGTCTGTAAGTGTTTATAATTCTATTAACATGGAAAATTTGTAACATCCTACTGAAGCACCTGTCTAAACCAGACGGACATGAAAACTACAGAAGGCACTTCATAAGTCAAACAGGTGAGTCACCGTTCAATGTCAAAACGCTCTGCATGTGGTTCTTCGCGTGATGGAGTCTGGACGCTGAACTGAAACTACCCTGCGTCACCTCGGACACGGTCTTTACGAACCCTGGGCGGGCGGGCGGCCCTGCTGTTATCTGTAACGGTTAGTGGAGGAAAGGTTACCAAGGAAGCTTGCTTCTCCTAAGTTACTTCAGGAGAATCACACAGACTCACACGCTGTGTTGTAGAACACAGGAAGGTCGGTTACTTCTCACTATGACACACGTTTACGCTGGTCATTCAGGCAACATCGAGGAAGCCTGCCTGACAGAGCAGACTGGGAAGGAAGGACATCGCGACACCACAATGACCAGCTAGTGCAGAAGCTGCTTCCGCAGCGAAGAATCTGCCCGGGCTACAGTTGACACTTGTACTTTACACGACATCTGTTAATTACAAGTCTAGTTTAATTTTTTTTTTTTTTTTTTTTGAGACGGAGTCTCGCTCTGTCGCCCAGGCTGGAGTGCAGTGGCGCAATCTCGGCTCACTGCAAGCTCCGCCTCCCGGGTTCACGCCATTCTCCTGCCTCAGCCTCCCGAGTAGCTGGGACTACAGGCGCCCGCCCCTGCGCCCGGCTAATTTTTTCTATTTTTAGTAGAGACGGGGTTTCACCATGGTCTCGATCTCCTGACCTTGTGATCCGCCCACCTCGGCCTCCCAAAGTGCTGGGATTACAGGCGTGAGCCACCACGCCCGGCCTAGTTTAATTTTTTAAAAGTAATTTTCTAAAGAGCTTTACGTGCTTGATGCTCTGCTTTGACTCTTTAAAGACGGTAAAACCATGCTATCTGCAAATACCCCTTCTGCACTTCAGGAGGCACCGCCGTCACAATCAAGAAATCAGGCAGAGGTTTCTTGGTATTACCTCTGCTCTGGGTTTCCTGATCTATAAATTTATCTTCTGAACTTTTAGCTTACTGTATTACCTTCCTAAGTTTGCAAAGTCTTCAATTTACAGTGAAGTGCCCATAATTTTAAAGAAAGATAATTTAAAAATAAGTCATCTCTTGCTAATTTACAAGAACCACAGAATATATAGTAAACGTATTTCAGTTTGTGGAAGTAGGAGTACTAAACAAAAACAAAACAGACTTTTCAGGTAATTTATTCTATTGGTAAAATATGTTAGAGGCATCAAGTTCAATGTCAATTTAATTTCACTGGCCATTTAAAACATTCTGGAGAGAAAAAGCTATGGTAAGTATGAAGCCTCACAAGGAAATGTTTCAGCTACTCATCATACAAGTGGCTGAAGCCATAAATCTGGACATACCTCAAGAGATAGGTATTCCATGGCACGTAGATAACGTGTAAGAGTGTTTGTTCATTTAACATTTACTGAGTTTAACATTACTTGGAATTTTGCCAGGAATATAAGGTACAGGAATAAATACAACACAATTATTACCCTCCCAAGAGGCTGAAATTATAAGAAAACTGAACACATTAACACACAACCTCTATCTGGCATGACACGTGCAGGTGCCATGGAACAAAACGGAGACTAGACTGCAGAAGAGTGAGCCAGTCCAGAGTCGAGAGCTGGGTCTGTGATCTCATCATGGCACACAGGTCCACTGCATAACCGTCAGCTCTGCATGAAGCACAGGAGGTAGACCAGACATCTCAGAAGCACTGTGAACCCAAACTCCAACCACGCAGCCCACATCCTCTCAAGACTTAAGACTCACTGCAGCACCTGGCTCCACGCCCCTGTATGACACACGGGGTCCACTTCCAGATCCGAACGCACCCACGACGCCCGGCTCCACATCTCCGCGCGGCACACGGGGTCCACTTCCAGATCCGAACGCACCCACGACGCCCGGCTCCACATCTCCGTGTGGCACACGGGGTCCACTTCCAGATCTGAACGCACCCACGACGCCCGGCTCCACATCTCCGTGTGGCACACGGGGTCCACTTCCGGGATTTGAACGTGCCCTGACTGCACTCCACGCAATCACTATTGTTTTCACACTGGCTTTTAATCAACTACTGTCTGCACTCATCCCTACTGAGCTCAACCTCTGTACCACCACCTCTGAGATCACAAACGCGAGAAACACGCTGGCTGTTTTCGATACAGGTTGAAACATACGCATGACAGTTAAAACAGAAGAGCTGCTCTGGGCGCCACCTCAGTTACCCTGCAGCCCCGCGGCGCTACGCACAATGCACTCCGGGGTCCGTAAGATCTTCTGGGAAGATGAACCCGCCTCCCGGCTGAAGCATCACCACCTCCAAACGCTTCCAATGCAGCACTGCCAGGAGCTTTCCCTTCCTTGATGTCACTGGTTTGTTAGTATTTCAGTAACAAAAAGATACCTGGACTTAAAGGAGAAATAAACGCAATTGTTTCTTACTATATACAGACACTTAACTTCTAGATGATCACTGAGGCCACGAAGTCGCTAAATCTAAAGTCTGTTAATGGAATTATTAGCGTCTCTACAATCACATAAAAGACACGCATCCCAAACACTCAACATTTCTGTCCTAGTCATACTGAAAGCACACATGCTATCCACACGGTCACTTTCAAAATGAAAAGCATCAAAGGCGGAAGCTCAGCAGCCACCTCAGGCTTCAGTCCGGACCTCACTTTCTCACTTGCAGAAAAGCTGACCCAGGTCATCTCTACAGATCCCGCCAGCCACGACGAAGCCAAGCTGGGCCTTCCTGAACCGCAGGCTGGACGCAGTCCTCCTCCCGCGTTGCTGGGCTCGAGGGCCCGTGTTCTGCTGAGAATCTCTGCGTCCATGTTCAAAGGGATACTGGTCTGCAGTTTTCTTGTGATGTCTTCGTCTGGTTTCAGCCCATCCCTTGGACATACTGGAATGCTGGACTTTCACGTAGATAGCAGAGCTTGAAACGCAGAAGGCGCCAGACAGGGCCCGGTGATGCCAGCAAACCCAGCGGGTCTCCCCGCAGCAGGACCCACGCTCGAGGCCCTCCGCAGCCACGCCCCCACCCACGCTCGAGGCCCTCCGCAGCCACGCCCCCACCCACGCTCGAGGCCCTCCGCAGCCACGCCCCCACCCACGCTCGAGGCCCTCCGCAGCCACGCCCCCACCCACGCTCGAGGCCCTCCACAGACACGCACCCACCAGCAGGCTCCCGTGCTCTGCTGTCCAAGTGGCTCAGGGGCCTGCAGATGTCAGTATGGATGTTGTGCTGAATTTGCAGGCAGCTACCAGGCTCCCTCCAGCTTTCAGGCTGATAAAGAAACATGGCATTCTCTTCACCTGCTTCATCTTTCACCACACGAGGCCTCATGAACGTGGAATCTGACTGTAGTGTCCCACGCCCTGCCTGTCGGTGTGAAGGGTGGCAAGGGTGTGGCCCAGCTAAAACCTGGGACCCCTCTGCTTTTGGCCCAAATCCCCTCCAGCCAAGCATTTAAACAGACTCGAGCCTTCCACATACTCATCCTCACTGGGGCTTGTGTGCTCTGACCAACAAACGTTGACGTCCCTCAGAAAAGGATAAGCAAGACGTGTGCAACAGCCAACCTACATAACCCCAACTTTAAAGAGAGAGACCTGGAGAAGGATGCCCCAAATAAGAAACATTTGCATGGGCACTAGATACACGGACAGAAGATGGGACAGGAGAAGAAGGAAAAATCACCGGTGCATCCTGGACTGCCTGCCGCCTTCAGGAATCAGACTTGCAGGTCGCCAGGCTGTGCCCGCTGGGGAGCACCCTGTGTGGGAGGCGGGAGGCAGGAGGCAAACGCGTCACCTGCCAGGGAGCAGGCCGTGCAGCGCGCGGTGCTCACAGTCCTGGGGGTCAGGAACCACTCCCCCACTGAACAAGCTGGGTTTCAGGAACTCACCCAGAGGATCCAGTCCACGGAGGAGGGAAAACTCACATAAAATGATGAAGATTTATAACAAAGAGATGGATGAATTCTTGGTGATGAAATCTTACGTGAAAAGAACAGTACATAAACTTGTGCACATATTAAGACAAACTCGGCAAAATTATACACACAAAAAAACAGAGAACAGGGGACAGCCACGGATATGACGACCGTGAGGAAGACTTCTCTGGTCTTTAGTCTCTCCCTGACATTTGTTATTGTGAACGTGACGCCCCTCGGGCGTCTGGTCTGCGTGGGCGTCACCCGCACTGCGGTGTGTGACTTACGGGTTGGCCCCGGGAGGTGCCTGGTACTGGCTGCGAAGTCCAGGGCTAGAACACACACAGGGATTCGGGGCTGGGACACACACAGGGATTCGGGGCTGGGACACACACAGGGATTCGGGGCTAGAACACACACAGGGATTCGGGGCTGGGACACACACAGGGATTCGGGGCTGGAACACACACAGGGATTCGGGGCTGGGACACACACAGGGATTCGGGGCTGGGACACACACAGGGATTCGGGGCTAGAACACACACAGGGATTCGGGGCTGGGACACACACAGGGATTCGGGGCTGGAACACACACAGGGATTCGGGGCTGGGACACACACAGGGATTCGGGGCTAGAACACACACAGGGATCCGGGGCTGGGACACACACAGGGATCCGGGGCTGGGACACACACAGGGATTCGGGGCTGGGACACACACAGGGATCCGGGGCTGGAACACACACAGGGATCCGGGGCTGGAACACACACAGGGATCCGGGGCTGGAACACACACAGGGAGTCCGGGGCTGGAACACACACAGGGGTCCGGGGCTGGAACACACACAGGGATTTGGGGCTGGGACACACACAGGGATTTGGGGCTGGAACACACACAGGGAGTCCGGGGCTGGGACACACACAGGGATTTGGGGCTGGGACACACACAGGGATTTGGGGCTGGAACACACACAGGGATTTGGGGCTGGGACACACACAGGGATTTGGGGCTGGAACACACACAGGGAGTCCGGGGCTGGGACACACACAGGGAGTCCAGGGCTGGGACACACAGGGATTCGGGGGTCTATTTCCACATAGTGGAAGTCGACTAAGGCAGCTTAGTCGGCCTGGGCTGCTCTGAAGAAACTCCACAGCGTGGGTGACTCAGGAACGGACGTCCCTTCCTCACAGTTCTGGAGGCAGTGTCCGACCAAGGCGCCAGCGACGCGGCTGCAGGTCAGTGGGAACTGGCTTGCTGCGCCTCCCGCAGCTCCCAGAACCCGCCTGGGTAAGGGCCCTGATTCCACTCAGGAGGATGGAGTCCTCACGACCTCACCGCCTTCCACACCCCTCCTGACACCCTCGCCTTGGGACTGGGTTTTATTTATTTATTTATTTATTTATTTATTTATTTATTTATTTATTTATTTTGAGACGGAGTCTCGCTCTGTCGCCCAAGCTGGAGTGCAGTGGCGTGATCCTGGCTCACTGTAAGCTCCACCTCCTGGGTTCACGCCATTCTCCTGCCTCAGCCTCCCGAGTAGCTGGGACTACAGGCGCCCGCCACCGCGCCCAGCTCATTTTTTGTATTTTTAGTAGAGACGGGGTTTCACCGTGGTCTCGATCTCCTGACCTTGTGATCCGCCCGCCTCAGCCTCCCAAAGTGCTGGGATTACAGGCGTGAGCCACCGCGCCCGGCCTAGACTGGGTTTTAACATATGGACTTGGGGGCTGTAAAATCCCAAATCATAGCAGGCGTTATTTCTTTTGTTTTTTGTTTTTTGAGACAGAGTCTGCTCTGTCACCCAGGCTGGAGTGCAGTGGCGCGATCTCGGCTCACTGCAAGCTCCGCCTCCCGGGTTTATGCCATTCTCCTGCCTCAGCCTCCCGAGTAGCTGGGACTACAGGCGCCCGCCACCACGCCCGGTTAATTTTTTGTATTTTTAGTAGAGACAGGGTTTCACCGTGTTAGCCAGGATGGTCTCGATCTCCTGACCTCGTGATCCGCCTGCCTCGGCCTCCCAAAGTGCTGGGATTACAGGTGTGAGCCATGGCGCCTGGCCAGCAGGTTCTTTACTGGCTTGAGGACGTGAGCAGTATCACCCTTGTGCATAATTACTTGTCTTCACATCATCGATCTCAGGCAGCCATACAGCAGCAGCCATAATGTTACAAGTGAATGTTTCGAATTTCAATTACAAGAGGAATTAAAGGTCATGATCAAAATTCCTAGAAAGGCACTAAATATTAAAGGAGGATTCAAAATTCATTTCCCCACCAACAACAAAAGACTAAGACCAATCCGGAAAGATCTTTGAATTTTAAAACACTCAATCTAAACCTCTGGAGCCGGCACGGAGGAGCCCACACTGCCACTCGGGCCCACGTCCATGTGGGACAGACGGTCACCGTCCCGCGTCGTTGTCCCCTCACTTTGTCCACGTGGGACAGACAGTCACCATCCCACGTCGTCCCCTTGCTTCGTCCACATGGGACAGACGGTCACCGTCCCACGTCGTTGTCCCCTCGCTTCGTCCACGTGGGACAGATGGTCACCGTCCCGCGTTGTCCCCTTGCTTCGTCCACGTGGAACAGATGGTCACCGTCCCGCGTCGTTGTCCCCTCGCTTCGTCCACGTGGGACAGACGGTCACCGTCCCGCGTCGTCCCCTTGCTTCGTCCACGTGGGACAGACGGTCACCGTCCCGCGTCATCCCCTTGCTTCGTCCACATGGAACAGATGGTCACTGTCCCATGTCATCACCCCCTTGCTTCGTCCACATGTAACAGATGGTCACTGTCCCATGTCATCGTCCCCTCGCTTCGTCCACGTGGGACAGACGGTCACCATCCTGTGGCATTGTCCCCTTGCATCGTACACATGGGACAGTCACCGTCCCGTGGCACTGTCCCCTTGCTTCATCCTGCTGCTGCAGACTGGCACTCACGCTACCACCCAGGGAGACAGAAGCAAACGCTAAATCCTAAGGGTGCCCACGTGCAGGTAGGGGACGGCCACACTGTGTATAGTGAGAGCACCCGGCACGAGTACACACAAGCAGCCTGGCCTGAAGTCCCTGTGAACTGATTAACAGGTGTCTGTCAGAGTATCTCACAGAAGGTGGTTCCACGTGCCCACGTCGTCCTGACAAACTCCCAGAGTGGCCCACCCAGTACTGCACCCGGCCAGAGCAGCTCCAGCCCCACCCGCCGGCCGCAGTGGCAGAATTCCCTTACCTCTCACAACCCCCTGCACAACGGCCAACTCCAAGACCACAACTGAGTTGCAGGGGAGCTTCTTTTCTTTCTTCATCTTTAAGAAACCATCACCGAAAACAGGAAAGAAACCCACGGTTCCCACGGCCCCTCCGGCCGCGGCGCACTGACCTGCGATGGTGTGCGCGTACAGCCGGCTGCCGAAGGTGAAGACGTGCAGCTCGTACAGCTTGGCGATCTTCTCCAGGAAGTCCTTGCAGTGCGGACGCAGGCGCGTGTGCAACATGGGCTCACCCCGGCCCAGCTGGAAGTGAAAGATGCCCTGAAAAGAACGGCAGCAACAGTCAGGAGAAAAGGTCTGAGGAGCCCCAGCAGCCCCCACAACCCGTGTGCCTGAGACAGGTGTCCTGAAGACACACGTGTCCGAGACAGGCATTCTGAAGACATGCATATGCCTGCCCCTCCACATGGGACACAGGACATGTGTGTGTACGCACCTCTCCACACGGACAGAGAACATGTGTGTACACGCCCCTCCACATGGGACACAGGACATGTGTGTGTATGCACCTCTCCACACGGACAGAGAACATGTGTGTGTACACACCCCTCCACATGGGACAGAGAACACGTGTGTACACGCCTCTCCACACGGACAGAGGACATGCATGTGTACACGCCTCTCCACACGGACAGAGGACATGCATGTGTACACGCTCCTCCACACGGACAGAGGACGCGTGTGTACACGCCTCTCCACACGGACAGAGGACATGCATGTGTACACGCTCCTCCACACGGACAGAGGACATGCATGTGTACACGCTCCTCCACACGGACAGAGGACATGCGTGTGTACACGCCTCTCCACACGGACAGAGGACATGCATGTGTACACGCTCCTCCACAAGGACAGAGGACATGCGTGTGTACACGCCCCTCCACACGGACAGAGGATGTGTGTACATGCCCCTCCACATGGGACAGAGGACATGTGTGTGTACACGCCCCTCCACACGGACAGAGGATGTGTGTACATGCCCCTCCACATGGGACAGAGGACGTGTGTGTGTACGTGCCCCTCCACACAGAGGACATGTGTGTACACACCCCTCCACATGGGACAGAGGACGTGTGTACATGCTCCTCCATGTGGGACAGAGGACACGTGTGTGCACATACCCCTCCATGTGGGACAGGGGACAGGGTGCACACACCCCTCCACATGGGACAGAGGACATGTGTCTGCACTCGCCCCTCCACATGGGACAGGGGACAGCAGTGTGTACACGCCCCTCCACATGGGCATGGGACAGAGGACATGTATACATGTCCCTCCACATGGGACAGAGGACATGGGTGTGCACACATCCCTCCACATGGTACAGGGGACAGTGTGTACACGCCCCTCCATGTGGGACAGAGGACCACACGTGCGCCCATCCCTCCATGTGGGACAGAGGTTGCATGTCCACCTGCCCCTCCAAATAAGGACGTGACCCTAACTGGTGCAAGGCGCTACCTGTGGCATTTAAAACCCACTGTGTAAGCACTTTCCATGAACGTGGTATGAGTGAGCGAGTGCGGCCTTCTCAGCTGCGGGAATGCCCTCGATGCATGTGATTAACGACTGCCCATGATTACTAGGATAACCACCCACCTGCAACAACTGTTCAAGACCACCACGCTGGGTAATCACGTTACCAGTAACAGCCTCTACGATAACCACACGATAACCACCGATGACTCACTACTCATGCTTAGCTACCTACCTGCAGCAACCCGTCCCTGATAACCACCCCGATAACCAGCCAACAGTAACAACCTGTGATAACTACATGATAACCACCCCTGATAATCAGCCAACAGTCACCACCTGTGATAACCACATAACCACCGATGACAGCTACACTCACTACTCATGATAACTACCTACCTGCAACGACCGCCTAGGATAACCACCCCGATAACCAGCCAACAGTAACAACCTATACTAACTACGAGATAACCACCGATGTCACTTCTGCCTTTGTTTCTTCAAATGCTGACACATTGCTGACAGTGCTTTCCTGAGCTACTGAACAAAGGAAATCAACATTCCCAGGTAACCTGGTGATTTTCAGATACAGTTTCTTTCATTTACATACACAACACAGAAGCCGAAACGTATTCTAAATCGTATTTAGTAGACAGATGAAATGAGTGATACCGACTCACTCGCCTACATATGATCGACATGCAAATAAGACTGCTTTCCTCAGGAAGTTAAATTTCTATCCTTTTAACCCTGTTAATTTCTCAGTAAAATATTTACTCTTAATGGCTTTAATTAAGCTCAGTTACATTTTTCCAGCTCTAAGTTAGTTAGGACCCTCGGGAAGAAGCTACTCTGTTAAAGATCTACCAGCGAAAGGTTTTAGTAACAACTTTCCCAGTTACATTTTTCTAGCTCTAAGTTAATTACGACCCTCATGAAGAAGGTACTCTGTTAAAGATTTAGGAGTGAAACGTTCTAGCAACAACTTTCCCATTACTCAACAGTAACAAGTCCAGCAGCTGTCCAGGCTTCGGGAGGTGTGGCCAGCACCACTTCTGAGCCCCGAAATTGCTTTCAGAGGGGCCAGGAGTACGGCCAGGCACCGCCTCAGGGTCTCCTCTGGATGTCGAGTGGGGTACACTAACACTACTGAGGAGGCAGAGGACGGTCAGTTCATGCTTAGACCCCCTTCCCCACTACATCAGGACATTGTCGCCTTCCAGACCACACAACTGAGAAACAGCCACATTATAACCAGACCCAGCTGTCTTCAGCAGGCCTATCCTGGAGATACTGAGAATCACAGGAATTTTTTGGTTTCCCAGTGACTATAATCCATGCTGACACTCTACTGTAGCTTATTAAATGTGCAATAGCATTATGTCTAAAAGAACAATGTACCTAGCTTAATTTAAAAATACCTTATTATTAAAAATGGCTGGGTGCGGTGGCTCAATGCCTGTACTCCCAGCACTTTGGGAGGCTGAGGCAGGTGGATCACTTGAGGTCTGGAGTTCGAGACCAGCCTGGCCAATATGGCGCAACCCTATCTCTATTAAAAATATAAAAATTAGCTGGGTGTGGCGGTACACACCTGTAGTCCCAGCTACTCGGGAGGCTGAAGCACAAGAATGGCTTGAACCCGGAGGTGGAGGCTGCATGATATAGAGATCGTGCCACTGCACTCCAGCCTGGGCAACAGAGCGAGACTCCGTCTCAAAAAATAAAAAAATAAAAAATAATTTTATTATTAAAAAATGCTAACAACATCTGAGCCTTCAGCAAGTCACATTCTTTGGCTGCTGTACGGTCTCACCTCGATGCTGACGGCTGCTGACTGATCAGAGGGTGTTTACTGAAGGCTGGGGGTGGCTGTGACAGTTTCTTGAAATAAGATGACAAGGAAGTTCATCCCATCAATCAACTCTTCCTTTCACAAAAGGTTTCTCTGTAGCATGCAATGCCGTTTGATAGCATTTTACCCACAGAAGAACTTGTTTCAAAACTAGGGGCAATCGCCGTAGACCCCGCCACTGGTTTATCAACTAAGTTGATGGAATCTTCCAAATCCTTTGTTGTCATTTCAACGACGTTCACAGCATCTTCTCCAGGAGCAGATTCCATTTCAAGAAACTTTCTTTGCTCATCTGTAAGATGCAACTCCTCATCTGTTCGAGTTTCATCCTGAGGTTGCCAGAATTCAGTCATCTTCAGGCTCCATTCCTAATTCTCTCACTATTTCCACCACGCCTGCAGCCCCTTCCTCCGCTGAGGTCCTGACACCCTGGAAGTCATCCATGAAGGTGAGAACCAACACCTTCCGAACTGAGGGCTGGAATCACCATCTCCTGAACTCCTGGTTGATGCTGATACTCTGACGTCCTCCCATGAATCACAAATGTTCCTGGGGGCACTCACAACGGTGAATCCTTTCCAGAAGGATTTTCTGTTTGATTTTCCCAGACTCATCAGAGGAATTGCCCTCTAAGGCAGCTCCAGCCTTAGAAGATGTAGTAAGACTCGAAGGTTGAAATCATTTCTTGAGCCCTAGGTTGCAGGGTGGATGTGGTGTCAGTAGGCGTGAAAACATTCTTCTCCTGTACATCTCCATCAGAGCTCTCGGGTGACCAGGTGCATGGTTGATGAGCAGGAATATTTCTGAAAAGAATCTCTTTCTGAGCAACAGGTCTCAAGAGTGAGCTTAGAATGGTCGGTAAACCACGCTGTGAACACAGGTGCTGTCATCCAGGCTTTGTTGTTCCATGGATGGAGCGCAGGCAGAGGAGATTTAGCCTCAGTCTTAAGGGCCCTGGGATTTTCAGAATGGCACCTGGGCACTGGCTTCAACTTAAAGTCAGCAGCCGCATTAGTCAGTCTCCAACGAGACAGTCAGCCTGTCCTTTGAAGCCAAGCACTGACTTCTCTCTAGCTATGAAAGTCCTAGACGGCATCATCTTCCAATAGAAGGCTGTTTTGTCTGCACTGAAAATCTGTTGTTTAGTGTGTTTAGTTTCATCAATGATCTCAGCTCGATCCCCTGGGGAACTTACCGCAGTTTCTCCATCAGCACCTGCTGCTTCACCTTCACTTTTATGTTACTGAGACGGCTTCTTTCCTTCAACCTCATGAACCAACCTCTGCTGGTTTCCAGCTTTTCTTCTGCAGCGTCCTCACCCCTCTCGGCCTTCACAGAATCGAAGACAGTTCGCGCCTTGTTCTGGATTAGGCTTTGGCTTAAGGGAATGTTGAGGCTGGTTTGATCTTCTACTGAGACCACTACAACCTTCTCCTTCTCAGCAACAAGGCTGTTTCACTGTCTTATCACTTGTGTGTTCACCGAAGTGGGAGTGTTAGTTTGCTTCAATAACTTTTCCTTTGCATTCACACCTTGGCTGTTGAGTGCAAGAGGCCCAGCTTGCGGCCTTTCCTGGCTTTCGGCGTGCCTTCCTCACTTAGCATAATCATGTCTACCTTCTCATTTAAAGTGAGAGACTGGTGAGCCTTCCTCTCACTTGAACACCTACAGGTCCCTGTAGAGTTATTACTTTGGCCTAATTTCAATACAGTTGTGCCTCGGGGAACAGGGAGGCCTCAGCACCGGGACAGAGACAGGGAATGGTCGGTTGGTGGAGCAGTCAGGACCACACATCTACCCATTACGCTTGCTGTCTTATGTGGGTGTGCTTCACGGCACCCCAAAACAATGACAACAGTGACCTCAAAGATCGCAGATCACAATCCCCTAGAGCAGACAGAACACTAATGAAGCAACTATGACAACAGTGACCTCAAAGATCACTGACTACAGGTCCCTGTAACAGCAGACCACTACCGAGGAGTCTGAAGTACACAGGAATTTCCGGAGTGTGGCACACACGCCGCTGGAGAATGACACCCACAGCCGTGCTCGCTGGGTGCCCCGAGCCTCCTCTCTGGGAACACACAGTATCCGTGAAGCACCATAAAATGAGCTGTGCCTATAAAACTCACTCAATGCCCAACTTCACAGGCACAATTTAAAAGCAGGGAACAGTCACAACAACTCACGAAGGTGTATGTGTGCAGAATGTATTTTCATAAAGTCCTTACATCCTTCAAAATACCTAGTTTGTCAGAAAATAGGCATTAAAAAAAACCTTAGTGAGTAGAGTAGTGGATATGAATGAAGCAATCTGAAAATATCTAGTCACAGTTTATACTGCATAGAAGAATATATTGCTGTATAACATGCCATGATACACACAAATGACTAACACAGCCAAAAATAGAAGCTGTTTTGTGGGTGAGGCCTGAATTCCGGCCCTAAAGGAAACTCCTGTGCAGCACGGCAGTTACTCGATTCTCTCCATTCTGCAAATAGCGTAAAACGTGAGAGTTTGTGCCACCTGGGGGATCTGTGCAGCTCACCCTGGCCACCAGGCTGACGTACCGGGCCAAACTTAACCAAACATCTTTCAGACGAAGCTGGTCACCAATTTGACTTAGGTGTAACTGTCATCAATCTGTCCCAGCTGTTGGTGCCACGCCCCACCATCCCGCAGTGGAGGGCGCCTGGCTCTGCGGTGCACCCTCCAGCCTGCTGGGCGTCTGCTATCGGGACCTGCAAGATCCCCAGGAAGCTTTAGGAACTGGAAAGGTCAGAACTGACAGGCCCCTGAACTCCCAAATCTAACGCCAGAGTCCACATACTATCTGTTTAACAGCAAACATTTAAAAAACAACTCAGCGTTGGTGAGGGCCTCCCTGCTGGCGACCGTCTAGGCCCACACAAGCCTCTGGGCAAGCCTCTTGGCACAGACATAAAGAGCCTTTGGTCTAGAAATTCAGTTTCTCTGGCTCCGTCCTGAGGACACAGCTGAGGTGCAGGAAGGGTTCTGTGTGCATTAAACAGGGCTCTGCCCTTATCCTTCGTTTCTCCCTGTATTTCCTCTGCAGAATGCACACTGACCACCTCCCAGCCTCTTCCTCCAGCCCAGCTCTCCCAAGCACAAACCCAGGGGTCCACCACCTGCCCTTGACATCCCAGCGACACAAAGGCATCCAACACCAACGTCCTCCCCACCAAGACCACCACCCTCAGGACACGTCTCGCACCATCCCCTGCACCATCCTCACAGGCTCGGAACGCTTCCGCCCTCTCCGACAGCCTGCCGCGCGGGCACACAAAGGGCTCCCGCACAAACAGCAGGAAGTGCGAGACACAGTGGGCACCAAGATGTCTGCCCAGGGGCCCAGATGCTACCCAACCGCCCAGCAGACACACAGCCCACACCCAGAACAAGAGAGTCTGCTTTCGACATCCAGGCTGACCTGTGGGAAATCATCTAAAAAACAAGGTAACACACTTCTGAATCAAAGTTCTAGGACCTGCGGCTCCGGGACCCGGGGTGCCAGCCGCACTCACTTTATTCGACATCTGCTGACAGTGCTGCTCGGTTGTGTGGATCAGCGTCTGGTCCAGGTCCACCATGAGCACCAGCTTCCGGTTCCGATGCAGTCGCTGCTGGTCTTCTCTTCCCAGCTCCTCTGCTTGCTACAATTAAACAGAAACAAGAAATGACAAAGTCAGTATGTTTGCATCCAAGGTAAAACTCCATTTTATCAAGAAACAGAAAACGAAATAAACGCGTCCCTCTCCAGCCCCTGGCACTCCCCATGGCCTGCGCCCTACAGGCCGAGAGCCGGGGCCGGGTCACCAGCTGGGTCACGGCAACCTTGCTTGTGACCACGATTTTATAATTCAGTTAAATACATGAGCCAATGAAAACAGAGGGGAAGAGAAACTGGTTGTTTCTATCAAAGCCACTTCAATGGTATGGAGCACTCAGTAAAAGTGAGCTGCAAAATTAACGAAGAAACCAAGTCAGCGGCTGGGAGAAGGGAGACGCCGGGTGGCCCAAGCTGGGCAGCAGAGACTGGCAAGGGCCATGTGCTCAGAACCTCCCACGCTCAGCCTATTCTTGTGCCTCGAAGAGACCCGGGGACCTGGCGACAGCACATCAGGGTGTCCCTCCACGCGGGGCCCAGAGCGGTGCTACCAAGCGCCCAGTCACCCAGGCATCAGTGGCCCAGCGTGGGACACAGGACGTGACGTGCTAGGACGCACCACGCTGCCTTTCTCACTGTAACTGGCCCTCACTCTTCACAACAAAATCCTGGTCCCGCTCAGGCGGTACCTCCTCCCGTCCCCGTCCCCGAAGGGAAATGCACAGAGGGGCCGGCAGGTGCCGGAAAGATGAGGGGTACTTCCTCCTCCCTTCACCCCCAAACTTGCTGGCTTTGGTTTACGTGCACACATTTTACATTCGTTTAAAGTTTGGTAATTCAGAAAACCCAGAATCCTGTATCTGGCATTTTGTTTTTCCCATAAAAAGACAGACTGAAATTGGTGTCCATCATTTAAAAGCACGAATTTACCAAAATCGTAACACTGCAAAGTGTTTTACCTACTCACAAAACTGCGCAGCCCTGAAAGTCCGTAAGATCACACACTAGTTTTTCTCGGCTCCCAGAGCATTTTCACCCACGGGGTGAAGTGAGGTCGGGGAGACGGCGTCTGCCTCGAGCACAGGAGGTGCCGGAGCCGCCGACCCACAGAGCCCCAGCAACTCCTGAAATACATACAGGAGACGTAGACACTCGAAGATAAAAACCCAAATCACTCTTTTTTTTTTTTTTTTTTTTTTTTTTTTTTTTTTGAGATGGAGTCTCGCTGTGTCTCCCAGGCTGGAGTGCAGTGGCGTGATCTCGGCTCACTGCAAGCTCCGCCTCCCGGGTTCATGCCATTCTCCCGCCTCAGCCTCCCGAGTAGCTGAGACTACAGGCGCCCGCCACCACGCCCGGCTAGTTTTTTGTATTTTTAGTAGAGACGGGGTTTCACCGTGTTAGCCAGGATAGTCTCGATCTCCTGACCTCGTGATCCACCCGCCTCGGCCTCCCAAAGTGCTGGGATTACAGGCTTGAGCCACCGCGCCCGGCCCCAAATCACTCTTAACTGAGCACACGAACACCTGCCCGTTCTCTCCACCCCACGTACCCGCCGTGGGCTCTCCTGTCAGCACAAGGCAAACAGCCCTGGGACCCCCCAACCCACCCCCGTGTGTGCCCACTCTCCCGAGCCAGCTTCCCACTGGTACCAGCAGCAGCCACTCCTGTAGCCAACAAAGTGCTACCACTGCCCCCTCGCCCGACCCTGGCCACCGACTCCTTGCCATTATCTGCCCCAATAGACGCTTCGCCCTCCCGGCTCATCTGGCACACGCCTTGGCAGCGCAGCCACCTCCTGAGCTCCACAAGCAGCTGTCACATCCCTCCCCAGTTAGGACTTGGCTCGAGGGAACCCACACTGAGCCTGGCTGTTCACAGCTGTGGAACATGGGGCCTCAGGGCCCCGAGTCGCTTTTGCAGGCCGACTTGTCTGTGGAGAACCAAGAGCAGCCGTCCCTGTTTCAGGAAAGCAGCAGCCCCATAAGTCATCTGTGTGACGAGGGTTGTTTCAGTAACAACGAAGACAACCACACATCAGTGCTACTGTAGCCGCCCTCCCCCCGCAGCCGCCCTCCCCCGGCAGCCGCCCTCCCCCCGGCAGCCGCCCTCCCCCCGGCAGCCGCCCTCCCCCCCCGCAGCCGCCCTCCCCCCGGCAGCCGCCCTCCTCAGAGCACCACGCTTCCCCAACACGCAGTCGCTGACGCCCAGCTCACCTCGGAGCTCACCATCAACTCCGGCACGCTGTGCACCATGGACACGGTCGCCGTGGACAGTGGCACCTGCTGCCTCCCGTTCTTACTCTGCAACCTATGAGTGCAAGGACAGGTTCAGGGCTTTCCGCTGAGTGCCTGGGCACAGATGCACACGGGGCTCTAAGTGATGGGATTCCCGCTGATGTTTTAACAGACACATGCTGCTATCTAAGCACAGAACTTAATTCTGTTGGCAACTGTGGAAACGTTCTCCACTGTTTAAAGACAGACAGGAAAACTGGTGGAAATACTGAGCTCATGGCCACACTCGTGAACACACAGAGCCACAGTTCTTCATGAAAACAAACCACAAAGTCACACAGAAACAGAAACAGGCCCTCAACCATGAAAATGCAGAAAAAGGAGCTGCCGCACCTCCCACTGCCCAAGTGATAAATCCAAGAAACCACTGGGCACTAGAGGTAAAGCAGCCCCCAGCATGGGGGCGCTCGGGGGAACCAGCCAGGCTGTCCTGAGGGAGGCACTGCTCCAGATACTCGGCGACCTGCGTCTTCACAGTCAGGAGAAAACAGACAGGTCTCAGCCCTCCAGCACCCCCACGACCACAACTGACAATGGCACGAGGCTGGGGTGATGGCAGAGCGGGAAGGACCGCCTCCTAAGGAAACCCGCTGAGTGGGACTCACGTGGGGCCCAAGGGAGGCATCTGCATCTGCCGCTGGGAAACCAAGGGCCTCACTGGGTCCCTAGCACAGCTTCTCAGCCTCCCGGGAGGCCACCACCTTGAGCCCCAGCAGGCAGATCTCACTCTTCTGGACACTTACTGGGTGAGGTCTTGGCCACATTCAGCACACAGGCCTTTCATGACAACCGGGTGGCTGCATCCTTCCAGTCTCACCAGAACCGCCCTACAAAACACGAAGGGAAGAACACTTCAAAATCGCTTGGTTTATCACAGGAGCCCTCCCGTACGAATTTTAAAATCTAAGTTTTCGTGCCAATACTACACCAACTCTCACATAACTTTGTAGGCAGGTGGTCTCACCGCTTGAGGGCATTTCTTCGTCTGTCAAATGACTTTCCACCTGTAGGTCTCTCTCACGAAAACGACACGCAAAAAACAACACGCCACCACGCCTCACCACCCCCGTGCCACCCGTGGAACGGCTGAAAACACAAGGATGTCTGGTTCAAAGAGGAGACTCGGGGAGAACGTAAAAGTTGTCTCAAAATACACATTTATATGTGATCCTCTGACATTTGTGATAGAGAACTTATAAAATCTAAAACTTTTACATCATTCCCAGTCTAGAGAGAGGCTGATGCAACTACGTTTTCCTAACAAAACTACTGTAATATTCTGGTTTTATATAAACACAAACTGTTTCGTTTGTCCAAACAGTGGTCATCTGGAAGAAGTGCTGAAATCTGAAGGCCACAAGACCAGAGGCCGCCCAGCTCTCAGCATCCGCCCAAGGTGCCTGCGGCCCCACACTCCCGCCCCAGCTGGGCTGCTCCGACCACCCTTCCTCGAAGACATGAGGCCAGTCAGCACTCAGCGCCCACCCCTAGGTGCTCACAGTCCCACACTTCTGTCCCAGCCGGGCTGCTCCAACCACCCCACCCACAGACATGAGGCTGCCCAACACTCAGCATCCGCCCCAGGTACTTGCAACCCCACACCCCCCGCCAGCTGGGCTGCTCCGAACACCCTGCCCCACGGACACACACGAGGCAGCCGCCCAAGCTGCATCTGTCAACGGGATTTTTCCAGGCGGGATGCCCCATGGCCCACCGAGACGCCCAGCCATGTCATCGAGAGGGCACGAGGATCAGGCCGCAGGTGGCAACGAGGCGGAGCTACATCCTCCATGCCCACTATGCCATGGCGGGCTGCGCTGGGAGACTCGGAGGGGCGGGTCTGCAGTCTGGAGGGGGCGGAAGGGAAGCTCGGAGGGAAGGGTCTGAGGCCTGGAGGGAAGCAGAAGGGAGTTCTTCCCGGGGAGGAGGATGGGCGTGTGCAGATCACCCGGGAGAGGAACGGTGCTGAGGAGACACGACACGGTGCGGTGCGGGGCTCTGTGCCCTCGGGGATGGAGTGGGCTGCCAGTGACCATCAAGACTCTGAGCTCCTCTGGGTCCTGGAACCCTGATCCTGACCCCGCGAGGAGAGTGAGACTAGGCAGCCCTGCCCCTGCACCTCCTCTGCCCTCACCAACCCCAGGACCCATGACACTTCCCGGCCCCCACAAGCTCACACAGAGCCTCCCACCAGCCCCCCAGGACGAAACCCAGACACATCTAAGTCAGAATCAGAAGAAACAAGAGGAAAGAGAGAAAGAGTCATTAAAAAAAAATCACAGGCCAGGTGTGGTGGCTCACACCTGTAATCCCAGCACTTTGGGAGGCTGAGGCGGGAGGATCACAAAGTCAGGAGATTGAGACCATCCTGGCTAACACGGTGAAACCCCGTCTCTACTAAAAATACAAAAAAATATTAGCCGGGCGTGGTGGCGGCACCTGTAGTCCCAGCTACTTGGTAGGCTGAGGCGGGAGAATGGCGGGAACCCGGGAGGTGGAGTTTGCAGTGAGCTGAGATGGCGCCACTGCACTCCAGCCTGGGCAACAGAGTGAGACTCCATCTTAAAAAAAAAAAAAAAAAAAAAAAAAATCACAAGGAGAACTCTATCGAGAACTCTATTCTGTAAATCCACAATTCTCAGAAATAGTTTAAAAACTGCTTCTTACTAGTTATAAGAATCTAAATTTTCACACTCAGATTGGGCTTTCCCAACCCAAATATGAAACCTCCTGAGCACGGACACGACAGCACACGGGAAACTCCACACCTGACCCTGTGGGAAGGGCAGCAGTCAAAGCTCTGTTCACGCATGAAACTATTACAAGTGTTGTGTAAAATTACCTTCGGGCTGTGTGTATACGGTGCATATGCAACATAATGGATTCTGCACTTGGACTCGGGTCCCAACCCCAAGACATCTCGTCACGTATATATGCAAATACTCCAAAATCCAAAAAAAATCCAGAAATCCAAAACACTTCTCTGTCCCCAAGCAGTTTGGACAAAGGAGACTCAGCCCTTATGAGGTTTTTTCTTAAACCAGACAACAAATAGTGATACCTGTTCGAAAAAGTGTTAAACTTTCTAAGGTGACAAGTATGATTTCTTTAATTTTACCAAAGTACTTTACGATGAATGATTACAGTTCTGCCCTAAAATGCCCAAATGAGCAGACTTAACATAAAAAACCCAACCTCTGAAAAAAAAAAAAGAAAAGAAAAAAAAGAAAAAGAACACACAAACCCCCACACTGGACCATCCTCCCTCCCGGTCACGGCACCTGGTCAAAGACACCACCAGGCTTTCCAGGTCTCAGGGACACCTGCTCCCTGCTTGCTGAGGCTGCGGGGGCCATCCCCACCCAGGAGTCTGTGTCCCCACCGCCATCACAGCTGCACTCGGGATGTCCACATCCAGGTTCCTCCCCGGTGCCTGGCACCCTCCAACCCCCACCGCCGACTCCCCGGCTGAGCTGTTTTCCTCCACCCACAGGGCTCTGCGGCCCCACCACCAACACCTAAACCCAATCCTCCCAACGGCCCCATGTCCTTCCCCTAGGCACTGCTCCTTCAGTCCTAGCAGCAACCCGACTTGGGAGCCTCAGCCCCTCTAACAAGCGTCCCTGGTCTCCAGATGACATCATTTTGCCATCGGCCTTCTGCAAGGAAACCCTGCACAGTTCCTGCCCCACGCAGGACACCAGCTGCGGGCTACTCACTCCATCCTCTGTCCCATGCAGGACACCAGCTCATGGTGGGCTCCTCCTTCTATGCTCTGCCTGACGCACGACACCAGCTCACGGCGGGCTCCTCGCTCTACCTTCTGCCCGACACAGGACACCAGCATGCTGTGAACTCCTCATTCTACCCTCTGCCCGACGAAGGACACCAGCATGCTGTGGACTCCTCGCTCTACCCTCTGCCTGACAAAGGACACCAGCATGCTGTGGACTCCTCGCTCTACCCTCTGCCCGACGAAGGACACCAGCATGCTGTGGACTCCTCATTCTACCCTCTGCCCGACACAGGACACCAGCATGCTGTGGACTCCTTGTTCTACCCCCTGCAAGGTGAAGAGAGGGAAAGGCGACCGCGGCAGCACCCGACGCTCCTGCCCCAAGGCTGCAGGTGCAGCTCAGGTCTGAAGATTCGCGGGTCTCTGTAACCTGATGACTTCCGGCTCAGTCTGTGTGTGCCCCTCGCAATGCTGGCTGCAGGTGTTAAAGACACAGGCTAAACCAGCTCATTCAGCAAGGAGGAAGCACGTACAGGGCGAGAAGGACTCTGCTGCCTCCTGCTGTGACCTCTCCTTCATGTGCACAGCTAACGGGCAGTTTGTATTTATTTGCTTTGCTCATTTTTAAACTAAAACTACGGCTTGGGAAATATTTTTTCAGGAATCCTCAAATATGGTCTAGGAGGACTTTGCCAATCTTTCCTAAACATGTTAGCATGAAGAAAGATCTGGGGTGTCTCTAGCTTAATCAATAAATAAGTGGGTTTTTTTTGTAGAAAGTGACAAGTTGATTCTGAAATTTACATGGAAATTCAGGAAACCTGGAATCTCAATTTTGAAAAATAACAGAACTTTTACTACCTGACTTCAGAACTTATCAGGCACACACGGTAAACACATGGAACACAGGAGTCTAGAAAGACTCAAAGTCATGACCAACCGACAACCAACCAAGGTGTCCAGCAAACTCCGTGGGGGGGGGGGGCACCTTCCAGCCAGTGGGGGCTTCACACCAACGGATAAAAAAACACCTGCAGAGTGCGTTCGGCAAAGGTTTTCTCCCCTGTTCCCCACCCCGAGTCCACCCCGGGAGCCGTCCCCTGTTCCCCACCCCGAGTCCACCCCGGGAGCCGTCCCCTGTTCCCCACCCCGAGTCCACCCCGGGAGCCGTCCCCTGTTCCCCACCCCGAGTCCACCCCGGGAGCCGTCCACTGTTCCCCACCCCGAGTCCACCCCGGGAGCCGTCCCCTGTTCCCCACCCCGAGTCCACCCTGGGAGCCGTCCACTGTTCCCCACCCCGAGTCCACCCTGGGAACCGTCCACTCTTCCCCCAGCCTCAGTCCACCCTGGGAGCCGTCCACTCTTCCCCCAGCCTCAGTCCACCCTGGGAGCCGTCCACTCTTCCCCACCCCGAGTCCACCCCGGGAGCCGTCCCCTGTTCCCCACCCCGAGTCCACCCCGGGAGCCGTCCCCTGTTCCCCACCCCGAGTCCACCCTAGGAGCCGTCCCCTGTTCCCCACTCCGAGTCCACCCTGGGAACCGTCCACTGTTCCCCACCCCGAGTCCACCCTGGGAGCCGTCCCCGTTCCCCACCCCGAGTCCACCCTGGGAGCCGTCCCCTGTTCCCCACTCCGAGTCCACCCTGGGAAACGTCCACTGTTCCCCACCCCGAGTCCACCCTGGGAACCGTCCACTCTTCGCCTACTTCCAGTCCACCCTGGGAGCCGTCCCCTGTTCCCCACCCCGAGTCCACCCTGGGAGCTGTCCACTGTTCCCCAGCACGAGTCCTGCCTGGGAGCTGTCCACTCTTCCCCTAGCCTCAGTCCACCCTGGGAACGTCCACTGTTCCCCACCCCGAGTCCACCCTGGGAACCGTCCACTCTTCACCTACTTCCAGTCCACCCTGGGAGCCGTCCACTCTTCCCCACCCCGAGTCCATCCTGGGAGCTGTCCACTGTTCCCCAGCACGAGTCCTGCCTGGCAGCTGTCCACTCTTCCCCCAGCCTCAGTCCACCCTGGGAACCGTCCACTCTTCTCCCAGCCTGAGTCCACCCTGGGAACCGTCCACTCTTCCCGCAGCCTGAGTCCACCCTGGGAACCGTCCACTCTTCCCGCAGCCTGAGTCCACCCTGGGAACTATTTACTCTTCCCAACCCCGAATCCCCCTGGGAACCGTCCACTCTTCCCCACCCTGAGTCCACCCCGGGAGCTGTCCACTGTTCCCCCACTTTGAGTCCACCCTGGGAGCAGTCCACTCTTCCCCAACCCAAGTCCACTCTGGGAGCTGTCCACTCTTCCCCCAGCCTGAGTCCACCCTGGGAGCTGTCCACTCTTCCCCCAGCCCAAGTCCTGCCTGGGAAGCTGTGTGACCCCTTGCACAGTGACCCTAGGCTGCCACCAAGGACGGGGGCCTCTTGCTCCAAAGAAGGGCTGGTAGCAAGGCCAGGTGCCACCTGCCTTCCCCAGCACAGGTCTAAGAGCGAGTGTGCGCTGGCCCTGCTTCCCACAAACAGCCTCCCTCGGGCCATCAGCTCAGCCTGAGGTCTGAAAAAAGTTGACCGTAAGCTGAGCTGGGCGTGCACTGCCTGCTGTCACCAACAGCGTAATACGAGTCAAACAAGAGCCACTGCAAAACCGAGGTGGCACAGGCAGGGTGACTACAGCAGATGCCTAGTTCTATATGAGGAAGAAAGCATCTAGAACAGCATCACAAGCTGTAACAGCTGGGTCTTGACAGACAAGGAGGAAAGAGGTGAGGGCTGGAAATGACAACCACGCAAGGTCCCGGTGGCAGAGCCAAGGCCGGCTCCTGGCACCTGCGCCCAGTGCACGTGGGCAGCACCCCCCAGGCTCTCAGCAACGTGGACCAAACGCAGACCTTCCGTAGAAAATCGTTCGCATACTGGCCACATCAGAGTCACATAATTTTCTGTACTGGGGTCGAAAGGCTCTGCCTGTCTTATTCCAGTGGAGGCTCTGCTCCCCCAGGACCCCTGTAGTGGCTGGAGACACTCCCGGATGTCACACCTGGAGGCAGGGACGCTGCTCAGCATCCCACAGCATGCAGGACACTGCCAGCCAGGCCATCTGGCTCAGAATGTCTGTGTGTGCAAAGGCCGGGAGACCTGCTTGCAGACAGGGAGCAGAGAGCAACATATTTCCTTTCTTAACACGAGTCATTTCTACACTTCGTCTTTGCAGACACTGACACAAAACAGGGGTGAAAAGCCCTGAACGCTTCCACTCCAGCCTCCACGCTCCAGCCTCCACGCTCCAGGCAGAGAAGTGTCTCCACACCTTAAAAAGGGGAGTGACACATTGTGGATTCTTTAACACGGATACAGGATACACAAGCGTAAAAACACCCGAACCAAAGCGCTCAGCCCAAAAAAGTCAAATCAGTCACCAATAAACGTTTTCTGGTTTGTCCTAAAGAAAATCCATGAGAAAGCCATGATATGCAATTTCTAAACAAGTTATCTTCCTCAAAATACCCAAGTGTAGTAAGTACCAAACTCTCTGGGGTCTGGGCTCTCAGCTTCCTCGGGAAGGTCCGAGGGCACAGGCACAGCAGAGAGGACTATGGGCTGGGCCTGGACCACGGACGCCATCGCCTCTGAGCATCGGCTCCAGGTGGCTCCAACCTTCTCCCTTCCTTCTACAGATCAGGAGGGCTCCAGGGTCTTCCCTAAGTTCCAACATTCTGAGTACAGAAATGTATTTAGAGGGAAGAGTGTATTTTCTGCACCTAGACCTTGGGTTTCCAAATGCCATTCTCCACTAAGAGGATGCAGGACTTGTTAAGAGAATGGCTGATTCCAGGACTGTGGCCAGGAGAGCAGCAGCCACGAATCTGTTACGCACACAAGGTGGCAGTGCTCAGCCACCAGGAACCAGCACCACGGGGATCCCGCCAGCCACAGCTGGGATAAACTGTGTGTCAAGGCAAATAAGAACAATAACAGACTATAAGCCATTAAATAAGAAGCCATGAGCCTGCACTGCTAAATAGGCATGTTAATTACTTGTTCTTTTTTTTTTTTGAGACCGAGTCTCGCTCTGTCACCTAGTTTGGAGTGCAGTGGTGTGATCTCGGCTCACTGCAACTTCTGCCTCTGGGGTTCAAGTGATTCTCCAGCTTCAGTATCCTGAGTAGCTGGGACTGCAGGTGTGCACCACCACACCTGACTATTTTTGTATTTTTAGTAGATGGGGTTTCACCATGTTGGCCAGGCTGGTCTCAAACTCCTGACCTCAGGTAATCCGTTCACCTTGGCCTCCCATGTAATCATGGGATTACAGCATGAGCCACTATGCCCGGCCTTATTTGTTCTTATGGCAGAAAGCCAACCAAAAAATGGAGAAGAAATGCTGGAACTGAGAACACCACCCCTGGAGTATCATCCTAGAAATGAAGCGATTCCAGCAGGAATCACTAAGAGATACCCAAAACCGCGGGTCAGCTTGGTAAGAATGTAAGGTATTTATGTAGTAACAAAGTATATCTTTCAAGTTACTGAATCACAACAGGAAAAGTAGTAACTTTTTGCAACAGACACCTACTTCACTTAACGCAGGCTCTGGGACAGTCTTATCAGAGTGCATTGCTGTGATCTAACTGAGGGACGTCCTACAAAACCAGGCAATGATACCGAAAGAAAGATGGATGGAGGAGCTGACTTGTGAGGGTTCAACCAGCGACGCCACGTGGGGCCCACGGTTTGCTTTTGTTACAAAAGACTTTGAAAGGACTGCCGGGAAATCTGCAGAGCAGGAAACCGCACTGTGTGGACGTTCATTTCTGATTTTGGTAACTGCACAGCCATCATGTAAGAGAGTGTCTTTGTTTTCAGGAAACTAAAGTATTTAGGGGTGAAGTGACATCACACCTGCAACTAACTCTCCAACTTCAGAAAACCGTGCGTGTGCGTGGGCAAAGATAAGCAAACTCAGCAGAGCATTAACATTCGCGGAATCTGGGGTGAAGCTGGTGTGAGAATTCTGTGCACTGTTACTGTAACTTTGAAGTCAAAAATTATGTCCCAAAAGAGCCCAAATGGTTGCGTGTGGTGGCTCACGCCTGTAATCCCAGCACTTCGGGAGCCTGAGGCAGGATCACCTGAGGTCAGGAGTTCTAAACCAGCCTGGCCAACATGGTGAAACCATCTCTACCAAAAATACAAAAATTAGTGGCCAGGAGCGGTGGCTCATGGCTATAATCCCAGCACTTCGGGAGGCCAAGACAGGTGGATCACCTGAGGTCAGGAGTTCGAGACGAGCCTGGCCAACATGGTGAAACCCTGTCTCTACTAAAAATACAAAAATTAGCCAGGTGTGGTGGCTCACGCCTATAATCCCAACACTTCAGGAGGCTGAGGTGGGTGGATCACCCGAGGCCAGGAGTTCAAGACCAGCCTGGCCAACATGGTGAAACCCCGTCTCTACTAAGAACACAACAATTAGCTGGGCGTGGTGGCGGGCGCCTGTAGTCCCAACTACTCAGGAGGCTGAGGCAGGAGAATGGCGTGAACCCGGGAGGCGGAGCTTGCAGTGAGCTGAGATCGCGCCACTGCACTCCAGCCTGGGTGACAAGAGTGAAAATTCATCTCAAAACAAAAAGCAAACAAACAGCGTGAAAGGAACGAGTGTTGTTGTTTTGTCTCCTGTGTAGCCACAGGGGTAGGAGGGTGCTCCAGCACCAGCCCCAGGCTGGAGTCCAGTGCTGTGCACACAGAGTGCAGTCGTCAGCTGTGGCTCACACTCTGCACCTGGTTCAGTCGCCCACAGCCCAGAGGCAGCCCTCCGGGAGAACCTGCACAGCGGGGCTCTGGCAGCGGTTCCTGAAGCTGTGGCTGTAAAGCACAACGTCTGAGGAATGTGAAGAAGGAACAAGGGCAGTCCAGCCCGATTCCCAACATGGCACACATCCACACAGAGCCACGGCGGGGAAGCTTCAACACTGCCACTGTGGTCTAGAGCAGGTCACCCAACAAAACCAGTTCCCAGCACGGCTCAACACCACGTGGTGCCACGTGCACCACACCATTCAGACCCTACTGCCCTCTCTGCTGGCTAAACAGACCTGCAACGAAGGTCCTTGCCTCAGAACCTCAACAGACCGCAGGGAGCCATGGTGTCAAATGCTTCCAGTGTGAAAACACTTTAACCCCTGGTGGTATGCTCAGGACAAAAAGCCAACTGTCACGGAGCAGGCCCACCAGCGAACTGAAAGTCAACGCAATGCTGGGTACCGACTCGCTAACTCCGTCATTCCCGCTGGTTCACAGTCAGCACAAAAAATGCACCAAAACAGTATGACACCAGCGTTATTCACCATTTAAAGCACCATAGGAAAATAACTCTTTCAAAAGCTACTTCAAAAGTATTACAAATATTAAATGAGTTAAATTTTAGCTCCAATTCCTCTTAAAATTGTAAAGAATTTTGTACACAGATGCTGAATATATATTTAAAAATCTATCAAGACCATCTCTTCATAATCTTTAAAAGGTACATTTATCCTTTAAAAAATATCACCTGAATCCTTTGAAACTCATCGGTTCCATTCTGTCTACATTCTCTTTCTCCGCAAAATATAAAAAGCACTTTTTCTGAGACAACTTATTTCAGTTTTGATATTTGTGCACTTCTAAAATACACATAAAACTGAGAATTCATCCATTCTTCTGTACCCAGATACTAGATGATTTCACGTAACCCACTTCAAAACTAACTTTAAAGGAACCATGAAAATTGAGGCACATCTGGTAACACACAACATTTCTGAAACCTACCAGCTATTTCCAGGCGGACACGCTCCAAAGGCCTTTATCTAAAAGATTAGATCGGAGATACCTAAAAATCACGACAAAGGTAAATCACAGATGAACACAACCAAGGAAGGAACAGGCCCAGTGGTTTTCTGTTAGGTGAAAAGTGGGAAAAACAAAGCAAAGCACCTGAAGTGCACCTCACCCACGTTCCGCGGGCGACAAACCGGCAACCCCCGGGCTTCAGACACAGATATCATTTCTAAAGCATCATTCTTTACATAGTGCAGGCAGCAACAGGGAAGAATAAAGTTATTCTAAGGAATTAATTATTAGAATTATTAATAATAAAATTATTCTAAAAGACTTACCAGTTCATCAAGATTCTCAGTACCCGGATGAAAACGAACTCTCCTTATTTCCAGGACCTGACCCTCAGATGACGACGTTCATGCAGGACTGAACCACATTTAGAATTTCCGAAGCTTCTACTCCCCAATCACAGAATAAAGTGGGGGGACTAATCCTGGGTAGTAGCCTATTCTAACTTCATTACTATTTCTCAAAGACTCCTATTCTAAAATCTACAAAGCAATAAAAATAGAAATACTGTTACTGTTGGAATGATCTTCATTTTACTCAGCAATGTTTCTCCTGCTCTTCTGTAGCACCCTCACACCCCGCACTGGCCAATGCAGACGCTCTTCCTGCCGACCAGCTAAAGGCAAAGGTGAGGCCAGTCGACGTCACCAACCCTCGCACACGGCCTCCATCTGTTAGTTCTCACTGGTCACCGCAGGCTCCCTGATTATTTTAGGTAATTTCCCCTTTCTTTGGAGATTTAAATATCTCCCTGTGAGTGACTGGGAAAAAAACCAAAGCAAAGAAATCTGTTGGAAAAGAAAGACTTAGTTTCTGAAAGATGGTGACCTGTCAGAATATTTTCTATTAAAATAATTGCACTCCACTAAACGCTACTGTGCTAGCTACTCCCCCCACACTAGGAACCTCCATGGCTGAAACCTGGTCTACAGAGAGCAGCACGCAGAGGACCAAGGACGGAGGCTCTCTCAAGGCCCTGAGCACACCATGAGGTGCCTGCACCGTCCTCGCCAGGACCCTCACACCCCATAAGGGGCACCGCGGAGAAACGAGGACCAGAGACCACGAGGTGCCTGCACAGTCCTCCTCAACAGAACCCTCACACCCCGTAAGGGACAGGGCAGGTCCAAACTTCTTGGAACCTCAGTTTCTTTCCTATAGAGTAAGGAGGCCCTTCTGCCAGATAGGATGAAGCCTGACAAAAACATATAATCTTATTAAAGATCAGAACAACAATCTAGTGACTATTGTAACTTCACCCAAATGCTCCCAGAATGGTTCTTTGTCTAAAAATAACCACTCATGTGATTAGGATGAATGCAGTTGATAACAACAATGAAGGCAACAAGGGCACGGACCCACCTTGCCTGGCTGGTGCTGGTGCTTTTCACAGATTCACTCACACCTGCTATTTACAGAGGGAGGTTTCACGTGGCCACAGGTTCCATCACCTCTCTCCGCTGTGCTCTGCCTCAGTAACTAACACCAGGCTACACAAGACTCACTCACACATACCCACGTGGGATTCTTTCTTTGCTAAAATTCCGTGCTATAAAGAACTGTTTAGACTGACGTTCTGATCTACGCTCAGGACCAGCACGTCCTCTGCTCCTCGGCACTGTGAGCGTGCTGGCTGCTCATGTACAAGCAATAACCACACCTCTCAGTTTCTCAAACACAGTCTCAGCTAAACAAGTTACTGTCAAGCAGCCGGCGGCCAGCAGGGTCAGGAGCCACCTTCACTAAGCTGACAGCACATGAGCGGACGCTGGAGCTCAGTACGCTCAGGCTGCTGCCGCTGTCTGCTCTCTGCAAACTCCGGTTTAGCTGTTTTCAAAGACACTTCCCGTTATTCCTGAAACACAAGATTTTTATAAGCCCTGTGAAAGCATCAAGATGAAGGAACAATAATGGGGCAGGCACCCCCTAGTCCCAAAACCATCCTGGGCGGGAAGCTAATTCACAACACCCGCGGGGCGAACACAGCGACCAGACCGAGCCTTAAGAGAGCCACGCTGTCCTCCCCCCAATTCCACACCTCGTCAGCAATGTCCTCAACACCACCCTCGGAAACCTGATTTCCCAAGACTTTCTCCAAAGGCCCTGACCAAGCAGCCACCAGGGCACACAGGCACCCAGTAAGCCCTTGAGGGACCAAAACTGTGTGGCCACATCAAGGGCTTCACCCAAGCCAGAATTCCAACATCAGATCGCCTGCGCATTCCTCAGGCAGCCACCCCGAAACCCCGATTCTGACACCTGCGTTTCTGACCCGTCAGCTGGGCAGGACCTGCTCTCTCTCACCAGGAGCCACGGGGTCCATCAGCGCCGGGGCAGGGGGGTCCGTGTTAAAAGTGGGAGACTCTCTTCAGCACAAGTCCAGGAGCAGATTCTGGACCTCCCCGGCCCTCACACACAGATGAGCTGAAGCCAGGGTCGGAGCCTCCTCAAAAGCAGTTGTGGATTCTGCCGTGCTGGTCTGTACAAGGGCATGTTATTTGCATAACCTGAAAGGGGTGCTCTAAGGATCAATACACAATAATCAGTCTACAAACATTTGAAGCAAACTTCAACCAAATGCTTGCTCTCCCAGATAAAGATCTCAGGAACCTGCAACTTCAAGAAAACTTTTAGAGGTGATCAAGATAAGTCAATTCTAAAACAGCCCCTGTGCGATTCTGGGAACTTGCTCAGTAAAAGTCAAACACCTGGGCTGGCGAGCAGAGTCACACACGGTTTAAGGCAGTTCTCTTCCCTGACGTCCTCACCTTCCAGCCTCCAACCGGTGTGACACCACAGAAGAGAACCGTGGAGCTGCTGCTGGACATGGCCGCACCAGCAACCAGAGAAAAAAAGAAAAACACGGGAAAAACCTTTCAAGTTAAAGTACTGTGACGCAGGCTCTCTGGAGGAAGGGAGGTGCTTTTCACCAGCCAACGTCCCAGAGGCAACGCAGGGACGAGAAATAAACTCATGCCCATCACCTTCCAACATCAGGATGGAATTACGCCCAATATTCTCCACGTCATCAAAAAGCGGCACAATCTGTTATGGGAAGACTTCCAGATATCATCAGTCCCTCAGTCTGCACGGGGGGCGGGCTCCAGGACTCCTTCAGATTCTGCAGATACTCAGGTCCCGCAGTCAGCCTGGAGAACCCACGGATCCAGAAAGTCAGCCCTCTGTATAAACAGGCTGGGCTCCACACCCAGCAAACAGTGTCAGGCATGGAACCCACGGATGCGGAGAGCAGATGATTTACTGAAAAACATCTACATAAAGGTGGCCCTCGCAGCCCAAACCAAGTTGTTCGAAGGCCAGCTGCAAACTGTATAGAGCTGCTGAATTGGAACTCATGTCCTGGAGAGATGCGTCACTGTTGGGCTTCAAGCAAAAGCTGCGGAGATTTCTACCTGCATGCAGCTCTCTACAGAGACGTCGGCAAAGCCACAAGTCTACACTGCAGGGCGCTACTCCCATCACAGGCGTGCTGCCAGAGAAACGCACTTGTAACCCCCACCCTGTTCACAAAATCTGTCAACAAGTGACTTAATCTAGCAATTTTCAACTGTGTTCCACAAAGGTGCAGCAGGCATTTTGGGGAGGCCAACACATACCGGCTCCCAACGGCAGCCCGCCAAGCCAGGGCAGCGTCCTCGGGACCGAACAGAGCCATTGTCAGCAGCATGGACTCCTGCTGCAAATGCACCTCCCGAATTCAGCTAGCTAACAACCGCGAGGCAGGAACCTGATTCCAAACAGACGACCAGAACTGCCAGGGCACACGCACACGGCTTCAGACTAAAGCCTTCCCAGCCGTTCCTTCCTGGATCTATGGCACCCGTGCCCACTGCAAGGGGAGGAACACCTCTGGAAATGCTGACGTCACACCACCACACTCCCCAGAATGCTCACAAAACCCCTGTCCACAAACCCACAGGAGTACACGGAAATGGGAAAGGAGGCACCTTGAATTCCAGGTAACACCGCCTGTGGCTTTCTCTAAGGCAGGGATTCACCTGCCACCAGTGGACTGGAGGCAGACAGACGAGCCTCCTGGAACTAGAGGAAGACCTGGTGCCACACAGACGCTCCGAGGAGAAATGACATCACGTCAGTGTCTCAAAGGGCCCTGTGACGAACCACTGCCGTGAGGTACCCCAAGATCTCAAACAGCACCTCCCTGTAAAAAAGTACTGACTGCTGGGAACCCGTCATCAAACTAATTAGCCGGCTGATTGATGCACTGGGTTGGTTTTATTCACTAGACTGACTGAACATGGAGTTTCAATACTACCTAGTCACATAACCAAGTTATTCACCTGTCCAGGTCAAAGTGGCCCTTTCTGTACAATCAGAGGAACAGAACGAAACATCAGTACGGCTCTTCGATCCTGGGGTTTTCTGCCCAGAGAATACACCAGCACTGGGGTCTGCCTCCACGATCCTCGCAGGTATGACCAGTGCCCACTGAGGAAGCCGTGCAGGCATTTCCTGGGAGGCACGGCCCTCAACCTCCCAGCCCCACCCACCAGCACGCAGGGGACAGAGTGGGTGCCCGTGCAGAGGGTCAAGGACCCAGGCTCTGTCTCCAAACGAAGCAGAGCCAGGACGTTTTGGGGCTGTGATGGGAAGACTCCTGTCCCAATCCTTACTCCTGCAGAACCAGGTGCAGAGCAGATTCTCAACCAACACAGGGTCAGGGCAAGCCACAGGGACGAGGAACGGCGGCTGCCGAGGAGGGAGAGACTGGCATCCCCCGAAGGAGCGGCATCATTCCCAGAGGGAGCTCAGGCCCGGCCCACTGCAGGCTGGAGTGCCCACCTCTCCCTGGAGTTTCTGTTCTGACAATCAAAACCACCACAGCCAGGCGCACACGCGTGGCTACATGCCTGTTCATCCCAGAACACAAGGGTAGATTCAGACACGGCTGGACGCTTCGGTGTTACGGAAACACATCCCAGAAGGGGTTCTGGGGTCAGAGCACAGTTACGGACAGCTGTGGAGTCTGTCACACGCCCACATCACCTGCAACAATGCCCACTGTGGTCAACCACGGGGCCACTGCCTTCGCTGCAGGCCTGAGTTCCGCCCGTTCCTTAGCCACGAAACAGAGCTGCACCAGGTTTTACAACTGCGTTTCACAAAGTTTACAAAAATTTAAAGATGTGCACACGCCCATCAATAATAGGTCTGGAGCCTGCCTGATGACTCTTGTGCTCACAGCCACCCATGAGTTTTCCCAAGTCACAAAGGTGGAGCTAAAGGAAGGGGCGGGGACTATCACTGCAGAAGGAAAAAACAAACACCATCGCTTTCCCAAACAGTAACTTCGTGTCGCTACGCAGGACCCTTTCATCTCAAAATGCTCCCCATTGGTAAAACCACAGGTGGTGACTATCTAGTTTTAGGGGAGAAGCGCAGTGCCCGCGTCCCGCTTTATCGCCCCGTCCCCTGGGCGCCCCTGCCCACGCGGCCGCAGCAGCCCGGGCGGTCCCCCAGGACCCCTCCCCGGAGCCGCCCGCCCTCGGCCCCGCCCGGCCCGGCGCACTCACCCTGGAGCGACCATCTGGCCCGGTTGCGCGCACAGCTCCCGCACCACGCCCGCGCGCTCCGACCTCAGCCTGCGCTCCGACCGCGCGGGGCGCACGCAGCCCCCGGAGGCTGCACGAGACTGAGGAGCCCCAGCGGGCTGCGCGGAGGCGGCGGCCTCGAACACGGCCAGCACCGAGCCGATGCGCACGGCCGCGCCCGCCGCCACCCTCCACTCCAGCAGGCGCAGCGGCGCGGGCCCCGGGCAGCGCACCTCGGCCACGGTCGCCGTCGGGGCGCCCTCGGAGGAAAGGCGGCCCGCGGCCGGCACCTCCATCGCGGACAGAGGGCGGGCGGGCGGGCGGTTGCTACGGGGCCTGCGGTGCGCTCAGAGCGCAGCGCCCACCGCGGCGGCACGACCCGGGCGGCGACGCTTGTAGTTCCTCTCGGTACCGGCTTCCACCCGCCGCCTGGCCCGCGCCGACTTCCTGGAGGGCGCGTGACGTCACGGCAAGGGCGCCGCGTGCGTGCGTGCGTACGTGCGTGTGTAAACACGAGCGCCGCGCGAGTGTCGGGGCCGGCTCCGTCTTGGGACCAAGCCTGCGTGCCGGCCGCGGAGTACTGCGTTTCTGCGCCCTACTTTTCCTCGGGGAGCCGGCACCGTGGAGCAGTGGCATGCAGCGCGGCCCGCTGTCTCCCAGTCCCACTGACAGTCCTGGCGCGCTCGGAACTTGGTATCCCGGCGTGCATCGCGGGCAGGGCATGGCGGGACTACGAGTCCCAGCGTTCAACGCAAGCCTGCGGCCTATTACCCCGTCACACGCCGAGACCCAGCCTCCTGAGACTACGAGTTCCGGCATGCACCGCGAGCCGCTCTCCTCGACTTCCGTCGCGCACTGCGAGTCCCAATGTCGCGAGACTACGGGTCCTGGCATGCCGTGCGCGCCGCGGGCAGAGAGACCTGAGGCAGCTGGCGTCCGGGGGGCCCCGCCTCGTGTCCCGCTCCGTGTCCAGAGCGGACCCCACGCCGCGGGAGCTGCTGTGGTCTTTTCTTCCTCCGACCTCCCCTTCGACGCGGAAGCGCAGGGGCAGGTGCGCCGCCCTCGGCCCGCGCAGGCGGTGGGCCCGCCTGGGGCAAGGCGCCCGGAAGCGCCTGGTGGGCTCAGAAAATCCGAGCGACCGCAGCGGGAGGGCGGGCACGGCGCGTGGTCCCAGTGGCCCCGGGCGAACCCTGATGAGCAGCAGCCGCAAGTGTCTTATTAAAGGAGAGCCAGTTTCTACGTTTGTCGGGAGTTTACGTGAATTAAGCTGGCGGGCGGGCGGCCCAGCCTGTAGTCCCAGCACTTTGGGAGGCTGACGCGGGCGGATCACCTGAGCCTGGGAGTTGGAGACCAGCCTGGGCAACATAGCAAGACCCCATCTCTAAAATAGATTCATTAATACTTAGCCGGGCGCGGTGGCTGAGGTCCCAGCTACTCGGCAGGCCGAGGCGGGAGGCTGGACTGAGCCAGGCCGCTCTGGACTGTTTTTACTTTTTCAGCCTTAATACGTGCCCGAGTTCTTTTTTTACTGTGTATCTTTGTCCTTACATATATAAATGTTATGTACAATTGAGATTATCCTGTATTTGCCTTTTCCCCTCACTTTTATATGGTGGCTTTTCTCATGTTAGTAAACATTTTGGAAACTGTCGGCCTAAAAGGAAGCGGAGGCACAGTTTCTTTAAGTAGACAGTTTATTTGGGCCACCCTTGAGGAGCAGAAATTCAGGGCACCCTGAGTGTGTACTCCGATTAGCAGTTAGCAGTGGGTTTTAAAGGCAAGAAAGGGAGCCAGGGAGTCGACTAAAAGGAACTTGTTTGTCAGGAATTTCACTGGTTTACAGAAATAATATTGATTAGTGACTGACTCTAAGCTGTTGAGTGTGGGTGTAGTGTCCAGTGTGGCGTTATTAGGTTAATTTATAGCTGTTTGTAGCGCTATTGCCACCGGCGCAGTTTAAAGAGATGAACACAGGTCAAGGGGTAGTGGGGCGTGATTGTCACCTCATTTGAATGTCTCTCTCGGCCTGATAATTAAAAGGACTCACATTCCTCAGATAAAAATTCTGTTTTCTGATACATTTGGTAATTAGAATGGCACAGAATGGGCACAGTGGCTTTTAGCCCTCACCATTACTTGCTGTTAGGAGTGCATTTTTTGTAGCTGTGGGGTTTTGCCTATCTCTGCTGCCTTCTCCAGCCCCTGCCCCCATGACTGCAAGGGAAAACGTGCGGCGCTCACGAGAGAGCGTCTATGGGATTTTTTTTTTTTTTTTTTTTTGAGGCGGAGCCTCGCTCTGTCCCCCTGGCTGGAGTGCAGTGGCGTGCAGTGGCGCGATCTCGGCTCACTGCCAGCTCCGCCTCCCGGGTTCACGCCATTCTCCTGCCTCAGCCTCCTGAGTAGCTGGGACTACAGGCGCCCGCCACGGCGCCCGGCTAATTTTTTAAAAAATAGAGATTGTGGGAAAATGGCACCAGCAGTCACAGTCTTTCAGTTTCTCACAGTCCCATAAAACAGAGCAACCAGGTAACAAAACTAAAAGCATGGGCAACATTTACAGGGCCACTGGATGATGAAGAATTCCCATGAACCCCTCGTTGACACTGTAAGGACAGACTACTCAAATGTAGCTGCCTCCTTACATACTCTTAAGTTTAGCCTGTAGGTTTCTCCATACATAGTGATCTGTAATCTAACTGGATGTGTGGACAGAGTATAACCTGCTCTTGAACCAGTCACGGGTGGTCAGCTCTTCAAACTCTGTTTCAATAGGCCACCTGCGAGCTGTAGCCGCCTGCTATTTGCCTTCTGTGCCTCACTCTTTTTTCTGTCCATAAGTCTTCGGCCACACAGCGGCACTGGAGTCTCTCTGAGCCTGTTGTGGTTTGAGGGGCTCCCTGATTCCTGAATCATTCTTTGCTCAGTTAAACTCTGTTAAATTTAATGTTTCTCAAGTTTTCCTTTGAACACTCCCAGCAGCGCAAGCCCTGGGTGATGTCAGCGCCTGCGAGAGAGAAAGTAGGGGTGCACAGGTTTGTCTCAAAGGATGTTGACATGTATCAGCATTCCCTATTTGAACCTGTTCCCACCGGTGGCGTGTGAACTTTGGTTTGAAAACATAATTCTGTAAAAGGGGAAGAACCATGTGTTATTTAGGGATTTGAAATGCAGACCTTGATGGAACTGACAGACTGATCTAGGTAGACAGATGTGGACATCCCTAGACGATTACAACTCCAACCTGGATAGATGCCCTGTGGTCTTCCAATTAGAGATGCTAGACAGCAAATGAAACTTACCTTGTCTTTAATTGGTGTGCTACCTTTGGTTAAAATCAGCTATCTTACAGGTATCATGAAATAAAACATTAGTATCAACAGATTGAAACAAATTTATTGGGAAGAAAGTGAGGCCACAGTCAGGAAAATTAGCATAAGCCACCACCTCGTAGTCAAGAATCTTAGAAACAGATGTGTTTCCCAGAATTCTGAATTGTTCTGATGTTAGGAAAGTGATGTGTGCATGTTCCATTTGGGGGCAACACCCTCGTCAAACTGATGCTCCTGCAGCAAAATACAAGCAGGGTGAAAAGGATCATGGGTAGTCTCAAGCAGGGTGAAAAGGATCATGGGTAGTCTCATGCCAGTTCCGGTTAGACTTTCCTGCCAAATGAAGTACACAAAACTTTCCATGTTTAGAACTATGGATTTGGGCCAGACACTGTGGCTCATGCCCGTAATCCCAGCACTTTGAGAGGCCGAGACAGTGGATCGCTTGAGCCCAGGAGTTCAAGACCAACCTGGGCAACGTAGCAAGACCTCATTTCTACAAAAAATTGGCTGAGTGTGGTGGTGTGCACCTGTCTGGAGTCCCAGCTACTCAGGAGGCTGAGGTGGGAGGATCCATTGAGCCTAGGAGGTCAAGGCTGCAGTGAGCTGTGATTGCACCACTGTCCTCCAGCCTGAGCAACAGAGCGAGACCCTGTCTTAAAAAAAAAAAAAAAAAAAAGGATACTGGGGCCACAGATAAGAGGTACGGACTGTAATGCAGTCACCTTTACGTAGTGGCCCAGGGGAAAGGAGGAATCTCACACCCCGGAATTGTAGGTTTATCCGTGTCTCAGTGGTTTCGGTGAAGCCTCTGGTCGCTTTTCCTCACTGACGTGCGTTTCCTCCAAACTCACCTGTGTTGTTTGATTGGCATACGAGCGTCCGTGCTTCGAGGCCAGGACAGAAAGAGGTTAAGGGGAAGGACAGCAGTTGTTGAACCTCAAAGCTCACTAGGCACAGGTGAGAAAACATAATACTTCTGTCAACCTAAAGAACAAACAGAGAAAGCCTCTGTCAAAGAAAAAAGATATTTTTTTCAAGCATAGAGCATTGCAATGGGAATATACATTCCACAGTAAAGGCTGCACATTCAGAGGGGGAAGGAATCACGTAATTATTTTGAGATAATGATCCTTGGTACAGAGATCGGTAACAAGGACGATCCAGTCTGGGGTTGGACAGGCAATTGCTGGGCAGGTGATCTTGCCAAAGCACCTTTTGTGTAAAGTTATGATAGCTTTAGTGCCAGGTTTTGGGTTTTGTCATCGTTTTTGTTATCAGGTGTACAAGCATGAGAACCCTCTCTTCATGGCCTTCACTGACTCTTTTTGTCAGGGGCTTTGTGTACAAGCATGAGAACATTCTCTTCATGGCCTTCCCTGACTGTGTTTGTCAGGGGTGTTGTGTACAAGCATGTTGTGTATACCCTGTGGTTAGGTTTGGATGCCTCTCCATGCTGAGATGGACCTGTCGTTGCTGGTGGTCTCACCCCACTTTGAGGGGAATGATTGCTGACTAGGATCCAGTGTCAAAACCCTTTTAGCCACATTTGAGCAGCAAGGGAGGTTTGAAGGGAGTGGCTCCCTGGATAAGTCTACCTGGAGTGCATTGTTAAGTTCAATTTTGTCTTTTCCATGATCTTTTGCTATCATCTGAAAGTGCTGGGCCAGCATTATACTGTTAGGAGTTGTACTTCTGCAAATCAGTTAACAAGCAGCCAGGTGTGGTGGCTCATTCCTATAGTCCCAGCTACTCAGGAGGCTGAGGTGGGAAGATTGCTTGAGTCCAGGAGTTCAAGGTCAGCCTGGACAACATAGCAATACCCTATCTCAAAAACATGATCTTTATTCCTGTGTATCCTGGATGGAAAAAAAGTTGACAAGGAACAGATACAAAGTTCAAAAAGGGGAAATAAAAAGTAAAATTAATAGTAATATGTCAATCCCCGTTTGCATCCATGAACCCGGCAGGCTTAAAGACAAGGGAATGAATCAGCGACCACAGGGAATTAGGTAAGACTTGAATGACGCGGCCTGTTTTCTTCTTTTGTGTATGTGGGTCTCAACTTTCCCCGAGGAATTGATCCAGGTACCACAATAAGAAATGCACAGGCATTTTCTTATTTAACCAATGAATACTAAGTATTTTTTTTTTTTCTAGATGGAGTTTCACTTTTGTTGCCCAGGCTGGAGTGCAGTGGTGTAATCTCAGCTCACTGCAACCTCCACCTCCTGGGTTTAAGTGATTCTCCTGTCTCAGCCTCCTGAGTAGCTGGGATTACAGGCATGCACCACTACGCCTGGCTAATTTTTGGTATTTTTAGTAGAGACGGGGTTGGCCAGGCTGGTCTCAAATTCCTGACCTCAGGTGATCCACCCGCCTCGGCCTCCCAAAGTGCTGGGATTATAGGTGTTACTAAAGGATTTTTAAAGGTTATGCTCTGTTAAGTTACCAACAGAAGCTACTGATTGTGAAATTTCAATTTCATCATTATCCTGTCAAGTGTAAAAGAGAGACATTAAGAGGAGTTGAGGAGTTAGGGTCTCCTTGTGATATAGAGTCTTGTTCCAATGTCTAGGGAAAAACTTATGTTTACAACACGAAAACATCAACTTTTCCTTCCAGTTTGCAGCTTGAATCTCTCTGGTTGTGGCATCAAGCGGTTTGGTGAACCTTATGTGTGGACCATGCATCAGGCCTGAGGCTTGTTTCTTAAAATGTGTTTAGGTTCATCTTACAGGGCTTTAGGAGAGAAGCAGTTTTAGTTTTTAGTTGGAGAATTATAGCCAAACATTGGAGAAAATTAGGAGAATTCAGGACTAGCCCATTCTACAGGTAGATAACAAGAACTCGAAAACAAGGCTCAGAGCTACAGTCTAATAACAAGGGTATGATAATTTTTCTTTAGAAACATAACTTTTTCTCCCTACACTGATCACATAGGTTATCAGATTTAAAAACCTCTTGAGGCTAGAAAGCCAAACCTGGGCAGATCTTCGATTGTACTTACAATCTGAATGTTCCTGGGCCTGCCAGGAAATGACAATTTTTATTTACTGATTGTAAGGCTGGAAAGCCTTAAAACCAGGCTTTCTATGGATACCTTCAAATATGATATTCAGTCAAAACCTCTGTACTATAATCAAATGCTTCCAATTGTACCCTGCTATAAAGAGAGAATAGATTTTTGTTGAACTTATATAAATAATTATATTGTACTTAAAACTAAGAATATACGTGAATAGTTTCCAAATTTTGGAAGAACCAAGTAGAGAGAAAAATCAAATGCCTCCACCTTTGTTCACTAAACTATATCAAATTGTTGTAAACTATAGACAACTTTTGAGAGAGAATTTTCTTAAATCTGGAAAATAAAACATGTAGGTAAAGAACTAAAAATGTTTCAAGAAAAAGTCATTAAAACATTATCTGTGTTAATTTCTAAATTTCATATAATGAGTATTTTGTTTTGCGTGATCTTGGTTAGCAGTGCCACGGACCCGTCAGTTTTTTCATCAGAGTTCTGGAAATTCCTTTTCCGTTCATGATCTTAAAGTTTTCAGAAATCTGTGTCCAAGAGTTCTTGCAAGTGTTTTTATGAAAGGCTCATTGGGACTGCAGTTGATTGCAAAGACTTTTAGGGAATAATTGAAAATAATTAGTAGGGAAGCCAAAAGCTTAAAATGGCCACGGTTAAAAATCTGATGAAAATTCCTAATTACCAAGGAAATTTAGTTACTTACATGTAACATATGGCATTTTTTTTCTTTGGGATGTAGTCTCGCTCTGTCCCCCAGGCTGGAGTGCAGTGGTGCTCGGCTCACTGCAAGCTCTGCCTTCCAGATTCACACCATTCTCCTGCCTCAGCCTCCCAAGTAGCTGGGACTACAGGCGCCCACCACCACGCCCAGCTAATTTTTTGTATTTTTAGTAGAAACAGGTTTTCACCATGTTAGCCAGGATGGTCTCGATCTCCTGACCTCATGATCCGCCTGCCTCAGCCTCCCAAAGTGCTGGGATTACAGGTGTGAGCCACCGCACCCAGCCAACATATGACGTTTTAAGAGAACAACTGGAATCATGACAGACAGCTGGACTGATATCAGGACCATGAAACTTATAAATTTCATATCATCTTTAGAATGCATTAATAACATAGCCATACAAATACAACTTCAGAAAAAATGTAATATAACAACCAAAATTATGACTAATAACATGTTAGATTTCTATGAGTTTACATGATTTTTGAAACATATCAACAACATACCCGTAAATGTATTTGAAAGAAGACCTAGTATCACTTTTCGTTTGACAACACTTCCCTGCAGTTTACCAAAGAAGCCTAATTATTTAATGTCTCAAGAAGATGAGAGATATGTGAGTCTCTCCAGGAGCACAACTAGAAAATCCGAAAGTTAGTTCTAGGTCAAAAAGACTTAATTTGGTATTCTGGTATTTGGGAAACTTACCAAATATGTCAAAAAGTTAAAAACACTCGATCAAAACAGAATCACAGGGCCAGGTGCGGTGGCTCATGCCTGTAATTCCAGCACTTTGGGAGGTTGAGGCAGGTGGATCACTTGGGGTCAGGAGTTTGAGACCAGCCTGGCCAACATGGTGAAACCCTGTCTCTACTAAAAGTACAGAGATTAGCCAGATGTGGTGGCGGGTGCCTGTAATCCCAGCTGCTGGGGAGACTGAGGCAGGAGAATCGCTTGAATCTGGAAGGTGGCAGTTGCAGTGAGCTGAGATCACACCATTGCACTCCAGCCTGGGCAACAGAGTGAGACTCTTGTCTCAAAAAAAAACACTACAAGTCATGTAAAATATTAACCATTCATTTAAGCAGAGTGAGTTAAAATACTTCAAAAGCAAGTACGGAAAATTACATGAATGTAAAAGCCTTAACCCATTTAAAGCTCAGTTTTCCTGAGTAATCAAAAACTTAATAAGAAACAAATCTAGCTTGATTAAATGTAAAAATGTCTTGTGTTTAGGCCAGTTACCAAAAGTAAAGAAAAACCTCCTGCTGTGTGATTGCTTCTCCTTAGATAACTCAGAAGTCAAACCTGAAGAGAAGGGTACTTGAATTTAATTAGACACAGGAAGAGTGCGTCCAGGGTTACGAGTGTTCACTTTATTATAGAGGACTGTAAACAAGAAAAGGAGTGCCTGGAGCAGGGAATTACATGACTCTTAGTAACAGCACAGGAATTTTCTTGGTTACACAGAATAATCCAGACACATCAGGAAAAGCTGGCCAGGCCAGTGGCTCATGCCTGTAATCCCAGCACTCTGAGAGGCCAAGGCAGGAGGATTGCTTGAGCCTAGGATTTCGAGACTAGCCTGGGCAACATAGGAAGACCCCCCATCTCTACAAAAAATGGGGGGAAAAAAAGAAACAGATTTCAGGATTAAACATCAAAACCTCTTGCAGTTTTCCTAAGGGCAAATCAATAGTTTAAGAAAACCTTGTTGTTCTAACATAGGTGATATGGTTTGGCTCTGTGTCCCCACCCAAATCTCCACTCCAATTGTAATCCCTATAATCCCACATGTTGAGGAAAGGACCTGGTGGGAGGTGATTGGATCATGGGGGCAGTTTTCCCCATGCTATTCTTGTGATAGTGAGTGACTTCTCAGGAGATCTGAGGGTTTTGTCAGGCAGTTTCACTGCTCTTGCTTGCTCTGTCTCGCCTGCCACCATGTAAGACATGCGTCTTCCCCTCTGCCATGACTGTAAGTTTCCTGAGGCCTCTCCAGCCATGAGGAAGTGTGAGTCACTTAAACCTTATTTCTTTATAAATTACCCAGTCTCGGGTAGTATCTTTATAGCAGTGCAAGAATGAACGAATATAATAGGGGACCAAGATTTTTAGTTTTGTGCTATTTACTCTGATAGGAAATCTCATGAAGGCTCTGGACCAAAATTTTGGGTAAACAGTTTCCATGCAGTTTAAAAATAAAAATAAAAAACGCCATTTCTACCCCTACCCACCTCGTTTTTGTTTGTTTTTTGTTTCTCATTTTCAAATGAGGTTAGGGCTAAATTTTCAATTGTTTACATTTTAGCTAGGTGGGCCAGGCATGGTGGCTTATGTCTGTAATCCCAGCACTTTTGGAGTCTGAGACAGGTGAATTACTTGAGCTCAGGAGTTCTAGACCAGCCTGGGCAACAGAGTAAAACCCCTCTCTACAAAACAATGACAACAGAATTCGTCATGTCTGGTGGTGCATGTCTGTAGTCCCACCACTGTACTCCAGGCTGGGCAACAGAGCAAGACCCTGTATCTGTATCTGTATCTGTATCTGTATCTGTATCTGTCTATAAAAGGAAAAACATTTTAGTTAGGATTGACTGCATTGTATAAGAATCTCCAGGTAGCCTTGAACTAGCAGCAAATGTCTTTTGGTTGCTGGTCTTGTTTGGTTGGTTAGAGATGTGGGCAGGAAGCATTGGAGCAGGGTTTTGGTTTTATTTTGTTTTTGGCTTTTTCTTTTTGGACTCTGCATGGCAGAAAAAGTAATACAATTTTTATGCTGGACAGAGATACCTTACATTATTGCTCTGAGTTCCAGCTTTTGACCTCTGTAATTTGAGAGCCTAACTTTTATAAACATTATAAATATTTATGTAGTTCTTTTTCTTTTAGATTATTAATTTTTCAATTAAGTGCTCCATCACCATAAGCAATTGTTAGTCAAACCTAAACTGATGTCTCTAAAAGGTGTCTAGGTTGTTGGTTACCATGGAGCTGTTGTAATTTCTAACGCCGTTAATTTGAAAGCCCTTTAAGACTGAAAAAAATCTTGGCTAGAATGCCATAAGCAGTGAGTTTCATCTCAACACCAGCAGAAGAGTCAGAAAATTCAAAATAGGCAAAAAAGAAAAAGGGGTGGGAGGAGAGATAGAGACCTTCGAAGACTCCATGCTAACTCTGTTGCTGCAAGGTTGTTTTTTCGAAAGGGTTGCTTTTTTAGAGAGTTCAAATAATTGCCATTGAGCTCTGGACTTTCCTTGGTGTCATTTTGCCGATCACTTAAAAAATGTGCATGAGAATGGGCCACTACATGTAGCTGGCTGGAATCCCAGCACACCTGGCATACTTTAATGTTTTAGAATCTCATTCAATTCTTATTAATCTCTTGAGAGCAAAGAAAATCTACAAATCCAGCCAAGGAATGTCAGGAGTTTAGGCCGTCTTTGAGATGGCGGCGGCTGCCCTAGTGGCCTTTAGTTAGCCATTCTGCACCCATCATTTAGAATGTTTATTTTTGTTCTCAGAACATTTAAAAAAACCATCAAGGGGAAAGACTCGAATCAAGTCAAAGGAACCAAGGTAAGAGTGTTCACAAAAATTTTAACCTAGGTGTCCAGATAGAACAAAATATTAAACTAGGCATGCAGATCAAAAGTGAATTCACAAGTAAAGACATGCCTTACAGAGAGAATGTTAATTCTGTACAAATCAGAGCATTCAGCCCAGAAAGATTTATGCCTTTGCACCTGCAAGGACTTCGCAGAAAAGACAAAAAGCCTGTTTATCATCTCGGGCCGGACGTGCAGTCCTTTATCAAGGCAGCCTCATCCAAGTCACATTCTGAGTAGCATCAAAAAGCCTCCAACACAAAGAGAAAGGCTCAGCCTGAGAAAGGACTCACCAGGGTGAAAAATCAAGTTGTGGAAGTGAAGAGCTCAAAGAGCTGGAGTAAATACTGCACAATGGTTCCAAAAAATGGGAATAAAAAATGATTTCTTCCGATGGTGATATTTTTCTGGTCCCATTTCTGACACCATATGTATCAGGCTAAGTAACAGAGAGAGAGTCACGCAAAGAAGAAGTAACTTATCCAAGAATAAAGCATTGAAATGGGAATACACATACCACAGTAAATTGCATGCATATTCAGGTACAGGAAGACAAAGGGTTTTAAAGGGAAAATTAGGAGGATGACAGAATTATTTTGAAAGAATTATCCCGGGCTACAAAGATCAATAGCGAGGGTGATGCTGGTCCGAGGCTAGATAGGCAGTTGCTGGGCAGACGTCCTTGCAGAAGTATTTTTTGTGTCAGGTTGTGCTGGTCTTTGTGCAAGATTTTGAGTTTTGCAGAGTCTTCTATCATATTTTTTGTTATTAGATGTACGTGGGAACCTCCCTTCATGGCCTTTGCTGGTTCCATTCGTCAGGGCTTTTCGTTTGTTTTTCTAACACAAGTGCCTTCGTTTTGATTCTAACAACGTTTATAACTCCACCAAAATTAATCTGTGAGAAACAGTCTATGGTACAATACTACAGGTGCCTTCAAGTTTACATTTTACAACTAGGTTTTTGATTTTTCTTTTTTTCTTTTTTTTTTTTTTTTTTGAGATGGAGTCTCGCTCTTTCACCTAGACTGGAGAGCAGTGGTGCGATCTTGGCTCACTGCAACCTCTGCCTCCCAGGTCCAAGTGAGTCTCCTGCCTCAGCCTCCCGAGTAGCTGGGATTACAGGTGTCCACCACCACGCCCGGCTAATTTTTGTATTTTTCGTAGAGCCGGGGTTTCACCATGTTGGCCAGGCTGGTCTCGAACTCCTGACCTCAGGAGATCCACTTGCCTCGGTCTCCCAAAGTGCTGGGATTGTAGGCGTGAGCTGCCGCACCTGGCCATTTTCATTCATTTTCACCGAGTGAAAGGATGGGATAGCACGTGGAGTCTCGCCAAATGCCGTGGAAGCTTTTCAGGAAGGAGGGAAGCTGAGTGGCCATTGGGTGTGGTGCAGCTTTTCAGGAAGGAGGGAAGCTGAGCGGTCATTGGGTGTGGTGCAGGCCGTTCTCTTTCAACCTCTCAACACCAGTCAGAGTTCCAGGGAGGAAGACCTGGGGTATGTATCGGTCTTATCAAGAAAAGCTGTTTGTTTTTCTGGTTTATTTTATCCCCAAAGCTTAAAAGCCCCACCAGGTTATTCTTTTTAAAAATATAAATGGAAGAGTAGCATTGCCTCTCACAGGACTGCTGAGAACCACACTCGCTGACGTCACTCACAACTAATACAGCCGTTTCCCACGTCACTGATTTTCTAGGGGAAGGTGCCCAGCCCCCAGGAGCACAATCTGTCCTGGCCATGTTTGTCCACCGAACTGCAACTCACACTCCGCAGGTCCTGGAGCCCACGAAAGACCCCCACAGGGAGCTCCCAGCCACGCACAGGTCCTGGGCCCCGGCGAGCCAGCCATCACCACTTCACAGGTGAGCTCTGTCAAAACCGGCAGCTTCTAAGTGCCATCAGCTACCAGTGTGCCGTGAAGTAGTCCCCAAACTGGTTGCTATACACAGGCGTTTTACTCATTTCACTTTATTGCACTCAAAGATACTACATTTTTCACAAATTGAATTAGTGGCAAGTCTGCCTTTAGCAAGTCGATTGGCACCATTTTCCCAACAGCTCCTGCCCACTTCATGTCTCTGTCACATTTTGGCAATCCTTACAGTCGTCCAAACTTTTCATTGCTATCGCCTATGGTGATCTGTCATCGGTGATCTCTGATGTTCCTGCTGCAATTGTTTTGGAGCACCATAGCTGCCCACGTGAGACACCAAACTTAATTGTGATCTGACAGCTCCCTTGACCTAGCGTTCCCGTCTCTCCTCTCCTCAGCCTCCCTGTTCCTTCAGACAGAACAATATTGAAATCTGCCCAGTTAGCAACCTTACAATGTCCTTTCCATGTTTCATTGAAAGGGAGAGTTACAGGTCCCTCACTTTAAATCAAAAGCTAGAAATGATTAAGCTTGGTGAGGAAGGCATGTCAGAAGCCGAGACAGGCCAAAAGCTTCTCACACCAAATGGTTAGCCTGGTTGTGAATGCAAAGGACAAGTTCTTGAAGGAGATTAGAAGTGCGACTCCAGTGCACACAAATGATAAGAAAGTAAAACAGCCTTACTGCAGAGACAGAAAATTTCAGTGGTTTAGATAGAACATCAAACCAGCCATGACACGCCCTGAAGCCACAGCCTCGTCTAGACTGAGGCCTTAACTCCCTTCAGTTCCCTGAAGGCTGGAGAGGCGAGGAAGCTGCCTCTCTCCACTTTCTTCAGAGAGAAGAAAGGTTGGAAACCAGCAGAAGTTCATTCATGAGGTTGAAGGAAAGAAGCTGTTTCTGTAACATAAAAGCGAAGGTAAAGCAGCAGGTGCTGGTGGAGAAGCTGCGGCAAGTTCCCCAGAAGACCCAGCTGAGACCACTGATGAAGGAGGCTGCACTAAACGACAGATTTTAAGTGCAGATAAAACGGCCTTCTATTGGAAGAAGATGCCATCTAGGACTTTCACCGGTGGAGAGGAGAAGTCAGTGCCTGGCTTCAAAGCTTCCAAGGACAGGCTGACCCCCTTGTTAGGGGCTAATGTTGAAGCCAGTGCCCAGGTGCCATCTGAAAATCCCAGGGCCCTTAAGAATGAGACTAAGTCTCCTCTGCCTGTGCTCCATCCATGGAACAACAAAGCCTGGATGACAGCACCTGTGTTCACAGCGTGGTTTGCTGACCATTCTAAGCCCACTCTTGAGACCTATTGCTCAGAAAGATTCTTTTCAGAACAATTCCTGCTCATGGTCACCCAAGAGCTCTGATGGAGACGTGCGGGAGATGAATGTTGTTTTCCTGCCTGCTGACACCACATCCACCCTGCAGCCCAGGGATCCAGAATGATTTTGACTTTTGAGTCTTATTATTTCAGAAATACATTTTCTAAGGCTATAGTTGATTCCTCTGATGAATCTAGGCAAAGTCAACTGAAAACCTTCTGACAGGAATTCATCATTTTAGATGCCATTAGGAACATTCATGATTTATGGGAGGATGTCAAAATATCAACCTTAACAGGGGTTAGGTGAAGTTGATTCCATCCCTCATGGATAACTTTGGGGAGTTTAAGGCTTTAGTGGGGGAAATAACTTCAGACGTGGTAGAAATAGCAAGAGAACTAGAATTAGACGATTAGACGGGGCCTGAAGATGGGACTGAACTGCAATCTCAGGATGAAATTTGAACGGACGAGGAAACGCTCCTTATGGATGAGCAGAGAAGGTGGTTTCTTGAGATGAAATCTGCTCCTGATGAAGACACTGTGAAGACTGTTGAAATGAAACAAAGAATTTAGAATATTCCATAAACGAGTTGATAAAGTGGTGGCAGGGTATGAGCGGATTAACTCCGATTCTGAACAGAACTCTGCTGTGGGTAAAACGCTACCCAGCAGCATCACACACTCCGTGGAAGGAAGAGTTCATCCACACAGCAAAGTTCATTGCTGTCCTATTTTTAAAAATGGCCACAGCCACCCCAGCCGTCAGCCGCCACCAGCCTGGTCAGTCAGCAGCGTCAGCACTGAGGTAAGACCCCTCCAGCAGCAAAAAATTCGGACTCGCTGAAGGGGCAGACGATCGTCAGCAGTTTTTAGCGATAAATTACTTTTCAGTTAAGGCATGAGCATTTTTTAAGACATAATGGTATTTCACACTTAATAAGACTACAGTATAGTGTAAATATAATTTTATAAAGCACCGGGAAACCATAGCGATTTATGTGACTTGCTTGATTGTGATATTCACTTTATTGCCGTGGTCCGGAGCCGCAGCAGCAGCCTCTGAGATATGCCTGTGCCGCCGTGTTGGGGTGGGCACCTTACACATTTAAAGCAGCCATTTCCCCGTGTTGTTTTTATTCTAATATTTTTAGTATATTAATAAACAACATAAGAACACATGCCCTTCTTTCAGAAAATCCAAAATATAAAATTCACAGTTATAGAACATAAAATAGAGCATGAATGTTGGCCTTAAAGCAGCACAAACCTCCTGAAGTAGTGGTTCTTAAACTTCAGTGTGCCCCACGGTCACACAGGGAACTCTTCAAAATGTCCATGGACCTGAACGAATGAGCCCTCCCAGGAGATCAAGTGGAGGTGGCTCAAGATATCACTCCCCAAAACTCGCTCCCTCAGCAGGCAGTGGTGAGGGCAACATGAGCAGGGCCTTCCTCCACCTCACCTGGGCCGCAGCTGTGATGCAAAAGATCCCAGACCTTCCTCCACCTCACCTGGGCCGCAGCTGTGATGCATGTGAGGAGGAGCCTTCCTCCGTCTCTCCTGGGATGCAGCTGGGATGCACGTTGCTGGGGGAAAATGGCAAGGAAGCCAGTGAAAAACACTGGGTAAGAATTGGTCCATTAGGCCCAGGGTATTAAAGTGTCCTGCTAGAAGGAAGACTCAATCCTGCCAGGGCATCACTTCTGCTGGCCTTGCTGCTTTCACCAGCGAAAGAAGCTGCTGGCGCTGAACTGTGGGCTCTCTGTGACTGACGTGGTTTCTTTTTGGCATACCTTGGAGCCACCACAGTCTAGAGCAAAACAAAAGCAGGTCTATTCTGTCTCAGCGGGAGTTCCCTGACAACCTTTCGTAGGCAGAGCAGCAGGGAGTGCAGTCTTGCCGGCCTTCTCTGTGCAGGGCAAGGTCTGGGCCAGGAGGCTCTGCAGCTGAGACCGGGGCAGTCCTGTCTGGTCATCCCCACACAGACATCCCACCCTCCCACTGGCCCGCAGAGCAGCTGCACCTGCCGCTCTTCTGTGGACCAAGGGCATGGCAGACGGCAATGCTGTTTCACTTGGAATCAGACCAACTTAACGCGGTCTGGAGTCAGAGGACTGCCGCTGTCATTTGCCTTGCCTCCTTTCTCTGAGTATCACAAGGGCCTCATGGACTCAGACCTTTCAAGGAGCAGTGTGGAACCCCCGTGTTCTCTGACCCCCGCCTCTGTTTCCTTGGCCCCTATCTCCATCCTGCCATCCCTCACAGTCTCCCTGGCCTAGCTTCTTTCAAAGCCCTGGGTCCTCAGGCCTGGCCAGGTGCCAAGCATGGCCACTTTCCTCCAGGGTTTCCAGCTTCTGGGCTCCCCGTACAGTACAGAGCAGACTGTGTGTAATGTATCAGATGAGCTATGAAGACTACCCCTACAATGAGCCCATCAGCTCACCTGAAATCCAGGGTGTCACCAACATCACAACGACCGCTGGAGAGCTCCCCATCCCACTGTGCCCTTTGCTTCCCCACCAGAGGATCCACCAACCTCACCCTGGTATTGATCGTGTTCCTTTTCTACAGGAAAGAGTAATATATATGTACATACACACCCACATATACACATACATATACATACACATATATACATACATATACATACATATACACATACATATACATACACACACATATACATACATATACATACATACAGATATTGTTTGGTTTGGCTTGTTTCTGAGGTTTATAAAAATAGCGTCATATATATTCTTCAGTGATGGCTGTTGCACTAATCATTGTGCATCCGCATCTCACCCATATGCTTTTGTTTGGCTGTGGTTGGTTGGTTGTGATTGCTGTGTAATATCCTATTATGCAGCTGTAACAGAATGTGTTCATGCTATCTTTATACGTAGACATTTGGTGTAACATAATGTGTTCCTGAGTCTTTATACATGGACATTTAGTTGCTTTCATGGGAAGTACTGCAGTGAACATTCTGCATGATTCTTGGTGCACCTGAGTTAAAGCCACCGGAGGGTGTGCGTGTGGAGGAGGGTGTGCGTGTGGAGGGGACTGCAGAATCATAGAGTGTGCAAATGTTCAGCTGAATGAAGTGACAACCAATTTTTTGAAATGGTTATTTTAATTTATAATCCCACCAGCAACAAAAGAGTTACTTTCCATCCACATCCTCAACAAGTCTGTGTTATCCAACTTGGTCTCTGCCATGCCAGGTAAAAATCTGTGTTAAAATGAAAACTTGTAGTTCTGATTGGCAGTCTCCTAATGACCATATGGTTTAGTTTATTTTTCTATTTTTTATCTGCCACTTGAGTTTTCTTTCCTGTGAAATGCCTGTTCACGTTTGTTGCTCATTTTTCTGTGGGGGTGTTTGTCTTTTTATTACTGATTTGTAGTAGTTCCCTGTGGTTTCTGAAGGAAACTATTTTATTGTTTATATGTAACTAATGTAGTCTATCAATTTTGGGTTTGTCTTTTTCATTTTCTTTATGAGATATTTTGATGAACAGAGAATGCCTTCCCTAACATGAGGATTTTAAAGATATCTTTCTTTAATACTTTTAAAATGTATGAAATTTGCCCTTCATGGCTAACCATTTACTTAATGAGAAATGGATGTTTGGTATATGATGTAAGGCAGGAATCCAATTCATTTTCCATATGAATAGCCAATCATCCCAGCCCTATATATTGAAAAACTTCTGTTCTCATTGATCTGTGATGTCATCTCTGATATATACCAGTCTCCTTTTTTTTTTTTTTTGAGACGCGGTCTTACTTTGTTGCCCAGGCTGGAGTGCAGTGGTGTGATCTCAGCTCACTGCAACCCTTGCCTCGCTCATTCAAGCAACTCTCAGGCCTCAGCCTCCTGAGTAGCTGGGATTGCAGTCACGTGCCACCAAGCCTGGTTAATTTTTTTGTATTTTTTGGTAGAGACGGGGTTTCACCATGTTGGTCAGGCTGGTCTCGAACGTCTGACCTCAAGTGATCCACCTGCCTCAGCCTCCCACAGTGCTGGGATTACAGGCGTGAGCCACACACCCGGCCAGGCCAGATTTTCTATTCGGGCTTCTACGGCACTGTCGGAATTGCTAGAGCTCCTAAGTCATGACATCTGGGAGGACCAGGGCCCCACGATTCTTTACAAGTTTCTTCAGAAGTTTTGCGGCTGTTCTTGGTATTTGTTGTTTCATAACTTGTAGAATTAATGTGTCAAGTTTATGGATAAAACCTGTTAGGGCCTTAACAGAGCCGCGTGGAATCTCGGGCAGTTTGAGGAGAGCTGGCAGTTCTGGGATTTGAATTTTCCCGTCTGTCAACTCGGTTTACCATTTCACTTGCTTAGGTTCATTTCAAAGTCCTCCAATGAGATTTTATGATTTTCTCCATATAGCACTTGCTCTTTTTTGTTTCGTGTGTATTACTAGTTACTTTATTTTCTGTTCCTATTGTACACGATAGCTTTTTTAAAACTGCCATTTTCCGGCTGATTTTTGCTGGTTTACAGAACTTCTGTGGATTTTCATGAACTGTCACCACGCACTCACCTTACTAAGATCTTTTATTTCTAATAGTATATCAGTAGATTATTTGAAGTTTCCACTGTAAAAAAATATCATTTATAAATGATGACTGTTTTATGCTTCTCTTCCAAGTTTTGTAGTTTTTATTTCTTTTCTTGCATTGCTGTGGTAGTTAACCCATAGTGCAGTGATTAACAGAATCGGTTATAGTGGGTTTCTTTGTCTTATTCCAGAGGGTAAAGGGAGGGTTTCCGACATTTCTCCATCAGGAAAGGTTTATGCTAAGGGTTTTTCTGGCATGCCTTTTCTCAGGTTAAAGAAACTTCAGTTCATCCCTAGTCTCCTAAAAGATTTTTATGACTATTTTAGAATAGAATCGAATGGTTGTCTGCCTCTGTTGAGATGATCATATGGTTTTTCTCTTTCATTTTGTTAAGATAGGGAAATACATATATTTGCATATGTATAATGTATACATTATTCTATTTCAAAAACCAGATTCAGTTATGCATTTCTGGGATAAAACAAATTCCATAAGTAGATTTTTAGTTAGCTAATATTTGACTTAATCTTTTTATGGCCATGTTTACAAGTGAGAAACGTCTGTGTTCCTCTCTTGTGTTATCCTTGCTGAATTTGAAATCAAAGGTATATTGGGCTCATAGAATGAGTTGGGAAGCTTTCCTCTTTTCTGTCTCTAATTCCATTTTTGAAAACATTTTTATAAGTGTGGGATGACCTTTTTTAATGTTTGATATAACCTTAAACCTTTCTTGTCTTGGTATGTGTTTGTGGGAAAATTTTAATCTACTGATTAGATTTCTTTCAGAGTTATAGGTCTGTTCAGACCTATCTCATCTCAAAATGAGATGTTTCACTTTTGGAAATTATATTTTCTAGGAATTTGCCAATTTCTTTTGATTCATTATTGTTCTTTTTCATCATCTTAAATTGGATGTTTAGGTCATTAATTTTAAGCCTGTGTTCATTTGAATCAAACCTCAGAGCTATAAATGCCCTACTAGATTCCACTTTTCCTTCCTCTCACAAGTTTTAAAATAGTCAGTCAAGTATGGCTTTATTTCTATCGCAATCTTTTTCTTTGATGAAGGAGTTAGTTAGAAGTACATCTTAAAATTTCCGAATATATAGGAAATTTCTTTATCTTTGTATTGTCAATTTCTTTTTTCTTTTTTTAATTTTGAGACAGAGTCTCACTCTGTCGCCCAGGCTGGAGTGCAGTGGCGCTATCTCGGCTCACTGCAAGCTCTGCCTCTCAGGTTCACGCCATTCTCCTGCCTCAGCCTCCCGAGTAGCTGGGACTACAGGCGCCGCCACCAAGCCCGGCTAATTGTTTTGTATTTTTAGTAGAGACAGGGTTTCACCGTGTTCGCCAGGATGGTCTCCATCTCCTGACCTCGTGATCCTCCTGTCTTGGCCTCCCAAAGTGCTGGGATTACAGGTGTGAGCCACCGCGCCTGGCCTGTATTGTTGATTTCTAAATTAATTGCACTATGGTTAGATAACATAAAATGTATGATACTATTATTTTGAAATCTAATGCAGTTAGCATAAAGCCCAGTATATGGTTAATATTTGCTTCAAAGGAATGTGTATTATTTTCTGATTTGGTTCAGCATTCTATATCTATCTAATACATTAAGCTTGTTGAATGTATTATTCACATTTACTATATGTTTACTTTTTTGTAATTGAAAAAGCAATAGTCTAAAGAGATGCGTCAAAATCTCTCACTTTGAAAGTACATTTGACAGTTTCGCCTGCAGTTTTATCAGCTTTGCTTGCATGTGTGTGTCTTCCCTCCCTCTCTCCCTCTTTGTGTCTCTCTGTGTGTGTGTGTGTGTGTGTGTGTGTGTGTCGTTCCTGTCTCTGTATATATATGTGTGTGTGTATTTTTTCTCCTTTATCACATATTTTTCCTTTGGGAATCTATGGAGATCTGCTTTTTTGTCTGTTTTTTAAATTTTTGTTCACTCCATTGTTCTTTTGGTGATCACCATTTAAATTTTACTTTGCATTTCAAATATAATAAATTTAAGATTAATACTTGAGTTTCCTTCTCAACAACATAAATCTTAGATCACTCTTCTCCAGACTTTCAAACTATCATTGATCAATATTTTAGCTCTATAATTTTTATAACTCCCAAGTTAGATATTGTGGTTATTATCTCGTAGACAATGTTTGTTTAGATTTAACATATATTTAACAATTTGTCATTTCTTCTGATATTTTATAACTTCCTTTTTTTTAAGTAACGAATAATTTATAAGGAAAAAGATTTATCTCAATGTAGACGAACTGGTTCTGTTAAAACAATGTATATCTAATAGACATCTAAATAGTTATGTAATATGTAATCTATATGTAATACATGCTACATAATACATGCTACATAATGCACACTACATAATACACACCACGTAATACAAGCTACATAATACATGCTACACAATACATGCTACATAATACACACCACATGATACACACTACACAATACACACCACATGATACACACTACATAATACATGCTACATAATACACACTATGTAATACTACACAATACATGCTACATGATACACACTACATAATACGTACCACATGATACATGCTACATAATACACTACATAATACATGCTATATGATACACGCTACATGATACACACTATATATACACACCACATGATACACGCTATATGATACACGCTACATAATACAAGCTACATGATACACGCTACATGATACATGCTCCATAATACACGCTATGTAATACATGCTACATAATACACACTACATAATACACGCTATATAATACACACTACATAATACACACTACACGCCACACGATATGCTATGCATAAGTCAGTCATGCCCTTATGGGATGAGTTTCCACCTGCTTAGAGCACATGCTTTAGAACTCCTTTAGGAGAGTTTTGTTGGAGTTTAACTCTCAGTTTTGTTTCTTTGAGAATGTTTTATTTGCTCTCATGGAAAGATGGTTTGGGTAGACAGCAGTAGAATGACAATCTGTTTTTAGAAGACATGATTCCACTGGATTCCAGTTTCTATTTTTGCTGTTAAAAATCTGGGCATGGCGCGGTGGCTCACGCCTGTAATCCCAACACTGGGAGGCCGAGGAGGGTGGGTCACGTGAGGTCAGGAGTTCAAGACCAGCCTGGCCAACATGGTGAAATCCTGTCTCTACCAAAAATACAAAAATTAGCCAGGCATAATAGCACACTCCTGTAATCCTAGCTACTCAGGAGGCCAAGGCATGAGAATGGCTTGAACCTGTGAGGTGGAAGTTGCAGTGAGCCAAGACTGTGCCACTGGACTCCAACCTGGGTGACAGAGCAAGACTGTTTTGAAAAAAAACAAAACAAAAATAAAAAAGAAAAGAAAATCTGTTAGTCTTATTGTTGGCTTCATTGGCGATCTGTCTTCTGTTTGTGTTCGGTGTTGTGAATTTTTTTTTTGAGATGGAGTTTCACTCTTGTCACCCAGACTGGAGTGCAATGGAGTGATGTCGGCTCGCTGCAACCTTGGCCTCCCGCCTCAGCCTCCCAGGTAGCTGGGATTACAGGCGCCCACCACCACACCCAGTTAATTTTTGTATTTTTAGCAGAGGTGGGGTTTCACCATGGTGGCCAGGCTGATCTCAAACCTGACCTCAGGTGGTCCACCCACCTCAGCCTCCCAAAGTGCTGGGATTACAGGCATAAGCCACTGCACCCGGACTCAGTGTTCTGACACTTTCTCTCGGTGTGTCTAAGGTAGGTTTCCTTTTATTTACTCTATTTACTCTATTTGGAATATATTGTGTATTCATGACTCTCATCAATTCTTGCAGATTTTCAAGTATCAAATCTTTAATCAATCATTTTTTTTCCTCTTCCTTTTTCATCTCATTTCCTGGAACTATAAATAGATATCCGTTAGACCTTCTGCTATAATCTCTCCCTCTTAATCTTTCTAATATTTTTTGCCTCCCTGTTTTTCTGTTATGCATTCTGGACAACTTCTTCAGATCTAACCACTAATTTTGATGCCTCTGCGGGTCTGAGTCTGTTCTGTGTTTGGGTTGTGCTGACTTTTGCTCATGGACGTGTTCCTCGGCGTGTGTTTGCTGCTGTTTGGCCGTGAGCTCAGGTTTGGCTGATGTCACTCTGTGAGAACCTGGTGGTCTTTACCACTGTCTCAAGCTGGCGACCTCAGTGGGGAGCACATTTGCCTCCTCTGTGGGCCTGGAGCCCCAGCTCACCTCCTGGCCCAGACAACCTTTAGGTGGCTCTGATGTGGCAAGTCCTCTCAGGGCAACCTCACCTTTTCTATTTTATTATGGGATTTCCCTCCTCTGAATTCAGGTCAGGAGGGAGCCTTGAAGAAGTCCCTTACTTCATTCAAGCCAACACCGGCAGGAAAACCAAGTGTCAGGCAGGATCGGCTGGTTTCGTTGGTGAGGACCCTTCCGAGTGTCTGGCCTCCCTTATTGTCAGAAGTAGAAATCCCCTCTGATTTTTATTCTGTTTGTTTTTAACTGCATAAAATAGACCAACAGGGAAAACCAGTTTCTTCCTCCCCCTCCTTCTCCTCTTCCTCCTCCTCTTCCTTTTGGGCTGGTTTTTGAGACAGAGCATGCGTTCTGGAGGGGGCACGTGCTCGCGGTTGCTTTTATTTCAATAAATGGGGCAGAGAAAAAGAGCAGAATCGGGAAAGTCCCCGTGAGTGGAAGGGCCCTGCTGATGTGACGGGGAGAAGGCGATGCCTCGACGGTCAGATTCTTACCACCATGGGGAGAGAGCGCCTAAGACAAGGTGTCTATAAGCAAAAATGCACCTGCATGGAAGATGCTATTCCACGGCAGATTCGCGTCAGAACAGTTTGCACCGTGCATCCGAACACACAGGCCAGTTACATCCGCTCTGCAGGTGAGTGTGGGGCCGCTCCAGCTCAGTCGGCTACTCCCGGACTCTTGACCGCTCCCGGGTTGTCTGGATGGCGCGTTCCTCTCAGTGAAACGGGGGAATAATGGAAACACATGCGCTGCCCTTCGGCCGAAGGGAACGTGCTACCGTTTTCGTCGTTGTTTTGCTTTTCTGTTTCTGTGAGTTAAAGGAGGTGGTAGCGCACGCGTGGACTTTGGAAGGAAAAAGAACCGGGAAAGCGTAGACTGTCCGCGTGCCGTCTCGGAGAAGGCCGCTCCGGAGGGGTGAGGACGGCATCGGTGATTCCGTGGCCGTGAGCGCAGCTGGTGCGCCCTGCGGGGCTGGTGGGGCCGCGGGTAGAACGTGCCGCGTTCTAATCCCCGCGTGGGCGGGAACAGAGGCCCCGCTGCTGAGCCCAGTGCTCACACTGCCGAAAGCTTCCAGGGTGCATTTGATTGTGGGGGTGACTCTAGCGACTCCGAGTTAGAAGGACCCCGTTTTGTCCTAGAGTTTTCACCAGGTGTGTTTTTATTTATAGCAGGGAGAGATGGCATTGAATGTTTTGCTGTTTGAGCCTTCCCATACAGTTCGGGTTTAATTTATGAAATGGTTATGACGAGTCTGGCATTAAGAAAAGAAAACATATTTTAGGGTAAATCTGATTCGCGTTTCCCAGCCCAACTTTCATTTAAAAATTTCCTTTGGCGCAGCCAGAGAGCTCCTGGCACCTTCCCTACCCTTCTGTGGCACAGTCGCCTGAGGTCTCCTCCGTGCTTTACGTGGAAGTGAAAAGCCAATGTATTCCAACATTTCCTAACACGTTCGTTCTGGCCATACAGCAATAGGCTATTTGCTATTGCATATTATAATGTATTCTTTGCAGCTGGGAAAAGTACATATTTTGGGAAAATAAGCATAGGACTCATTTGACTTTAAATCATCAGATGAATCTTAAAAAGCCTTTTAATGGAGACCTCCAGGCTTGCTATGCTGAATGCGGATTGTCCCTGCAACTTAAGGGAGGATTTCTCCTGTTTATTTAAAAAAATTCCAAAACATAAAACTGATGACTTATTTGAATATTACTTAAAGAAGATTCTTATCATTTAGAGATACATGCTGAAATATTTGGAGATGAAATAGTATGATACCTGAGATTTATTTCAAAGTAACCTGGTTTAGGGACTAGTGGGTATGACTGAGATAAGATGTGCTGCACTGAGGGTGCTGGAGGGGGCTGCGAGACTGAGGACTGAGGGTGCTGGAGGGGGCGGCAGGACCAAGGACTGAGGGTGCTGGAGGGGGCGGCAGGACCAAAGATCGAGGGTGCTGGAGAGGGGAGGACAGCAGGACTGAGGACTGAGGGTGCTGGAGGAGGCGGTGGGACTGAGGACTGAGGGTGCTGGAGGGGGCGGCAGGACCAAGGACTGAGGGTGCTGGAGAGGGGAGGACAGCAGGACTGAGGACTGAGGGTGCTGGAGGGGGCGGCAGAACTGAGGACTGAGGGTACTGGAGGGGGCGGTGGGACTGAGGACTGAGGGTGTTGGAGGGGGTGGCAGGACTAAGGACCAAGGGTGCTGGAGATGGGAGGACAGCAGGACTGAGGACTGAGGGTGCTGGAGGAGGCAGTGGGACTGAGGACTGAGGGTGCTGGAGGAGGTGGTGGGACTGAGGACTGAGGGTGCTGGAGAGGGTGGCAGGACCGAGGACTGAGGGTGCTGGAGGGGGCAACGGGACAGAAGAACTGTTGGTGCTTTCGCATATGTTTGAAAATTTTCATAATATACAATGTAAAATGTTGTGTTAGAGGAAACATTCTTCCTCTATAAATTTCACTTGCAATTTATGTACAAATTACTTTCTAGTTTGCTTCTCTTCTTATCACTGCCAGGTTTCCATTGCAGCCACTGGAGAGTTTCTAAGAAGCAGGTCCCCAGATGACTGTCTTAATGTGGTTCAAAACAGAGAAGGGATTGGAGCCGTGGACAGACAGTACAAGATAGAACCGAGGGTGGGCCGGACTTGAGAGAGTCTTTAACAGAAAGAAATCGCTCTCCAGGGATGCCTTGAAGTGCTGCATTTTACACTATAGACCATGAGCATCCTGGAATTTCAAGTTCTGGTCCATTGATCTTTATGTCTATCCTTATGCTGATACCAGATGATCTTGATCCCTGTAGCTTTATAGGAAGTCTGAAATCCAGCAGCATCCGTTCTCCAACTTTGTTCTTTCTCAAAATCGTTTTGGATTCTTCAGGTCCATGTAAATAAATAGTTCCGTTTGTCAATTGCCACAAAAGCATGCTGAGATTGTGCTGATATTTTGATAGTGACTGCATTGAATCATAGCAATTTTTGGAGACAGCATGTAAATAATATTGAAACTTTCAAAGAGCACAGGATGTCTATCCATTGGTTTTGCTCTTCTACGATGTTTGCAGTTTTTGCTGATGAAAACTCAGTGATGTTTTGTAGCTTTCAGTGAACAAATATTGCATGTCTTTTGTTATATTTAATACTATTTTATTCTTTTTGATGATACTGTAAATGGAGTTGTTTTCTTAATTAATTTTCAGGTTGTTTATTGATATATAAGATATAATTGATTTTTGCTTAATGATTTATCTTACAATCTTGATAAGCTTGTTTATTAGTTCAGTAGGGTTCTTTTTTATACATTTCTTAAGAGTTTCTACATAGAGGATTAGGTCATCTCCAATAGATAGTTTTATTTCTTCTTTTCAGTATTTATGGTTTTAATTTCCCTCCCTCCCTTACATCACTCCCTCCCTGCCTCCCTCCCCTCCCTCTCCCCCTCCCTCTCCCCCTCCCTCCCTCCCTCCTTCCCTCCCTCCCTCCCTCCCTCCCTCCCTCCTTCCCTCCCTCCCTCCCTCCCTCCCTCCCTCCTTCCCTCCTTCCCTCCTTCCCTCCTTCCCTCCTTCCTTCCTTCCTTCCGAGTTAATCATGAAAGACTGAGGCCTTCCCTCCTGAGATGCTGAACAAATCAAGGCTGGCTGTTCTCACCACTTCTCCTCCAGCACAATGTGAGACATTATCGTTACAAGTCAGGCATTAAGAAAATAACACACATTTTAGGGTGAATCTGATTCCTGTTTTCAAGCCCAGCTTTCATGTAAACCCTCCCTTTGTCTGGTGCAGCCAGAGAGCTTCTGGCACCTCCCAGCTGTTCGTGGCCAGTTGTCACCTGAGGTCTGCTCCGTACGTTACATGGAAGTGAATAAACTAACGAATTCTAACGTTGATTTTTCTCCTCCAGCACATTGTGAGAACAGACAGCATTGTCTCATTTACCATCTTAGGAGGGAAGCCCTCAGTCTTTCATGGTTAACTGTGATGTTAGCTGTAGGTTTTTTGTACATGTCCGTTAAAAGATGGAGGACATTCCCTTCTTTCTATTTCTTGTTTGCTGTGAGTTTTTATCACGAATAGGTATTGTATTTTATTAATGATTTTTTCATATCTATTGATTAACTGATTTTCAGATATTAAACCAATCTTGGATTTCTGAGGTACACTCTAATTGATCCTGGTTTATAATCCATTTTGTATGCGGTTGCATTTGGTTTGCTAATATTTTGTTAAGGGTTTTTGTGTTTGTGTTTATGGGAGATATTGGTGTGAAGTTTTCTTTTTTTTTTTTTTTTTTTGTTTTTGAGTTGGAGTCTCGCTCTTTCGCCCAGGCTGGAGTGCAGTGGCCGGATCTCAGCTCACTGCAAGCTCTGCCTCCCGGGTTCACGCCATTCTCCGGCCTTAGCCTCCCGAGTAGCTGGGACTACAGGCGCCCGCCACCACGCCCGGCTAGTTTTTTTTTTTTTTTTTTTGTATTTCTTAGTAGAGACGGGGTTTCACCGTGTTAGCCAGGATGGTCTCGATCTCCTGACCTCGTGATCCACCCGTCTCGGCCTCCCAAAGTGCTGGGATTACAGGCGTGAGCCACCGCGCCCGGTCGGTGTGAAGTTTTCTTGTCATGTTTAGTCTGGCCTTGGTGTCAGGGTGATCCTGGCCTCATGGAATGAATTGGGGAGTGTTACTTACTCTTTGTTTTCCTGACAAAGTTGTGTAGAATTGGTATTATTTTCTTCTTTAAATATTTGATAAAATCGACCAATGAAGCCAATGGGGACAGGGCTTTTCTTTTGGGGAGACTTTAAGATGTCTTTACTTGTTGCAGGAATTTCCATTTCTTCTTGAGTAAGTTTTGGCCATTTGTGTCTTTCTAGGCATTTTTGCATTTCGTCTTTATTGGCATATGTTTGCTCATACCATTCCCTTAGCACGAGGTGGTGATGTGCCCTCTCATGCCCTCTCATCACCAGCCTTACTAACTGCCTCCTCTGTCTTCGTGGTCAGTCGGTCTCAGGATCTCTCAATTACAGTGCTAGTAACATTTTGGGCTAAATAATCCTGTCTTTGAGGGCTCCGCTGTGCTGACGTGCAGATCGGTTTTGCAGGTCAGATCTGTTGAGGGTCGACGGCTGTGTGAGGAAAGAAGAATCAGGGCTGTGCGTAGGCCCATGTGAATCACAGCGTGGTCAGGCCAGTTGAGCTTCGGCCAGGCTCGAGAGTGAAGGCAGCCTTCAGAGAGTTCCCCGGACGCTCCCCGGCCTTCCCCTCCCGCCTTGCTCATCCCTGGACTGGGCTCCCTACAGCAGAGCTCAGCTGCTCCTCCCTTGGGGCCTCAGACTGGACCCCCCTTCCTGCTGCTGGGGTGGTACTTCCTGGGGTGGTACTTCTGCGTTCACCCCATGGAGGCACTTTCTCCCTGAAGCTTACACACAAGGAAGACTCGTTTGAGGCCATGAAACGTGCACTGGGACAGTGACAGGCCTAGGGTCGCACAGATTCATGCATCTTTTGGGGGAGGAGGAGCCGGTAGCAGGGTCTCCCCTCTCCGAAGACGTGCTGGACACAAAGAACCTCATTTTCCACTCTGTCCACACCTGTATGGCTGAGGCTGCATCTCAGCTGGAAAATTACACTTGAATTCTAAATAATAATAATTATTGTTTCTGGTTATTTTGAATCCACTGACAAAGACCTTTACAAAATAATTGCACTGATCAATCCCATTTGAGGTGCAGGGGAAGATTCTTGAGTTGGTGTGTGAGGAGAACATTAGAGGAATTCTGCACTGGTGTTCTGCTCAGTGAGTATAATTGCAAGGAGTGTATCATGTTAAAATGCCTGACGTAGTGTCTTGTAATAACACATGGTTTCCATCAAGAAGCAGATGGTTCTCAGCCTCTCCTTAGAATAAAACATCATAATTTAACCACACCCACAAGCTCCACTGCAGAGTGAGAGCAAAGGCGGATGCCGCACGTTTCAGATCTGTGTAATTGCAGCCTGAGAGCACTTTTTAGGGAGAAGTGCCCTTAAAAAGAAACAACTTATTAGAATATCAGATAAAAGAGTCCTGGAAGAATGGTGTTTAGTAACAGCTATAGCTATGGCTTACAGAAAAGCACACATGAAACAATTTATATCTCGAAGACTTGTGGTCCCTGGATGCTTTCAACTTCACGTTTCTAGGACAAAGTGAAAAAGACACACTCACTATGCTTCAGATGCTTTAATTTCACCGTAAGAAGGTGTGAACAATGTCTTTCTGCTCATATATTGAAATCTTTCACAAAAGTTCTTTTAAAAATGGAGATGTAACGCGTACCATATAACTCATGCCTTTAAAATGTCCAATTCAGGGGTTTTTTGGTATATGTACAAGGTTGTGCAGCCATCACCGCTATGCGATTCCAGAGGGTTTTTATCATCAAAAGGAAACCCGGGACCCTCAGGATTAGGAGCTTGCTTCCCAGTGTAATGGAAGCAGGCGGCCACTAGATGGAGACGTCTCTCCACCGCCTTGCAGGTGGCGCTCGCACCCCCGGAGGCCGGAGGGAGGACCCCGCGCAGGAGGCCGGCCTCAGCCCCGTGGCACCTGCAGGCCTCCGGGCACCTGCCTCCGCCCCTCACTTCTCAGGAGACAGTTTCCCCAAATACCCTATGCCTAGTCCTGTCCGTGCAAGAGAGGCTCTTTAGGAAAAATGTGCACACACGTTCTTTATTTTACTAGTTACTTATTTCTTTCTTTCTTTTTTTTTTGAGACGGAGTCTCGCTCTGTGGCCCAGGCTGGAGTGCAGTGGCCGGATCTCAGCTCACTGCAAGCTCCGCCTCCCGGGTTTACACCAATCTCCTGCCTCAGCCTCCTGAGTAGCTGGGACTACAGGCGCCGCCACCTCGCCCGGCTAGTTTTTTGTATTTTTAGTAGAGATGGGGTTTCACCGTGTTAGCCAGGATGGTCTCGATCTCCTGACCTCGCAATCCGCCCGCCTCAGCCTCCCAAAGTGCTAGGATTACAGGCGTCAGCCACCGCGCCCGGCCACTAGTTACTTATTTCTTACGTATTATTATGTATTTATTCGAATGCGGTAGAGAATAATAGGCACCTTAGTCCATGATGTCACTCGTTTTATTTAGAATGAGCCTAAGTTGAAAAGCAAAATTACATTTAAAATTAATTCGAGAAACATTTTAAGTGACTGTCGGTTGAGATGCAGACACAGCCAAGGCCTGTGGGGCGCCCCAGCTTCTGGGCTCTGGAACAGCGCAGGAAGGATGCCTGTGGGAGGATGAAGCAAAAATCCCTCAACTTCCACGAGAATGGGATAGCCCCGTCCCCGGGCAGATCTGGGCTGCATGTTGCCTGGGAATCGTCCACCCGCCGATCGGGGATGACTCCGCCTCACCTGCTCTCCCCTCCGGTCTCCAAGCAGGAGGCCCTTGATTCATTGGTGCGATCAGCCGTGGCGGAAGAACTCCTCAGTCCTGGGGAGGTTTGTCCTCGGATGATGCAAACAGGAAGTGGGCTTTTCATGGAACTGGCCATCCTGAGCTGTGCTTGCCGTTATGGGGACGAGAATCCAGGCTGAGGGGCTGAGGGGGGTCTTTGGGCGGCACATGGCTGTGGACGGGGCTTAGCTTACAATTTTGAAACCTGGAAATCAAGGTTTTGGAAACAAGCCTGATGGTCAGGCTGAGTCACTCGGTGTTTGGGGGCCTCTTTCTGCTGGGGATGCACCAGCTGGGAGGGGGGACAGCAAGTTCACCTGCTTCCTGTTCCCCCATGGAGGGCTTCCTGTCCTGCCGGGGGGCTTCCTGCTCCCCGAGCTGCCCTGGCCTCTGTCAGCCAAAATCGCAGGCCTCAAAGTCTTCCCATGCCCGGGGTAGGGTTTGACTTCAGTGGCAGTGCTGGGAGGTTAGAGGCCTCACCCCCATTTTCTAGATGAGGGAAGTGACATTCGAAGCATTTAAGTAACTCTCTGGTTACTGGGGAGATGGTCTGTGAGCTTTGGTTCTTTAACTCCAGACTTTCTTTTCATATATTCTACTTTCTCCGAATTATTTTCACCCCAGGAGGGTCAGGTGCTTGCCTGTAGACACACATGCTCCCGGCCACCTTCTAGTGTGGTAACTACCTACTTTGTCTTGGGGAGAGTGTGGAGTGAGGAGACCTGACAGCCCAGGATTTCTCCACTGCACACAGTGTTGCAATTTTTTGAGGGTGGGGGTGGAAATTCATGCACTAATTGCCTTTATGAGAACAAATGATGGCGTTGCGTAATGTTATTGTATAAAGGGAGTGTTATTTCCTATTATTAAGCATCTGCTTAAGATGCTTGAGGGAGAATATAAAAGTCATTTAAGAAATATTTGTTGAGGAAATAAATGAATAAATAAATTAGATAAGAATAGCACCTGGTCTCAAAGAATCATCAAGCTAATAAGATCTTCTATCGAGCTTATAAAAACCAAAGTTCTACCAAGAAGCTGGCAGGGTCTGTGGTCTTTCATGATTTCCAAATCGTGGAACCACCGTCCACCTCCGCATTCCCGTTTGCATCTGAGGGTTCCACCAACCCCAGAGGGGAAGAAAAATCACAATACAGCAATAAAAAATACCAATAAAATACCGTGTAACCAGTATTTACACCGCATTGCATAGTTTGAGGTATTCTAAGTCATCTAGAAAGGAAGCCCTGTTCCAGGCGAGGCCCCGCCCCCGTGGGTTCTGGCATCCAGGGGGTCTGGGGCGCCTCCCCGGGGGGCATGAGGCCACACACGTGTCCACAGGGGCTCCTTGAGTTTGCCCCTCACTGTCCCCACACCAGGGCAACATTGGATCTTCAGACAGGGCGTGTGCAAGATGAAAGATAAAATTCATTTTCCCATCTCCATAGCATCCGACAGACAACGCTGGCAAAACCCAGCCTGGTAGAGAGGGAGAGAAGGAACCAGGCTTTGGTAAGAGAAGCGCCGTGGTTTCCCCAGAGGACACAGTGGAAGACTTCCAGAGGGCCAGGTTCCTCCTCAGGGCAAGGGGGCTGCGCTGACCGGGCCGGGACCAAGCTTGGGAGGAGCAGGTGCGGCTGGAGGCCCTGCAGGGTCACGGCTGAGTCAGGAGTTTTAAATCTGGACGGGAGTTCTGGGCCTGTCATCGTCCTCATGGTGAGAGGCCTGGAACCTGAGGCCAGGAGGCCGCGGGAGGCTGGGGTGGAGCCGGGGGAGGCTGAGGTGAGCCCGGCCTGCCTGAGGTCTGCACTGGGGCCTCACTGCCCCGTCTGCTCTCCTCCTCACAGGGGTGTTGATTAGCAGAAAACCCAGTTAGAGATGATGCTGGTGGCAAATATGAAAAATGGCACCGTCGTCCCTTGATGTCCCTGGGGGACTTGTCCCAGAACCTCGAATATGGGACCAGTCCCCACACAAAGTCTCTGCAGCCAGGAGGACTCGCCATGTGCAAACTACTGGCTTAATAAATGGACCTGTGTAGTTTAAACCCGCATTGCTTGAGGGTCAGCTGTAATAACAGTTATCGCTCAATTAAACGAGTTAAAATTTTATAGATGTGTAAAAGTGGCTTAAAGAAAGGTAAAATCATGTTAATATACAGTGAAGGTTGAGTATAGGCCCCAAATAATTGAAATCAGGATATCGAAGAAGTACCTATACCCCCATCTTCACAGCAGCTTTATTCACAAAAGCCAAAAGGCAGACACCACCTAAGTGTCTATCCAGGATGGAATGAACCCCACACAATGTGGTCTGTCCTACAGTGGAATATTATTCAGCTTTGAACAAGGAAGGAAAATCTGACCCAGGCTACACCATGGATGAATCTTGGGGACGTCATACCCAGTAAAGACAGTCATGCATGAGTCTCACTCACAGGAGGTCCCTGGAGTCCACAGGTCCATAGAGACAGAAAGCAGGTGGGGTGCCGGGGGCCAGGGCTGGGGAGTGAGTGTTTCACGGGGACAGAAAGCAGGTGGGGTGCCGGGGGCTGGGGCTGGGGAGTGAGTGTTTCACGGGGACAAAAAGCAGGTGGGGTGCCGGGGGCTGAGGCTGGGGAGTGAGTGTTTCGCGGGGACAGAGCTTCAGGTTGGGAGGATGACAAAGTACTGGAGATGGTCAGTGGTGATGACTGCACGGAACGTTGTGGATGTGCTTAGCCCTATGGACGGTGCCCTTACAAATGGTTAAAATGGCACATTTTATGTTATTTATGTTTCACCACAATTTTAAACACAGCGGAGGAGCCTACCGTTCCGGGAAGGGCTTGCTCTGCCCTGCTTCTTTATTTGGGAATTCGGAAAGTTTCACCGTGGCTACTTGTTACAGGAGGAGGTTGCAGTGAGCATCTGGGGCATGTAGGGTTCTTCTGTGGGGCCCCCCAATTTCTCCAGAGGTGCCCGGATACTCTGCAGCCAAAAGGATACGGATGTGTGGGGTTTTGTTCTGATCCTCCTTTTTGAATGGGAAGGAGGAATCCCAGAGCCAAAGTGAGTGTGGCTGACGTTGCACAGGCTCAGAACACAACGGCAGCCTGTGCTTCGGACGCTGCAGGGAGGACCCTTGAGGCAGCCGCACCTGGAGTCCCTGCCCCAGCTTTGCCCACCACTGTGGCCACACGCGGCACCCTGCTCAGGAAAGAGCCCTGTGCTGCCTGCATGGCGCCCACAGCAGCGTTCCGGTGTGCTGGTGCGTACCGTAGTCCTTCTGGACTTTCTGTGGTCTACCGTAGCACAGTAGACAGCACTCCCTTCATCCCATGAAAGGCATCTGGCACTTAGTTTGAGAAGATGTCACTCTTTTCTAAGTGCCATTAACCCAGTCCCCCACTTTCCACTCAGACTCCCATGTGGGACGGTTGTGGCTGTGGGGTGTCCCTGTGTCTCCTGGGTGACTTGGGCCGCCAGGGAACCACTGGCCCAACCTCCGGCTGAAAACAGGAATAAAGAAAGTGAGCTTAACATTCCCACTGTTTCAGACAACGTGTTTCTCTTTGTGGGGGCAAGGAGGGCAGGGAGACACCTGAAACCATTTTTATTCATCAGCTCAGGTTGGTGGGTGGCAGGGTCATGTTGAGGGAAAAAAGCCAAACTCTGTAAAATTTTTTTTTTTGAAGGAAAATTTGAATTTTAATTATTTTTATGTACAGAAAACTCAACAGTGTACATTTAACCCAGCTTAGTGGCAAGTTCTTTAGCCTTTGCCTTTTCGAGCTTGGCGATACAAGCCACAGACTTGGGACCCAGGACATTGCCGCCCCAGTGACGGCGGATCTCATCGTATCTGTCGTTGTAATTGGTCCTGATAGCTTCCACCAGCTTAGCCAAAGCGCCTTTGTCTTCCGAGTTCACCTGTGTGAAGGCGACAGTGGTGCAGGTCTTCCTGTGGACTAGACGGCCCAGTCTGGCCTTCCCCTTGATAATGCAGTAAGGGACCCCCATTTTACGACACAGGGCAGGCAAGAAGACAACCAGCTCGATGGGATCTACGTCATGTGCAATCACCACCAGCTGAGCCTTCTTGTTCTCCACCAAGGTGGTGACGGTGTTAACTCCTGCTCGAAGGACAGGTGGTCTTTTAGTGGGGACATCCCCTTTGCCAGCAGCTTTCTTCTCGGCCCGGGCCAACAGCCTCTGCTTCTTCTCTTGTTTTGTCTCTGGTCTGTACTTGTGGGCCAGCTTAAGCAGCTGAGTAGCTGTTTGGCGGTCCAGGGCCTGGGTGAACTGGTTAATAGCAGGAGGCACTTTCAGCCGCTTATAGAGGATGGCTCTCTGCCGCTGCAACCTGATATAGCGAGGCCATTTCACAAAGCGGGTGAGGTCTCTTTTGGGCTGGATGTCCTGTCCAATGCCAAAATTCTTAGGTCTTTTCTCAAACAGGGGATTCACCACTTTCTTGGCCTCCTGCTTTTTCACGACAGCAGGGGCCGGAGCCACCTTCTTTCCCTTGGCCTTCTTTCCTTTCGGCATCTTGGGCGGCGGGAGGAGAGACCAAACTCTGTAAAATATTTAGAGAGGTTTCTTCTGAGCCAAATATGAGTGGCCAAGACCCGAGGCACAGTCTCAAGAGGTCCTGAGAACATGTGCCCAGGCTGGCTTCAGACATTTAGGGGGACAGAAGTAACGGGCAGACGTCAGTCAGTACATGTGAGGTGTGCGTGCGCTTGGTCTGGAAAGGTGGGATGACTCAAAGTGGAGGCTTCCGGAACATAGGCGTGTTTGAAGGTTTTCTCACTGGCAATTGGTTGAAAGAGTTAAGTTGTTATCTAAAGACATGGAATCACCAAAAAGGAGTGTCTTGGTGAAGGCGTTTTGGAGACCAAGGTTCTTATGTAGATGAAGTCTCATAGGTGGCCACCCTTAGAGACAATAAATGGCAAATGTTTCCTCTTTAGACCTTTAGAAGGTGCTAGACTCTCAGCCAATCTCTTCAGCATCAGAAAAAGTCCTGGAAAAGGAGGAGGATTCTCCACAATGTAAATGTCTCCCACAAGAGACAGCTTTGCAGGGCCATTAAAAAATATATCAAATAAGTACATTTTGGAGTAAAACATTTGGATATTTCCAGGGCCTGCTCTCAGTCATATGATGCTATACTAGACTCGGGTGGGAATTTGGTATCTTATATTGCTACCTACAGCCTGCTTGTCAGCCTTAAGATCCCTGTTTTAAAGTTCATACTGGTCAGTTGTGCCTGAATTCCAGAGTGGGGAGGGTAGAATGAGGCATCTCTGGCCCCCACTCCCCCGCCAGCCTGTGCTTTGGAAGCTGCAGGGATGACCCTTGAGGTAGCCACACATGGCCTGACCTCCTTTTTCAGGTTTCTTTGAAATCCCCTTGACAGAGGGCGGGGGGCGGTGGTCCATTCAGTCGGTTAGGGGCTTAGAAGTTTATTTTTGGTTTACAGTCAGGACGGCAGACACCAGCGTGGCAGAGCTGGGTTCTCCTCCCTGGGGGCCCAGGCCCTGAGGAGCAGCCGGCCAAACTTCCTTAAGGCAAAACACATGCTTTTTTTTTTTTTTTTTTTTGGCATCAAACTTCCCAAGAAATATCACTACCCAAGTATTGTCACTGGAACTTTAAAGCTTGTAAAAACTTTTAGGTCAAAGTCCCTTATTTACAGTCCAGACGTTGGCAGGTTTCCCGGAGGCACAGATGCCAGCAAGTGGAAGCAGAACTGAGCCAAACTTTCTCATCTTAAATAGAAAACTAACATTGAAACCATTTTGGGCTCTAGGTAGAGCCAAGCCCCAGCCCCGCCGCATCCAGGCACCGGAGCTTCGGGACGCACAGCAGGGCCGGGAGACCTCCAGGGAAGCCTCGGTCCAGGGCCTTCAAAGGCTCGGCTTGCTCAGAGCCAGGGCGACGGCTCCGAGCTGCTCTGCGTGGATGTGGGGTCCACGTGGTTTATTCCGATTCGGGATTGGAGCCCGGGTCCCTGAGGGGGGGGTCTCCTGGGAGGATCTCACTTCCAGGTCCTCACTGAAGTCCGCTGGAGTCACCGCTACTGCAGTGGGCACGGCCAGCCCCGGGTTTCCACGTGGCCAGGGCCCCACCCGGCGCAGACCCCCGCGCTGGGACCACGCAGCTGCCCAGGCCCTCTGAGCGGGCGGCGCCTCCTCCCACCTGGAACCCGCCAGGCCAAGCTCCCTGCGAGCAGTTCGGAGCGCATCGTCCCCTCCCGGAGTGGAAAGGCCCCGGGAGCGGCTCCTTCTGCCCGCGGATGGCGAGTGCGCCACTGACATTTCACAGCGGATTCGATCCCGCGGAGCTTTCGCAGGCGGAGAGCAGGGCCCGAGGCTGCACCACTCTGGGCTGAGGCAGGAGCGCCCCACACCGGCTCGAGGGCCCCGCGCCGTCTCCCTGTGCTCGTGGGCGCTTCCCAGGGGCCTCCTTCTTCTGCGTGGGACAAATTCCTGCAGGAGCCGAAGTCCTTCCCGGAGACGCCCGCACGCCGCCCATGAGCGCGGAGCCGCGGGCCTCGGGTGGGGAAGGCTCCCTAGACGGGGCGGCCTGGCTGGGGTTGTTCTTCCCTTCCCGCCCACTCGTGTCGGCCCACAGCGCCCCAGGCCCAGGCTGCGCCTCGGCAGAGTCCCCCTGAGACCTGGGGGGCCCCTCCCGAGTCCCTGACAGGCCCAGGCCCAGGCCCGGGGTGACCGTGGGATGCACCACGTGCGCGCCGCTCCGCAGCCAAGAGCTGGGCGGTCTGCAGGTCCCCGAGGCCCCAAGTCCTCTCGCGGCTCGCGGCGCAGGTGGCACCAGAGGCCGGGGTCTCGGGCGTGCGAAGTCGGAGCTGATGTGGGTGCTGGTGTCTCACTGGGGTGGGCCCGGGACCGCTCCTTCGAATTACAGCCGCGGCCACAGAGCGCGCCTTCCCCCGGACTCACCGCGGGCCGGGGCGGGCTGCGGCTTCCAGCGCGGAAGGAGGGCGGAGCTGCACCGGGAGATGCCCGCGCCCAGGAGGCCCAGCAAGGTCCGGCTCTGAACGTGCCTTAGGAAGGAAATGGACCCTAAAGACAGACAGACAGGATTTTAAAATGCAGCATTTCAGAAGATGTAACCCTTTATTAAGACCATTTCATACCCTGTAGATGTTGGCGTGTTCTAGGTCAATGTCCTTCCCCTAAAGGGACTTCGTCACTCGGAGGCCTGGCCGGGCACCCGGAGAGGCTCTGCAGGTGCGGAGGGTCGGTGTGGAGGCCGCCTCACTCGGGGCAGGCTGCGTGCTTTGTTCATTTGGATTTCAGATCTTTTAGTGGCGGATTCTCATTCATTTTGAATTTCAGGTGGCTTTTCTGATGTTTCCGTGGAGTTTATAATAGCTCTTTGAGCTTCATATGCTGCTTATTTTCAAAATCTTTTAAAATGCAAGTGTAAACTAAGCATCGAATTTAATTTGCCTTAGTTTCTTACCAGTTCCAAGCTAAAATATTGCTACCAAATCCATGACCTCACTGAAACGTCCGCTTGTGCTTTAGAACATGAAAACATTGTGATGTGTGATGCAGGGACAGACGGGCCCATGGGTGATGGCGCAGTTGAGAGGCTGCTCCCGGGGAGCGGTCAGGAACCACTGTTGCGGCCGCTGTCTCTTCATTCTCATCCCATTCCCTGAGGCCCTGAGGAATGGCTGGATTTGGATTTGAATGAGTAGCTCCATCCCTGTCGTGGAGCGCAGGGGACAGCACCGCGGAGCCTTGACTCTCTGCCGACGTTTGCCAGGGTTTGCAAGGAGGAGTAAAACTTGTCTCTGCCACTCAGGTGTCTCTCCCAGGTTAAGACAGGCGCTGGTCACTGTGCCTTGTCTGCCGAGAGCATATCCAGGAATGTGACCGTCCAGGGATGGGATGTGCGCTGGCACCATGCACGGCAGAGCAGCAGTGCCCAGACACCATCTGGCAAGGAAAGCTCACTTTGTGGGAAGGAAAGCTCGCTGACTCAACGGGGAAGCACCAGCTGTGAGGCCCCAGTGAGCAGCACAGACGCTTGAGGTGTTCATAATGGGACTGGACAAGTGTGGATGCCCTGGCTGGGACCCTAGTGCAACAAAAAGGGAGCAAGGGCCGGGTGGGCCTTTGTCTGCATGGACTTCATTCTCACTGGAGGCCAGGAGGGCGCAGCTGGGCGGCCGGAGAACAAAACCCAGCTGGCCACATCCAGGCGCTGTCCAGGAGTCACGGGCCTACGGGGAGGGAGACAGACAGTGAGCCACACGTGAGTCATTGGGTCACGGGCTATGGAAGAAACTGGCCAGGAGTCTGTGGCTGGGGGCAGGGCAGCAGGGAGAAGCTCACTGAGAAAGTGACTTTGAGGGAGAGGCACATGGTGCCTTTGGACCACCAACGTGGAGAAGCTGGGCTGGAGTCGGGGCCATGGCGGGGGAGAGGACACCGGCCCAGGGATGAGGTTGGGTGTGCCAGTGTTCTGCTCGGTCCTGCCAGGGAAGATGTCTTCTCAATCCTTCTCTGCCAGCCACTAAGGAGCTCTCCAGGAGACATGGCTCCAGGAGATACTCACCCTGCCTGCTGGGCCTCTTGCTACATCCCCAGGGCCATGGGATGACCCGGGGCTAAGGGTCAATATGCTCAAAGGTCCATCCAGCAGAAAGGAAGCTCCTGGAACCTTGGGCTGCACTGTAGGGTGTTGCCTGGGGGGGCGGGTGGTTCCCTTGGGGTCACTGGGAGTGCTGTCCAGGATCCTTCCCAAGTGGACCCACTGAAGAGGGCGCTGTGGGTCTCCTCCAGCTCGGGATGCACACAGCCCAGCAAGATTGAAGGCAGCTACCAGCAGGGCTGACCGACGTGGGCCAGGGGACGTGAGGCCACAGTTCACCACCACCATCACCATCACCACCACCACCGCCACCATCACCACCACATCATCATCATCACTATCACCACCACCACCATCACCACCATCACCACCACCACTGCCACTGTCACCATCACCACCATCACCACACCACCACTGCCATCACCACCACCGCCATCACCACCATCACCACCACAACCATCACCACCGCCACCACCAGCGCCATCACAGCCATCACTGCCATCACCACCACCACCACCATCACCACCACCATCATCATTATCACTATCACCATCACCACCACCAACAAAATAAACCAGAAAAGAGTTGTTTAAGTTAATTTATATAATTTAAGACCTGCACCAAAATGTATTACAGATGAATTAAAAGTTAAAAATTTTGAATTGAATTATAAAACAACTAGAAGAAATGAAAATGAATGCTTTTCTGACCTGGGGATGGAGAAAAGCTTTCTAAACATAAAAAAGGAAAGAAGAACGAAGGAAAGGCAAGAAGTCATGAAGCAGCATAAACAAATTTCAAAACTGCAGTAATAATCTGCAAAAAATTTATACAATATATTAAAGTTACTAGTATTCATATATCAATCAGGAAAGACTGACAATCTTATTAATAAAAATGGACAAAAATAGACATGGAAACTTTATTTAGAAGAGCCCACGATGTTCCACTTCAACAGCAATCCCAAGCCGCAGATGGGAGCAGCAGTGAAATCCCATTCTCGCCTGGAGTGCTGGGTGAGGAGGGCGGCCACGGGCGGGGGATCCTCGTGGGTGGACCTCAGCCACGCGGCGGGGCAGTGTGAATCCCAATGCTAACCACATCTGCATCCTGCTGCTGTCCTAGGGCTCATTCTGAGGGATGATCAGAGACAATCACAGAGGCTCACAAGGGAGGCTTTCACTGCAGTGTTACCATCATCACAAGTGCCACAGGCTTCCACCAAGAGGGAACAGCCCCTGGACGGTATCCGAGCCACATCACAGAAGCACCAGCCCTTGAAAGTCGTATTTTCAAAGAATGTGCAGTGCCATGGGGTGCACATTGTGACTCTGAGTGAAGAGGCTGACACACAACTGTACCTACAGCACGTATCGTGCAATCAATATAATACTAAGAGCTGATACTTGGTAAGCATCCATGCAAGCCCTGGGTAGGCTTGTCATGCAGGATTTCACAACCAGCCATGGGGTAGCCCTCACCTCTGCATGACACACGTGGAGAGGTTCACTTACTTGCTCAACTCTACTGTTTGGTGTCCAGATTCTGACCCAAGCAGCCTGACTTTAGTGTTTTCAACACAACTTTATCCTGTCCCCCTGCGTACACACACACACACACACACACACACACACACACACACACACACAGAGTCATGCTCACAATTGGAAGGAAATTCACAAAAATGCTAACATGAGCCGTGGATGATTTCTAGTTTCTTTCTTTTATTTTGTCATCCTTTCCAAATTTGTGTAAGAACATGCCTTATTTTTCTGAGGGGAAAAAACATGTTTTAGCACAGACCTGAGGAAGAGCTTTTGGTTGGGTATGAAGACTCCTGAAGCTCCCCGGGAATGTGGGTGACTTTCCAGCTTCGAGACTCATCTTAGGGAGCCCCTAGGTTTCCCCTTGACTTTTTCTTGTTCAGCACTTGGGTTTAAACGTTCGCTGGCCACCGACGGGCTTCCTGAGAGGGGAACAGAAGGCCCGATGGGAGATAAGAGGTCTTGGCTCACCTCGCCAGCCTCGCAGGCTATATCCTGTGGGCCCAGCACTCACCTGTGCACAGCCTGCCACGGCCTCTTGGCCACAGACCAGGCCCTGCAGCCATCAAGCCACATCCGACACCCCCAGGCCCTGCAGGCCCCGGAGCACGGCTCGGCCGCCCAGCACATGTGGGGCGCCAGGCTGTGTGGTTTGCAGCTGACCTTATTACCACTCTGAGACAGGCTGCCATTGTGGGTACTCAGCTATTTCTTAATGCTGTGTTCAGTTTTGAAGGGCATGGACATTACTCAAAACAAGTTTTTGTTTTTGTTTTTCCTAAAATTATTTTAACTCAACGTTCTCTTGCATGAAAACTCACTAGCAGAGGCTTTACCTAAGGGCATCCTTAAAAGAAAGAATGCATGGACCGGCCTGGCCAGATTGGCTCCAACTGTCAGAGCCAATGGCAGGAGGACACACGACCCCACCACCATCGTTCATCACACCAAGCACAGGTGCAGACGCACACACATCCACACACAGACACACACATGCAGGGACACACACACAGACACGCACACACATGCACACACAGACACACACATGCAGGGACACACACAGACACACGCACACACGAACACACAGACATACAGGCACAGACAGGCAAGTACACACGCACGCACATGGTGACTACATGACTGATGGTTCCCAGTGGATACAAATCTCTCTGAAAAATCGCTAGCAAGAAATAATAACCCAGACCTGGCTGGAGTTCCCGGCTTGCCTGGAATAAGGTCTGTGACCCACGGCTGGAACTGTGAGGCTGTGGTGCCGTCGGGAGACGGGATCTCAGGCCCTCGCTGTGGTTTTCATGGGTTTTAAACCACGCTTCCCTCTGCTCCTAGAACACTTTTTATTTCTGTGAGGCTGAGGCGCTGGCCTTGCCTTTCACAAGGGGGAAACTGAGGCCCAGAATCAGCAAGTATTGTTGTGCCTCGCTGAAGGAGCCGCTTGTAGAGTGTAGTGGCCGATGGCCAGGATCCGACCCAGTGCCAGGGCCCAAGTGTGCGTGTGGATGGCCTGCCCAGAAAAGAACGCTGACGCCGCGGTGTGATGAGGCCGTGAGCGGCATTAGTTCCAGTTGGCATGTGCGTCTCATGTGGGCGCAGATTCACAGATGAATCTGGTCCCTCTGCTCACCAGATGCCCGCCTCAGCCCGGACAGCGCTCTGGTTTCGGTTCCAGAACCTCAGCCCAACAGCAGGAGGAGGCGCTCCGAGACGCAGCATCACCGGCCTGGCGCTCGTCCTAAATAGGATCTCAGGGTGATGAAGACTGGAAATTAATAGATTCGTTTTCCACAACCCACCCAGCCTCTTCTCATCCCTTGGGACACAAGGGTACCAACTGCAGGCGAAGGTTCCGAACGACGAACGACAGCCCTTGCTGGGAATCCCCACCTCGGCTGCTGCCGTCAGGAAAACCGTCTTTCTCTGTTGGAGGCTGGTCCCTTTCAGCGTCAGTTTGTACTTGGATGTGTTTATTTTTATTTTTATTAAGGCTTGTTCCGCAAACAGCACTCCCTAATCCCGTACCTCACTTTCCATCTTTCCAGACCGTCCATTCCCACATTTCCAAACCGGTTTTCTCAGCATTCACCTCCGTTGTCTGTGGAACTGGCTGCTATCGCGACCTCTGGGCAGGTTTTGGGGCATCACCTGTCACCTTCCACAGGTGATCAGCTCCCTTCCCACGCCCCGCCTCCCCCACGCATCCCCCACGCCCCGCCTCCCCCACGCCCCGCCTTCCCACGCCCCGCCTCCCCCACGCATCCCCCACGCCCCGCCTCCCCCACACCCCGCCTCCCCACGCCCCGCCTCCCCCACGCCCCACCTCCCCCACGCCCCGCCTCCCCCACGCCCCGCCTCCCCGCGCCCCGCCTCCCCCACGCCCCGCCTCCCCGCGCCCCGCCTCCCCCGCGCCCCGCCTCCCCCACGCCCCGCCTCCCCCACGCCCCGCCTCCCCCGCCTCCCCCACGCCCCGCCTCCCCCACGCCCCGCCTCCCCCGCGCCCCGCCTCCCCCGCGCCCCGCCTCCCCCGCGCCCCGCCTCCCCCGCGCCCCGCCTCCCCCGCGCCCCGCCTCCCCCGCCTCCCCCACGCCCCGCCTCCCCCACGCCCCACCTCCCCCACGCCCCGCCTCCCCCGCGCCCCGCCTCCCCCGCGCCACGCCTCCCCCACGCCCCGCCTCCCCCACGCCCCGCCTCCCCCGCCTCCCCCACGCCCCGCCTCCCCCGCCTCCCCCACGCCCCGCCTCCCCCGCCTCCCCCACGCCCCGCCTCCCCCACGCCCCGCCTCCCCCACGCCCCGCCCCCCCACGCCCCGCCTCCCCACGCCCCGCCTCCCCGCCCCCGTCCATCGACAACGTGGAGACCAAAGGTTGATCGGCCAAGACTGCGATGACCACACGCACACCAGCACCACCGAGCCCCTCACAAACGATGATGACTTTTCTTGCAGTTTTCCGTTTTCCTGAAATTAATAATTAGCTTTTTCCATCAACTTGATTTTCTGTGTATATACTAATGGAACCCCAAGTGTCTCAGTCTCCTCTTAAGTTGTGTTATCTTGGGTGCTTGTGAATTTGCCTTCCTGATGATGCGTCTCCCAGGCCTGTAACTCACTCTGTTCTGGGGTATCCGGAGCCCGTCCCACAGGAGTGATGCTGACAGGCCCCTCGCTCTGGGGGTTCCTCTGTCGCGGCCCCTGCCTGGGGCTTCCCTGCACTTGATGGACAGTCTGGTGAGGGCGACGTGTCTGGGAGGCTGGGATCGTGCCTTCGTTTGGGCTCCCTGAGGTGCCCTTGAGATGCTGGACGCTGTTCTCTGGGACCTTCTTGGTCTCTGGAAGGTGTATGATCCTCTCCTTCTATGGAGGTGCTGCCTGGGCATGGTCTCCTGTGCCGTGTGGGCCTGCCAGCTCCTCCTGCGCGAGGACCCGCGTCCTTCATCCTGCGAGGCTGTTCTTGTGTTGCTGGTTGTGGTTTCTCCCTTTCTGTTGTATCTGCTCCCCACTCTGGAGCACCCATCCCTGCAAGGTGGCCTCTGGACTGGTCCTTCGGCCCCACCTTCCATCCCGGCTTTGATGTTTGTCTTCAGGCTCCAATTCCTGGAGCCTTCACCCCTCGGCCCTTCTGCCAATTTCCTTCTTTTCTGTGATGGTTCCATTGTGGGGACCGTGGGTCTCCCTGTGGGAGTGTGGGTTCTGTCCACAGCTCATGATGGTGACGCCCCTCCAGGGTGGCCACGCTGAGACGCTGTGCTCTTCTCCCGGTGTGGCTTCCGTTCACTTCCACATGATTTTGCTTGTGTTTATTTTCATGCTGGAGAGTTTGCCCAGGTGTTTCCACAGATCTGTGTGTCTGCCTGTATTCTGGGGCTTCCTTTTCAGAGGGTCGGGTTCCCTGGAGGAGAGGCTCTCCTGCTTGGGAGCAAGCGGGGAAGGTGGCTGGCCTGGCGTTAAGCAGAGGGACTCCCTCCAGAGCTCGCGGCTGCCCAGGCCCAGGGGCTGCTTCAGTCTCCGCACAGATGAGACAGGAAGGGAAGGTGGCCCCAGGAGGTAGGGGTGGGGAAGGGTCTTTAGCCTGTGCAGGCCCCTCCCCACCTCCAGCCCTCCCCCCAGCATCATCCTCGGCCCGCGGTTCCAGGGGCTTTGGGGTTCAGGATCTAAATCAGGGTGCCCTGTTCCCACTGCTGTGTCAGAGTTGTTTCTGGGGTCCACAGAAATGCTGGCCCCGGTCCCTCCACTTTGCAGACGTCTTTGCCTCATTCCCCTTGTGTGAGCTGCTTTTGTTTTACAAAATCTCTTTACTGTACTTGAAGTTCAGGAGAGAACAAAAGTAACTGTGTTTTTCTCCACGTCGTCACCCAGCAGAGCTGGTTCTAAGAGCGCATCTTTACAACACCTGACCCAGACAATGGATGAAAACAACATGGTCTGCCCTCATCCTCGCCGGGTTCTGGAAAGTTCCTTCAGCCCAAATGCCTTCTCCCTCATCTCCCCAGGTTCCCTGGGCCTGAAGTGTCCCCGGGGCTGTCACCTCTTCTGTGACACCTTCCCTGCTGCTTTAGACACACTTACTTGTGCCCGTCACCCCCACAACACCCAGAGTCCTGTCAGCAAGGACCCCCCAGCGGGTGCTGGGCAGCTCTGCTTACGTGAGTTCATCTACACAAGCCTCCAGTGGCATTAAGAGCAGCACAGCCCAGTTGCTCTCCAGGGCTGTTGGAGACAGGGTGGTGGATTTGTGTGTTTAACTTGAGTTGAGGGTGCTCCTAGCGTGGAAAATACCTCAATGACCTTCTCACTGCGATTTCCCACCCAGTCATGCTGCCTTTGGAAACACAGAGCCCCATATCAGGCCCCATGGAAGGGCCCTGCCTGCGTCTCGGGCAGGGTTCACTGAGGGGAGCACCACGGTCTGAGATACTGGGAGGGTGCAGGGAAGACGCAGCACGACCTCGCTACAGCCAGGACGGCCTCAGCCTCCAACCACGTTCTCCAGGAGCAGACAGATGCCTGTGCCTCACCTGTGGGAATTCCAGATCCTGGCCGACCTTCCTTCACCCCAGCAGAGTGGGGGGCGCAGCCTGGGCCGGCTCGCAGCCCTGTCGGTGTCCCCTCGCAGCCCACTCTGGAGGTTGGGGGCTTGCCTGTGGGAGCCGTCCCTGGAGACGTTGGTTCCCCAGCCCTCTCAACGCTGAGTGGCCATGTAGAAGCCTGGGGGAGCTGTGCCTCCCCTCGTGGACCTGGCTCGGGGCTCGCCTGTGCTTCTTCTCCCCACTCTGACCCCTCCTCGCCTGCACCCCTGTTCCTGGGGAGTGACTGGTGGGGCCCCTCTGCTCCCGAAGTGTGAGCCCTTCCTCCTCGGGGGGCCAGGCCAGTGTTACCTCACTTGAACCCCAGCTCACTCGCTAGCCCCGGGCTGACTCATTTCAAGCTGGAGAGAGCAGGCTTCAGCCCTGATCTGGGAGTCGGGCAGGAAGACTGATACCTGCTTATTTGGATGTGACAAACGGGTGTCCCTGTGCTTGCTGCTCTCAAATCAAGCGTGCCTGAGTTCCTGCAGCGCCTCTGCAGGGCCAGCTGGGCGCAGTGGCCCGGTGACGTGTCCGGTGGCCTCCCTCATGCGGGCGGGATGTCCACCCCGCTGTCTGTCCATCAGAGCCGTTAAACACAGGCTGCTCCCAGTGCAGATTCTGGAGGTGGGTGGAGAGCTCTGGAGGAAGCGCCATCCGTTAGGCTTAATGTGCGGACAGCGGCTCTGCCCCAGGGCAGTGGCGTGGGCTGGGGGCAACAGCTGCAGCGTGGGCGTTCGTTCTCTGGTTCCCACGGATCTGTTTCAGTTTCTGCATGAATCTTCTGCAATTAACAAATCAGTGTAAAAAACATTCTTCTCCAGAACATTACAGAATCTCTCCCCAAAGCCCTGCACTGAGGGCTTTATCCACCTGGAAATGACTCTAGTAAGTTGGGGTTACCAGACTCTAAAGCAGCCGATTTGTTAATTGATTAAAATCTGGCCTAGTTCCAGAACAGATTATAAATAGATCACATAGAATAAAATGCATAAAATAAAATAAAACCAGAAAGTGGGATGGAGGTTTGAAGCAGGGGAAATGTCACCCACGGGTCTGCAGCGTGTGTGGCTGGGCCGAGAGCCGGGGCCTGAGTGGCAGGAGGAGGGTGGCTGCGGTTGACCTGCTTAGAGAAGGGCTGTGCTTTGCTGCAGCAGACATTGCTTGTGTGAGGCGCACGCAGAGTGGCTTATGTTCCAGAATGCCCTGGCAGGCGTCCCGCCAGCCCTTCTTGCAGGAGCCAAGTGCCCCTCCGGGCAGCACCCTGTACGCGTCTCTGTTCTCCCGAGGCTTTTCCTCGGTGGCACGCGGACCACTGTGTTGTCAGGGTGGGTCCCTGTCGCTCAGGCATGAAGTGGATGGGCCCCTCTCTAGACACGGAGGCAGCTGGACAGGACGTGGAGTGGGTCTTCTTTGCATTTTGTAATAAGGACGTTGCAAGAGCAGCCTGCAGATGCAGCCGGCGATGAGCCCCTCCAGAGGCAAGTGTGGCTCAGCCTCAGCACCGCGTGGGACCTTGAGGCTCTGCCGGATCAGCTCTTTGGACATCTAGAAAAAGTCTGCTTACAGAAAACCCCATCGCTACAAACTTTAATCTGCTTGGAATTTGCATCTTACAGGCTTCCAACTTAACTTTCCAAAACGGTCTCTATTCCAGGGATGGAAGCAGCCATTCTCTTGCCCATGGTTTGAAACGTGGCCTGGGCCACATGCCCCTGATCTCCAGGTGTCTCTGGGCTGCCTCCGCTGCGGCTCTTTCCGTCCATCTGCTCTCAAGCTGCTCCCACACTCCTTCCAGGACCATGCCTTTCTACATCTTTGTGTCCATAGCACAAACTCTCCTTTCTTTCATCTTGTTTTACTTTTCTTATTACTTATCCAAGAAAAAATAATGATGTTTTCAAGTTCCAATGCAAAGGAATAAACACACTCAAGTTTTAATCATTGTCTCCCAGCTGTCGACAGCAATGTGACCTGGGAATTAATCACTCACGGAGCCGGCCTGACCAGTCAGCGGCAGGAGGGCTGCTCCCCAGACACCCGGCTGCGGGGCCCTGCACCTGCAGTGCCTTCCACAAGAATACGGAAGGAGGAACTTCCGGTTTTTCTTTGAAAGAGGAAGCTTGGATCAATCATGGGTATTTTCAGTGAGTTTATGATTTCTGCTTTCCCCAGAAATAGCTCTGCTGCTGAGACATGCAAGCACCCCTGGCGGAACACTCAACACGGAAAGTCCCCGAAGCTCTGAGTCCCACATTTTCAGTTAACAGCTCCTTAAAAAGCAGATGAGTGACAATCTTCAAGACTAGCCATGGTGGGCCTCTTGAATTGGAGCTGCAACCCTCGTTTGCTCTCACAAACATATTGTTGTTGTTATTGTTTAAATATTCTCTTACTGCAGAGAGTTAGGCTTTATAAAGGAACCAATCTCATAAAATTGACTTTCCTGTGGAGGATATAAAGTCCTAATTAACAGTCTTTATGCACAGAAAAATAAGTGCTGCAAGGGTGGCATCAGTGAAATTCCTCCTCTTAGGAATCTGCACATAGCCAATCTGTACAAGCCATACGGCAGGACTTCCCTGAGAGAAACCATTTAGTGCTTCCTTTAGCCTCGGCAGGATTTTCAAGGTGGTAGGAAATTAAAGTATAACTTTCAACTTTCACTGAGCTGTATCAGTCAGATTGCTGACCATTCAAACTCACTTAAATAATAATGTAACAAAGGGGGTCTATTGGCTTCTGTCACTGACATCCAGAAGAGAAGCCTTCAGGGACGGTTTGACCCAGCAGCTCAGTGATGTCACCAACCACGTGGTCTTGTTTAATCTTCCTATTCTGCATTATTCTGACACCACAAAGTGGTTTCTGACAGTGCCTTGGGACCATGAAGTGAGGGTCTCCTTGTCCGGGTGCCGGAAGCCAGAGCGTGGAGGCACAGTCAGACTGCACTAGTGTTAGGCCACGTCTCCAGCCCCAGCTGACCGTTGAAGCTGGAGAAGACCATGTGCAGTGCGACACCCCGGAGCTGAGCAGGGGCCGGCTTCGCCAGGGCACAAAGCGTGGAGTGGGGTTCAATCTAAGCACTGTTTAAATATTCAGGGCAAATCACTGTCTCCACCAGGAGTAGAAAAATGTGGAAATACCTTTGAGCGGAGGCTTATAAATAATTTATTACTTATCAATACCTTCCATCTAAATGGCAGGGCCAAGGACTTGTGGAAAATCGAGTTGCAAATTCCATAGACCAAATCCATAAAGCCGGGCATGTAGCTCATCCCTCCCCGAAAATCCCAGAAAATTTGGCCCTGAAATGTGGCCCAATGACTGTCGTCAGTGCCAGGGTGTGGGGCCGAGTCCTGCAGTCTCTGCTTCCTACTGTACACACCTCGGCCCCACGTCTGCAGGAGCCTTTTACCTACTGTATACACCTCAACCCCGTGTCTGCAGGAGCCTCTCTATTACCTACTGTATACACCTCAACCCCGTGTCTGCAGGAGCCCTCTATTACCTACTGTACACACCTCGGCCCCACATCTGTAGGAGCCTATTACCTACTGTATACACCTCAGCCCCATGTCTGCAGGAGCCTCTCTATTACCTACTGTATACACCTCAGCCCCATGTCTGCAGGAGCCCATTACCTACTGTATACACCTCAGCCCCATGTCTGCAGGAGCCCCTCTATTACCTACTGTATACACCTCAGCCCCACGTCTCCAGGAGGAGCCTCTCTATTACCTACTGTACATACCTTAGCCCCACATCTGTAGGAGGAACCTCTACCTCTCTGCATCCCGGCTTCGCCTTTTTTTTTTTATTCCTCTCCCTCGTTACCTCCGACCTCAGGCTCTCCAGAGCTATTTGCTATTGTCAAAGTGTTGGTGTCTGTCTCTTACCTTTTCTAGTTTTCCAAGTTTAAAGTTGGAGGAAGAGACCCCTGAAGAAAATGACCTTTACTAAATTACATTGAAAGGGTGGAGGTCTTGATGCCAAACCAAAGCTGGAATCATTGCAGTAGCCAAGCCTGAGCTTGCTTGTTTCTGCGGAGTCTTGGGTGGTGTCAGGCGTGTGTGAGCGGAAACCCACAGTCTATTCTGGCTCACGGTTGTAGCCACGACACCTGGACGGTGGAGGAGAGTTGAGAGTCCACTCACTGCTTCTCTGCTTCGTTAGGTGACTGGAGCGTTGTGAGGTCACAGGTTGCAGAGTTTCTTCACTCGTAAATACTAAGCATAAAACTGTGAAGTTAAAGGTTTTTTTAATGGAAATTTTGGTTGCCAACTTTTGCTTAATAGAAAGTCTTTCTAAATTTATATGTAGAGTTGTCTTTGAAGAAGAGATTTCAAATTTCTTCAGTTTCTTTGTTCTGTTCACTTAGATGTGGGGAGATGAAACTTCCTTAAATTGGGCCTCTCTAAGCAATGAAAACTAAGCGGTTGCTCTCGAAGCAGTGAAAATTTAACCAGTCATGAAGACCAGCATGAGGCATTTGCCTTCTGGCCATGGGAGCCTTGCAAACAGTGAGGCATCTGTGGCTTCTCATTCCTGCCTATTATTTTTGTGAAAATTACAGGTGGATTTGGGACTTTTCATCTGATTACATGCTACCGATAGATATAGTTGTATCTGCGAAGTCCCCTGAAATCATCTCCAGGGCAGGCATAGGTCTTGTCAGTCGCTACCTATGCAGGATCTTGCTGGCAGCTGGAGCGGGGGTGCCGGCTCTCATTCCCACTCGCTGTGTTGGTCCAGATAGGATTTTCCACATGACATGGATCCACATGGATCCTGCGCCACCACGACGTCTCTATTAGGAGGCTAATGGGGGAACTGAGCTAAGCTCTGGTTTACCCTCTGTCCTTCTCACTCAGTGACACAGAGTCCTTCATCACCATGATCCCAAACCAGGCCACGCTTGTGAGGAGCACACTTGACCCCTGTGTTGGCAACAGGATGGCGGGGTGCACACGGGCCTCAGATGACCCCAGGGTCAGAGGTCAGCCGGGGAGGCCAGCCCCGTGCTTCCAGGTGTGCTGTACCTGCAGAACTGATGCCCCCAGTATCTTGGTCCCCCCAGTGCCACCATCCTAAAGTCCCCACTGGAATTTGCCCTCAGAGGAGGGGATGGGTGTGGTGAGCAGGACTGGCTGATGTTGACAAGAGTCAGCAATAAATTATTTATTTCAACCCATTCGGGAACTCACTCTTCTCCAGCCAACCCTCAACAACCTCCCTTCCACTGTCAAAGGCTGATGGGAATTGACCAACCTAACTTTCTTTCTTTTTTTTAATCTTTTCTTCATTATCTTTTTGTTTTGGAGATGGAGTCTTGCTCTGTCACCCAGGCTACAGTGCAGTGACACAATCTCGGCTCACTGCAACATCCTCCTCCTGGGCTCAAGCGATTCTCCTGCCTCAGCCTCCCAAGTAGCTGGGATTATAGGCGCCTGCCACCATGTCCAGCTAATTTTTTTGTGTTTTTAGTAGAGACAGGATTTCACTATGTTGGCCAGGTTGTAGCAGCCTAACTTTCAAATCAGCCTTGGCTTTAGTACTCAGCAAACGTACCTACGTCTCTCAGATTGTTCACTAGATTGTTCACTCGTTTGTTCAGGGTGTGTGCATTTAGAGAAAATCACAACTCAGTGCAGAGCCAGCTGCAGGCTCAGGACACCCAGGGTGCAGATTTAGCAACAGATGACCTTGCAGTGATGGTTGCAGGAGTGTGGACCTGGCCTCCCGGCGATGGTTGCAGGAGCACGGACCTGGCCTCCCGGCGATGGTTGCGGGAGCGCGGACCTGGCCTCCCGGCGATGGTTGCAGGAGCGTGGACCTGGCCTCCCGGCGATGGTTGTAGGAGTGTGGACCTGGCCTGCTGGCGATGGTTGCAGGAGCATGGACTTGGCCTCCCGGCGATGGGATGCAGGATCGTGGACCTGGCCTCCCGGCGATGGGAAAGACCAAAAGGTTTTAAAAGGGGATTGACGTGCCCAGGTTTGTAGCTTTCCCTTGTAACAGTTACTTCAAGTTTTTACTAAAATAACATGCGAGATTAAATAGGACTGTGACGCTTGTTAAGAAAACCCGCAGTTCCCCGGCCGACTTCCACACACGCTCCAGCTGTCTCCATCCATGTTTCTAAACAGTGTGCTCACACTGACTGGTTTCTGAGAGTGTCTGCTATCGTCCTGTTAACATATAAACAGTGTGCTCACACTGACTGGTTTCTGAGAGTGTCTGCTATCGTCCTGTTAACATATAAACAGTGTGCTCACACTGACTGGTTTCTGAGAGTGTCTGCTGTGATCCTGATATCATGTAAACAGTGTGCTCACACTGACTGGTTTCTGAGAGTGTCTGCTGTGATCCTGATATCATGTAAACAGTGTGCTCACACTGACTGGTTTCTGAGAGTGTCTGCTGTGATCCTGTTAACATGTAAACAGTGTGCTCACACTGACTGGTTTCTGAGAGTGTCTGCTGTGATCCTGTTAACATGTAAACAGTGTGCTCACACTGACTGGTTTCTGAGAGTGTCTGCTGTGATCCTGATATCATGTAAACAGTGTGCTCACACTGACTGGTTTCTGAGAGTGTCTGCTATCGTCCTGTTAGCATGTAAACAGTGTGCTCACACTGCCTGATTTCTGAGACTGCTGTCATCCTGTTAGCATGTAAACAGTGTGCTCACACTGACTGGTTTCTGAGAGTGTCTGCTGTCGTCCTGTTACCATGTGAGCTTAGTGCTCTGATGTTGCCTCCCCTGTCCCCCCTCGGCTCTGCACGTTTGCAGCTGTAAGGAGCCCATGTGCTATGTTTATGTTAATGTGTCATTATTAGGTTTTGTTCCTGCTGAGCCAGCACATCTGCCTTTTTTTTTTTTGAGTTGGAGTCTCACTGTGTTGCCCAGACTGGAGTGCAGTGGTGCAATCTTGGCTGACTTTAAACTCTGCCTCCCAGGTTCAAGCGATTCTCCTGCTACAGCCTCCCTGAACTACAGGTTTGCGCCACCACGCCTGGCTAATTTTTGTATTTTTAATAGAAAAATACAATTTTTTTTAGTAGAAAAATACTAAAAATTGTATTTTAAGTAGAAAATCTTAGCTCGGCTGGTCTCGAACTCTGACCTCAAGAGATCCGCCCACTCAGCCTCCCAAAGTGCTGGGATTACAGGCGTGAGCCACTGTGCCTGGCCCTGGCTGCCTTTTAAAGTGAATGGGAGATGCATTGGCGGCTGCTGTATTCCCCCGGGGGCTCTCTGCCTCTTGAGGCCTGGTGGCCACCTGTCCTGGAATCACATCCCCCACTTGAGTAGCTTTCCCATTTTCCCCAGCTGGCTGCTGCTTCTGCCTTCCTCCTTTTCTCTGTACCTATTACTAAGTCTTCCCAAGCCGTGGCAGGTGCAGGAACCCTCCTGCAATCCAAGGACGGAAGATCCTTCCACACTGTCAAAGCGCCAGGTCATGTGTGTCACACACAGGCTCCGTGTGTCCTGCGGGGTCACCCCTGGAGACCTCATCCCAGGAGCTGTCAGCTGGGGCCCCCACCTGTTCTGAGAATGGTGCCTTTCTCTTCTCTCTTGAGTGGGACCCTCCCCTCTTGAGCCGCCTGAGCTCAGAGCAGCCTGTGCCCACTGGCCCCACGAGGATCGCGGCCCCTGCTGAGAGCTGCGTGTGCTCAGAGCCTCGAGTCCTCGGTGTGCAAAGGGGGCGCGGCCGGACCCCCCAGGAGCGCGTGGCGACCGAGGCCGGCTGGAGTCGGCGCTGGGGAGGCTGCGGGGGCCTCCGTGTTGGTTCGAGTGTGGCCGGCGTCGCTGTGCAACTGGTTCTAGGCCTTGTGTTCGCAGCTGTTTTTCACCGAGTCCCCATCAGGCGCACAGGCCCCTGGCCCGGGGCTCAGTGGACAGCACGTGCCCGGGAGGCTCCTCAACCCAGTTTCCCGAGTAGTGGGGATTACAGGCATCCGCCACCACCTCCAGCTAATTTTTGTATTTTTAGTAGAGATGGGATTTCACCATGTTGGTCAGGCTGGTCTCGAATTTCTGACCTCAAATGATCCGCCCGCCTCGGCCTCCCAAAGAGCTGAGATGACACTGAGCCCCCGCGCCCGGCCTCCTTCCTCTTTTTCTATGTCAGAGGCCGCAGGCACCGGGGACCCGCTGGCCAAGGCGCGGCTGCTGAGGGCGGTGCGGAGCCGTCCGAGGCCGTGTCGGGGTGTTGGGGTATCGGGGTCACCGGCAGGGACACGCTGGGGCGTTTGCGGGACCCGCTCAGAGCTGGAGCGCGGGGAGCTGACACCCTATGGAGGGGCTTCCTGAGGCCTCTGGGAAGCTGCTCGTCCGCGCAGGGTCGGGGCTTCCCGGGGAGCGCGTGAGTCCGGCCGCCCGGGGAGGCGCAGGGGGACCTCGAGGCCGATTCCAGGCGCAGCCAAGCAACCCCCGCGGGATCCCCCAATCCTCCCGATGCTGCGGCCCTGGGCAAGGGCAGACAGTGGGGTCGGGGGTCATGGGGCGCTTGTGGGGAGCCTGGGCCTGGTCTGAGGGAGAACGTTCTGGGGGGACTGACCGGGCTGGGACCCCCCGGGGAAAGGCCGAGCCTGGAGAGACGGACACAGCAGTGGGGTCCAAGGAGACGGGGTCCTAGGAGAGCGGGGTTCTAGGAGAGTGGGATCCCAGGAGAGGGGTCCCGGGAGAGCAGGGTCCCGGGAGAGCAGGGTCCAGGGAGAGTGGGGTCCCGGGAGAGGGGGTCCCGGGAGAGGGGTCCCAGAAGAGGGGTCCCAGGAGAGGGGTCCCAGAAGAGGGGTCCCAGGAGAGCAGGGTCCCGGGAGAGCAGGGTCCAGGGAGAGTGGGGTCCCGGGAGAGGGGTCCCAGGAGAGGGGGTCCCGGGAGAGGGGTCCCAGGAGAGGGGGTCCCGGGAGAGCAGGGTCCAGGGAGAGGGGTCCCAGGAGAGGGGGTCCCGGGAGAGGGGTCCCAGGAGAGGGGTCCCGGGAGATGGAGGTCCCAGGAGAATGGGGTCCCAGGAGAGGGGTCCCAGGAGAATGGGGTCCCAGGAGAGCAGGGTCTGGGGACAAGATGGAGGCGGATTCCTCCTCTCCAGGGAGCTTGGGAGGCTCTGAGTGGGGGGCGCGTGTCCCGCAGGGAGGGCCCCCGGCTTCTCGGGGCCAGGGGGGAAGGCTGCGGGGGCTGCGGGCGGCCGGGACTCCCGGCTGTGGCCCCGAAAGACCTCCCTGGGGGGTTCCTGGGGCCGCGGCTCCTCCCTGGGCCTCAGGTCCGTACGTCGCAGGCAGCTCGTGTTCAGGGAAAGTCAAAGATTCTTTTCTTTCCAATCCCATGAAACAAACGCTCAGAGGCCGTCCCGCCGCTGGGGCTCCGCGCCGTCATTCCTGGGGCGTCGTCTCCTTTTCCCGGGGGCCCCGGTCCCTGTGTTCCCAGCTGTGGCCAGATGCGGGGAGAAGCGGCCAAATCGCGAAGGGCCTGGACAGGGCCGCGTGCGGACCGGACTGCGCTGGGGGAGCTGAGAGGAGCCGCGAGCGATCGAGGGGTCCCGCTCCCGAGCGGCCGGGACAGTCTAGACCGGGCCGAGTCCCCAGCCCGGGCCGGGGCGGCCTCCACGTGGGAAGACACGCAGGGCCAGGAGCTGGGAGTGGGTGCAGCGGCCTCGGCTGTGTCAACAGGTGGGCAGAAACCTCAGCGTGTGCCAAGCTGCAGTCCCGGTGGGTCTTAAGCGTTTTGGTCTTGGGACATTTTTACACTTTAAAAATTATTGAAGACCCTCAGAGCTTTTGTTTTTGTGCATTATAACCTTGGACATATACGGTATTAGCGGCCGGGCGCGGTGGCTCACGCCTGTAATCCCAGCACTTTGGGAGGCCGAGACGGGCGGATCACGAGGTCAGGAGATCGAGACCATCCTGGCTAACATGGTGAAACCCCGTCTCTACTTAAAATACAAAAAATTAGCCGGGCGAGGTGGGGGCGCCTGTAGTCCCAGCTACTCGGGAGGCTGAGGCAGGAGAATGGCAGGAACCCGGGAGGCGGAGCTTGCAGTGAGCTAAGATCCGGTCACTGCACTCCAGCCTGGGCTACAGAGCAAGACTGTGTCTCAAAAAAAAAAAAAAAAAAAAAAAAAAAATATATATATATATATATATATATGTGTGTGTGTTATATGTGTATATCATATATGTAAATTATATATATATACTATATTAGCAATTAGAACTGAGATTTAAAAATACTTATGGTTTCATTCATGTTTATGTTTCAAAATTTACTTATACATTTTAGATTTATGTGAATTTATGGGGCACAAGTGTAATTTTGTCACAGGCACACATTGCACAGGGAACCCCAATAATGTGTGCTGTACCCGTTAAGTACTTTCTCCCTCCACTCCCTCCCAGACTCTGCTGCCCATAATTCCACACTCTGTGTCCACAGGTGATTCAGCTCCCACTTACGAGTAAGAACATGCAGCGTTTGTCTTTCTGTTTCACTTAAGAGAATGGGCACCACTTCCATCCACATTGCTGCAAAACAGACCATTTCGTCCTTTATTGCTTCATTTAAAAACGGCAATAATAAACTCACTAAGTGTCAACATATAGGATAAACATTTTAGTAATATTTTTAGTAAAAAGAATGGCATTATCTTACATTTTGCAAACCTCTTTCACTGGGTTCTCTGATTTGAACTGCTGTGATACTGTTGTTCTGGTTGAAATTGAGAAGAAAACCTGACCACACACAGACATTGAGTCGGGACAGAGGATTATTTACCAGTCTTTCTGGATAATTGTGCATCATCTTTCTTGGCATTACACAACAGGTGGGAAGTGATAGTTTCTTCAAGGTGAGCTGCTGTGGAACCTGAGACCACAGTGCACATGCTCCGTGCTCAGCCAGGCCGTGACGTGCAGCCATCATGCGCTTTGGGTGGGCTCTTACCCGGCGTGGCTTCATAGCATCCTGCGCCAGTCGTCTGGAAACAGTCAGTTCACCGAGTCATGTGGAGCTTCCAAATGTTGACGCATTTCTTTATTTAATATCAAAAGTCACATTTGCGAATATCACCACCAACTTCCTCGGAAAAGTCTTGACGTGCTGACTGGGAAGCTCACGGTGATGGATACAAGTTTTCCAAAATTCTAATTTTTGCTTGAAAGCTGAAATTTTGTTATTGGCAACAAATACTGCAAGTTTACCTTAAAGCAACAGGCTCGGTTTGCTCATTTTCAAGAAAATGCCTGCCCGATGCCCAGTGACTGTGGCTTGTTGGTTGTTTTTTCAGGCACAGCGTAGCTGGGGGGTGGCGGGGGTGGCTCCAGACTCAGTCGCACACTTTCTCCCAGTCCCGCCAGCTTCCATGTGTGGTACACGCACACTCTGCCTGCATTTCCCGTGTACTCCCCCACCTGTGGCCACGCACCCCGCTGTGCTGTATGCAAGGCTGAGATATAACAGAATGGATAGTTTTTCTGCCCCAGGGTGGCTTTTAAAAGTGAAGCTGTCGGCCGGGCGCGGTGGCTCAAGCCTGTAATCCCAGCACTTTGGGAGGCCGAGACGGGCGGATCACGAGGTCAGGAGATCGAGACTATCCTGGCTAACATGGTGAAACCCCGTCTCTACTAAAAATACAAAAAACTAGCCGGGCGTGGTGGCGGGCGCCTGTAGTCTCAGCTACTTGGGAGGCTGAGGCGGGAGAATGGTGTGAACCCGGGAGGCGGAGCTTGCAGTGAGCCGAGATCACGCCACTGCACTCCAGCCTGGGAGACACAGCGAGACTCCGTCTCAAAAAAAAAAAAAAAAAAAAAAAAAAAAAAAAGTGAAGCTGTCATTTCTACTGCACAGTGAGTGCCTGGCAGTGGTAAGGCAGGGTGTGGAGCTGCCGCCCCGTGCCCACCAGGGAGTCGCCATTCTGCAGATATCGCCTGCTGGAGAAGGCGTTGTCATAAAAGTAGTGACACATTGTCACACGGTGTCACTCAGCATTGTCACAAATGTAGTTCTGATCTGCAGACCCCCTGGCAGAGTCCCTGGGAACTTACCCCATGCCAGGACCCACAGGCCGAACGGTGAGAACCTCCTGCCGTGGGTGAGATGAATCCTCCAGGGACTGGGAGGGAGGCTGTGGGTGGGGCTGGAGCCCCGAGTATGTCCTCAACTGGCTGGGGAGCCTCCTCCAGGGGCGATGTGGGCGAGTGCACGTCTATTGGGGTCCCTTCCCTGGTTCGTGAACCTGAGAGGCCACCCTAGGCCCCTGGTGCCCCTCCCTGCGGGACAGCGCCCCTGGCTTTCTGTTCTTGAGACTCCCTCCACTTCCCATGCGCCTCTCCCAGCACGTGGAGACTCCTGTTTCTCCCAGGCGGATGGAACCCGGTTCTTTCCAACTTGGCAAACGTGATCCGTCTTCTCTGTTCTGTTTCCATTTGCTTTTTGATGTTAAATTTCTGTGAACAAAACTTTCCATTGGTGTCTGTTTTTTTGTTTGTTTTTCTTTTTTTTTTTTTTTTTTTGAGACGGAGTCTTGCTCTGTCACCCAGGCTGGAGTGCGGTGGCGTGATCTCGGCTCACTGCAAGCTCCGCCTCCCGGGTTCACGCCATTCTCCTGCCTCAGCCTCCTGAGTAGCTGGGACTACAGGCGCCCGCCACCACGCCCGGCTAGTTTTTTGTATTTTTAGTAGAGATGGGGTTTCACCGTGTTAGCCAGGATGGTCTCGATCTCCTGACCTCGTGATCCGCCCGTCTCGGCCTCCCAAAGTGCTGGGATTACAGGCGTGAGCCACCGCGCTTGGCCGGTGTCTGTTTTAAAGACCCTCAGAACCTGGTGTGCCACGCTAGAGGCTCTATCAGCGCAGGTCCCAGGCTGCCTGGAGGAGTGAGTGAGGGGTCCATGCTGCATCAGGAGCTGGGGACTGCCGGGGATGAGACGCATCTCTCTGGCCAGGGTGTTCACTTTAGAGTTATGAGGCGGCCGGGAAGCTGGGCCACAGGCGGGAGGCCTGGGGTCCAGGCGCTACAGCCAGTGCCAGCTCCTGCTTTCCACGACCGGCAGGTTCCACCATCACCTCAGTGAGCCGTCAGCAAACGTCCCTTACAGACACTCCATCCGGACACGCGCGCCTCATTGCCAGGTGGTCTCTCTGCCGACTCTACATCTGTGATGGCAGAACTCAGCTCAGAGCAGGTGCAGCAGGAGGCAAGGGAGGGAACACTGGCCCCCTCACAGCAGCTGGGCCCTTCCATGCGCCCTCCAATCTTGTAACCCAGTAGGCCATGGCCCAGGGGTCCCTGTGGCTGGCAGGAGAGTGGACAGCACACGACCTGAGACCCTTTTGTCAGACTCAGGCGCCCTCTCTCTCCTCCCTGTGAAAACAAAATCTTAGAAAGGGGAAAGTCAGCAGACGGCCGGGACTGCTCACTTCCCCCACCACTCCCTCCATGCTGCTGCTTTGCTGCTACCTCAGAGGTGGAGCCGTCTCCCCAGGCCGTGTGGCAGGTCCTTTCTGCGCCGGCCAAAAGAATTGCAGAGCCCGATTCCACAAAAGAGCATGAGTGTGAGACTGGGAGGCAGGCTCTGGCTGCAGCCACAACCCTGATGGCAGTAATTTCCTTTGGTTTTGAATTTTCACCTAAAAAAAAAAAAATCCATGTTTAGCCTTAGGATAATAATAGCTACTGTTCCTAGCCACATTGCTTGTACAATATGCACACACACATTGCCACGGCATGCATTCGAGTTGAACCTGGCACACCTGCAAGGTCAAAGCCGAGGTCATGGCTTGTGATGGGCAGGGAGCAGCTGCCAGTGCTGCCCTGCCCATGTGTGCCCCCATGTACCCAAGTGTGCCTGCATGTATCCCGGTGTGCCCACATGTATCCCGGTATGCCCACATGTACCCAGGTGTGCCTGCATGTACCCATGTGTGCCTGCGGATACCCGGGTGTGCCCACATGTACCTGCGTGTGCCTGCATGTACCTGGATGTGCCCGCAGATACCCAGGTGTGCCCCCATGTACCCACATGTGCCTGCAAATACCCACACGTACCCGCATGTACCCGGGTGTGCCTGCAGATACTCAGGTTGCCCACATGTACCTGTGTGCCCACATGTAGCCAGGTGTGCCCACATGTACCCATGTGTGCCTGCAGATACCCGCGTGTGCCATGTACCTGGGTGTGCCCGCATGTACCTGGGTGTGCCCACAGATACCCAGGTTGCCCACATGTACTGAAGTGTGCCCACATGTACCTGGGTGTGCCTGCAGATACCCAGATTGCCCACATGTAGCCATGTGTGCCCATGTGGGCAGGGTGGGCAGAGGCAACACAGTTGCCCACTGGCTCTGACACAGAGGCTCGAAGAAAACCCTGGGGCCCAGTGAGGGCGTGCCCACCCTGTGGGGAAGATGAAACCACCTTCTGCCGTCCCACCCAGCGGCCAGCTCTGGCAAAGCCTCCCAGCGGAGCACAAAGGAGTGTGGACAAGGCTCCAGCTTAGTTCTGACATGTGTTGGAAGCACCTGCGGGCATCCACTTTGCAGAGCAGCTGCTGTACTGGTGGGGTTGGGGGGTGACCTGGGCCGTTCCTCTATTCTAGGAGGAGTGGGGTTCCAGGTGAGGTTCTGCCTCCAACTCTCTCGGACGGTGCAGATAGGCCTCCTGCACAGTGGCTGCTGCACCCAGCACCAGGGCTAGTCCAGCTCCGCGTCTTCACTACTGAGCAGCTTTTACTTGACCCTATTTTGTGAGGATATGGGCTTTTAAGTCACGTGCCCTTTCGATGACAGCAGCCCTGGAGGTTGGGAACCTGCATGACAAATACAGTTGTGGGCCAGTTACTTTCTTTCTTTTTTTTTTTTTTTTAGAGGGAATCTTACTCTGTCTCCCAGGCTGGAGTGCAGTGGCGCAGTCTCAGCTCACTGCAAGCTCTGCCTCCCAGGTTCACGCCATTCTCCTGCCTCAGCCTCCCAAGTAGTTGGGACTACAAGCGCCGCCACCACGCCCGGCTAGTTTTTTTGTATTTTTAGTAGAGATAGGGTTTCACCGTGTTAGCCAGGATGGTCTCAATCAATCTCCTGACCTTGTGATCCGCCCGCCTTGGCCTCCCAAAGTGTTGGGATTACAGGCGTGAGCCACCGCGCCCGGCCTGGGCCAGTTACTTTCTGTGTGACAGCTGGAGTGTGTCCGTCCTGAAGACTGTTTAAGGAGAGGAAGGCCAGCCTGATGCTCTAGCTCAGGGAACTTGGTCATCCAGCAGATACCAGACAGGGTGACCCCTTCAGCCCATCCAGGGAGGGAACAAAGGAAGAAGTGCTATCAGGGCAGCTGGGCCATTCCCATTGTCCTGTAGACGCTGCCATGCTCCTGGTCACCCATGGGAGCTGCCAAAGGGGACCCCAACTTTTCTTGGGAAAGTGCCCATCCCTGGGCCTGTGGGCCCCTCCGGCAGTGGGTCAGTGCCACCCTCCGAAGGGCACAGGGGTGTGGGGCAGTGGTGTGGGTTTGCTGCCTCGATGGGGGCAGTGGTGTCGGTTTGCTGCCTTGGTCTCTGCAGCCACAGCCATAACATGCCCGCCCTCCTCCCACATCGAAAAGGTAATTTGCTCCTCCCCTGACCCTGGGAGGTCCTGGGCCCCTTCAAACCTTTGCATAACAAAAAGGCCGGCTGGGCGGTTTCCATGCAGGCCAACCCACTGTGCTTATTAGCACACAATGAAAATTATTAGATGGAGACAAACACCCCACAATAGCAAAGAAAACAAACCAAACCCGTCTACACAGATTCCCACAGTCGTGACTCACTCTCTGCCTGTTACCCTGCGGTGGGCGGGAGCCTGATTGCTCAGATGTTTTCTGCTCTCGATGATCCTGACTTCTCCTTTGGGCCTAATCAGGGCACAGCTCTGGGCCGGATCGGGGGCTGTGGCTGAGCTGCCTCAGGCTTGGGTTCTCACGGCCTGGGGTGAACCTGGCATCCCGTGAGGAGGGGGCTGGAAACCGAGCTGCCTCAGCCTTGGGCCTCCAAAGGGAGGCGTGCGGGGCCCCCTTGGCTGTCTCCACTTTTCTTTCTCAGGGGATTTTATAAATTTATTTCCAAGAGCACATGCCCAGTTTATATGCACAGCCAACTGAGCCCTTTGTCTGACTCACGCCCATTCTGGAGTGGAGGTGACTGTCCCGCATGGATGAGTGGAGCTTAGGGAAGCTCCGATGCGCCAGGCTCCCGAGGCAAGAAGATGCAGAGTCCTCCGAGCCACGGTGCAGTAAGGAGGAGGAGGCTCTGGCTGCTCAGGCCAGGCCCTGCCTGGCCAAGCTCCCAGATAAAAGGTGGGCGGTGCTGTCCTTCTCCCCCTGCCGGCCTGAGATCTGAAGGGAGGCACATTCTGGAGGGTGCTGGCTCAGGATACCTGGGGTGTGGCTCAGGGCTAGGGTTAGATTTGGGAGGAAGGACAGCCAGGCCCGGCGTCTGAGCATGGCCCCACCCTCTGCTCTCGGATGCTGGGGCCCAGAGGGCAGCAGAGGTGGGGGCTCAGCCTGCTCCTGGGGTGGTTCAGTGGCGGGGGCTTTACCATGAAGAAAGGCACTTGGGTGGAGCAGGCCCCGGAGCTCAGCCCTATGCTCTGGGGTCCCGACCCACATCTAGCAGCAGACGCAGCAGACACAGCAGTGGCACCCACTGGAGGCACGTTGACCAGCCAAGGCCACCAGCCTGGCCGCGGTGCTGAGACAGATCCCAGCCCAGCCCGGAGCAAGTCCTTCACGGTCACTTTCCCCTCACCCAGGAGGCGATGACGGCCTTGGGGGAGCTCGGTCAGTCGGGGAGGATGGCACGTCTGAGAGTGCGCGGTGTCCTGTGGTCACGGTGGGGTCCTGTCTTCCCAGGGCATGTGGGGTCCTGTCTTCCTGGAACACGTGGGGTCCTGCCTTCCCGGGGCTTGTGGAGGGGCCGTTTACCCTGGGCCTGGGGGAAAGGGCCCAGCTGTTCATCACAGGCGGCCCTTCTATAAGTTCCTCCGTTTTCTGGGGACACCAGTGGCAAGAGCCTGGGCATCTCTAGAACTGGCCATAAACCACAGCAAAGGCCTCGTGTTCTACAGAATGTCAGGCTTTTAAATAACACGGCATCACTTGGAGCACACTGGCCCCTGCTTTGCAGTCAGCAATGCCAAGGTCACTGCTCTGGGGGCCGCATGTGGCACGTGTCTCGTGCATGTGGCCGGGGCCATGTCTCTGTATCCGTGTCTCTGTTGTGGGTGTGTCCAGGGCCATGGCTCTGTGTCTGAGCTGGCCCAGTTTCACTCTGTGGGGAGTCTTGGGGACCGTCCTGGCCTCCCTGAGCCCCAAAGCCAGGCCCATGTGGCCTGTCCCCTCATGGACACTGGCTGCTGCCGTTTCCTTTGAGCTGCGTTCCTGCCTTGGATCTGCCTGCTGCTAGGCACTGCTCTCCTCAGCCTCTCAGCCTGGGGAAGCGGCCCCGCCCCTCCTGTGCTGGAAAATCCCACCTGGACCCAGCCACTGGTGCAGGCAGCTGCAGGCTGGAGGGGAAGCAATGGGAAGCCACTGAACGTCCAGGTGAGCCTTGATGGCCTCTCAGCCCCTTCCCTCAGCCACACAGTGACCAGCTCTGCCAACTCTGCCCACACACGCAGCCCCTCCTCCTCTCAAGCTCAGCCCCCTCCAAACCCAGGGAACCCCTGGGCGCACTCTCCCCAGAACAGCGTTCTTCCGCTTTTCTGCCTACTTGGGGCATGTGCGAGTCACAGCCCTAGAATTTTAGAAAGCAGATCTGGTGTCTGCGTCTGCTTGGTCAGTTGCAAAGGCATTGCCCATTTTCTCTCGGAGCAGAGGCGTTTGCCATCACATGCTCCATGCCATGGGTGAGGGACAAGGAACCTCTCCCTGCGCTCTGTGTCCGGCGTGGACACTGCAGTTTGTTCCTTCTGAGCTTGTGATGCTCAGAGCTTGGCCGGGACACAGCTGGCGGCCTCAGCTCCCAAGCTCCAGAGCTCTGCGTGGATGAAGGGCGCTGCCATCCTCCTGCAGCTGGGCCTGTGAAGCAGCTGTCAGAACATCTCAGATTGGGTGTCTCCATCTCTCCTGGCTCCTCGGGGGCGAAGGTCCCTGCAGTCAGCCCTGGAGAGTGGCCCGCGGCCAGGTCCTGGAAACCGTGTGTCCCCGCGCCTCACCCTGCGCAGGCTGGGCAGGCAGCGTCCTTGGCGAGTCGAGAATGTAACTGCGTCTCATGGAAATGAGCGCCGATAAATCACACAGACTGATTTTCACAGATTTCCGTTCTTTGAACATTCCACTCTGAAAAAGATTTTCTCCTGGCTTTTTCAATCAAAAGCACACACTCTAGGCAGACTGTTACTGTAGCCAATGCCGTGAGCTGGCGTGTGGGAGGGAAGGCTCTAGATCTTTCTGGAATCTGGAATGGGCTCGGGAGGGAGACGCACTTGACCCGAGTCCCAGCTCCGCGCTGTCCCTGGGCTCCTGCCTCCAAGACCCTTGGGGCTCTGTGGAAACAAGGGGTGATGCCCAGGTGGGACCAGTGCCCTGGAACGTCCTCTGTGCTGAATAAATGTCGGCTCCCCTTGAAGCCAACACGGCATTGGCAAATGAGTTCTGTAGCTGACTGTAAGTTAATTAGTACAACTCTTGCTCTCTTATTATTCTTAGATACAAAGTTAATTTGGAAAGATACATGTTTCTTTTAAAGTTGCATGGTTAAAAGGATGTGGGAGCTGAGCTTAATTAAGAGAGAGTGGCTCCTAGCGTGCAATGGTTGCGGTTGGAGAAAAACATCATTAGATTAAGGGTTTTGCTGCCTTCCCCAGCACAGCCGCCCCGGGCCGCTGGCCCCTCCATGCAGGGGATGGTGGATTGACCTGGCGTGAACTCTGTGCAGCTCCCGGAGGGGCTGGAGGTGCACGCACACCAGCAGCGGGGAGGGCAGCGGGGCTCGGGCACTGCGGGCGCGAGGGTGGGAGCAGTGCCCGTGGAGCTGACCCCGGGGCCACCCGTGTGCCAAGCCCGCCGGCGTCCTCACAGGGGCAGGCCACGCGGAAACCCCCGAGAGGGGGCGAGCCCCGGCTCTGTTTTAAGCCCTGGAGGAGAGGATGTAGTGAGTGGCTTCAGACTCCTGTGCCCTGGTCCATGGGCCAAGGACTGGGGCTGGCGTCTGCACTCGGTGCCGAAAGCTTCCAGCAAGAAGTCTTGGAGCTTCCTTTCTAAGGCATCTCCCTGGCTCTCAGGCAACTCTGTGGAGCTCAGGGTGCCCATGGCCTGCCACAAAAGGCCCAGCAGCCCCGGTGCCCTCCTGTCTGGGCCTGGACCCACAGTGAGGAGGGGCCGCGCTCCTCAGGGCTACTGAAGGCAGGGACAGGAAGCTTGTGGGAAGTGCCCGGCTCGAGTGGTCAGTCTCCGTCCCTCTGGGCCTCACGGAGACGGGGCCTTCGGGCCCTGATGGAGCTGCTCGCTGGGGCGCAGACCTTGGGTCCCCCCAAAGGGCTCCTGTCCCAGGAGCAGAGGTCCCTCCCTGTGCCCTGGCCCTTGAGGCCCCTGGCATGTTGCTGGCATGCCATAGTGTGTCCTGAGCATGAGAGTTAGGCAGAGGCTCTCGCCTGCTGGAGGCTCTGCCCGCCATGTGGCCGCTGTTGTGTCTCCACAGGCCATGGGGCAAGAGGCAGAGCATGTGTGGTCTGTGCTCAGCCGCCCCAGGCCTGAAGAAGGGCCGGGCAGGCTCCCGTGAGCGCTGCGAACGCTGGGCACCCCCCGCAGCGCCGTCTTCCTTCCTCACCTCATGGAACCCTCTCAGCATTTCACACACGGGGACTCTGAGGGCGGATTGTCGGGGACGGCGCTCCGACGACCTCTCGTGGCGTGTCCAGATGATCTTTTCAAAGAATCTGCCGGAGGCAGAGACGGGGCCTCTCCTGGATCGGGCGGTGGCTCCCTCCGCCTGGGATCTGGCGTCTCCCTGCCAAGGCACCCTGTGTGTGTGCAGGTCCCAGGCCTGGCTCCAATCCTCAAAACCACCACTGCTGTGAAAACCACCCAGGAGGGTCGTGTGTCTGGCCAGCAGCCAACAATCCTGCAGGCCAGCGAGGCTCCTCCATGTGCAATCTCGGTGCCTTGTGCCACTGGACGTGTGTGGAGCTGCCAGGGCAGTGGGGAGTGGGGTTGGCCGTGGCCAGAGCTGTTTCCCCGCCCCCCACCCCTTCCACCGTTTCGCAGCCTCCACGGGTGTCCTGGGTCTATGCATTTCGCACATGGACTGCAGTTGTGGAGAACTGGGATGTGGAGGAGGCTGGGAGCAGTGGAGACAGCAGGGCCAGAGGTGATGCAGAGCAGAGGAACACAGACCAGGTGAGGAACGCACACCTGGCGGGGAATGCAGACCGGGTGTGGAAGCCCCAGCAGAGCAGAGGAGCACAGACCCGGTGGGGAGGCCAAGGCAAGGAATTCGGGAGCCAGCGAGGGGCCCAGGCACTGGGTGAACAGAGCAGGGTGAGCTCCGGGCCAGGGGCAAATGCAGAGTAAGAGCCCTGGGGGAGGCAGAGGGAAGCTTCGCTGGGCAGGAGGGCGAGGCGGGGCATCCCTGGCTCCGGGCATACAGGTGGAGACAGGACAGCCGTGCTGTGCTGCATTTTCTGATGGAAAAGATGATAAACTATGTTCACGCTGCTAACAAAGACTAAACAATGGCTTTCTCTAAAGCTTAAGAATCATTATGCTAAAAAGTAAGTTTAGGGGAGAAGAGACAGAATCTCCTCACAGAAGTGCAGAGAATTTGGGTGGATGCTACACCCTCAAGAAACAAAGTGTGTTGGGTTACAAAGATATAAAGTAAGTGTTCAAGAATCCACACTCTTGTAGCTGACTGAAGAAGTACAGAAATGTGAGGAGGCTGGGCAAGCGTGACGTTCCTCCGGGGCTCTCTGTAGCCGGGTTTGTGTGTACACACGTGTGTGTGTGGGGGGTTTGTGTGTGCACACGTGTGTATGTGTGTGGATTTGTGTGTGCACACCTGTGTGTGGGTTTGTGTGCACACGTGTGTGGGTTTGTATGTGCACACGTGTGTGTGGGGGGGTTTGTGTGTGCACACCTGTGTGTGGGTTTGTGTGTGCACACGTGTGTATGTGTGTGGATTTGTGTGTGCACACCTGTGTGTGGGTTTGTGTGCACACGTGTGTGGGTTTGTATGTGCACACGTGTGTGCATTTGTGTGTGCACACATGTTTGTGGGTTTGTGTGTGCACACCTGTGTGTGGGTTTGTGTGTGCACACGTGTGTGTGTGCATCTAGCAGCAGTGTGCCCTGAGGCCTGTGGTCTCCCTGAGAGGCCCTGTTCAGCACAGGTGGGGGTGTCCCAGGGACATTTGGCTGCTGAGAGTTTGGGGATCAGAGTTGCCCTCGGCAGGTGGTGTCCATAAAGAACATCCACAGCTGAAAGACCCACGGCCCAGGTTCCCCTGGGAGTCCCAGGACCCCAGAGTCTGGCTGGTGAGGGGCACTGTCCTGGCCACAGAGACATGGTGGAGGCTCCCATGTTGTCTGTTGCAGAAACTGGAGTACTGGGCTGAGCAGTACCCCAAATTCATGTCCTTCAGGAAACTCAAATGTGACCTTATTTGGAAATAGGGTTGATGTAGACGTCCTTAGTTAAGATGAGGCCATACTGGGTTAGGGAGGGCCCTGAGTCAGGGACTGGCGCTGGTGTCTTTACTGAAGGACGGTCATGTGAATTCAGAGAGATGGGCCCATACAGGGGAGCCAGCTGCGTGCCCAGGGGGCAGAGGGCAGAGTGATGCAGCCACAAGCCCAGGACACCTGGGGATGCTGGAAGAGGCAGGAAGGATCGTCCCCTGGAGCCTTCGGAGGCTCCTTAATTTCAGGTTTCTGGCCTCCGGAGCTGGGAGAGGATAACGTTCCATTGCTTTAAGTCCCCAGTGTGTGGTTCTTTGCCAGGACAGGCCCAGGACAGGCTGCAGGGATGCGGCTCACAGAAAAGCCCGGGACCTCACCTGGGTGGGTGTGTGGTCTCACGCTGTCCCTGGGGACTCACTCCTGCCAGGCCTTCGGCTCCTCGAAGGGACCCTAGGCGACCTCTCCAACGCTGCGAGGCAGAGGCCGGCTGAGGGTCTGAGAAAGGCTGGGCCTTAGGGCGGCCAGTTTGCCCAGGACTGAGGGGTTTCCAGGGTGTGGGGCTTTCAGAGCAAAACCCAGGAAAGCCTCAGGGAGAGCAGGGCGGTGGCCGTCCTGGAGGTGCCAGGCGGAGACGGCCTGCGGGGTGAACAGCCCATATTCTGGTCTGAAGGGTGTCTTTGCCGCTGCCTGTGGGAAAACCTCTGCTGGGACAAGCGAGCGGGGGCTGTGGCCGCGTGTGGCGCTCCAGACACGGGGCCCTCACAGGCACCCACCCAGCCCTGCAAGCCCTGGAAAAGTCTGCCGCCTGGGAGGGGCAGCTGAGCCGGTGACCCAAGACCCTGCCAGCGAGAACGCAGGCTCTCTCAGGGCAGGGCCAGCGGGGCGGCACTGCAACAAGGTGGCCAGGCCTCCAGGTCCCCTGCCTGGGGAAGGGGCTTTTGAATCGCAGGACCAAAAGCAACTGCTTGCATTTCACTCTGTGGATACTGGCAGGGGTGGAGATGGGGCTACACAGGCTCCTGCAGATGCTCCCGCCAGGCAGGATCTCAGCAGGGAGGGGCTGTGGCCCTGGGGGTCCTGAGTAGAAGAAACAGACTCTTCTCTGCTCTTATGCACAACAATCAACAGAGACTCCATGACCAGGTGTGTGGGGTTTTCCCACAGGCCAAGCAAACAGGCGGTTCTGCACAGACACCAGCAGGGACCCTCCAACTCCGTTCAGTTCATTCTCTTTCCCCAGGAGACAGTGTCTGATCCCACAGGCTGTGGGCTCAGTCCCCAAGACCTCTGCCTGCTACCCACACCCACTTCAGACACCAGCGGCAAGTCCGAGCCTTCGGAACTTCTGGCCCACAGGCTGGGTTCCTATGACACCCCCCTGCTTGGGTTCGATTAATTCTCTAGAGCAGCTACGGAACTCAGGGACACGCACTTATATGTGGCAGGTTTATCATAGATGGTATTGCAAAGGATATAGATGGAGAGGTGCATGGGGCGAGGCGTGGGGAAGGGGCTGGAGCTTTCCGGCCCTCCCTGGGCGCTTACCCTCCAGGAACCTCCAGAGTCCATTATCCAGAAGCCCCCGACAGTCCTGTTGGGGATCAGCTTGAGTAGCCGACCACGGTCATCTCCTTAGCAGACAAACAGACATCACTTAGGAGACCCCAAGGACTTTAGGAGTTGTATGCCAGGAAGTGGGGACGAAGACCAATGTGTATTTCGGAATAGTCGAGGGTAGCGGGAAGGTGCCTGGCTCGGCCTGCAGCCTGAACGAGTGGCAAGGCCCCTGTGTCAGGGATCAGGGCTGGGGCAGGGGCAGGGTCTCTCCTGGACCCATCTGGGAGCTGGGACCCACTGGAGGTCCAGGCAGGATGGGGGTCAGAGCAGGAGAACATGGAGACAGCAAAGAAGCTGACATTTCTTCATGCTGCGAGCTAAATCCCCTGCCCTAGAAGTCGTGGTTTCGTGCACACGGCAGCTGTTGCAAATAGCTCACAACACTGCCCATCACTACCTGGAATGATGGAGTTCACCGGAACCACCGAGGGACGCAGCTCTCACTGCGCCAGTGTGAAAGGATGTATCACTGCATTATGATTTTGTTTCTTAAGAAATACTTTTGGCCGGGTGCCGTGGCTCACGCCTGGAATCCCAGCACTGTGGGAGGCCGAGGCAGATCGATCACTTGAGGTCAGGAGTTCGAGACCAGCCTGGCCAACCTGGTGAAACCCTGTCTCTACTAAAAATACAAAAACTGGCTGGGCACGGTGGCACATGCCTATAAACCCCAGCTACTGGGGAGGCTGAGGCAGGAGAATCGCTTGAACCCAGGAGACGGAGGTTGCAGTGAGCCGAGATCACCCCACTGCACTGCAGCCTGGACAAAGAAGCGAGACTCTGTCTCAAAATAAAAATACTTTCATAACTGTTTTGATATATGTTTCAACAGCTTTATACATTTATTGAGGAAAAGAGTCAAACTCTGTAAAATATTTTTAGAGATTTATTCTGAGCCAAATATGAGTGACCTTGGCCCATGACACAGCCCTCAGGAGGTCCTGAGAACATGTACCCAAGGTGGTTGGGGTACAGCTTAGTTTTATATATTTTAGGGAGGCATGAGACATCAATCACATACATTGAAGAAATACATTGGTTTGGTTCAGAAAGGCGGGACAACTCAAACCCGGGGGCTTCCAGGCTACAGGTAAATTTAAACATTTTCCGGTTGATAATTGGTTGAGTTTAAGAAGACCTGGGATCAATAGAAAGGAAATGTGAGGCTGAGATAAAGGATTGTGGAGACCAAGTCTTATTGTGCAGAGAAAGCTCTCAGCAGACTTCAGAGGGAGCAGGTTGTGAACTGTTTCTTATTGGACCTAAAAGGTGCCTGGCTCTTAGCTAATTATCTCCTGGATCTGGAAGGGAAGGAAGGAAAACAAAGGGGAAAGGGATTCTCTATAGAATGTGGATTTTTCAGCTGGGCATGGCAGCTCACGCCTGTAATCCCAGCACTTTAGGAGGCTGAGGCGGGTGGATCAAGAGGTCAGGAGTTCGAGAACAGCCTGGCCAAGATGGTGAAACCCCATCTCTACTTAAAAAAATACAAAAATTAGCCGGGTGTGGTGGTGCATGCCTGTAATCCCAGCGACTTGGGAGGCTGAGGCAGGAGAGTCGCTTGAACTTGGGAGGTGGAGGTTGTGGTGAGCCGAGATCGTGCCATTGCACTCCAGCCTGGGTGACAAGAGTGAAACTCCATCTAACAAAAAAAAAAAAAAAAAAAAAAAAGAATGTGGATTTTTCCCACAAGAGACTTTGCAAGGCAATTTCAAGGTCTGGCAAGGAAATACATTTTGGGATGAAATATTTTGATTTTTTTTCTTGTCTTACAAGGTTTTGCCAGAGTCAGACTGGAAAGTCAGTTATGATATAGGGTCAAATAAGACCCATCTGATGAGAATTTATGGTTGAAGGGTATGATGAAAAGAGTCAAACTCTTAGACCCCTTAGATAGGAATTTGGGCAAGATAAAAAATTAGAGCTTAGTCCTGACATTCAAAGATGTTTCTCGGAGAAGGATCTGAGAAGGGAGATGGGGGGCCTGGGAGCTGTGTGGAGGGACCCCCTGCATGTGGGGCAAGGGTCTCCTAGCTGGCTGGGGGCCTGAGCTCCCATCACACATTCATTTATTGCTCATTTGTTTCCAAAGGGGATTTGAGGTTGTTCTCAGTCAAGAACAGAGAACTCCGCAGGGATGAGATGATGGCGGAGGGCAGGTGTCTTGGGATTCAGAGAGTGGTAACCTTTGAACACCGAGCTTCCTAGCAGTCAAGGCAAAAAGGGCCATCTGTGTCTGAAGGGAGGTGCCTTCCAGGGACCAGTGGCTTCTCAGCACAGGTGCCTCGGCAGAGGGGGCCTGACCCCAGACACAGACGGCCCTCTGCCCTCTGCCCTCTGCCAGCGGCCCAGGGCCAAGTCTCCCAGGGACCTCCCACTGCAGTCATCTTGATAGTGGCTCCAACACCCATGGGCCATGTCCCTGTCACCCACCGCACTCTGCCCACTGCTGTGTCCTGAGAGTCAAGGTCTCTCCCACAGAACAGGAGACCCCAGAGGGTGTCCCAGGGCTGCTCCCAACAGCTCTATTTGGACCTCCCCTCCCCAGAGCCCAGCCCCAGCCTCACTAATTCTGTAAGATTTGTTTTTGAGGAAATTTACCATAAATGTATAGATCTTAAAAAATCATGCCAGGGCTGTGGTATTCTTGGCAATAGCCAGTCTGGTGTCCATTTCTGTTGGAGAAGTTGAAAGATGAGATTCCAGGTGTTCCTTCGGATTTAGGCCATCCCGTTCCGTCTGCCACTCGGGAGAGTTCAATAGACCTAATATTTTTGTCTGAAAGACTTGGGGAGTTTCTCCTCTGCCACGCGTTCCTCCTGAGGGAGCCCCTCGTTCTGGGAGGTGGCTTCAGGCTTCAGACGGCCGTGGCAGCAGCTGGTTCCCGAGGGACGGGGCCCATTGGGGCCCCCTGAGGCTCCTCTGATGGCAGTGGCAGGGAGCAGGCGGGACCTGGGCAGACGGACCTTTCCAGAAAGACCAACCAGGCCAGACAGGCAGAGCTCCTGCGCGGTGGTGAGGCCGGCTCTGCGCCCGGCTCCCGGTGCTGCCACACTTGGCTCCTGAGGGCTAACGATGTCTTCAATCGTACAAAGGTCTCTGATTCACTCCGTAAATCCTATGCTGACACACTGCCTCTTGGCATCTTATTTTGTTTACTTAGAACCGACTTTGAGGTGAGGAATGCTTGCATGTTGCTGGGTGTTTAGAGGAAGATTAATAGATTATTTGTAACTCCTGTAATGAAAACATTACGCAGGCACAACGATGGGCTCAGTCCCGCTCATTTTCCGCTGCTAATTGCCACAGCATACAGGCTGTATTATGAAATGAAATGCCATCTATAACCTCCCACATTTATTAAAATATAATTGCTTTAATGAAATTCTTTTGGAATCAGACGTAGTTCAAACAACACACTGCCTTCATGAGGTGATTTTCTGGCCAATTATGGATGTGACCACGGAGTCTCTCGCTTTCAATCAGATGGTTTTTCCTTGTAAATGTGTTGAAGAGGACGTTTCAGGGGCTGCTCTGGGCTCTGGCTGGGCTATTTGAACCTTCCACTTTGACCTTAGAAATGCTTCAGTCATTTTAAAGTGCAGAAAATACACCCCCAGCTCTGTGGTCATCCCGGGAGGTGGGTCATGGTGCACATCCCGACACCTTCCCAGGCCTGTCTGCCGCGAGCCCCCGCCTCCAGGTGCGCTGGTTTATGACGGGGGCAGGGGCGGGGGAGGGGGCGGGGGGCGAGCACTTGCCTGTCTCACAAGTGGGGCTTTTAAGGAAAATTAATGAAGAAACAGACCATCTAGCTGGAGAGTCTTTAAAAATCGTCCTTTCACCTGGAATCGGTCTCGTCCTCTCAGCCTGAAGCGTCACTTTCCTCACTGGTAAAGAGGGCTCCCCGGACAGTGTGGAAGGCACTGCTCGTGTTCCCGTGGTCTGCCTCAGTGCCCTGCTGTCCCTTTTCTTTCTGGAACAGAGTCGTTTGTGCTTTGCGGTGGCGTTCTCAGCTGTGAAAAGTCTGATTTAAATGATTTAGCAAATGAGTGCTTCTCCATTCATGCCACCATTCTGCTCCCTTGGTGGTGGGCACGGGCTGCGGCTCACACCTGCAGCAGCAGGAGCAATGGACTTCACCCGTCCACGCGTCCAGTGCCATTCCCAGTCCTGAGACCTACGAAACCCACTGGACAAGGTACAGCTCTGGTTCTCAAAGGCCCCTGGTGCCTGTGGGAGGTTGGGGTGTGGCTGGGAGGCGGCTGCCAGTTGCCAGCGTCCCACACCCTGTGCCTTCCTGCAGCTCTCGCCCAGCATGGTGGGAAGTGACTCCAGCAACCACTCCAGAGTCCAAGCTCAGAGTCAGAGGTGGCGGGAGTGGCTTCTCAGCCGAGTTGGATGGGGAAGCCTGTGGCTGCCGAGATCACAGCCATGGTGTCATCCCAAACCACACCTCCTGCGGTCCAGGCAGCCCAGGGAGTGAGGCACTGGAGCAGAGCCTGGCACTGGAGCTGGGCCTGGAGCTGGGCCAGTTGCTGGAGCTGGGTCAGGGGCTGGAACTGGGCCTGGAGCTGGGTCAGGCGCTGGAGCTGGGTCTGGAGCTGGGCCAGGCGCTGGAGCTCGGCCAGTTGTTGAAGCTGGGTCAGGTGCTGGAGCTGGGTCAGGTACTGGAGCTGGGTCAGGCGCTGGAGCTGGGTCAGGTACTGGAGCTGGGTCAGGCGCTGGAGCTGGGTCAGGTACTGGAGCTGGGTCAGGCGCTGGAGCTGGGCCTGGAGCTGGGTCAGGCGCTGGAGCTCGGCCAGTTGCTGGAGCTGGGTCAGGTGCTGGAGCTGGGCCTGGAGCTGGGTCAGGCGCTGGGGCCGGGTCAGGCACTGGAGATGGGCCTGGAGCTGGGTCAGGCGCTGGAGCCGGGCCTGGAGCTGGAGCTTGGCCAGTTGCTGAAGCTGGGTCAGGTGCTGGAGCTGGGTCAGGCGCTGGAGCTGGGTCAGGTGCTGGAGCCGGGCCTGGAGCTGGGTCAGGCGCTGGAGCTGGGTCAGGCACTGGAGCTGGGTCAGGTGCTGGAGCTGGGCCTGGAGCTGGGTCAGGCGCTGGAGCTGGGCCTGGAGCTGGGTCAGGCGCTGGAGTTGGGTCAGGCACTGGAGCTGGGTCAGGCGCTGGAGCTGGGTCAGGTGCTGGAGCTGGGTTTGGAGCTGGGTCAGGTGCTGGAGCTGGGCCAGGTGCTGGAGCCGGGTCAGATGCTGGAGCCGGGCCTGGAACTGGAGCCAGGTCAGGCGCTGGAGCTGGGCCTGGAGCTGGGTCAGGTGCTGGAGCTGGGCCTGGAGCTGGGTCAGGTGCTGGAGCTGGGTCAGGCGCTGGAGCTGGGTCAGGTGCTGGAGCTAGGCCTGGGGCTGGAGCTTGGCCAGTTGCTGGAGCTGGGTCAGGCGCTGGAGTGGAGCCAGGTGACCTCCCATCGATGTCACCCTCAGACCAAACCCATGACGCAGGTTTCAATCCCAGCTGACACTTAGGTTCTGGGTGATCCTAGACATTGCTTGTGCCTCTTTTTTTTTTTTTTTTTGATGTTTGATTTTTCTTAAAAGACTGCTTTTCAGAGCAGTTTTACAGTCACAGAAACATGGAGAAGAAGGTCCAGAGAGTTGGCCATATGCCTCCCGCCCCCACACAGGCACAGCCTCTCCCACCACCAACCTCCGGGGCTGGAGATGTGCATTTGTGCCGGGCGATGAACCCGCGCGGACGCATCACGATGGTCGAGATCCCGGACTCACTGCAGGGCTCCCTCCTGGGGCCGCTCACTCCGCGGGTTTGGACGAATGTGTGATTGTAGGCGTCTGCCCTGTGGTGTCCCACGGAGCAGTTTTGCTGCTAAACATCCTCTGTGCTCTGCCCATTTGTCCTTCTCTCACCAAGCCCCTGGCCACCTGTCATCGTTCTACTGTCTCCGCAGTTTTGCCTTTCCCAGAATGTCGTCTAGTTGGACTCACGTGGTGTGTAGCCTTTTCAGACTGGCTCTGTTCCCTTAGTGCTGTGGATTCAAGCTGCTTCCCTGTCTTTTCATGCCTTGATGGTTCCTTTTCTGTTTTAGCGCTGATACTCCACTGCCCAGAAGTGCCCAGTTTATCCATTCACCAACTGAAGGGCATCTTGGTCGCGTCCCAGTTTGGGCAAGTGAAGGGAAGCCACTGCGAACCTGTGTGTGCAGGTTTCCGTGTGGACGAGGGAGTTCGGCCCTTTTGGGCAGGTACCAAGGTGTGTGCACGCTGGGTCGCAGGGACAGAGCCCATGCTGAGATTTGTCCCAAACTGTCTTCCAAAGTGGCCGTGCTAGCTGCATCCTCTCCGGCAGTGGAGGAACGTTCCTGTAGCACCACATCGTTGCCAGCCCTTGATGCTACCCGTGTCTGCAGGCCGGCTGTTCTAACAGGCACGTGAAGGGGTCTCCTGGTTTTAACTTGTATTTCCCTGATGACTGACTGGGGCATCTTCTCATATGTGTCTCTGCCATCTTCTGAGGGGTCTGCGAAGGTCTTTGACCCACTTTTAAACTGGGCTTTTCTTATTATTGACTTTTAAGCGTTCTTTGTATTTTTCCCTTTACCAAATACTGATTTTTTTTGGTAAATATTTTCTCCCAGTCTGTGTCTTCTCTTCTCATACTCTTGACACTGTTCTTTTGCAGAGCAAAAATATTTTAATTTTAAGAAAGTCCAGCTTACCAATTCTTTCACAAGGCAAATTTTTGGTATTGCTCATCTAGATTTCTTCCTATATTGTTTTCTAGGAATTGTATAGTTTTGTGTTTTATGTTTAAGTCTGTGACTCATTTTGAGTTAATTTGTGTGAAAGGTGTAAGGTCTGAGTCTAGACTCATGATTTGTATGTGGGTGCTCAGTTGTTCCAGCACCGTTTTTTGAAAAGCCCATCTTTCTCTACTGTATTGCCTTTGCTCCTTTGTCAAATACCAGTTGACTATATCTATGTGGATATAGATATCTATGTGGATATCTAAGATCTCTATTTTGTTCCATTGATTTATTTGTCTATTCCTTTGCCAATATCACCCTTTCTTTGTAGTGAGTTGTGCTGGCTACTCTGGGTCTCTTGCCTCTCCACATAAACTTTAAAATCAGCTTGTCAATATCCACAAAATAATTTGCTGAAATTTTGACTAGATAACATTGAATCTATAGATCAAATTGGGAAGAATGAACATCTTGACAATGTTGAATCTTCTATCCACGAACATGAGAGAAGAGCTGAGAGAGGACACCCTCACCTCTTGAGCTGTGTGAACCTGGGAGGCAGAGGCTGCAGCGAGCCTTGCAGTGTCCTCAGGGAGGGAGGTCTCTCTCCTTGCCTTGTTCCTGATTTCTATTTCTTTCTTCTTGTTTCATTTTGTTGATCAGAGTTTTGTAGTTTTCCTTATATGGAACGTGTACATAGTTTATTAGATTTATACCTAAGTATTTCATTTGAGGGGACTAATATAATTGTATTATGTTTTAAATTTCAAATTCCTCGTTCATTGCTAGTATATACAAAAGCAACTGACTTTTGTATGTTAATCTTGTACCCTGCAAACTTGCTATAATTGCTTATTAGTTCTAGGAGGGTTTTCTTTGTTGTTTTCTTGGTCAATTCTTTTGGATTTTCTACATAGATCATCATGTTGCCTGTGAACAGTTTTATTTCTTCCCTTCCATTCAGTATACTTTTTATTTGCCTTTTTTGTCTTATTGCATTAGTTAGGACTTCGGGTATGATATTGAAAAGAGGTGACAGAGGACATCCTTGCCTTGATCCTGATCTTGGTAGGAAAGCTTTGAGTTTCTCACCATTATTATTGTAGATGTTCTGTGGCAAGTTGAAGAAGTTCTCCTATATTCCTAGTTCACTGAGTTTTTATCATGAATGGCTACTGGATTTTGTCAAGTGATTTTTCTGCATCTCTTGATGTGATAATGCAATTTTTCTTCCCTAGCATGTTGACGTGATGGATTACATTATTGATTTCCAAATGCTGAACCAGATTTGCACACCTGGGGTAAGTCCCATGTGGTCTTGGTGTATAATTCTCTGTCTATATTATGGAATTCAATTTGATTATATTTGGCTGAGGATTTTTGCATCTATGTTCATGAGATATATTGGTCTGTGGTTTTCTTATCTTCATCTGGTTTTGGTAGTAGGGTGATGCTGGCCTCATAGAATGAGTTTGGAAATATTTTCTCAGCTTGTATCTTCTGAAAGAGGTTGTAGAGAATTGGCATAATTTATTCCTCACATGTTAGGCAAAATTCACTGTAAACCCATCTAGATTTGATGTTTTCTGATTTGGAAACTTGTTAATTAATTAATTGATTAATTTTGAGACAGTCTCACTCTGCTGCCCAGGCTGAAGTGCAGTAGTATGATCTCAGTTCACTGCAGCCTCTGCCTCCCATGTTCAGGCAATTCTCCTGCCTCAGCCTCCCAAGTCACTGGGATTACAGATGTGTGCCAACATATCCGGCTAATTTTGGGGGGATTTTTAGTAGGGACGTTGTTTCCCCATGCTGGCTAGGCTAGTCTTGAACTTCTGGCCTCAAGTGATCCTCCCGCCTTGGCTTCCCAAAGTGCTAGAATTACAGGCGTGAGCCACCATGCCTGACCTGGAAAGTTGTTAGTTATTTATTCAATTTCTTCAATAGATATGGGTCTATTTAGATTGGCTAGTTCTTCTTGCGTGAGTTTTGACAGACTGTGTCTTTCAAGGAGTTGGTCCATTTCATCTAGGTTACAAATGGGCATAGAGTTTTTCATATTTCTCCCTTATTATCCTTTTCCTGTCCACAGGATCCATAGTGTTGTCCCCTCTTTCACTCTGATATTCATTTGTGTCTTCTCTCTCACTTTCTTAGCCTAGCTAGAGGCATATCAATTTTCTTTGTCTTTTCAGATAACTAGCTTTTGGTATCATTGCTTTTCTCTATTGATTTTCTGCCTTCAATTTTATTGATTTCTGCTGTAATTTGTGTTATGTCTTTTCTTCTGCTTACTTTGGATTCAATTTGCTCTTCTTTTTCTAGTCTCCTAAGATGGATGCTTAGGTAATTGGTTTTAGATCTTTCTTCTTTTCTAACATATATACATGCTATAAATTTCCCTCTAAGTACTGCTTTTGTTGCATCCCATAAATTTTGATAAGTTGTGTTTTCATTTTCATTTAGTTCAAAATATTTTTAAATTTCCCTTGGTATTTCTTCTTTGTCTCATGTGTCATGTAGAAATGTGTTGTTTAGTCTCTATGTATTTTGTGATTTTTTAGTTACCTTTCTGTTAACTGGTTTTTAGTTTAACTGCATTGTGGTCTGAGAGCAGACATTGCCTGATTTCTATTTGCTATGGTTTGCCTCTGTCTCCCCACCCAAATCTCAGCTGAAATTTGTAATCTCCACAATTGGAGATGAGATTTGGGTGGGGACACAGAGCCAAACCATATCAAACAGAAATCAGGCAATGTCTGCTCTCACCCAGGGGAGGGACCTGCTGAGAGGTGATTGGATCATGGGAGTAGTTTCCCCCATGCTGTTCTCATGATAGTGAGTTCTCACGAGATCTGATGGTTTAAAGGGTGTCACTTCCTCCTTCACTCTCTCTCTCTCCTGTCACCACATAAGACATGCCTTGCTTCCCCTTTGCCTTCCACCATGGTTGTAAGTTTCCTGAGGCCTTTCCCAGCTATGTAGAACTGTGAGTCAATTAAACCTCTTTTCTTTATAAATTACCCAGTCTCAGATAGTTCTTTTACAGCATTGTGAAAGTGGACTAATACACAATTCTTTTACATTTGTTAAGGTATGATTTATAACCCAGATGTGATCTATCTTGGTGAATGTTCCAGGTGAGCTCAAGAAGGTTGCTATTCTGCTGTTGGATGAAATAGTCTATAGATGTCAATTATATTCATTTGGTTGATGGTGTTGAGTTTGACTTTATCCTTAGTGATTTTTTCTTTTTTTTGCCTACTGGATCTATCCATTTCTGATAAACACTGAAGTTTCCAACTCTAATAGTAGATTAATCTATTTCTCCTTGTATTTCTATCTGTTTTGCCTTAAGTAGTTTGATGTTCTGTTGGCAGTCACACCCACTTTCAGGATTGTTATCTTTTTGGAGAATTGACCCTTTTATCATTATTGAATGCTCTGCTTCATCCCTGACCCTCTCCTCACTCTGAAGGTACTGTCTGAAATTAATATAGCTACTCCCACTTTCTTAGTGTTAGCAGGGTATAAATTTCTCTATTCAGTTACTTTTAATCTACATGTACTTATATTTAAAGTGGGTTTCTTATAGACAATATATAGTTTGGTGTTGTTTCCTGGACAGTCTATCTTTTAACTGGTGCATCTTCAGTATTCACATTCAAGGTAATTATGGATACAGTTGGGTTAATATCTACCATGTCTGTTACCATTTTCTATTTGTTGCCCATGTTCTCTGTTCCTATTTTTGTCTTCTTTTTCTGTCATTTGTGGTTTTGAGTATTTTATATGATTACATTTTCACTCCTTTATTAGCATATCAATTATACTTTTTAACTTTTTTTAATGGTTGCCCTAAAGTTTATAACATACATGAACAACGAATCCAGGCCCATTTTCAAATAATACAACACCACTTCATGGATAGTGTGACACCTTCTCATAACAAAATCACTTTAATTTTTTCCTCCCATCCTTTGTGTCATTGCTGCAATTGATTTCACTTGCATATCAGCATACCTAGGTATGCATGCATATATACATGTTAGCATACATACTTAACATATGTAAGCACACATGACCAGATGCATTGTTGCTGTTATTACTTTGGACAAACTTACCTATTAGACCAGTGGAGAATCAGAACAAAGTGTTTTTATCTTACTTTGCTTTTTCCTTCTCCAATATTCTTCCTGTCTTTGGATCTGAGTAGTATTCTCTTTCTCTCTAAAGAGCTTCCTTTCGCATTTCTCACAGGGCAGGTTTACTGGCAACTGATGCCCTTCAGTTTTGTTTTTCTGAGGAAGTCTTTTTTTTCTCCTTCACTTTAAAGGATAATTTCACAGGGTACAGAATTCCAGATTGGGGTCTGTTTTTTCCTTTCTCAACACTTTAAATATTTCATTTCATTCTCTTCCTGCTTGTGTGGTTTCCGAGCAGTCAAATGAAATGTCTGTCTTTGCTCCTCTGCAGTCAAGGCATCTGCATCCTCAGTGTGTCACTCATTCATTCACTTCTACCCCAAGTTCCTCCGCAGCTGCTCTTGGAGAACAGAGGGGACATCACCTGGTTCTTGCCTGCAGAAGCTGCAAGTTCAACAGCAAAGGGGACCCACTGCATGAGAATGAGGGGGGCTGCAAGGTGGGGGGCTCAGGCGGCCCCCCACCCCGAGGGACTTCTAGGCAAGGCTCTCATGCATGGAACGCAGGCCAGCTGGAGGGCAGGGCCAGGCACGCGCCCTAGCTGCTCCTCAGCCTCCACAGCGTGGCTTCCCCTCCCAAACAGAGCAGCTCTGAGTAACAGTGAGTGACAATGATCACAGTGGCGAGCATGAGGTCAAAGCCCCTCGGGCGGGCGCTGCGCTCCTGTCGGACTCACATGGGTCAGCATTTGGGTAACCCCTGCCTGCACCACCACAGGGTTCTTAGGACAATGGGAGGAGCCTGTGTGAGTGTGGGAAAGGCAGCTACAGGTCCCGCGCTGAGAAGGTCCTGCGCTAAGAAGGTCCCACGCCTAGAAGCCAGTGCCTCTGGTCTGGCTCAGGCCCTGTCTGCACAGTAAGTCTAGCTGGCATCCCATAGGAAGAAAGGGCGTCCCCCGGGCGTGCTCCAGAAGCAGCTACATGTCTGTCGGGCTGAAGCAGAGGCTGCATCTCAGGGAGCTCTCTGGATGCCCCTGCCCCTGCCACGGCTCAGAAACAGCAGCTGTGGACCCACCTCCCTCCTGCTTCTCTGGCCAGAGCCCGTCACAGTGGTGGCATAGGCCATCTCTGGATTTTCTGCTGCAGTCAGACAGAGTCCACATCAGGACTCGAATGTTCCCTGCAGCACAAGGAGGTGAGAGAGGTGGGTTCGAGTCCTGCTCCTGCATGGGTGTGGGTGGTGTCTGGATGTGGAAGCCAGGGCCTGGGAGCCTGCACCCCTCACCAGCAAGGTCGGCCGATGCTGCGTCCAGGTCCCCAGTTCTGCCCCCACTGCCCAGGTCCCCAGGCATGCACAGAGTCCTGGACTTTCACTCCCCTGGGCAGTCAGTGGGAGAGAAGCCTGGGGCCTGCAGTCACCGTGCCCTGAGGTTTCTGCCCAGGAATCATCGTGCCACTCGTCCTCCCTTCAGACTTCAGGAAACTGAGGCAGGGGAGGCTGAAGTTGCTGGAGGTCGTGTGCTAAGGAGCTGTCGAGCCACCTTTGTGTACCTCCCCCGCAGGGCCCCAGGAGGGCTTCGAGGCCAGGGAACCCACTGTGTGGCAGGGCGCTCTGGGATCTGGTGCCGGGGCCCCGGGAGGAAGAGGGAACCCACGGACTGCTCCTGGCTCCCCCACTCCCGGGGAAATGCAGGGAAGCCGAAGCCCTGGCCGTCCCCTCTCCTGGTTCGCAGAGGGCCCTCGGGCACGATGAAGAGTGAGACATGGAGGATGGGGAGGGCAGCGGGGACAGGCAGAAGGAAGCAGCCCCACCCCTCGATACCAGGAGCACTCCCTACCGTGACCGTGACAGCCACAGATGCCTCCAGACATGACCACGTGTCCCCAGGGGACTGAACCATTGGGCAGAGCACGTCCAGGCTTTCAGGGATCCCCTGAGGTGGCTGCCTCCTCAGGCGTCTCCCCACCCTTCCCCATCTCCCTTCTCCCTCCCTCCCTGGAAACGTCTGCTTTAAACCTGTGAGAAATGACTGCGGGCGGCTGTAAAAATCAAAACCCTCCCCTCAGGCCCAGAGGAAAAATGAGCCACTTCCATTTCTTGGCGCTTTTGCCCGTGAGCCTTGGACGAGCTTCCCGAGGCCTGGCCTCCGCCCAAGCAGCCGGTCCCTCCCAGGGGCCTCCCCGACGGGCTTCCTCGTTCTAAATGGAGTTGGAGGCGCCGCAGCAGACCCGGCGACGGGGCGAGGATTTTCAGAGCGGGCGCTACCTGCTGACAGGAGGGACAGTGTTTTCTCCGATTTTGCCGGAACAGCAGTGTTGTAAAGGTTGCTACAGAAACACCTCGGGTGAGCGTCGAGTCCAAAATAGAGTGTCTAGACAAACTCCTACTGTCTGACCTTTGATGTGTTTCCTGATCCACCCGATCTTGCCAAGCAAATTGGTGACTAAGCAGCAATTCCCTTTACACTCTGTCATAAAGGCCTGACGAGGCCCAGGCGCTGTGATACATTTCAGTCTGGCTGCGGCGGCCGCTCCACCCGCACGGCTCCCACGTGGCTTCCCAGCGCGATGTGTGCCTGGGTCGCCATGAACTAATTTCAAGGCCGAGTCCAAAAGCCACAAGGCTGCCGGAAAACAGAACTCACTTTCAGCCAGCAGGGCCCCAGAGTCGACATAAAAAGTGAAGAGGGAGGCTGGAGGCGGCTCTGGCGAAAACAAAATAGAAGTCGGGGACGGGACGGCCCCAGTGGTCTCTCCCCAAGCAGGGGCTGGGAGGGGGGGTGGGTGGCCGTTTTGCTAAGCTAAATGAATAGAACGGGCTGCTTGGTGAGGCTGAGCCCCTCTTCACAGCCTGAGTCCTTCCTCCTCTGTCTCCCCTGCAATGCTCTGTCCTGAGCCTCTCAGAGTCACCTGCGTGAAGGGGCTCAGATGCAAGGAGAGTTGCGCTCTGCTCTAAACAAGTGCAGTGGGGACCCTGGTGTGATGGAACGGGGCGGCTTCCTTTTGCCCTGAGCCCGAGGCTCTGGGTTTTGGGCACTTGGGCTGGGCACACTGCAGGTGGGACAGGGCTGAGGCTGCACCGGGCAGGGGCGTGGAGCTGCGGAGTGGGCACTTTGAGGGACTGAGTGTGGCGATGAGGGAAGCGGTACAGGTGAGGCAGAGTGGGGCACGGGCGTCCTGGGGGACACTGAGGTTCGTGGGGGGGCATGGCCAGGCATCTGGCTTCTGTGCCGCTGGTGGCCGGGCTCTTTCCACAGAAGGCAAAGCTCACTGTAATTGAGGTTGCTTCCCCAGGGACAAACCTCTGGTCCTAAAATGGAAGGCAGTGGGGAGAGAAGACTTGTTTTACTGGAAAAGAGGCAACTTTGCCAGAACCACACTGGTGCCACAAAGTGAGGAATACCTGTCTCTCCACACTGGTGCCAGCTGGCCCATTGCTGTAGCTTAACTGTCCAAAAAAGGAAAAAGAGACACTTCACCAGATGCTGTAACTCTTGGACCAGAGAGCGAAGCGAAGGCCTCACTCTAAACCTCTGTGCAGCTGCGCACTCGGCCCGGCCGGCAGTCCCGCTGAGCCGAGTGGAAAGTGAGCTGGTACCAGTGCTTGTGGCAGGGCGAGCCTCGTGTGTGCTGCGTCTTGAAGGGGGCGGCTTTGCGGCTTAGCGTGTCGGTTTTCTACACATACCAGAAACGCAGGGTTTCCAGAGTCCTCTGACCAGAGGCGGGTGAGACGGTGGCTGTTCAGAAGACACAGAGAAGTCCGCACGTGTCTCTGAATTTCTCATCAACTGCCCCTGGCTGGTGCCGAAGCTCCCTCGAAGGCAAAGAGCTTCAGGCGGGCGATGCCCGTTGGCCCCTGGCAGGCCTGCCAGCCTCCAGGCTGAGAGCAGCGTTCCAGCATCCGAGCAGCCGGGCCCAGGTCCAGCCACCGCAGCCCCCGACTCAGTGGTGTGGGGAAGCTTGGCTCCGCGGAGCCACAGCACAGCCTGGAGACACGGAGGGTGTCCCTGTGGTGGCACCTGGGAGATGCCACTGAGCCGCTGCCTGCAGCCATGACTCAGCCCAGCAGTCCAAGTGCCAGGCGGAGAGCGACTCCCATCTACGGGGCGCCCACTGGGTGGGCAGGAGTGAGGCAGGCGAGGGGGAAGCTCCTGCCCGCATCTCCTGGTCTCTGCAGCCTGTGCTGCTGGGTGCAGGGGGCAGTCCAGGGACTGAGCAGGACTGTGCCACGGTGAAGAGAATCCACCTCCACCAGGGTCTGACTCCTGCTCGGTGCTGAGTCTGTCTTGGTTGGTTTCCTCATTGGACGGTGGGGAAAACGATAGCCCCTCCCGTGGATGTGTGTCCGCACTGATGATCAGTGGGGACAGAGCCTCCGTGGGGGGCTGCTGGGTGCAGGATGCTGGGTGTGTGAGGGCGTGGGGCAAGGGGTGTGCAGGGCAGGGGGTTGCAGGAGCGTGTGGGTTGCGATGGTGCTGGGTGCAGCCCTGCTTGGGGCCCTGACACACATGGCAGAACCTCCACAGGGGGCCGCTGACCACCCCCAGGTCTCCACTACCACAACCTGGCGTTGGGGACTGGCCAAGGCCCGCAGGGGCCAGGGCAGCAGGGAGCCCGTCACAGCAGTGAAGGATGCCAAGGGCCCCGTAGTCCCGTGCCAGGACCCTGGCCTTGGCTCCTGCAGCCTGCCCCACCAGCGCTTCCTGGGGGGCACTGCAAAGTCCCCCCAGCATCGTGGGAGGGAGGCATGCCCCCAGCACGGTCTGTGCAGGAGGAGGACTTAACCCCACCTGAGGACTGGGATGTCCATTACCACCTCAATCCCGAGCCGTGGCGTTTCCACCTGCTTTAAACCAGGACCCGTGGAGGAACGCACCTGCTTCCCTGGCTTCGGTGCGGCTGCACTCGTGGTGTTGGGAGGACATGGACGTGCTGTACTGCACCTCTAAAAGAAAGTGTCACAGCTCTGCATGCCTTTTTCCATCCTACAATTGTCATATGTGTTTCACAAAATGAGTTATTTGAAAGAAACTGACGTCCAAAATACAGAACTTCTTTTGGAAGCTTTGAAGAATCTTGGACTCCAAGGGGCTCCTCTTTTGAAAGCCATTCCCTTCTCTGGCCACGAGGGCTGGGAGGGGCGTGCTAGGCCTGCACGGAGCCTGGGTGTGGTGTAGGAGGCCCTGAGGGAGTGCTGGAGCCAGGCAAGCTGGGCTCCTACCAGGAACCCGAACCCCGCCAGAGGGGGCCAGGCTCAGAGCAGAGGACACAGGCAGGGAGGCACCCCCAGGGCTTGGCACAGCAACCAGAGTCCAGGGTGTCCACAGTGTGGGACTGTGGTGTCCTTGGCATCCTTCACTGCTGTGACAGGGGCTCCCTGCTGCCCTGGCACCTGCGGGCCTTGGCCAGGGTGCAGTGGTGCAGAGTGGGGACGAGGGTATGGGGTACAAGGGTATGGGGTGCAGGAGTGTGGGGTGTGGGAGTGTGCAGGGGCACAGCAGGTGCGGGGGTTATGGAGTGTGGGGCGGGGGCTGCTGGGTGCAGGATGCTGGGTGTGTGGGGCATGGGGTGTGCGGGGCGGGGGTTGCAGGAGCGTGTGGGATGCAATGGTGCTGGGTGCATGGAGCAGGGTTGTGCAGGGTGGGGGGGTTTAGGGGAGGTGTGGGGTGCAGGGGCGCCTCCAGCCCCGGACCTGCCGGGGTTGCACTGGTTCTGCTGCTGGTGGGTGACCCACCTGCTGCTGTACGCAAGTTGCTGAAAGTTTTGGCGCCTGGTTTTCTTACCTGAGAAATGGGGCTGATCGTCCTGACTGATCGTCCTGACCACCCGGTGCACCACTGACCTCTCCGATCCACAAGCTTCGAAAGCATTTTCCTATCGGGTGGGCTTCCCTCCAAGCACAAAGCCCGAGTTTCCTGCCTGGCTGCTGACTCCCACTTGCTGTCTGAGCTTCTGCAGGGGGGCTGGTTACCCCGAGACTCATGTGTCCAGGTGAGCTGGGAGGTGCCACATGGGAGCACATGGGGATGGGGCATGTGGGGGCCGGGGGACATGGGGGGACATGGGGAGCATGTGGAGGCATGTGACATCACGGGGGGCATGCAGGGGCGCTGTAGTGGAGAGGAGGAGCAAGTGCCTCTTGGAGCAGTGGATACACTGGCCCGGCCCCCAGCACACCCAGTGCCGGCAGGAGTGGCAGGAGAGCAAGCAGCGTGGGTCCTGCTCACGTGGGCGCAAGCCTCCCCGAGCCCTGCAGCTTGGCTCCCGGCCCCTCCTGCCCAGCCGGCCTGCTCCCAGCTGGGGTTTCCCATCTACACAAGCTCTACCTCTCTAGCCCTCAGGCCACCTGGACCCACCACAAGGCGTCGGTCCCTCCAGAGCTCCGAGGTTCAAGGTGCAGCTTGGTTGACCACCACCAGGGAGTGCGGTGTAGACGAGGCCTTTGGGGCTAGGGCCTGAGGGCCATCTCTGCACCAGAAAAGTGTGAACTCCAGAGCAGGGAAAGATGGGAACACGGCGGGGAGCTGTGGATTCAAATGTGTCCCCTGGAAGTGTGTGGAAGGAAGTCCCAGCCCCTGAGACCTGAGAGTGGGACCTCATTTGGAAACAGGATCCTGCAGATGTGGTCAAGATAAGCACGGGGGGTGACCCAAGTCCAGGAACAGGCATCCTCCTGAGAGAGACCAACATGGTGCCGTGGGAGGCAGAGGGTAAGGTTGGAGCAGCAGTACAAGCCAGGGAAGCCAAGAGCAGCAGGTGCTGGGACAGGTGGCTAGGAGCCACCAGGAGCACCCGGGGAGCACGTCCTTCCCATGCCCAGGAGCACCGGGGGAGCACGCCCTGCCCGCACCTAGGAGGACCCAGGAGCACCCGGGGGGCACATCCTGCCCACAACAGGAGCACCCGGGGAGCATACCCTCCCCACTCCCTATCGCACCGGGGTTTCAGACTTTGGCCTCCAGGGTTCTGAGAGGATAAGTTGTTAAGTTCCCCACAGCAGTGAAGGATGCCAAGGGCCCCACAGCCCCATGGAACATTGTGCAACATTGACCTGGCAGCCCCAGGACCATAAGACAATGAATTAAGCAGAAAAAAGTGGTTCCTGTGGGCTCCAAGGGGATTCCAAGGTGCGTCTGTGGGGCTGGCATCCGTTCTAGAAGGTAGTGTCCTCCCTGAGCTCGGTGCAGGGGCACGGGTTGGGGCTGTGGAGAGCCACGGGGCCGCTCCGTCTGGCTGCATGTGGAGCCTCCCTGTCCTCAGGCTGCACACAGGCAGCCCCTCTGCAGCGCATGTGGCCATGGCTCCTGCAGCTCCCAGAGAGAACGGCTCGGGGCTCGGGCTGGCGGCTGTCATCAAAGGCACCTTTTCATTTTGTTCTTTCTCTCCCAACTCCAGGCCCCTTTGAGGTGATGAAAAACCTGCCAAAATAGCACAGAGCAGCCCCTCCCATGGGGGTTCATAGCATTAATCTCCTGAGAGCCCACACAGGCCATGCCACCGACCCACAGAGGGGAAGCTGAGGCAGGAGCCTAATGACTCGCCCCACGCCTCAGAACGAGGTGTACCAGGGCCATTCCCACTATTAAGTCGACAATCTCTTCGGTTTCTGCTTAATGTTCTCAATTAAGTTTCTCTTAGTAAAGAACATTTGTGGAGAAAATGGGTGGGGTTGACACAGTTCTGCAGTCCACAATGCCTCTGAATCCCAGTAAAAACAGGCCAGAGCCTTCTCGGCTCCCAGGGCACAACCAAAATACAGAAGGACAGGAGTGCCCCAGGGAGGAAGGACTGGCGTGGCACCCACACAGCCATCAGGAAGTGTGTGAGCCTGCAAATGTGCACCTGTGTGCATGTGGTGGCATGTAGGTGGCATGTGTGCACGAGCCGAGTGCATATACATGTGAATGGTATGTGTGCATGTGTGAACATATGGATGCCATGTGCATGTGCACCGTGCATGTGAGCATATGTATGCCATGTGTGCATGTGCACTGTGCGTGTGAGCATATGCCATGTGCATGTGTGCACTGTGCATGTGAGCATATGTATGCTGTGTGCACACTGCATGTGAGCATATGTATGCCATGTGCACAAGCATGAGCATATGTATGCTGTATACATGTGCACAAGCATGTGAGCATATGAATGCCGTGTGTGCATGTGCACTGCATGTGCGTATATGTATGCCATGTGCACGTGCACTGTGCATGTGAGCATATGTATGCCATGTGCACAAGCATGTGAGCATATGAATGCCGTGTGTGCATGTGCACTGCATGTGCGTATATGTATGCCATGTGCACGTGCACTGTGCATGTGAGCATATGTATGCCATGTGCACAAGCATGTCAGCATATGTATGCTGTGTATGCACTGTGCATGTGAGCATATTTGTGTGCATGCCTGTGTGCATATGTATGCTGTATGTGCGTGTGCATGTGTATAGTGCACATGTACATGTGTGCCATGTGGGCATGTGTGTGTGCATATGTGCATATGTGTGCCTGTGTGTCAACACCCACGTCTGCACTTGCTACTTGCACTGTGTCTTGAGAGAGAAATCCCTGTGTGCTCACCTTTGGCCTTCATGGAGTGACTCAGCGTCTGGCCCTCATAGGTGCTGTCTCATGGACGGGCTTAAGTTCTGAAGGGCGCTGTCCAGGCAGGAGCAGGTGGAGAAGCGATAGCTACTCACTTCCAAAACTTCCTTGACTGCTCAGGGCTCAGGCCTCCCCATGTAAAGAGGGCCCTCCAGCAGGGCTTCCCTGTGTCCACACAAGCCTGGGGCTCAGGAAGGCCTTGAGGGGCAGGACCAAGCAGGTGAGGGGGGCACAGACCCTCAGTCCATCCCTCGGGGTTGCTGGAGCTCCAGAAGCTCCTCCCTAGACCCCCATCCAAAAGTCAGACCAGCAGAAGTAAAATCAAGCAGACTAAACTTACTCAGACTAACGCGTGGGTGACTAATGGCCTTTTGATAATCCAGACGCATCTGCATTTTCAGACCAGGATCTCGTTTAACCCAAACGGCTCTTTAATCAGCTGCATCCCAAGGGCTTAACAAAGTGGGAACTGCAGCATGTTGGGGGAGGGAGGAGTCAGCCCATGCTTTGGGGCAGCTGGCCCCCCACTGGTCCCCATGGGACACCCCGGATGCCCCCACTATGGCCTACTGTCCATGCCAAGCCCTCCAAGGTGGTGGCCGACACATGGGGGCTCCCGAGGGCTGCCTATGGCGGGGCACTTAGAAATGGGGGTGACCGAGACTTCTGCGGAGGGTGTGCAGGCCTCCCTGGGCTGTGAGGGAGAAGCTGTTTGCTGGTGGCTCTGTCCTCTCCGGGAGGCCCTGGGGTGAGGGCAGCAGTGCAGCTCCGGGTGCAGGCCAGGTTCTCCCACTGAGGGAACAGGCAGCGGGCAGTCCCAACCCCCGTCCCCTACCTGACTCACAGCTTCAGTACGTGTGAACACAGGGTGTTGACCCAAGTACCAGGGCCGTCATCTGTGACATGCATGATGTGGCCCCGCTGGAGACACAGGGGTGAGGGGCCAGCACTTGTTCCGGCAACGCCCTTCCTGGGCCCTGGCTCCTGGCAGTGCTGGCTCGGGTGTCGTGTGAGCCTGGAGCCTCTGCAGTGTTTTAGGAGGTTCTGTGTTGAGGCTGCATGACAGCACTTCACATGCAGGGCTCTGTTCAGCCAGGTCAAGGCCCCCCGGGTCCACTAGGACTACCCAGCAGAGAACCGCAGCTGTGCATATAGAGTGGGAGAGGCCGCAGGGCTGCAGCCCCAAGCTCAGACCAAGGAAGGCTCCATCCCTGCTGTCCTCATCGCAGGGTGACATGGGTGGGCAGGCCCCCATCCTAGGACTTTGACTAACAAAATGAAGACAGGCTTTGCACAGCTGGTGGACCCTGTGCAGCACGAGAGCGGCACCCCCAAGATGGGGAGGAATGAGGCTGGGCGTGAGAGGCTCAGCCCTTGAGGGCAGGTCCGGAAGCCGGGTTCCCCGCCACGTGGCATCCGTGCAGCCGCAGCTGCCTGGGATCACGGCACACGCGGCTCTCACGTGTCGTTGCTGAGGAGCAATTCCCTGTTACCTCTGTCTTCTTCTCCTGAACTTCTGACTCTGCTGTTGCCTTCTTGCGGCATCCTCGCAGTTCTACATCATTTCCTCCAGCAGAACTCACTCACCCCCAGGCAGCAACTCTGGGCACCTGTCTCAGGCTGCAGGCACAGGGACCTGTGGCTGCCACACACAGCAGGAGGGCAGGAGGCCCCTGCCCCGACCGTTCACAGTGGCACGTCCAGCTGCAGCAGCGAGAAGCCTGTGAGGCCACAGCTCATCCCTGTGCTGGTACCGCCACACGTGCTCACGTACACATGTGCTCAGGTACATACATGCTCAGGTACACACGTGCGTGTTACTCACAGGCCTGTGTGGGTGGACTCAGGTGTGTGAGCACCCATCCTGAATCGGGACAGAAACGTCATTTGTAGACCATGCATGACCTCAAAATCTTTCCATATTAAATTTTCAAAAATTGGAAACCAAACCAAACCAACAACCAACCCGCTCCTCAGCAACTCTGTGTGCTCCAGTGTGGACAGTTCCCTGGACCACAAGTTTAGTCCTGCAGATCAGACACGATTCCAATAAAATCAGCAGGAGGTAGAACACTTTATAGCCATTTTCTAGACACACGCTGTCTGATGGAAATCTAATGGGAACCACATAAGCAATTTTAAGGTTTCTAATGTCCACGTTAAGAAACAAATAAAAAACAGGGGTCATTAGTTTTTTTTTTTGTTTTTTTTTTGAGACGGAGTCTTGCTCTGTCTCCCAGGCTGGAGTGCAGTGGCGCAATCTTGGCTCACTGCAAGCTCCGCCTCCTGGGTTCACGCCATTCTCCTGCCTCAGCCTCCAGAGTAGCTGGGACTACAGGCGCCCGCCACCACGACTCACTAGTTTTTTGTATTTTTAGTAGAGATGGGGTTTCACTTTGTTAGCCAGGATGGTCTCGATCTCCTGACTTCGTGATCTGCCCGCCTTGGCCTCCCAAAGTGCTGGGATTGCAGGCGTGAGACACTGTGCCGGGCCAATAGGTGTCATCAGTTTTAATATTTTGTTAAACCCAATCTATAAAAAATTTATCATTTAAATCTGTAATCAACGTAAAAAATTAGATATTTCAGGTTCTCTCTTTCATAGGAAGCCTCAGAACCCGACATGCAGTCTTCCCGTGCGCTGCCGGCAGGGGCGCACATTCCCGTGCTCCGTGGCCATGCATGCCTGGGAGACCACCCAGGGGCAGGGGGACGCTGTGTTCTCGACAGGCCACACGGCGAGCGCATGGTGTGGCTGCACGTGGACAGCCCTGGATATGTGGACGGACAGTGAGGATGGAGAGGTTCCTGTTTCTCCGAGTCACACAGCTGGAGGCAGGAGACGCCATTTCTAGTGCTGGCCACGGAGCTGTGCTCACGGTGGCCAGGTCGTGGTGGAGGGTCTCTGACACGAGCATTGCTGATGCCCACTCAAACCCCTGGCCCGTGCACAGGACACAGAGCCACATGGCAACTGTGTTAGGACACTCAGCACCACTGCCTTGGGACAGGAATTACCTGGTAATCACCGGAGATTGTGCTGGGGGTCCAGGGAACCGGAAAGCAGAATGAGAGATTGAGGTGTGGCATTGCTTGCTGCTTGGCAGGCCTTAGGGCCCTGTGAGAGGCCAGGGTGGAGATGGGACCTCAGTCCTGCAGCTGGCAGCTGGGTTCCTCCCACACTCGGGCAATCCTGGAAGCAGAGTCTCCCTGGGCCCCCAGCTAGGAGCGCAGACCTGCAAGGCGCCCACAGCCTGGTGAGAACGGATAAATCTATATTGATTTTAGCGGTTTTGCTGCTGCTATGGGAGTCAAGAGCCAGAGCAGTGCTGCCGGGACAGGCCACCTGGTCTCTCTGTGCCTGTTTCCTAACTCGTAAATGGAGGGACTGCCAGCACCTCACGGGCCACTGGGCAATTACTCACAGCAGTGAGTGCAGGCACCTGGCTGGTTCTCAGCAGTAACGTCCAGTAGAAGGCGGTTGCCAGCCTCAGCACCCCGATGACATCACTGGCCTTTCTCCCACCAGGGCACTGGGCCAGCCTCCCTCTCTGGGTCTCTGGACCCTACAGAATACAGGATGGTGCCCTGTGCAGACCTCAGAGCCTCCAGCGATGCCCAGGTTGCTGTCCCATCAGGGCAGCAGAGGCTGCAAGCCCAGAGCTGCGTCTGGACAGGGTGAACCAGGCACCAGCTGCAGCCCTGCAGCAGGAAGACACCCCTCAGCCCCCACCCCAAGCAAGAGGCACGTGTGGCTTAGTGGGACCTGACTCCAGCCTGACCGGCTCGGGGCCCAAACAATGCCTGTGGCTGCCTGGCCCCTGCGGTGCAGCACAGACGACAGTGCATGGGGAGCAAACCTGGTGTCCGTGAGCGCCCTGGCAAAGTGCTACCTCTCCCTCGTTCCTGGTCCTGCCACAGGGGCCCGAGCTGCGTGGGAGTCTTTTCTGCTTCCCATCGACTCAGTAACTCAGGCTCTCTCGTGAAGTCCCAGCAAGAGAAGGGAGGTGAGGAGTAGGAAGGACATGGGGCCAGTTCATCCAGCTGGTGGCTGTCGTCCCCGAGATCGAAGTCTCAGGGCAGGCCTGGCCCTTCAAGAGACAGTGAGGATGGACCCTGTCACTGCTGGCGCTGGCCCCGCAGCCCAGTCTGGGGAGGGGTCTCTCCTTGACAGGGGAGCTGGACGCTGCTAGGGTGTATGTGAGCCCAGCCACTGCCACCCAGTGAGAGGAAGGCTGGGCTCCCGCAGTGTGGGGTTCTGGTGCACACCCCACAGGCCGGCGGTCCCCGAGGTCACGTCTGATTTCCATAGAGCTCTGTCAGCTGCAACTGCTCCCAGGAAGCCCCTGAACCCCTCATGCCAACCCCCGCTCCAGACGCTCCTTTTGAGTGTGGACACCTCGGCAAGTCCAGTGCCCTCGTCTGACCTCAGATGAGTCTGCGTCTCCACGACATACCCAGGGTGAAGCCGAGGGCTTTCTCTTTCCCACCGCACTGTGGTGGTCCCTTCGTCCCTCAGGACTCGCTAACAGTGGGAAGGGACATCGGGCTGGAGGCAGGAGTGGGTGTTGGCTGTGCCTCAGGACAGTGCAGCCAGCAGGATTCGAGCTTCTGGTCGGGCAGCACCCTCAGAAGCCACCAGGTGGACCCCAGAGGCCAAGTCCAGGGGGTCTCTGTGGGCCACGCTCCCTCTCGGGCAGCAGCTCTTGGAGGGGGCCCCGTGTAAAAGCGGCCTTTGCTGTGCTCACCCCGTGAGACCTGCCGGCCGTCTGGCCTGCGGTGCTGGGATTTGGACATGGGCCCAGGCAGGCCCTCACAAGAGGGCGGCGGGAGCTGCAGCTGGAGCTGCTCAGAGCAGTGGGCTCTTCTCCAAATGGATCCCCTGCCAGCCACTGTCCCAGCACCCGACTGGCTCAGAGCCATCCTCTTGGCCCCATGTGCTCAGCACCGCTGCCTCCCCAAGGCCATGCTGGGGCGCCGGGTATTCTCAGACGTGGAGGCAAGGGGGTGGGAAGGCTCAGGTGAGAAGCCCCGGGAGCCAGCCTGCACATTCGGCCTCTCAGGCACTCATGGTGGTCACTTGGCCTGGACACTCTAGGCCTGGGCTCCTGCTCCATTTCGATGACCTTAGCAGTCAGCTTGGGTGGGCAGGATGCCCGGGGAACCTCGAGAGATTCCATCCATGCCCTGTGTTGGGGGCTGGGCTCCTCCCTGAACTGAGCAGCCCCCTCTCGGGTCACCTCTGCCTCCTGGGCAGCTGGTGGTCGGTGGTGGCCGGACACCCCTCGCCCCTGGGCATACTCACCGGGACAGGGCCTCCTCACAGGCCTGCTGGCTGGAGGTGTCACTGGCTCCCAGCCCTCCCGGCCAGCTTCCAGCTCACCAGAATACCTGGGGCTTAGAGTAATCTCCTTCCCTTCCTCTTGTCAGCTGGCCAAGGCCCATGGAGGTAGCTTTGTTTGGGCGGCCGTCTCATGGAGCTGTGTGAGCACAGCTGTGGAGCGGGCAGAGTCACAGGCTTGGATTTTTCACCCTCTTCTTATTTCAGTTTATACGATGGAATGACTTGCAGCTGCTTCAAAGGGCTCCACCCATAACTCCATGCGCCACATCGTAGTGGGGGAGAGGAGCTGCCAGTGCAGCTGGAGCCAATTAAACCCACCTATGCAGGCGCAGCAGAACCACCAGGCACGCACACTCACAGCAAAAACAGTCTCTTCACAGGCAGGGCAGGGAGGCCCCAGCAGGTCCCATCACCCGGCACAAACCTGAGGTGCAAACCCAGCCTTGTGTTCATGGCCTCCCACCCCAGGGGACGCAGAGCCCACCTTCGGATGGCAGACCTTGCAATGTCTTCTCACCGCCCCCTGCTCCAGTGTCCACACTCTTCGCTTGTTCTTCTCACCGCCCCCTGCTCCAGTGTCCACACTCTTCGCTTGTTCTTCTCACCGCCCCCTGCTCCAGTGTCCACACTCTTCGCTTGTTCTTCTCACCGCCCCCTGCTCCAGTGTCCACACTCTTCGCTTGTTCTTCTCACCGCCCCCTGCTCCAGTGTCCACACTCTTCGCTTGTTCTCCTCACCGCCCCCCTGCTCCAGTGTCCACACTGTTCGCTTGTTCCCTGCAGTTCATCTGAAAGCACTTCCCCTGAGTTATTCCCCAACGACAGGCACTTTCCCTGCTTGAGCCTCCCACAGGGTGCCTGGCCAACCTCCGCTCCCTAAGACAAACCTGGGAGGCGCAGCCAGGCGTGGACGGGGTCTCAGGGCACCGAGGGCATCCTGGCATAGGCACACCAGCACGCAGGCATGGGGCAAAGTTAAACTGGAAAGCCAACCCTCTTTAAGGGAGACAGAGGCCCTGAGGCGGCTGCACTGTACCGGGCTTTGTTCTCCTGGGCATAAAAAGGACTTTAAAAAACTTTTTGCATTTATCATCATCATTTCACCATCACCAAGGTGCCTCGGATGCATAAAAAAGTATTTTTCCAAACTGGAAATCTGAAATAGAAGCACCAATAAAAACAGGTCCCAGATTTATGACTGTATTTTTTCACCCCTCTTTCTTTCTCTCTCTCCATTTTTCTTTCTTCCAGTTAGCTTGGGACTTCTGGAAAAAGAGGACTTGGCAGTGCGGAGTGTGGGGGCCCCTGTGAGCTGTGCCCCCCAACCCCATCTGCCCAGCCCGGCCGCAGCCTCAATTCTCACCCTGGGCGGGCGGCTGGGCGGGTCTGAGGCCCCTGGGACTCATCTGCGTGGTGCACACAGCTGCTTTGGCAACTGAAATTAAAGATCAACTGGGAAGTAAACACAGAGGATGTAAGACAGGGTGAAAGCTGGTTAAGAACCATATCCTTCTCTTTCTGTGATTTTGCATGCAGTTCCCCAGGTCTTTGCAGAGGTCACCTGGCATGGCCTCCCCTCAATCCCGAACTCTGGGCCCCGCTGTAGCCCAGTTTACCCAGATGTCCTCTGCCCAGAGGCCCCACCTGCACCACGGTCACAATGCACCAGCTGCCCAGAGTGGAAACCATGTCCCCTGGAGTGGTGTGGGCAGCCTGGCAGAGGGGTCAGGGCCACAGCCCCATGGCCGAGCTCTGCACAGGGGCAGCCTTGGAGCAGGTTGCAGAAGAGAAGAGTCCCGTGGAGTCACAGTTTCTGCCTAGGGCCACATAGTCCCATTAGCACCTGGCATCCCCCAGTTGGATCTGAGGTTCAGAGTCTCTCAGGGACCCAGCTTCCGTGGCCCTCCTGGTATCTAGCCGCTGCATCAGAAGGTGGGAGCTCCTGCTCTCTGCTCATGGCAGCAGGGGTGGTTTGCCAACAGGGCTGAGGTGGAAATGGGGTGGGCAATCCCTGGAGGGGCCTCTGCTCCATTTAAAACACTTGAACTTCACAGACACTGAGGACTTCATAATCGTGCTGCATGAACAGCCTGGAATGTAGAGCCCTCCCTGGTGAAAAATTAGAACAGAACCACGTTGCCGACGGTGCTGGTCCTCCAAGTTAAACATCATCTCACATTTGCTTTAGTATTATTTTAAGTGTAAGCAATTAGGTCTGTAATTTCGTTTAATCACTTGCTAGATTTCATTTTTTACATCCCAGCTATTCAGGGGTTAAAACTTTTAACCTGTTCATACTCTTTGAATATTTCAGGACACCCGAGGAGGCAGTGCTGACGGGATCCTGGAGCTTACCTGCTACCAGAGAAGCCAATGTGGAAAGTGTGGAACAGTCCCCACACAGAGTCCTCCTGGGACACACACGGAATGTGCAATGCCAGGTGCCGGTGGCACATGCAGCCCCATCATGGCTCGTGGGAGAAGCAAATGTGGAAAGCATGGAACGGTCCCTGCACAGGGTGCTCCTGGGACACACGTGGAATGTGCAATGCCAGGTGCTGACAGCACACACAGCCCCATCGCGGCTCGTGGGGGGCGCCGCTCCCACCCCAAGGGTACCTGTTCTCCAGGCAGCAGCCCTGGCTTTGGGGAGCTCTGGCCTCTGGGCTGACAGTGTCTGTGTATGGCATGAGGCCCTCGCAGGGGTGGTAAACCCAGCCAGGCTCTGGCCAGTGGGCTGACAGTGTCCATGTGTGGCACGAAGCCCTCGTTGGGGTGGTAAACCCAGCCAGGCGTGTGCACAGATCCTGGCCGCGCAGTTTCCCTTGTTCTTCTTCACTTCACTTCTGTTTGTCCTGTGCACATCAGGCTCTATCACTTTGTTGTTTTATTTTTTTCTATCACTTTGTTATTTTATTTTTATTAAAGTGAAGTATTTTAGATATATTTTATGCTTATAATGACCATAACCACACAGTAGTGTTTTTGGGTGATCCCACCACCCCCTCTGCTCAGTTGGAATATTCTTTAAACTTCCTTTTGGTTTTCACCTTCAATTTAAAAAAAAGTTTCACTGCTTTTCAATGAGTTCTAAGTTATAGGTATTTTCTACTGATGTCCTGCTGGGGAGGGTGACCATTTGGGGTTGTTGGAAATGTCCACCTCCAGGGCTGTTTGTTTCCTTCCCTGGGCCCCTCCTGCGTCGGGCCCAGGTGGAGGTGGACCCCACGCTAGGTGGGCATCAGCTCATCTAGTGGGTGTTCACAGCAGCTGTGGGGATGCCCACAGACAGGGATGGCTCGTCCATCACCTTCCAGCCTCCTCTACTAGATGTGACAAGAGAAATTCTTTGATCTTTTTAAACATTTACTTCTTAATCACATGAGTAATAGCTAAATACATGTGGGATATTCTGAAGCAGATCTCAGGCTTCGTGTCATCTCATCCATCAACGCTTTTGTTTGTATTTCTTACAGGTAAGGGCTTTTACCAATATCACCACAATATTGCTATCATACCCAGCGAAACTAGCAGTCATCCCTTAATACCATCCAAGGCCCAACCTCCTCCAGTTGCCTTGAGACATCTTTTATAGCAATCCCAGTGTTGCTGGGCCTGTGGGCAAGCCTCCTCTGCAGTGGGCTGTGGGACAGGGTTTTGGCCATTGGTCAGTGCCTATGAGTGGACATGATGCATACAACTTCCTGGCAGGACATTGGACCAGGAAAGATGCTCCTCCCCTGGTCTCCCCCGGGGGGAAGTGTGGGCTTGATGGTGGGCAGATTGTGAGCAGATGCCTGCCATATGCTCAGGATGGCCAGGCCTGGGCCTGCAGAGCTGCTGTATCCACTTCCATGCTAATGGCTTCCTGAAAGTGAGCTTCTAGATTATTTAGACCACTATTATTTAGGTCTTTGTCACAGCAGCCAATGTATCCTAATGTGCTGTGATTACATAGCCCATCTCATACAAATTATATTTTGTCTGGAATTAATAACTGCCTTGATTTTCAAATGGCTTTGCTCATATACCCATCCTCAATTCTCTCCCAACCTCTCAGTCTGAAATAGAAAACTCCCCATACAATGAGAATGCTGGTTCAGACCCCCCTGGAAGCCCTGGGCTCTCCTGCACTGTCACCCAGGAGCCCCTCCCGTCCCCAGAGGGCCCCCCCCCCCCCGTCTCTCCTGTGTCCTGGCGCCAGGTCCTCCTTCAGGGCTGATGCCTCGTTTTGGTGAAGCACATCCTCTAGCAGCCTCTGTATCGGTCTGAAAATGTCTTTTTCTCTTTACTCTTGACTGATAATATGGTTGGATTCCACTTCTAGGTAGGAAATCCTTTTCCTGAACGCACTGAGGCATTGCCAACGGCCCGCCGGTTTCCTTGCTGCTGTTTAGGAGCCCCACATACCCCTCCATCTTGGGTTCTGAACTGCAAAATGTCATGCGGCCAGCATTCGGCAGACAGCCAGGACTAGAATGAGCCCAGAGTTCACGTGCTCCCTATCATCACATCTCGGTGACCTTCTGCAGCCGGGCTGCTGTCACTGGAGGCAGGGCCCGGCACCCGTGGCATCCGCCCACCCTCCCTGCAGCCCTGGCTAGGGTGCCCCGCTCCCGCCTGGTGAGAGGACATGCGTCCAGGGCGGAGCTTGTTGGAAGACAGCCTTGAGGTCTTGGAGTTGCTTTTGGAACTGGCGGCCCCACCTCTGTCTGCAGCCTCGTAGGGCGGCCCAGCTCTCGGTGTCTCCAGCTTCTCCTGGGCTTGGGATGCAGCTCACCCGCCCCTGCAGACCCACCTTATGCCACTGCCGGCCTTTCCTCCGAACCACTGTGGCTTGCTGTTTTCTTCGTCCTGCGGGGTCACCCCCTCCACTCACTGCCATTGTAGCGGAGTTTCTGGAGGTGGTAAAGGAAACACACATGCCCCACAGATCCCTGACAGGGCAGCTCCCGGAGCTCCGTCACTATTTGGGGAGGAATCTTAATGGAGTGTCCTCCGCACGGACACCTGCCTCGCTTGGCCGTTCCTCCCCAGGTCCCGAAGCCTCCTCCTGAAGCGGCCACCAGCCACTCTGTGGTTTGGGGAAGACCTCTTCTCTGGGAGGTGCCACTTCCCCTCTTCCTCTGGCCAGAGACGCCTCTCTCCTTCCATTTAGATAAACGTAGGTTCGACTCTGGCTGCGGAATCCCTGGCATTCCTGCCTGGTGAGGGGTGGCAGGAAACACCACCCCCACTTCTGCCTGGGAGTCGTCAAGGGCCTGGAGTGGATCCTGAGCCCCCATCACAAGACAGCCCCGCCTGTAGAGGGGAGGATGGCAGACCCCCTCCTCCGCAACCCGAGGCGCCTCTCCGGAGCTCTCTGGGAAGGCGCCGGCATCTCAGGTCCCTCTCAGCGCCGGGCAGCCTGAAAAGGGGCCGCTACCTCAGGTCCCCTCTCAGCGCGGGGCAGCCTGGGAAGGCCCCAGCGTCTCAGGTTCCCTCTCAGCGCGGGGCAGTCTGGGAAGATGCCAGCGTCTCAGGTGCCTCTCAGCGCGGGGCAGCCTGGGAAGGCGCCGGCGTCTCAGGTCCCTCTCAGCGCGGGGCAGCCTGGGAAGGCGCCGGCGTCTGAGGTCCCTCTCAGCGCCGGGCAGCCTGAAAAGGGGCCGCTACCTCAGGTCCCCTCTCAGCGCGGGGCAGCCTGGGAAGGCGCCGGCGTCTCAGGTTCCCTCGTAGCGCGGGGCAGCCTGGGAAGGCCCCGGCGTCTCAGGTTCCCTCTCAGCGCGGGGCAGTCTGGGAAGATGCCAGCGTCTCAGGTGCCTCTCATCGCGGGGCAGCCTGGGAAGGCGCCGGCGTCTCAGGTCTCTCGCAGTGCGGGGCAGCCTGGAAGGCGGGCGTCTCAGGTCCCTCTCAGCGCTGGGCAGTCCCAGCTCCACGCGAAGCCCCCGCTCCCTGCACTCAAATTTGCCTCTGAGTTTCCCTGAGGCGGCCGGGAAGAATTTGGGTCTGAATTCAGTCAGAGCTGGAAACCAAAAGAGAAGCAAAAAGTGATAAAAGAAGAAGAAAGACAGGTGCCCGCCAGGGTGAAGTCAGCGGGGCGGGGGGCGGGGGGCGGGGGGGGGGCCGGGGGTGCCGACTCATGAAGAATTCATTGAAGGCTCTGCTTAAGTCATGTTTGGGGTCCTCAAAATTCTGTGTTCAGTTTTGTTGAAACCACTCCTAATGATCATCTTGAGAGAAATCAAAAAGTCAAGAATTGGGCTGATGTCCAGATGGTGTTTCTGAAATAAAGATCACATCTCTCAAGTATCAAACTACACCGCCAGACGACAAACCGTGGGATGACTAATTCCTGTCTCTCTTCCAGGCCCCTACCCTGGCCACAAGCGCATGCCAGCGGGATGTTGAATGCCACCGCGGCAGTTGCCCTTGCCCCGACCCCGTGTGAGCTCCGCAGCTGCTTGCCCTGGATGAGGGGGCCTTCTCACCCTCTGTGGTGGTCGGATGTTTGGTGGATGTCTACTAAGGCCTCTAAGAAGTCGGCTGTCAAGCAGGGGGAAGAAAGTGTCCCCATCCTCACCCACCCTGCTTGCTGGAGGGATACGGAAAATGAAACCCTACCTGTCTACGTTCGTCCCTCTTAATTCCATGACCATGACAGCTTGAGTTGCCACCCTGCATACGTAAGTACTGAAAGGCGAGATGATAAACTCAACTGTAGCTCCCAGAAGCTGTTATAAACGATGAACGCTGAGCCTCTTGCTAGTGTAAACATCTTTGAGAAACAGCTCTGAGGGGTGTGTGTAGCTAAGGTCTGGGGCAACCTCTGCCCCGCCTTCAGTTTCACTCATTTCTGTGGGCTTCCATCAGCCTGTCTTCTACAAGCCTGGCTTTTTCTCATATAGTTCAGTCCAATTTGCTTCGTCTTGATAATTCACCCCAGCCACCACCACCGGAGAGATTTTTCAGGCACTCCACAAAAAAAAAAAAAAAAAAAAAAAAAGCGCCAGTTCCATAGATCACTCACTGGGACTGCGAAGGTGAGAGCGCTGTCCCACTGTACTCAGACGGTGAAGATAAGAGCATGTCCGGCTGTACTGAGACTGTGAAGGTGAGGGCGTGTCCTGCTGTACTGAGGCCGTGAAGGGGAGGGCGTGTTGGGCTGTACTGAGATGGTGAAGGTGAGGGCGTGTCCCGCCGTACTGAGACAGTGAAGGTGAGGGCGCTTCTGGCGGTACTGAGACGGTGAAGGTGAGGGCGCGTCCTGCTGTACTGAGATGGTGAAGGTGAGGACGTGTCCCGCTGTTCTGAGACTGAAGGTGAGGGCGCGTTTGGCTGTACTGAGATGGTGAAGGTGAGGGCGCGTCCTGCTGTACTGAGATGGTGAAAGTGAGGGCGTGTCCTGTTGTACTCAGATGGTGAAGGTGAGAGCGTGTTCTGTTGTACTCAGATGGTGATGGTAAGAGCGTGTCCTGCTGGACTCAGACGCCATGTTAATCTAAATCCGCTGAGCACAGTAGCAAAACCTCACCTCAGCTGTTGATGTATTTCCCTTCTGGCTTCAGAAAGAACGGTGTTCTTCCAGTGTGTTTTTAAAACATGGAACACAATATTCTTCATCCTCAGCAGGATTTAGGAAGAATTATCTAGTTACCCAAAGGTCAGAATAAGGAGGTTCTCTAGGAACAAGTGCTTCTCTTTCCAGGATCCTGGAGTGGAAAATTCACGCACGTTTCCCACTTGATGTTCTGATGCCCGTGTGCTCCAAGTGTACTTGAGGACACCAGGTGAGGTTTATGGCAAATCTGATGAAGAGACTGAGGCCAGGTGGTGTGGCGTGTGCCCCAGGTTAGTGACCTGGGGAGGTCGTGAGTGCACCCGCCGGGAGCCTCTGGTTTCTAAAAGGAGCTCCTGAGTTTGTTTGTCTGCCCTGCACCACCTTTTTGCATTAATTAACTTTGCCATTGGTCTGGATCTCCGTCTGTTAATTATTGAAGAGACATTTATTTATTTCTGAGACCCAATTCGATTTTCCACATTTAGGACACTTCTCAGTTCCATGCTGAGAAAAAAAAAATGTTAGCATAAGAAGCAGCTTTAAGGCTCAAATCTCAGCTGATGGCGCTCAGCATTACACATGATTTCCAGTCTTATCAGGAGCCTGGTGGGGGCATGGCTGCAGCTGCTGCAGGTTCTTGAGCAATGTTTAGGCTCCACAGGTAACAGCCATGCAGGTGGAGCCGAAAACCAAGTTGCAGACGGGGCTGCTTTCCAAGACGCAGTGGAGTGCAAGTGTTCTGGGGCCTGTGTAAGAAACCTTTGGCTGCCCTAACCTCATGGGAAGAGTGGCGAGCCAGTTGGGGCACACAGGTCGGACTACCTGCAGAGGAAGAATCACCAATAACCAGCCCTTACAAGGCGGCTGCGCCTGCTTGTTTCCGTCCACAACATGTGGGCTATTTGCCCCACACCCCCTCTGACACTGGCCCCGTCAGTCCCCTCGGCTTCAAACCTTCTGTGGGGGGATGATGGCATCTCGTGGTTGTCCTCCTGATGAATGGTGGTGCTGAGCACCTTTCCAATGTGGACTGATCATTTGGATGTCTTCATCTGTGAAACGTCTGTGCCAGTATTCTGCCCATTAAAAAAATAGGGCTGTTAGCATATTTCATACTGATTTGTAAGTGTTCTTTATATATATTCTGATTATTTGTTGGCTGCACGGACCACCAATCTCTGAGTCTGACTTGCCTCTTCTTTTTGGAATGATGTCTTTCGATGAGCAAAAGTTTGTCATTTTAATGAAGTCAAATGAGATTAACCTTTTCCCGTATGGCTTGGATTTTCTGTGTTCTATTTGAGGAAGCTTTGCCTGCCCTGAGCTTGCGGAGACATCCTGTTCTTTCTCTTTATTCCTTTATGTTTCACTTTAGGGCCAGAATCCACCCAGGCCACACTTCTTTCCCGTCTCTTCCCTTAGACAAACAGAGGAGACAGAAAGTGGAGAAATGGAGGGAGCTGGGGGGAGGCTCAGAGCCCAGAGGCTGGAGCTCAGGGAAACCACATCTTCTATGCTGACTTCGCCCTCTCAGGGGGAAGGAAGATTCACACAGACTTGCCCGCTCCCCTTGGCCGACTTTAGGTCAGGAAATAGCATGTTCACTTCGGTATGTGGGTGACATCATCAGCGCGGCCACTGAAACAGGAGGTGAGGCTGCAGACGGGCTGGGATCCGCCTTGGCGAGCAGAGGCCTGCGCCTGCCTCCTCCACGTCCCCAACACCCCAGCTCCGTGACATCCGACACCGTGCGGCTCACATCGCAAAGGAAACACAGCCAGCCCTGCCGAGAACTGCCTTTCAAAGTGGAAAAGAATCCCAGGAGCAAATGTGTGCACAGACCCTGCATTTAGAAAGAGGCGGCTTAGCCAGACGTAGCTGGAACAAACATATAAAAAACATCTGTGCCAGGAAGGCACTCACCAGCCCCGCAGACTGGGGGCCCCCATGGTGCCCTTGAGGGGCAGCAGCGGCCCCACCACGTGCAGTCCCCCACAGCAGCACCACCAGCCACCAACAGCAGCTTCGGGCTTTCTTGCTCCTCACTGAAGGTGGGCAGAGGCTCCGGGAGAGACCACCTGCAGCCAGCACCCCCCACCCCCCCGGGGAGGGGGTGGCACCAGCAAGACCCAGACAGACGGCCCAGCAATGCCTTTCCATTTCTTCTCATCTCAACGTCGATTTTCTTCCTGGTCCTAAAAGTGATGTGCTCCATTGGAGACAAGTTGGAAAATGCAATGTAAATATATAAAGACTATGCTACCAGTCACCCACAATTCCTGGCCTAAGATGTGGCTGCATGTTGGTCTGTTGTAATCCTTTCTCACACCTTAGTCTCGTCACAACAAAGGAAGCATTTCAGGCACACAAAAGTCTTTACAGAATGAAGGGCAGATCCCACAGCCCGAGGCCAGAGGGACGAGGACAAGGCCGGGCTTGGCGCCGGCCAGGGGTGGGTGCCCGGGCACCGAGGCGAGTCACTGACACCGCACAGTTCGATGGGGCCTGGGGAAAGGTACAGCAGGAGGATTGTGGGGGTGGGGACAGAAGAAGAGAGTCCTCCGGGATGGGGCAATGGGAATGCAGTGGATTTCACAACCCGTGCAAGAGAGGCCGGGAAGAGGCAGAAATGAGGACGGGCCCTCGGGTCAGTGCTGCTGTAGCCTCCGCAGAGAAGCAGCTTCCAGGCTGCAACGACTTAGATGCGTTTGTGAAACAGCTGGTTGTGAAATCAATTTAATGAGTCCTAACGAGCATTTTCAAAAAGGAACAGAGCGGCATGGAAGCACCTATTTCTATGATCATTATGGAAGTTGTGATTTCTATCAGGGAATCACTCATCAGAGGGAGTATTGTTTCACAAACTCTTATTTCACTTCTGCGTGTACGTGCTGGTTGTGGTGTAAAATGTGCCTTTTATTGTGGGTCTCAGTTTTAAAAAAGTTGCAAAGCCCTGGCTTAGAAGAAGAAAGAATTCAGAGGCTATGTGTGACCACAGTTTAAGCTTCTGTAGATGAGAAAGGGATGGGGCACTTTTGGAAGCAAGGATAGTCCAGGTGGTGGTGCACACAGATGGGAGGCTGACGGATCTCACACAAACGCACAGGGCACATCGAGTTAGTCCCCTTGGAGCTCCTCTGATGCAGCCATGGGTCCTCCAGAACCTGCTGCGGCTGAGCCCCATCTGTCTCCGTGGTGGTCCCTTGCTACGTCCCACACTTTCTCTTGTTCCTCCTCCTTTCCCCAAGTGACTTCTCCAGAAATGACTCTTAGAACAAGCCCAGAAACGAGCTCCAGTAAAGACCCAAAGGAACAAGAAGGCAGGTGTGCACACTACCCAGGACCCTTACCCCAAAGCAACAGGAAGGCAGGCGTGCACACGACCCGGGACCCTCACCCCAAAGGAACAAGAAGGCAGGCATGCCCACGACCCAGGACCCTTCACACAGCACCCCCCTCATGTCAGCCTCAGTCACACACCTGTCACACAGCATGTTCACAGTAAAAACAAGGCATTTTACCTTTTCATATGGTCAGAAGTAGCGACTGTCTTTCCTTTCTCCTTTCAAGATGCCAGGCCACCCAAATTCCTTTTATATCTGTGATAAAGGCGTCAGCCAGGCACAATGGCTCATGCCTGTAATCCCAGCACTTTGGGAGGCCCAGGCAGGTGGATCACCTCAGGTCAAGAGTTCGAGACCAGGTTGGCCAACATGGCGAAACCCTGTATCTACTAAAAAATAAAAAACTAGCCAGGCGTGGTGGCAGGCACCTGTAGTCCCAGCTACTTGGGAGACTGAAGCCAGAGAATAGCTTGAACCCGGGAGGCGGAGGTTGCAGTGAGCCGAGATCGCACCACTGCACTCCAGCATGGGCAACGGAGCATGACTGTCTCAAATAAATAAAGGCATCTCCCTGTCTACTTTTACATTTGTATTTTTGTATCCCCCCCTACCCCCCACCACACACACACACTAGCATGGGTTGTTATAGGGATTTACTTTAGGAAGGAAGATATGGGTAAATTGGAACCAAGGAAACCTGTTTCCAGAAGATGACTTCTGGACCAGAGCAGTGGCCAAGGAATGAAAACATAATTGTGTCATGTCCCCCAAGCTTCCTCGGAGACTGGAAGGAATCAGACCAAAAGTGCAACCAATGTGAATTGGGGCATGTTGTGTATTCATACATGTACAAATTTTTGAACATGAAGTTACTTGCAACTAAACTTTTTTCCTAAGTGTACTGTACATATTTTTAATAAAAGATGACATATATTTGCACAAAAATTCTCAGACATGTTAAATTAGTAATTGTTTTTGTAAGTCTCTCTCAAAGCAGTGCGTGGATTGCATCCTGGTGCAGGCTGCTGGGGATTCGTTGTTTTCAGTTAAAGACCTTCCTCCTACACTTGCTGTTCCCTTGCCTGGAGTGCTCTATTCTCATTTTCTTTCTTTTGAATGTTATGTTTCTTTATTTTTATTTTTTGCAAACTCCCTGTAGCTAGACAGTCTGGCATGGATTAAGCATTGAAGGTGTAACCCATGATGAGGGGTTTCAATTTATTTATGGAACTAGCTCACATTTTAAAAAATATGATAAGCAAGGAGTTGAAGATTACATTGTTGGTGTTGGCAGAAGAAAATATGTATGCCAACAATGTGGGCACACTGTTAGTGTGATAATTCAATGTCTAAGAATCTAGTCTAATATAGAGTAATCCAAAATATGAACAAGTGTATACATATATTTACTGATGTATTATTTTAGTGGCATAATTTGGAAAACAAGTGTGTACGTATATTTACTGATGTATTATTTTAGTAGCATAAGTTGGAAAATATCCAACAATAGCGAAGCAATTAAATAAATTTAAGAACTCAATAGGCCGGGCGCGGTGGCTCACGCCTGTAATCCCAGCACTTTGGGAGGCCGAGGCGGGCGGATCACAAGGTCAGGAGATCGAGACCACGGTGAAACCCCGTCTCTACTAAAAATACAAAAAATTAGCCGGGCGCGGTTGTGGGTGCCTGTAGTCCCAGCTACTCGGGAGGCTGAGGCAGGAGAATGGCGTGAACCCGGGAGGCAGAGCTTGCAGTGAGCCGAGATCGCGCCACTGCACTCCAGCCTGGGCGACAGAGCGAGACTCCGTCTCAAAAAAAAAAAAAAAAAAAAAGAACTCAATAGAATATAATTATATCAGTCAGAGTTCTCCACACAAATAGAACCAGCAGGATATATGCAAATATAAACACATATACACATACACAGATATAAACACACACACGCAAATATAAACACGCAAATATAAACATATACTCAAATGTAAACACACGCAAATGTAAACACACGTATGCAAATGTAAACATATATGCAAAGATAAACATGCAAATGTAAACACACAAATATAAACACATGCAAATACAAACACACAAATATAAACATATACAAATATAAGCACATACACATATGCAAATATAAACATGCAAATATAAACACACAAATATAAACACATAAATATAAACACACATACAAATATAAACACGCAAATATACACACATACGCAAATGTAAACACATACACATACACAGATATAAACACAAATATAAACACAAATATAAACACAAATATAAATGCAAATATAAACACATGCAAATATAAACACATACATATAAACATAGATATATGCAAATATAAACACATACACAAATATAAACATGCACATACACAAATATAAACACATACACATACACAAGTATACACATGCAAATATAAGCACATACACGTACACAACTATAAACATGCGAATAAAACACACAAATATAAACATACACATATGCAAATATAAACACATGCAAATATAAACACACACGCAAATATAAACACACATGCCAATATAAACACACACAAATATAAACACATGTAAATATAAACACACAAATATAAACACATATGGAAATATAAACACACGCAAATGTAAACCTACATACACAAATATAAACATGTGCAAATATAAACACACACACATACACAAATATAAACACATACACATACGCAAATATAAACACACACACATACACAAACGAGAGAGAGGGAGAGAAACCTATTCTAGGGAATTGGGCCATGTAATCGTGGGGACTGGTAACTCTAAAACAAAATCCACAGGGCAGGCCAATGGGCTGAACAGTTGGACTCGATTTCTATGTTGTAGTCTTGAGGCAGAATTCCTTCTTCTTCAGTAAATCTCAGTCTTTACTCTTAAAGGATTCAACTGATTGAATAAGAGTAATCCACATTACAGAGGGTAATTTGCTTTACTGAAAGTCAACTGACGGCGAATTTTAATAACGTATTTTAAAAACTTTCACATCTAGATCAGTGTTTGACCAAGCCACTGGACACCACAGTTTAGCCAAATTGACAAATACAACTATTTGTCAATTTGTTGTATGGTTAAGCGGGTTATGTAATCATGTGGGGGGAAAATGCTTAGATATTTAGAAAAAAACAGAACACAAAACTCCTGTGTATCTTGGTTTTGGCAGAGTTAAAAATGTATAAAACAAAAGGCAGAGATAAGAACACCAAATGCTAATTATGAGGTAGAGTGGTAAGATTAGATGTGATATTTTTCTCACGTGCCTAAAAGTTTTATAATGTTGCTATAATTTTTATCATGGAAAAATAGAATTCTGGCCATGTACAGTGGCTCATGCCTACAATTCCAGCACTTTGGGAAGCAGAGGTGGGAGGATTGCTTGAGCCCCGGAATTCAAGGCCAGCCTGGAAAACATAGTGAGATCCTATCTCTACAAAAATCTTAAAAAACCAACCAACCAAACAAACAAACATTATCTAGGCCTGGTAGCATGTGCCTGTAATTCTAGCTCTGTGAGAGGCTGAGGCAGGAGGATCACTTCAGCCCAGGAGGCTGAGGCTGCAGTGAGCTATGACTGAGCCACTGCACTGCAGCCTGGGCAACAGAGTGAGACCCTGTCTTAAATAAAAACAAACAAACAAAAAAACAGAAAAAAGGAAACAAATTAATAGGCAATTCTTCCTCAATGATTTTTTTTTTTCAATTAAAAAAAAATTTTTTTTTGAGATAGAGTCTCACTCTGTGGCCCAGGCTGGAGTGCAATGGCCGGATCTCAGCTCACTGCAAGCTCCGCCTCCCGGGTTTATGCCATTCTCCTACCTCAGCCTCCCGAGTAGCTGGGACTACAGACGCCCACTACCACACCTGGCTAGTTTTTTGTATTTTTTTAGTAGAGCTGGGGTTTCACCGTGTTAGCCAGGATGGTCTTGATTTCCTGACCTCGTGATCCGCCCATCTCGACCTCCTAAAGTGCTGGGATTACAGGCTTGAGCCACCGCGCCCTGCCAATTATTTTTATAATAAAAAATTCATAGAAAATCTTCCTTAATGATTGACTTATTTAAAATGACAAGGCGACTTGGTGACACTAAAGATGATAAATGCTCGGGCTTCTTAACACTCAGGCTTTTTTTTTTTTTTTTTCTTTAAATGGAGTCTCGTTTTATCACTAGGCTGAAGTGCAGTGGTGTGCTCTTGGCTCACTGCAGCCTCCACCTCCTGGGTTCAAGCGATTCTTCTTCCTCAGCCTCCCAAGTAGCTGGGACTACAGGCGTGCACCACCACACTCAGCAAATTTTTGTATTTTTAGTAGAGATGAGGTTTCACCATCTTGACCAGAATGGTCTTGATCTCTTGACCTTGTGATCCACCGGCCTTGGCCTCCCAAAATGCTGGGATTACGGGTGTGAGCCACCGCGCCTGGTCAACACTCAGGCTTCTTAACGCTCGGGTTTCCTGATGCTCGGGCTTCTTAATGCTTAGGTTTCTTAAACAAGGAGGGAATTACTTGAGGCCAACGGGCTGATATTTTACAGAGTCTGAATGTTATTTTGGCAATCAGGCCTATTCTCTAAGTGGTAAGAAGTTCCTGGATGCCCTAATTCGACATAAGCAGAGGTATTTGTGGGGATTTGTAAGCTCCCCTGAGACCTGAGACACGTTCCTTCTGCTCTTTCCCTTAGAATGATGGTGTCGGAAGATGAGATGAGCTTCCTAATTTCCACTCATGCTCAAGCTGAAAGTACAAACTAGGATGAGTCCAACAAAACTTCTGCCAACAATATAATCTTCAACCCATTGGTTATTATTATTTTAATGTGGGGCTACTTCAATATGCAAGTCTAAACTCCTTACCATAGGCAGTCTATTGAATGCCCACGACACGCCATAAATCAGCAAAGGTTAGTTCTGGTGCCCTTCGTACCTGTTTCTGCATCCTTGGTCATCCCTTCCTCTAACCTCATACTTTTTCTGCCTAACCACTATCAAAACTCCTATTATGGAAAATAATTTGATGGTGATAAGAGCTGCATTTTGTTGAGCATGTTATGTACCAAATAGTGCAGACCGTCTGGCCAGAGAGTTGTGGAGGAGTCTGGCATAGACAGCGAGCTGACCTGGGGGATGGTGGCAACGGCAGGCTGTCGTAGTGGTGGATGGAGATTCTGCAAGTCTCAGGTTTTAAACAGAGGGTCTCATGAGTCCTTGTCTTGCAGATATTTTCAGCTCTCAGAATGAAGACACAGAAAATGTGAATGGGCAACTTCTACTCTGGGGCTATTTTCAATTTTGTGTTGTGGAAATTTTTATTTTTATTTATTGATTGATTGATTTTGAGACAGAGTCTTACTCTGTCCCGCCCAGGCTGGAGTGCTGTGATGCAGTCTCCGCTCACTGCAATCTCCGCCTCCCAGGTTCAAGTGATTCTCCTGCCTCAGCCTCCAGAGTCGCTGGGATTACAGGCGTGCGCCACCACGCCTGGCTAATTTTTGTATTTTTAGTAGAGACGGGGTTTCACCATGTTGGCCAGGGTGGTCTCAAGGTCCTGACCTCAAGTGACCCGCCCGCCTCGGCCTCCCAAAGTGCTGGGATTACAGGCATGAGCCACTGTGCCCGGTCTGATTTTATATTATGGGAAAAATATAAACACAAACAAAAGTAGAGAGACTAGCCCAGTAGACCTCCCATGCACCCCAGCTTCCCAGGGGCCAACTCAGGCCCCTTTTGCTTCATCCACTTACCCATTCCCTGCAAATTCTGGACATTCTACTATTTCATTATAAAAATATGTTGGCATTTGTTTCTGAAAAGTAAGAATCTTTAAAGAAAACATTACCGTCAGACTATCCCCACACATACAAGTTTAGCAGTAAGTTCCTGGTGGCATCAAATCTCCAGGCAGGTCTCGATTTAGGTGCCCTCTAAGAAAGGCACTGACCATGCTGTAGCCCAGATGGGATGAGGCTACCAGGACGGCAAGAGCTCAGCCCTCACCACGGGGTCTGTCCTCCTCCTGCCTCCTGATTCCCCTGCACAGGCCTGTGAGCCGCTTCCGCTCCCTCCTTCAGGCCAGGGAACTGCCGTCCCTACCCCCCACCGCTCTCAGTGGAGCCATTCCAGGGGGAACTTCAGGACGTGCTCTGCTTTATCAATGAATCGTGTCCCCACACGTGGCCTGTCAGGGGGCCTGGTAATTGAGCACTTCCTGTTCTACTCCCCGGGCGCCAGGTGACCACGCCGTGGCCTGGCAGAGCAGACACAGCCTGGGACGCCACCACCCTCTCCAGTGACGCTCTCCTGTGTCACTGTAACCAGCGGCGTTGACTGAGGGCCCAGAGCCAAACACAGGAGCAACTGTCCCTCTCGGCATGAGGATTGTTGGCACTGAGGATTAATCGCCAAGTTATCAGGCTTGCCATCATGACCAGGCGTCTTATTCTTGGCAGGGAATAGTGTGTTCTTCCCTCTCCTCGCCGTGAGAACGTGGTCTGGGGATGATCATACATGTGGCATCATCAGAGAGAATGCCACGGCCAGGCATCCTCTGACTGCGGGGAGTTTCTCACCATTCAAGACTGAAATGCAGCCATCCGCAGACACCCAAGCAGCCAACAGCGCCAGGCCCCAACCACAGAGGTCAGCACCACACAGGACCCAGCGGCCCACGCCGGAGGCCCAGGCCCCAACCACAGAGGTCAGCACTGCACAGGACCCAGCGGACCCATGGCCTGGTTCTCAGCTCACAGAAAACTGAAGCCGCTCCTATCAATGTGTGCCCTTAACCTTCCGTAACACCAGAGTTACATCTTGAGAAGCCGTAGCTGCCTCTGCACCCCTACTTCTTCCTGCGCGTTTTCCCTTCCCTGCTAAAATCCACACCCACAAATGTTCTGTGTAGCACCCAAAAAAGCCCACAAACACAGGGTTCTTCTTTCGTTTTCTGTTTGTTTGTTTGTTTTGGAGACAGGGTTTGCTCTGTTGCCCGGGCTGGAGTGTAGTGGCGCAATCTTGGCTTACAGCAGCCGTGACCTCCCGGGCTCAAACGATCCTCCCATCTCGGCCTCCTGAGTAGCTGAGACCACAGGCGCCATCACCACCACGCCCGGCTAAAGTCAGAGTTCTGTGGAGACTCTTGCCCTACTTGTAGACCCCTGGTCCAAGTATCTATCAACTAACAACCAACAGGCCTCTTAAGGTCAAGATTCAGTGGAACCTGAGCAACCGAGAGGAGGGAGAGGCCGTCGGCCAAGACAGAGCAAACAGGAAGGGTCTTTTCCCACCCACCCAGGAAAACGCACTGCGAGTCGCTATACCCACCATGTCCATGGCGGACAGTGTGCAGTTCCCGTCCACACGGCAGATGCTGGGGGTAGGTGGGTCCTGCCTTCTTGCTCCCAACTCCGTCCCCCGCCTGAGATTTGGGCACCATGAGCTTTCCAGGCTTCACTGGCTCCGATCAGAGCCTTGGCTTCTCTTCTGGACACTCTGCCGTGTTCACTGTGGGCTTCAAGGCTGGGGCCTCCTGCCTGGTTGGAGCTGCCCTTGGAGGCTGGCAGGGGTCTCAGGGGTCTTAGTGGTCTCCAGCGGTCTGCAGGGGTCTCCAGGGGTCCCGGTGCTCAGGGAGGTCTCCACACCCCTCCAGCCTGGACATGGAGAAGGAGGAGGCGTTTCTCACCCTGTGGGGGAGTTCCTTTCTTGGCGCCTTCTCTGAAAATAGATCCTCAGTTTCACTGATCATTAGGCATTTCCTGAGGAACATCATTAAACATCACCCAGCGCCTCGTGCCTGAAGCTCAGGGCTTCCTCTTCAATCACGTCACGCCCGTGTCATGGTGACCCACGTCTGAGATGGTCACGATGCCCCGTGCCCTGTGAACACAGGACAGTAGACAGTCCCTGCTCTTACGCAAGGCACCCGGGGCAGAGCTGAAGGGACTGGACTTACCTCCAAGACAGACCCTCCTGGCCTGTCCCATCCCCCTCAAGCCCCCTGCACACACCTGGCCACTTCAGGCTGGTGGAGGGGCTGGTCATGCCTTCTGAGCACAGCCACAGTGCCACGAGGTTTCCTGACTGCAGTTTCCGAGCAGGGTCTGGAGCTGTGCAGAGCAGGGTTGGGGAAGGTGCCCGGGGCTGGGCCGAGAGCCTGAGAGGCAGTGAGTCCTTGCGGGCTGGACAAGGCGGCCTGTGGACCCCTGGCAGAGGATGGTGGTGAGGAGGTGGGCAGGGGAAGTACAAGGCTGTGCCACCAAGTCGCCGGGGTCTTGAGAGGTTGAACCTGAGCAGCTGAAGGGAGGGAGAAGCCATCACCCAAGACAGAGCAGACAGGAGAGTGAGATTGGGAAGGAGCCACTTTTGGTCCCCTTGGCTGCCCTGGGCCTGGGAGAGCCCCAGTCCCCCGCTTCGGCCTGCTCAGCCACCTCCCTCCCTCCAGGTTCCTGTCCCCCCGCAGTGCCTCCTTCCCAGTCCTGTCTGGGGGGCACGCCCATCACATGTGCCCTGGTTTTGGGGGCCCATGGACAAGCCCTCGGTCTCAACCCACATCATTTCAGGCTCCCCAGCCCTCAGCAGGGCGGTTCCGTTAGGAGCAGAACAGCCGGGGGCATCCCTCACCAGGACCCAGAAGCAGACAGGAGGCCCCCTCTCCACGGAACAGGCCCACCTGGGCCTGCCCTCTCTGTAGACCTGGACGCCTCTACCGCATGTTGCTGAGAAGGGCCAGGCTGGGCTAAGGTCAGTGGGCCAGACTCGTGGCACTGCGAGGAGTGAGGGCCCCAGGAACCCCCAGCATGTGGGGACCTCTGTGGACCCGCTCGAGTCCCCTCTGCTGTCTCTCACTTGACCACTAGTCCCTGCAGAAAGGAGCCATGGACTGTCCTCAGCCTCTCCTCGTCTGTGGAGTCAGTGGCCCCAGGACTCGCTGCAAAGGCCTCCAGAAGGGTTTGCCCGTCGAGTGGCCATGCTGTCTGCCGGGCTGGGCAGCCTCTAGATGGCCCCAGGGACCTCACACCCTGGCGCTCACCGCGTGCATCTCAGGCTGTCCTCTCTCCCTCCAGCTGGGAGGGGAGCTGGCTGCCACGCAGGAAGCTGAGGTTCCGGCTGACAGCCGGTTATGGGGGCTTGTGGATGTTGGGGATTCTCCTGCGGGGGTGGTTTCTCCTGGAGTGGGTTTCTCGTAGGGAGGGTTCTCCCATGCGCCTGGGGATGATGGCAGTGCCTGGGACATAGCGACAGCTGGGCTCACACTAGCAAGAGGCCCTGAGGCCATGAAACCCAGGGAGGTCACACAGCTCCTTCGCTGCTGGACGCTGCTCAGTGTTGGGGTCGTCTGTGACGCGGCCATGGTAACCAATCCATGAAGGCATCCGGGCCTTGGCTCTCAGCCCCTCCGTGTCTCCACTGCAGAGCTCCACACCTGCACAGAAAGGGACCACCCGCACAGAAGGCTTTGCTGCTCGCTCGGGGGAAACCAGCTAAGACACCAGCAATCAGAGACCGGAGCTTTTTTGTTTCTTTGTTTTTATCTACTTACTAAGAAGGACAATAGGTATAATTTCAGCAAGATCTTTTTCAACAAAATATAACAGAAAAAAGGGTCTTCCAGTTAATCATGCATTCACCGGAAAATTCAATTAAACTGGGTTCCTAGGTCCTAAACACCCATCTGAATCAAGCTTGTGATCTGTTTCTCGTCGCACTTCTGGATTCTCCGGATAACTCTCGTCACCTTCTCAGGGAGCTCGAGGTGGCTGAAGGTACTTTTCCACCTAAGGTAACGTTTCCAGCCTTCCGGCAGAGTCGGCACTCGACTGTCCCTGCACGGAGACCCAGGCAGTGGTGCCATGTGACACCTGACCCCGCGGATGAGGAAGGTCGAGAGAGAGTGCGCAGACACCGAGGTCGGCACCGAGGCTGAGGGAGCCACACCTGGCAGCACACTTGAGGGAGGGCAGCCGGGTGGGGAAACAGCCCGTCGGGTCCAGAAGTTGCCCCTGGGGCATCCGGGGCTCTCGCTGCTGGCCTCCTGCGCTCTTGGTGTTTGAGGAATGGTCTGGTGGCCCCCAGCTCCCCATTGCAGCCTATCTCTGGCCGTCCCTGCTTCCAGGACCAGCCCACCCTCTTTGCGTTAGCCGCCGGTTGCCACTGACCCTGAGCCCCAAGAACAACGGAGCCCTGCTGGTCTGCACACCTTGGTTCTGCCTGCCAGACCCCATCTCTGCGACTTCCTGAAACCACTCCTGACACAGGCAGTGAGACTTGCCGGGAGGCAGGCCACCCCTGACCTCGCACCCCGCTGGCCAGGCAGGGTCTCTAGCTGACCAGGAGCCTCATAGCAGTGGCTGCCTTGCAGGGCCCACCCTCAGCCTTGTAGCCTCTGTCCAAGCTCTCCCTCCAACCATGAGGCCTCCCTGGGCCGTGGACCAAGCAGAAACTATAAAGCTTTTTCTCCCAGTAAAAAAGAAGACGGGAGGAGGGGAGGGAGGAGGAAGAAGATGGGCACTTGCCAAGGCGGCTTAACTCTCCCTGACCAGGGAAGCCGGCCCCGGGGTCCTCACATCTTGCTGCCACTCCAAGGAGCTGCTGGTCCAGGACTGGAACCAAATCAGGAAGCTTTGCTGTGTTTGTGCGAGTGCCACAGGCTCTCTGTAATGTGCTTTCCATCTCCTGCTTAGAATTTAGGAGGATAGGCTGGGCATAGTGGCTCACGCCTTTAATCCCAGCACTTTGGGAGGCCAAGGTGGGTGGATCACCTGAGGTCAGGAGTTCAAGACCAGCCTGACCAATATGGTGAAACCCTGTCTCTACTAAAATTACAATAATTAGCCAGGTCTGGTGGCATGCCCATGTAGTCCCAGCTACTCAGGAGGCTGAGGCAGGAGAATCACTTGAACCTGGGAGGCAGCGGAGCTTGCAGTGAGCCGACATCGTGTCACTGCACTCCATCCTGGGTGACAGAGCGAGACTCTGTCTCAAAAAAAAAAATAAAGAATTTAGGAGGATAAACAAGATGTGGTTTAAACAGCAACATGATATTCCTGGGTATCAAATAATTTCAAAAGGATTGCATTAGATGCCCTTGGGTGGTAACTTTCTGGGAGCCACTTGGCAAAGCTCTGCCAGACACTGGGCCAGGGAGGCTGCAGGCTGACCCTCTGAGGCTGGCCCAGTCACCTTTGAAGTGAAGACTGTGACATCCACCCACCAGTTACCAGGGACTGAGGGTTAAATACGGCCACGCACGACTTTGGGGCTCAGGTTCGCCCCTTAGTTTTTCAAGCCAAACGGGACAGACACCTGCAACTGATCAACCACTGTGGCAGCAGCAACCACCAACCACTGTGGCAGCAGCAACCACCTTAGACGATCGCGAGACCCTCAGCCGCAGGCCCGTCTTCCCTGTGGATCACGGAGGCTCGTGTGCCGCGCCCCATGCAGAAACACATTCTGCTCTGGAGAGCCCTGTGTTTGAATCAGCCAGTTAGAGCAATGCTGCCATTTCTAAGGGTGTCCCTAGAATGGGGGTAACCTCAGGCAAGAGGGAGGCATGACCTCGGGCAGGCCAGGAGGCCCCGGCGTCCCTTCCTCCCACACTGAGGTTTGAAGTTCCAGCACCCACGTCACCAAACCATCAGCTTAAGGCAGAACGGCAAAGAGGTCAACGGTCCGCAGTGGCTGCTGCTGCATGTTCGGAAGAGACATCTGGGCTCAGAGGGCACACGTGCCACCATCAGCCAGCGCGTCCTCGGGGTGTGGGAACGTGAACGGGAGGCCGCGTGCTGTATTTTGCAGAGTTTAGCCTCAGGCTCCGCATGCTGTTGAAGTCCCGTCCTTCTTTCGAGTGCAGCCCTTTAGGAGTTTTCAGCCACTTGCCCCTCCATGTGGTCTGACAGGTTAGGGTGGGAGCAGACCTTGAGGACAAGGGGCCCCGGGAGGGACAGAAGGGACAGGAGACGGCATGGGGGCAGGAGATGGTGTGGAGACAGCTGCGGCATGGGCGGGAGATGGCGTGGTGGCATGGAGACGGCGTGGGGACAGCTGCGGCGTGGTGGGAGATGGCGTGGCGGCACGGAGACGGCGTGGGGACAGCTGTGGCGTGGGCAGGAGATGGCGTGGGGCAGCTGTGGCATGGGCAGAAGATGGCGTGGTGACAGCTGTGGCGTGGGCAGGAGATGGCGTGGGGGCAGCTGTGGCGTGGGCGGGAGATGGCATGGTGGCATGGAGACGGCGTGGGGACAGCTGCAGCATGGTGGGAGATGGCGTGGGGGCAGCTGTGGCGTGGGCGGAGATGGCGTGGTGACAGCTGTGGCGTGGGCAGGAGACGGCGTGGTGACAGCTGTGGCGTGGGCAGGAGACGGCGTGGGGGCAGCTGTGGCGTGGGCAGGAGACGGCGTGGGGGCAGCTGTGGCGTGGGCAGGAGACGGCGTGGGGGCAGCTGTGGCGTGGGCAGGAGACGGCGTGGGGGCAGCTGTGGCGTGGGCAGGAGACGGCGTGGGGGCAGCTGTGGCGTGGGCAGGAGACGGCGTGGGGCAGCTGTGGCGTGGGCAGGAGACGGCGTGGGGGCAGCTGTGGCGTGGGCAGGAGACGGCGTGGGGGCAGCTGTGGCGTGGGCAGGAGACGGCGTGGGGCAGCTGTGGCGTGGGCAGGAGACGGCGTGGTGACAGCTGTGGCGTGGGCAGGAGACGGCGTGGTGGCAGCTGTGGCGTGGGCAGGAGACGGCGTGGGGGCAGCTGTGGCGTGGGCAGGAGACGGCGTGGGGGCAGCTGTGGCGTGGGCAGGAGACGGCGTGGGGGCAGCTGTGGCGTGGGCAGGAGACGGCGTGGGGCAGCTGTGGCGTGGGCAGGAGACGGCGTGGTGACAGCTGTGGCGTGGGCAGGAGACGGCGTGGTGGCAGCTGTGGCGTGGGCAGGAGACGGCGTGGGGGCAGCTGTGGCGTGGGCAGGAGACGGCGTGGGGGCAGCTGTGGCGTGGGCAGGAGACGGCGTGGGGGCAGCTGTGGCGTGGGCAGGAGACGGCGTGGGGGCAGCTGTGGCGTGGGCAGGAGACGGCGTGGGGGCAGCTGTGGCGAGGGCAGGAGACGGCGTGGGGCAGCTGTGGCGAGGGCAGGAGACGGCGTGGGGCAGCTGTGGCGAGGGCAGGAGACGGCGTGGGACAGCTGTGGCGTGGGCAGGAGATGACGTGGCAGCATGGCTGCTGGCATAGCAGGGTTGGCGCCATTGCTCCTGCGATTAGGAACCGCCCGAGAGACAGCCTCTGCCCTGCCCGTCTCTTTTCCGTGGGTTCTTGACATGAGTCTAAGTGTTACGTGCCATTCATGCGCCCGCTAGTTCATTCACCGCCTTGTTTATCCAGCACTCAGTGACAAGTGACTGCTGATAAGACATCCAGCCGTGGACATGGAGGGCCTGGGTGAGAAGAAGCCTTTTGGAAGCACTTTCCAAGTCTCCCTGGGGAGCCTGGGTCAGGCTGGGTCAGCCCTGGGAGAACCGAGTCTCAGGACAGGGCAGGTGCAGCCGGTGAATCAGTGGGCGGGTCCTCCCTGAGTCACGGAGGCCACGCCTGAGGACGGCGGTAGCCTCGGCTGCCCAACGTGTCTCCCTAGGTGTGAGCTGCTGACACCCGGCCCCGCCAAACGCAGGCGTTGCCTTTACATTCGCCTCACCCAGGTTTAGGTTCAGGAGACAGAAGCCTAAATGGTCTTTGGCGGAGCTTTCCATGAATTTCCGTGGGACTCTCTCTCCTGGTTCCCATGGCGGCGTTAAGGCTTCAAAAGCTCCTCCCTCCAAAAGCCTCGAGAAGCTTCTCCGAGGGGTGTGACCAGGACGGCTGCTCTTCTCAGCCCGCAGCAGGGGCTCCTGCGATGCCTGACGGCCAAGTCAAGTCCCCAAAGCCAGGCTCATTCCCAGTGGCCAGAGCCGTCTGCCGCTGCGTTGCCCAAGCTCGCATGGGAGAGGGCTTCAGATGCTGGCAGCCCCAGCCTGTTCTTCCCCATGGAGTCACAGGCAAGGCCTCCGGGAGCCTCAGGATCTGCAGGGCGGGTGCCCCAGGGAGCCCCATGGGTAAAATGACTCCTATCCCAGAGCGGCAGGCGGCCTCGGGACCCACAGGCATGGGGAATGCTGTTGGAAGGTGTCATTATCAGACATTTATTTATTGATCAGAGTTTCAGGTGAAGTTGGGCTGAGGTTGTCCAGTGTCTCTGCTTGGGAAATCCTCAGCAAGGCAGAGGCTTCTTTCTCCTCCGGCCTCTTCCCCAGCACAGTCCTACGGGCGAGAGTGGGGCCTGCACCCCACGGATCTGCCTGGAGCAGGGAGGCCCGTGGTGGGGTGGGCGTCCGACTCCCGCCGTCCCCACAGAGACCAAGTCCGGGACCTCTGCCAGAGGTCGACCTGTGTCTCCCGGAAACTCACAGGGTGAAGTCCTGAACCCAGGACTCAGAGTGGGGCCTTGTTTGCAAACAGGGTTGTTGCTGAGGTGAGCAACTGCGATGAGGTCCCGGGCAGGGGCCCTCACACTCCACAACCGAGGCCCTGAGGAAGAGCCCACAAAGGCACAGATGCAGACACCACACAACGGAGGCGGAGATGGCGAAGAAGCGCCAGGCCCAGGGAGGCTGGAGGGAGGCTGGGACGGCTGCCCCGCAGAGCTCAGCACCAGCTCTGGCCTCAGGGTAGGCAGGATGCCTGCCTTCCCCGCCGTCCCCACCGCCCTGTCTGTGGGTCTGTGAGGCTCTGTCACCTGCCTTCCCGCCGTCCGCGCCGCCCTGTCTGTGGGTCTGTGAGGCTCTGTCACCTGCCTTCCCGCCGTCCGCGCCGCCCTGTCTGTGGGTCTGTGAGGCTCTGTCACCTGCCTTCCCGCCGTCCGCGCCGCCCTGTCTGTGGGTCTGTGAGGCTCTGTCACCTGCCTTCCCGCCGTCCGCGCCGCCCTGTCTGTGGGTCTGTGAGGCTCTGTCACCTGCCTTCCCCGCCGTCCGCGCCGCCCTGTCTGTGGGTCTGTGAGGCTCTGTCACCTGCCTTCCCCGCCGTCCACGCCGCCCTGTCTGTGGGTCTGTGAGGCTCTGTCACCTGCCTTCCCCGCCGTCCGCGCCGCCCTGTCTGTGGGTCTGTGAGGCTCTGTCACCTGCCTTCCCGCCGTCCGCGCCGCCCTGTCTGTGGGTCTGTGAGGCTCTGTCACCTGCCTTCCCGCCGTCTGCGCCGCCCTGTCTGTGGGTCTGTGAGGCTTTGTCACAGCCACCCCGGGACAACAACGGGGTCTCCTAGGAGCTCCCTCTCAGCCCCACACACATCCTCCCTTCCCGCAGCCGTCGCAGTCCGGTGGGGCCTGGGATGTGAAGGGGCCCCCGGGGATGAGATGATGCTCCTCCTGCTCCACACGCAGGGGTTCAGAGCCCCGAACTCCCCATCCCCACGAGCCGTGGGGGTTGGCGCTGCTGGCGGAACCCATTGGCCCGAGCTCCTGGGCAGCTCCCAGCAGAGGTGCTGAGAAAAAAGTCAGAGAATTTGGGTGATGAGCGACTGGCAGAGCAAAACCAGAAGCAAAATAAAATAACCAGCGCCCCTGGCAACACGTAATAAACGCCGCATGCAGCGGGCATCTCGGATGCCTGGTGAGGGAGGAGGCCCTGGCAGGGCCTTGGGTCTGGAGGACGCCACAGCCCAGGGACCCAGAGCCCGGCCGGGCCCGAGAGATGTCACAGGTGTGCAGGGTCCCAGTCCTGGGAGAGCCGGCGTGTGAGTGACCCCGTGAGGATACCGAGCCCCCAGCCCAGTGCCCCGCTCAGGCCTCCTCCCTCCGGGGTCAAGCATCCCCAGGTGTAAGCAGGAGGCTGCGGGGGAAGTGGCCAGGCCCCCAGACCCAAGCACTGCAAACTCCAAGAGCCTCTGGGGTGCTGCGTCCTGTTCTTTCCCGCCGTCCTCCTCGCTCAGGCCCTGGGCATCGGCCTCACTGCCCCCGAGACCCAGCCTGGCACAGCACCCACACCGCCTGCAGGAGCTGCCCTCCTGTCTCAACCCGTGGGTGCCACCGCCTCTCCAGCTGCTTCAGGATGAGCCTCATTCGCGGCAGGGCCAGTGGCTCCTGGCACCGTCCCACCCACTGGCCTCTCCTCTTCCCCCTGCCTGCCCTCAAGAGGACACCGCACCCTCACTCCTCCCCGACACCCATGCCACCGACTCAACCCCTCGTTCCCCCCAGACTGGAGGAGACCCTGTCCCAGCTCCTCAGCGCCTTCGTACTCCTGAGGGATCCCGTGACGCTGGAAGGAGCTGCTCTTGCTTCCAACAGGAAGAGGGTGAATGTCGCAGCAGACCAGGGGCGAGACTAACAACAGCTCGCTCCTTCCTCACCCCTTCCTGGCAAACAAAACCCCTCTGCCCTCTGGCGGGACGCAGCCGGGCTCCCTGTGAGCCTGGGGCGGACGCGGGGTTGTGAGCCGTGCACGGAGAGGGGGACCCCTGCGGATGCTGACGGCTGCCCAGCAGCAGACACCAACACGTGGCCCCCGCGTGGAGATGCTGAGTGGGGACGCGAACAAGGGGTGCTACAGAATCATTCTTGGCAATGTTTTCTTTAGTAATTATGATCCTGAAATCATCTTATTGTTGTGTTGAGGGTTCGGAAAGAGGCGGCCAGGGTAAGGAGGCTCCTCTGAGGCTGGAATGCAGCTTCCTCCTGTCCCAAGCCAGGCCTCTTCCCTCACCAAGTCAAGCCGCAGCTGGCCTCCGAGAGCTGGTGGGCGCCGTGCACCCTCGGGGACAGCCCTGAGAGCCTGTGTTCTTGGGGTGCCCAGAGGCCAAGGGCTGTGCGGGGCTGGGATGGGCTTCAAGGGTAGCTGCTGCGGCAGCGTGGACAGGCGTGGCCATCTCAGTGCTAATTAGAGCTCGAGGGGCTTCTCGCGGAACTGGGGAGGAATCAATTCTACCCCAACTGCGGCCGCGGCTGTGGGTGCGGGTACGGGTGCAGCTGCGAGTGCGGGTACGGGTGCGGGTACGGGTGCAGCTGCGGGTGCGGGTACAGGTACGGGTACAGGTGCGGGTACGGGTGCGGGTACGGGTGCAGCTGCGGGTGTGGGTACAGGTGCGGGTACGGGTGCGGGTACGGGTGCAGCTGCGGGTGCGGGTAGGGTGCGGGTACGGGTGCAGCTGCGGGTGCGGGTACAGGTGCAGCTGCGGGTGCAGGTACGGGTGCAGCTGCGGGTGCGGGTACAGGTGCGGGTACGGGTGGAGCTGCGGGTGCGGCAGGCTCGCACAATGACAGGGGTCACCAGCCCCCAGATCCGCAAGCCCGGGACCCTGGAGGCTGGCAGTGGGGTTCCGGTCTGAGTCTAAGAAAAGCCGAGCTTCAGTTTGAATCAAAAGGCAGGAGGGCCCTGTGGGAAGGTTGGCCGTGTCGTTTCAGTCAGGACCTGGGCTGAGGAAGAGGCCACCGTGCTGGGGCCGTCTGTGGTGCATGGTCCACACGTCCCAGTGCCAGGCTCATCTGGAACTCTCGCAGACATGTCCGGCCTCACGTGTCTTACGTTGAATGCCAGGTAGACGTCGTGCTCAGCGGACGTCTTGTGGTGCTGCCGGGCACGGCTGAGTCACACTCAGCGTCAGCAGGGCCAGCAGGTGGAGGGCGGCCCCCCGGGACCAAAGTCAGAACTGGCCAGTGCGGACGCCTTGCCTCAGTGAGACAGAGCAGAGGGCTGGGAGCCCAGGCCCAGGCCGGTGCGAAGGAGCCGCAGAGGCACCGGAGGTCCGGCAGGGGCGCCTGGGCCTGAGTGGAAGTAAAGCCCCGCCCAGGTGGGCGGCAGGCAAGAGGTGGCCTCAGGGCTGGGTGGATTCTGAATTTGGTTGCAATTCTCCTACTCACTCTCTTACTCCCTCCGCAGCCTTTGTGTGCCTGAGTCAGGCGCTCTGGAGGAGGCCCTGGGTCAGCAGCCAACTGAGGGCCCTGGAGGCCTTCGGGGGATGGGGCGACAAGAGCAAGCCCAGGGCACCCACAGCACGGCTGGTGGTACCAAAATGGTGGAGACTTGCAGGCATCTGGAGGGGCTTCTGCGTTCTCCAGACACAGCTGCAGCCACACCAGACAGACCCCGCTCCGTGGCCAGCCCAAGGTGTCGGCCGTGTGGCTCCTAGCGGGCCGCCCGCCCTTTGGGGCCCAGCCCTCCTATGGAGTGGGGCACGGGGCTCACTGCTCAGAGCTGCTTCTGCCAGAGCCAGGCATCTGGGCCACCGTTCTGGGTGTGGGCCTGGCTCGCTGGGAAGGAGCCATGTGCGTTCTGCCATGACTCAGCCCTGGGAAGGTGCTGAATGACACTGCAGCCCCCCGGGGGAGGCTCTGACCCAGACCTGCTCCGGCACGGCCAGCTCTGCCTCCCTAGAGTCCCGGCTGTGGCCCCATGGGGCTCTGGGGTACAGTCTCAGGGAAGTGAAGACTGTTTCGATCCAGACGTTGTCAGCGAGGGGAGAGTCCTTTCCTTTTGATCCTTAAACTCCGTTATCACCACATTTAGGTTCGTGAAACTCCTGGAAACTTATTTAAACTGTTTTTAATCTAAACAGTGGGCTCACCAGTCTCCCATTTTCAAAGCCTGTATTTGAAGCTGAGACTCAGCCTCCGGAGCCACACCGTGGTGTGGAACTCAGCACAGGCCTTGGCTGTGAGCGACAGTGGGGTTTGCTTTGCAAACCACAAGTTTAGCACTTAAAAAAATACTGCTCACCCACCAAGAAGAAAAGAGGGGAAACAACACACGCTTGTTTCGTGAACAAAGCGGGCACTGAGCCGTCTCACTTGCCACAAGGATTAAAGAGCGTGCACCCTTGCGAGGCGCCACGGCCTCGTCCACGCCGGGCAGCCGTGTCAGCAGGCCGCACAGCCCCCGCCCCACGATGCCCAGAGCGAGCTTCTGTCTCCGCAGACGCTGGGCGCTCAGCCAGCAGGGAAGGGGCCTCTCTGCAGGGGCTGTGGTGGGGGGAGGGGTGGGCGGCCCAGCCCGCCAGGGAGTGGACAGTGCCCAGGGGAGGGACGCAACAGGAGAAGACATGGGGGCCCCAGGCTGCCTGGTGGAGCCAGGCCAGCGAGTTACGCCAGTGAGTTAGGCGCAATCTTCCGTGGGGTCTGACAGCTGCCATCCAGCAGCAGGGAGAGGGCGAGAGTGGAGAGGGCGAGCGTGGAGAGGGCGAGCGTGGTATGTGGGCACCGCCTTTCCATCCTGACGGGTGTCATGTGGTGCTGAGTGGAAGATGAGGCCCCATTGCCCCCGGGGGGTGCCAGGCTGGCAGAGATTAAGGGCTGAAGAAAAGAGTTTCTACATCTAATAGAAATAAAAATCCCCAGGCCGCAGCAGCCTGATGGAGCCACATCGCTCAGTATCTGCAACTCCAGGAAGCATCTGGAAGGTTTGCTGGGCAGGGAGGCAGGTCCATGAGGGTGCGGGCCTCCACCGTGGCTTCGTGTGCAGGTCCCGCCCACACCCACAATGCGAGGCAGCGCTGAGCCCCGCTCACTGTGCCGCGCCCTCCCCTGGGCCTCAGGGTCCTGCCTCCCTTTGCCTTCACTAGTTCAGCACTCAGACCCCACTGGGCCCCGGTGGCCGTGGCCACGACAGAACCGTATGTGACATTGCAGGTGCTTAGGGCCCCTCCTGCGTGCAGCCAGCCTCAGCCCAGAGCGCATCTTCCAGCTTCGGGCAGTGAGCTCTTTGTTGAAAGAGGGAAGAGGAGAGATCCCGCAAATGGAATAAAACCGGACTTTTTTCCCGGAGCCCAGGGATTTAATATGCACAGTCTCCCCAGCAAACACAAATGCCTCCTGTGAGGATGCAAACCACAACCAAAAGCCCTCAAGCAGCCACCCAGGTCGAGGGCACCTGCCCAGGGTCCACGCCCGCCCTCCCTGCCTGTAGCTCCTGCCTGGCCCTGGGAAACATTTTCCCACTTCAGCCCCGAGCATCCGGCCCGTCCACTGCCCTGGATCAGGCCTCTCAGCGCCGTGTTCCAGCCTCATTCCTCATCCTCTCACTGGTAATGGGGTGGGGCGGGGGCCCCTCAACCTCCAGCTCGGAGCGGTAGGAACAGCAGGGGGTGTCCTGTCTCCCTGGGTGCAGACCCCCCAGCACGGGCTCCTTCCTTCTCATTAACAGAAATGCTCCCAGGATCTCAGCGCAGCCCCTCAAAACACAACCCAGAATTTCCTGGTTAATGGAAGGATCAGGAAATGGATGGCCTGGTTAATGGAGCTTAGAAACTCCTCTGGGAAGTTTTCTGCAAACGTATTATTAGTCCAGCAGCTTCAGTGGTGGCCAACATGAGACTCCATTTCAAATCCTTGAATACAGTGGAACCGCGAAGACAAGGGCAGAGGCCCTCACGGCTTTGTGATAAGATAATGACCATTTTTCATTTGATAGAAACAGCCCTGTACGTTTTGGACTTGCAGGGTCAGTGAAGCTCTTTCCACATCTGTGGATTACAGAGAAGCCACCGGGCGCCCCCATGGCGGGAGGGGTCTGCGCCAGGTGGCCGGGGGTCCCGGAACCAAGCCCGTGAGGGGAGGGATCGGTGCCAGGTGGCCGGGGGTCCTGGGACCGAGCACATGAGGGGAGGGATCTGCGCCGGGTGGCCGGGGGTCCCGGGACCAAGCCCGTGAGAGGAGGGGTCTGTGCCAGGTGGCCGGGGGTCCTGGGACCGAGCACATGAGAGGAGGGGTCTGTGTGAGGTGGCCGGGGGTCCTGGGACCGAGCCTGTGAGGGGAGGGGTCTGTGCGAGGTGGCCGAGGGTCCTGGGACCGAGCACATGAGGGGAGGGGTCTGCGCCGGGTGGCCAGGGGTCCCAGGACCGAGCCCTGCCAGGGGCTTCCTACTTCCCAGGAGTTTGTCTTCCTGCCTCACAACATGGCAGGGGCCGCCTCCTCCTCCCTCCAGAGCCTCCCCAGGCAGGGACGTTTGTGGACATGGGGCAGCCTGAGGGGCGGATTCCACCTTAGGGGGCCGGCTTGCCTGCAGCCATTGCAGAGAAGAGGGCACTGTCTTTTCTCACAGGCCAAGGTGGGGATCCTCACTGCCTGCTGTCTGGGTGCCGGTGGCGGCAGGTGGGGGGCAGAGGAGGAGGTGGAACCCGGGCATTTGGGAGGCCCAGGAAAAGCAGGGCAGCTGCAGCCGGGCGGGTGCAATGCTGGGGGTCCCACCCACCCTCCACACAGAGAGAGGCCAAAGGGCAGAGAGGGAGCCACCTGCCAGGGGAAGGACTGGCCTACCCTGTCCTAGGGAGCCCCTGGTCTTGGCCTCAGGGCCGCCTCTCTCTCCAGCCCACTGTCCTTGGCCCAGTTGGCTCAGCCCAGAGCCCTGAGGACGTGGACACAGTTGTGGCAGCCACTTGGGGAAGAAGCCCTCGTGGTGTCCAAAGGAGCCCAGGCCCCTCACGCCCCTACCCACAGCCCCGGCCGTGGCAGCTTTTCCACAGGACAATGTGGCCCGCAGTGAAGGCTGCCAACAGCCAGAGATTAGACAGGTCCAACATCATTCAGAAGCCAGTGCTGTCTTGGGAAGGGCTCCTGGGGCAGCGGGGGGACTGGGCACAAAGCTCCTCCAGCATCAGCCTGGGCTCCTCAGCATGGAGTAGTGGCCATCATCAGCGGCCTTCACAAGCCTGGGCACTGGCTGGGCCGGGCAGGGGTGTGGCTGGGTCTCCCAGTGTGGGGTGAGGGGGTGCCCGGGGAGCCAGGCGTGAGTGCCTCACTCTAACCTCAGCCCCAGCCACGACAGGCTGAGGTGGATTTGCCTTGGGAGCCTCCAGCGGGAAGGTTTGGGGACGCGCAGTCCTTCAGGCCCCTCAAGGGTGCCCCACTGGCTGCCCCTCAGGACTCAGGGCTGTTCCGCCATGGTGCAGTCACGGTTTGGGGCCCAGGCACAAAAACATCTTCCTGGTCGTTGTAAATATCAGTATGATAACACAGAACTAAAAAATTTCTGAAAGTGCCATGGTTGGTAACTTGGGCTAAACCCAGGACTGTGTCATGTTGGCTTTGATTTACTCAGCCCCCTCCCCTCTCAGGGCCTCCTGTCCTTCCCCAGGCCTGGTCTCCATGTCCCCAGGCACCTGGCGCACACACGCTAAGCGCACAGCCTGGGGAAGCTGCCCAAAGTGACATGTACGTCTCCACACACCCTCCTGCCAGGCACCGCCAGCCCGTCTCATCTCAGAGAGGCTCCTGGCAGAGGCAGCTGAGTCAGTGGGGAGGGATTTTGCTCTGCTCCCCAAGAATAACCAGCAAACCTGTCCTGGAGTAAAACACCAGCCATCCATCACCAGCAACCAGGACAAGAAGGGACAGCCTGGCCAAGGGGCCTGATGACAAGGATAGGGGGCATACTTGGGGCAGAAATGATCTGGGCCTGTGGCCCCTGTGAGAATCTGTTTCCAGAAAGCTGAGACACGCCCCCCACCAGGATTCAGCTCTGCCAGGGAACCCACCCGACAGACCCAGGGAAACGTGAATCTGTGCGCAAGAGGGCAGCAGAGTGGAGCCCAGAACCCTGCAGGTTCCTCCTGGGACCCTGGGTGCTGGCTTGGGAGGGTCTGACCCCCGGCAAAGCTTGGGAGGGCCGGGGTGAGGCAGGGAGAACACTGGGGGCCCTTGGTCCTGGCCACCCCTGTCCCTTGCCCTCCCTTCCCCTCCATGGCTCTCACTGCTCCCTGCCAAATGTCCCCTCCTGTCTCAGTTCACTGAGTGTGCCTGAGGGACAGCCTGGAACAATTCAATTGGCAGAGGTGTCAGGACAGAGCCTTGCGCAGAGTTGAACAACTCTCAGGTGCAGCCGGCTTTTGCTGTGCCTTAGCAAACTCTTCTGTAGAGTGGTGCTGGAATCTCAGTGTCAACCATCGTCATGAGGTGTAAGTGAGAAAGCATAGTAAAGTGTATGAACTCAGTGGGAATGGATGAGTAGATGGATGGATGAATGAGTAGATGGATGGATGAATGAGTGGATGGATGGATGAGCGGATGGATGGATGAATGAGTTGATGGATGGATGAATGAGTAGATGGATGGATGAGCAGATGGATGGATGGATGATTGGGTGGATGGCTGAATGAGTGGATGGATGAGTGGATGGATGGATGGATGAGTGGATGGATGAGTGGATGGATGAGTGGATGGATGAATGAGTGGATGGATGATGAATGAGTAGATGGATGGTGAATGAATGAGTGGATGGATGGATAAATGGATAGATGGATGAATAGATAGTGGAAGAATGCACGGATGATGAATGGGTGAATGGATAGATGAGTGGGTGGATGGATAATGGATGGATTGATGGCTGGGTTGGTAAATACATGGATGGATAATGGATGGGTGGGTGGGTGGGTGGGTGGGCAAATGGATGAATAAATGAATGAGTGGATGGATGGTGGATGAATGAGTGCATAGATGGATGGTGGATAAATGGAAATGGATGGATGGTGCATGGGTGTGTGGATGAGTGGTGGAATGATAGATGGATGATGGATGGGTGAATGGGTGGATGAATGAATGGATGGGTGGTTGGGTGCATAAATAATGGGTGGATGGATGAGTTAATAGATGAATGTGGCTAAATGGATGAGTTAATAGTTTAATGGTGGCTAAATGGATAATGGATCAATGGGTGGATGAGTGGGTACACGGATGGGTAGAAGAATGGATGGATGGATAATGGATGAATGAGTGGGTGGATGGATGGACAAGGGATGGATAATGGATAAATGGGTAGGGGGATGGATGGATAGATGGGTGGGTGGGTGGGTGGATGGATCGATGAAGGGATGAATGAGTGGATGGATGGGGTGGATGGATGGATGATGGATGGATAATGGATAGATGGATTGGTGGGTGAATAAATGGATGAAGGGGAGGATGACTGGATGGATGGATGGGTGGGTGGGTGGATGGATGAAGGGATGAATGGCTGGATGGGTGGATGGATGGATGAATGGGTGGTAGATGGGTGGGTGGATGGATGGATGGATGGATGGGTGGGTGGATAGATGGGTGGGTGGATGAAGGGATGGATGAAGGGATGGATGAATGGATGAATGAGTGGGTGGATGGATGGATGGGTGTGTGGGTGGGTGGATGGATGGATGAAGGGATGAATGGCTGGATGGGTGGATGGATGGATGAATGGGTGGTAGATGGGTGGATGGATGGATGGATGAGTGGGTGGATAGATGGGTGGGTGGATGGGTGGGTGGATGGATGAAGGGATGGATGAATGGATGAATAAGTGGGTGGATGGATATGGATGGATAATGGATGGAGGGGTAGGTGGATGAATGGAAGGGTGGATGGGTGGATGAAGGGATGGATGAATGGATGAATGAGTGGGTGGATGGATGGGTGGGGGGATGGACATAGATGAATAATGGATGGATGGGTAGGTGGATGAATGGAAGGGTGGATGGGTGGATGAAGGGATGGATGAATGGATGAATGGGTGGATGGATGGATATGGATGGTAATGGATGGATGGGTAGGTGGATGAATGGAAGCGTGGATGGGTGGGTGAAGGGATGGATGGATGGATGGATGGATGGGTGGATGGATGGGTGGGTGGATGGGTGGGTGGATGGATGGATATGGATGGATAATGGATGGATGGTTAGGTGGATGGGTGAATGGATGGATGGATGAAAGGATGGATGGATGGATAGGTGGGTGGATGGATGAAGGGATGGATGGGTGGATGGATGGATGGATATGGATGGATAATAGATGGATGGGTAGGTAGATGAATGGATGGGTGGAGGGATGGATATGGATGGATAATGGATGGATGGGTAGCTGGATGGATGGTGGATGGATGGGTGGGTAGATGGATGAAGGGATGAATGAAGGGATAGATTGATGGATACAGATGGATAATGGATGGATGGGTAGGTAGATGAATAGATAGGTGGATGGATGGATGGATGGATGGGTGAGTGGATGGGTAGGTGGATGGATGAAGGGGTGGATGAAGGGATGGATGGGTGGGTGGATGGATGAGTGGATGGATGGATGGATGGATGGATGCGTGGATGGGTGGGTGGATGGGTGGGTGGATGGATGGGTAGGTGCGTGGATGGATGGATGGAACAAACTATTAACACAGTGAGAAAACCCTGCAGCCTGCAAGTTAACCCTGTCAGTGCCTTCACCTGTGAACTGGGTATGTGGCATGTTTCGTTTCCCTCTCAGAGCAGCTTTGAGGATCAAATGAGGTAGCACACATTTGAAAAATACTCTGACAACCATAGTTGAGCTGCATACATTGACTGTTATCATCTAGATTAATGGTGTCTAAATTTGTGAAAAGTCTATATTAGAGGGTATTTTTAAAAAAATTTTTCCTTTATTTCTTTCAAGTCTATGTCGTTACAAGAACTAATTGCTAATAGCACATTTTCAAGTCAGGTCCTGCTGGGACCGCCAATGAATTGGAAAAAAAATCTCATAATTAGCAGCCTTATTTGCATGCAGACAATGAGCATTCCGAAAAGTCTTTAAAATGCTCCCGTGAGAAAACACTTGCATTCTTGTTTTAAGAGATTAAATTGCTTGGCAAACTCCTTTCTCACTAGAAAGTCAGAAGGTAAACTTGAATCCAGCCAAATCATCATTAAGTTCCAATTATTCCAAATTCCAAATTAAGGTAGTCTCAGTTAATAAGGTTTCCAGGTACAGTCCACGAAAACACAAGAATTAGAACCATCCGTGAATTCAGCAACCTTCGTTTTCTGGGTAGGCACACGCAGGCAGTTCCGTGGTCAGTCTCCAGGTTCCATGCTGCAGCAGGCAGATAGTGGCCCTCCCTGAAAAGCAGTGCAGCCTTGGAGAGGCAGTGGCCAAGCCAGGCAGCAGCGTGTGCAGGCATCAGGATGAGAAAGCGCAGTGCGGCTAGGCGGAGGCGGCGGATGGGAAGCGGGGAGCTCCCAGGACACTGACAGCCACCCCGAGCTGGGTGGAGGCGGCGGATGGGAAGAGAGGAGCTCCCAGGACACTGACAGCCACCCTGACCCCCCGAGCTGTGTGGGAGGAGTGGGGGATTCCCATGCCAGCTGGACATGGATACATTTTTGTTTCCCTGTTGCTGTTTTAAAAGTGAAAACCTCCTGTGTCTTCCCCGGGATTCTTTTGTTTTTCCTCCAGGTAAAAGGCACATCTGGCAGCCAGAGCTGTTTTTCAGCCTCTGTTTGATGCTTTCCCTTCCGATTACAGTTACAGGAGGCCCCGAGGCAGAGCTGGTGATCACAAGCCTTTCTCTTGGCTAGACAGGCAGTTTTTATTTGAATAGCATTATTGTTGTATCGCATAAAATGCAAGGCAATGGAAGATCGACTACTGCACTGACTAAAATTTGGCCAAGGAAGCTCTGAGACATCAGCATCAGAACTTACGCTTTCAGCCAGGAAGGACTAACAGGGACCAGATTCACCCTTCCATGAAAACAAGTTAGAAAATGGACAAAATATCTGAAACATGTGTTAGCCTCAGACACCAGGCACCGAGACCACAGTCCCTGTTAGCCTCAGACACCAGGCACCGAGACCACGGTCCCTGTTAGCCTCAGACACCAGGCACCGAGAGACCATGGTCCCTGAGGGGGCGGGCAAACGAGGTGGGGCCCAGTGTACAGTAGGCATGGGTTCCGGTCCCGGTGAGGGGAGAGGCCCCAGGCAGGGCTGAGGAGAAGGAGCCGGGTCCAGGGAGGACACAGAGGCTGGAGGTCTCAGGCTGGATCTCCGGCAAGGAGAGCTGCCCGGAGGGAGGACTCTGGGATCTGCAGGGGCAGCCTGAGTCTTCAGTCGAGGGCTGACCAGCCTGGCAAAGAACCTCCCGGGCTGACCAGCCTGGCAAAGAACCTCCCGAGAGGCTCTGGGGAGCAACACGGGGTCTCCCTCAGAGCCGGGAGTAGTCCTCGTCCCGCCGTCCACAGTGGAGACACTCGCAAGGCACCAGGCAGTGTCCTGAGAAGGGCTTTGTCTTCACAGAGTGAAAAACTAGTTGGAGACGAAACACTGCTCAGGTCCCACCTGACAAAGCCTGAGAGCAGGGATGGCCCACCAGGATCACCGTCCTCCAAAGCTCCAGATCAGCCAATTCATAAGAATATACAAACCAACTAGCACCAAACGAGGCGGAATTCAGTGTGTAGCGTGTGATCAGAAATGAGCAGGCATTCAAAGAGGCAGCAGAGTACAACCTACAAGAAAACCAAATAGTTAACACCAACGGTGAACGGAGCAGATGGAGAGTTAGCACCCAAGACAGTAAAACAGTTACTGGGACAATCTTCCGCCGGTTCAGGGGGTCAGAGGCGAGGCTGAGCATGGACGTGTAAACATTCCCAAACCACTTCTGGAGTGGAACGCTGCAGCGCTGGAGTCGAAAGGTGTAGTGGGCGGGCTTCATGGCAGACGAGACGGTGCAGAAGGAAAAAGCTGGTAAATTTGAAGACACGGCACTAGAAGTGACGTAAAATAAAAACATAGAAAAGGTCTGAAACGCAGACTGTTAGTGAACCGTGGGCCAGCGTCAAGCAACTTAACACACACGCAGCTGCAGTTGCTGGAGGAGGGGCAGGGATATTTGAACAGAACGGCTGACATTTTTCCACGTTTGTTGAAAACCACAAAAAGAAAGGAAGGGAAGGACGGGCATACACATTAGGGTGGAAGAAATGGCCTTTTGGTAGATGATATGATTGTCTCCATAGAAAACCAAGGAATCTACAGCAAAACTTGGACTTATAAGTGAATTCAGTAAGCTCACAGGATAAATGTCAACCAACAAAAGTCAATTGCATGTCCATGTACTAACACTACACACGTAGAAATCTAAATTAACAACACACCATTTACGTTGGTCCAAAGAGAATGAAATACAAGACACAAACCTAACAGAACACGTGGAGTATCTGTATGCTGAAAATTTTAAAAGCCGATGAAAAAGCTTTGCTTGCGAGCTAAATGGATGAGATGTACCATGTTTGTGGGCTGGAAGGCGCGAGACAGTAAATGTGCCAGTGCTCCTCAGATTGGTCTGTGGGTTAAATACAGTTCCCACCAACATCCCAGCAAGGTGCTTTTGTAGATATAGACATACTTATTCCAGAATTTATAGGGAAAGACACAGGGCCTAGAATAGCTAAGATAATTTTGGGAAAGAATGAAGAAAGAAAGAAAGAATGAAAGTGTGAGAAATCGCTCCCCTAGATTTCACGACCTCCATGATGACGGTGACGCTGACCGGGTGGAACCGGGGACAGACAGGCACGGAGGCCAAGGAAATAGGACAGAGAGCCTCACTGAGAGCTACACCACCTTGTCCAAAGCACACACGTGGCTGTTCTGCAAACAGAGCTGCAGCAACTGGACATGCACAGGGAAAAGGGACCCTCAGGCTGAGTTTTACGTCTTCTCCAAAAATTAACTCAAAATGGATTACAAACTTAAAGCTCAAGGCTATAGAACCTGTCGAATAAGGTGCAGGAGAAACTCTTCCGGACCTGAGGCTGGGTGAAAACTTCTTAGGCTTGACACCAAATGCACGACTCGAAAAAGGGAAAATCAAAAATTGGACCTCATTGAAATGGAAGTTTTTCTCTCCTAAAGATCCTGTTAAGAGACTGAAAAGACAGACTGCAGAGGGGGAGAAATGTGTCGGACAAAGGGCTTACACTAGGATGTTTAAAGACTCTCAAATCTGGCAGTAAAAAACAAACAGAAAGGCCCAAGGAGACGTTCACCAGCTCCAAATGTGTCCAGATCCAGAGACAACAAATGGTCTGTGAAGATGTCCAGCGTCATCAGCCGTTAGGGAGGTGCAAGTTTAGGCCACGATAAAGCATGACCGCGCACCCGTCAGAACGGCTAAAATAAAACCAATCACTCCTGCACTGCTGGTGGGAATGCGAAATGATAAAGCAACTCTGGGAAATTGTTGGGTAGTTTTAAGAAAAGCTAAGCATGCACTTACATAGGACCCAGCAATGGCACTCTTGGGCCTTTATCCCAGAGAAACGAAAATGCATGTTCACCAAAACCCTGGACACCACCAGTGTTCACAGCAGCTTAATTCATAGTAGCCAAAATGTGGGGAAGAAGAAGAGAGCTCAGATGTCCTTCGGTGACTGAATGGTGGAACAAACTGGTACGTCCACGCCATGAAATAAAGGCGCGAACGCCGGACGCAGGTGACAAGGTGGATGGCTGGCAGGAGAGCTGTGCTGAGTGAGGAAAAGCCAGTCTCGAAGGCTGCAGGCTGACTGCAGGTGTGAGATGTTAATTGTAAATATGGAGAGCACATCACTGGTTGTAGGGGCTGGGGATGGAGGAAGGGTGCAGGCGTGGCTCCAAAGGGTTAGGAAATCTCATCATGGAATATTCTGTATCCTGACTTTGGTGGTGGTTACATGAATATATATTTGAGGAAAAAGTTGCATAGAACTATACACACCCACAAATACGTGCATGTAAAGCTAGTGAGATCCACATGAGCCCTCTAAGTGGTACCAGTGCCAGTTCCCACTTTGAGGAGAAACGTGAAGTCTCAACAGGACCTGTCTGTACTACCTTTTTTTTTTTTTTTTTTTTTTTTGCAATTTCTTGTGGCTCTATAATTATTTTAAAATTAAAAAATTAGAAAACAGACAAAGTAAAGGCTTTTTCACATATGCAAAAGCCAAAATAATTTACCCCCCAGATCTGTGCCACACAAAATAATTTACCCCCCAGATCTGTGCCACACAAAATAATTTACCCCCCAGATCTGTACCACACAAAATAATTTACCCCCCAGATCTGTGCCACACAAAATAATTTACCCCCCAGATCTGTGCCACACAAAATAATTTACCACCCCCAGATCTGTGCCACACAAAATAATTTACCCCCAGATCTGTGCCACACAAAATATTTTACCCCCCAGATCTGTACACACAAAATAATTTACCCCCCAGATCTGTGCCACACAAAATAATTTACCACCCCCAGATCTGTGCTACACAAAATAATTTACCCCCCAGATGTGTACACACAAAATAATTTACCCCCCAGATCTGTGCCACACAAAATAATTTACCCCCCAGATCTGTACCACACAAAATAATTTACCCCCCAGATCTGTGCCACACAAAATAATTTACCCCCCAGATCTGTGCCACACAAAATAATTTACCCCCCAGATCTGTGCCACACAAAATAATTTACCACCCCCAGATCTGTGCCACACAAAATAATTTACCACCCCCAGATCTGTGCCACACAAAATAATTTACCCCCCAGATCTGTACACACAAAATAATTTACCCCCCAGATCTGTGCCACACAAAATAATTTACCCCCCAGATCTGTGCCACACAAAATAATTTACCACCCCAGATCTGTGCCACACAAAATAATTTACCCCCCAGATCTGTGCCACACAAAATAATTTACCCCCCAGATCTGTGCCACACAAAATAATTTACCTCCCAGATCTGTGCCACACAAAATAATTTACCCCCAGATCTGTGCCACACAAAATAATTTACTCCCAGATCTGTGCCACACAAAATAATTTACCCCCCAGATCTGTGCCACACTAATTTACCCCCCAGATCTGTGCCACACAAAATAATTTACCCCCAGATCTGTGCCACACAAAATAATTTACTCCCAGATCTGTGCCACACAAAATAATTTACCCCCCAGATCTGTACCACACAAAATAATTTACCCCCCAGATCTGTGCCACACAAAATAATTTACCACCCCCAGATCTGTGCCACACAAAATAATTTACCACCCCCAGATCTGTGCCACACAAAATAATTTACCCCCCAGATCTGTGCCACACAAAATAATTTACCCCCCAGATCTGTGCCACACAAAATAATTTACCCCCAGATCTGTGCCACACAAAATAATTTACCCACCAGATCTGTACACACAAAATAATTTACCCCCCAGATCTGTACACACAAAATAATTTACCCCCCAGATCTGTGCCACACAAAATAATTTACCACCCCCAGATCTGTGCCACACAAAATAATTTACCCCCAGATCTGTGCCACACAAAATAATTTACCCCCCAGATCTGTGCCACACAAAATAATTTACCCCCCAGATCTGTGCCACACAAACGCTAAAGGAAAGTGCGTCAGGAAAAGTTAACTGAACGGAAACCTTGGTCTCCAGAAAGTAGTGAGTAGTGCTGGGAATGGATAAGCGTGAAATGCTTACAATTTTTTATTACTTAATCTCTTTAAAGCAAAATATTAAGAATACATTGTGGATTTATAACATACATAGATGTGAGAAGTTTGATAACAGTTGCACGAAAGCTGGGTACAGGGAGGTGGAGGTCTGCATTTGGGAGGTTCTTATCCTATTCACCATGTGGTAACAGCACTTGAAGGTAGGCTGTGGATAAGCAAAAGAGGTCACCTGTAACCTCTAAAGCAACCACTAAAGTGACAGAACAAGAGATATAGCTCAGACGCCAACAACGGAGAAAAAAGGGGTATCATAAAAATACTTGATTTAATCCAAAAGAAGGCAGAAAGGGGAAACAGGTAATAGATGGATCAGATGAAAAACAACAAGGGGGTAGCTCTGAATCTAACATGATCAATAATTAGATGAAGTGCAATCGTCTAAAACGCCGCTCTCGGAGGCAGAGATGATGAGATTGTACAATAAGTAAGACCAGATTGGATGCCTGCAAGACGCCCACTTCATGTACAAAGATATCCAGGCTGAGTTTCCCTTGCCCCAGATGCTCAGGACCAGAACTGTTTTGAATTTCAGCTGTTTTCTGGTTTTGGAATATTTGCATTACACCAGTTGAACATCCCAAAGAGAAGAAGTCTGAAATCTAAAATGCTCCAACAAGCATTTCCTTGGAGTAGAAAGTTTCAGATTTGGGTGCATTTTGGATTTTAGATTTTCAAATTTGAAATGTTCAATCTATACATGGGCTAAAGGTTTAAAGATGAAAAAATGTCTCTGATGCACACTAATCAAAAGATGGATTAATATCAGACCAGGTAGATTTTAGAGCAGAGTATTACCAGGGACAAGGGGAGAAAATTCATAATAAAGGAGTTGATGAACTTGGAGCTCTCAACAATTCCAAATCATCGACCTTCAAAATACACAGAAGAAAACCTGATGGGGCAACAAGCAGAAAGAGACTCACAGAGTCCGAGGCCGAAACACCTCTCTCTTCATAGTAATTAATATAACGAGAAACCCACAGAGTCCGAGGCCGAAACACCACTCTCTTCATAGTAATTAATATAACAAGGAGACAGAAAATCAGTCAGGAGCTGAAACACTTGAACACCGGCACTGAGCAGCTTGACCTCACTGAAATTTTAAGAACACTCCACCCAGTAATACAGAAGACAGATTTTTATCACGCACTTGGGAACATTAGCAAGACAGCCTCCATTCTGGACTGTGAAATAAGTCTTAATGCATATAAAAACTAAAATAATATAAAGTGCATTATCTGAACAACAATGGAATTAAGTTAGAAAACCTCGAAATTCCCAAATATTTGAAAACTCAACACTTCTCAGTAGGTCAAAGGAGCAGTCAAGTGGAAATTAGAAAGGATTTTGAATTTAATAAAGTGAAAGCAAATCCACATTTGTGGGATACAGCTGACGCAGTATGAAGGGCATTTTATAGCACTGCGTGCCTATATCAGAAGAGAAGAAAGTTTCAGATTGATGACCTCCGAGTTTACCTTAAAAAACTAGATAATGAAAATGAAATTCCAAGTAAGCAAATGTAAGAAAATAATAAATATCAGAGTTTATGATATTTGCAATCAGAAGCCGGTTCTTTGAAAAGATCAACAAAATTGATAAACTTCCAGCTAGACTAGTCAGGAAAAAAGAGAGACAACGCACGTGGCCCAGGTCACGAGCGAGGGCGAGGACGCCGTCTGGTTCTGTGCATGCTAGAGGATAGCAAAGGACCCCACAAACACCTTTATGCTGAGACATTCTCCAGCTGGATAAAATGTACAGGTTCTAAAGGACGTCAGCTACCAAAGACATAAGCCTCAAAACACAAGGACCCTGAATAACATTGTATCTATTGGAGGAATTAGTAATTAGCAATCTTCCTGCAGAGAAAACTTCAGGTCCGAATGACTTCATGAATTCCACCAGGCCAGTTTTACACAGACTCTTCCAGAAGCCAAGAGGAGGCACTTCCCAACTCATTCTGAGCCTGGCATTACTCTGGAGCCAGAACCAGACAGAGGCATTAAAGGACGAGGCCGTGCTGCTCACTGAGCCCCCGGCATGGGGTGTTGACTGTCGAGTATCTCGGCGAAGGGAACCGGTCTCCATTCCCGACTTGATCGGTTTTTCCACCCTCATTGTTTTCCTGCACCTGCTGTCAGTTTAGATGTTAAAGGCCAAGAGAGTGATAAGAGCAGGGAAGAAAGGGAGGAAGAGATTTAGGAGGCTGTGAAGGGAAGAGAAGGATTTGGGAAGAAGGTTCCAGCGTGACTTAGACCTGCTTAGACATTACAGCGTGAGAGGCAATTCTCAAAAAGGATAAAAGGATTCCTGAGTTCACTCTGTCTTGTAATTCTCCTATTCATAGGCTAAAACTAAATCCCCAAAGAGTTCCAGAAAGCTATCATTTTTATAAAATTAGGCCGTAATTATACTGTTCCATTAATTAAGGAGTATTTTAACTCAACCCTCTTTTTTACTGGACATTAAAAAATTACTAATCATTTATCGGGTTGGAATAGAACCCGCTTATAGTGGCCTGCCATGGAGACAGCATCTCAGATAATTTGCCAACAGTTTTAGGATTGCTGTGAATCTGAGCCCTGAGAATTGTGGGCAAATTGGAATGTGTGGAGAGACACGTGGGTGGCTGGAACCCGGAGGTGCTGGGATTTGGAGGTGCTGGGACCTGGAGGTGCTGGAACCCGGAGGTGCTGGGATTTGGAGGTGCTGGGACCCAGATGTGCTGGGACCTGGAGATGCTGGGACCCGGAGGTGCTGGGATTTGGAGGTGCTGGGACCAGGAGATGCTGGGATTTGGAGGTGCTGGGACCCAGATGTGCTGGGACCAGGAGATGCTGGGACCCGGAGGTGCTGGGACCTGTAGATGCTGGGATTTGGAGATGCTGGGACCTGGAGGTGCTGGGATTTGGAGGTGCTGGGACCTGTAGATGCTGGGATTTGGAGGTGCTGGGACCCGGAGGTGCTGGGACCTGTAGATCTTGGGATTTGGAGATGCTGGGACCCGGAGGTGTTGGGATTTGGAGGTGCTGGGACCAGGAGATGCTGGGACCTGGAGATGCTGGGATTTGGAGGTGCTGGGACCCGGAGGTGCTGGGATTTGGAGGTACTGGGATTTGGAGGTGCTGGGATTTGGAGGTGCTGGGATTTGGAGGCACTGGGACCAGGAGATGCTGGGATCCGGAGGTGCTGGGATTTGGAGGTGCTGGGACCCGGAGGTGCTCGGACCTGGAGGTGGTGGGACCTGGAGGTGCTGGGAGTGCCATCTCTGCAGCTACAAGGGGACTCCGCATGGCCTCCCATATCATCCAGGTTCTCTCTTTGCCAGCAGACAGTTAGTGACACTCGGAGAGCTGCCGAGACTGCAAAGAATATCAGGTTTGGAATGAATAACGTCCTTCCTTTACAGCCGTGGATGTTGCAGTCCGTCAACTGAGTTCCTGGAGAGGCAGATGCCATGTGGCATTAGATGTGTGGACTTACAGGGCCACTCCTGGGAGAAGCAGCGAGGAGAACAGCCTGGGAACATGAGGCCGGGCTAGGAACCATGGAAGGAGCGTGGGAAGGAAGGAGGGTGGTGGACGGGCGGCAGCGGTGGTGTGGCCTGGGAAAGGCTCTGCCTGAGCACTTGGTGCCTAGGAGACCCGGGTGGCCCTAGCGGCCACTGTGCCCAGGTACTGGCTGGGTCGGCCCGGGAAGAGCACCCCGCAGGGTCCCCCAGGGCTCCAGCCGACCCACAGGAGATCTGAAAGGGTGGCGCCAGTGGGATGGTATGTGTGTGTCGTGACTGGGGCTCTGTCTGCTGAGCCTTGGTGGGGCCAGCACCAAGGGGGCTCTTCCTAGCCTGGAGCCGTCCCCAGCCAACTCTCGCCTACCCCGCGTCCGTTCCAGCGCTGCCCCGAGGCCCCCGGCTCTGACACGGGACCCGAATGGGACCCCTTTCCAGCACCTTTGCCATGGTTGCCACTATTGGTGCAACTGGGGTTGCTGTTAATGCCACCCGCTCGTTATCGTCACCTTCCCGAGCCTCCTAACTGGTCTCCCTGCCCCAGGCAGCCTGTTCTCAGCTACAGCAGTGGGGCCACTTCAGACCTCACATTGACTCAAGGCCTCCTCTGCTGGGCACCTTCCCGCCACCTGTCCCAGCTGAGTCCTTACTGTCACCCACAGGGCCCCGGGGCTGGCCCCTGCCCGCCACCTCTCTGGCTTCTCATGGCCACGTCCTCTGCTGCTCTGCACCTGACACCCAAAAGTCAGTGGCTTACACCACACCTCACTATTGCAGAGCTCAGCAGGAACCAATGGGTCCTGCTTTCTGTGCAGCTGGGGAGGCTCAGAGGCTCGTTCACTTGCTGGCTGCTCACTAGTCTTACATTTCTCTCTCTCTTACTCGCTCGCTCTCTTGCATGGCTGGTGCTGTCCGCTGGGACCTCCGCCCGGGCCCTGCTGGGACACCTGCTGCAGCCTCCCTGTGTGGCCTGGGCTTCCTCACACCCTGGCTGGTGCTGAGGGGGAGTGTCCCGGGGAAGCGGATGGAGGATGCTGTCCAGCCCAGCCCAGCCCTGCATGTCCTGGAGAGCTGCTTCCCTGCGTGACCTTCGCTGAGGCTGTCACAGAGTCCGTGCAGGCCAAGGGAGGGGAAGGCGCCTCCATCCCTCAGCCAGGGGACAGCAAGGTTCAGAGGAGCCTGTGGGTCCATAAATGTGGCCTCGGTCACTTCTGGGAGATAAAAACCTGCCACCCTCCTGCTCCGACCCAAGCCCTCCTGCCGCCAGCACCCGGTGCCCTCGGACCTGAGGCCTAACACTGACCGTTCCCTTTCTCAGAGCTCTTGTCCCGGACACCTGGAAGGTGGTCCTGCCCGTGGCCTCCGAGGCTGGCGTCCTGGCCCCTCCCCATGGCTTCCCATGGGCTGTGCCTCCTGTTTTCCTCCACTCTCGCCTCCTTCCAGCGGACAGCACGATGCGCTCACTTACTGGGTTTGGGGTTAGCACTGTTTTCCTGGCAGGGGGTCCTGCCTACCCACAGATCTCAGCCTCCAGGATGGGGCTGTGGCGAAGAAGGCTCCCCTTCAATCCTCCTGATGAGGACACTGAGGCTGGGGAAGGGGAGGGTTTCCCTGAAGGTCACAGGTGGCAGATCTTGCCTCACAGCTGTGTGAGTGGCACCGGGCATGGCATTGGGCTTTGGCTGGGGGAGGGAGCCCACCTTGGCATCCCCAGAAGGGAGTTGTTGAGAGCCCTGGAGCCGGCTGGGCACTTGGTCTCTGCTGACATGTCACAGGCACCTCCCCTCCCTCGGGGGCTCAGCGCGCAGCTGTCTCCCATGAGAACCGCACCCAGGAAAGCAGACACCCCCACTGCAGAGAGGGCGAAGTGTCTGCTGAGAGTCCACAGCATTCCAACGGTGCCACTGGGGGCCTGCTTTGCCTCTGGGTAGGACCTGTCCCCACATCTGTGCTGGGCAGCATGAGAGGGGCGTGGCGTTTGCAGCACGAGAGGGGTGTGGCATTTGCAGCACGAGAGGGGCGTGGCGTTTGCAGCATGAGAGGGGCGTGGCGCTTGCAGCACCAGAGGGGCGTGGCGTTTGCAGCACGAGAGGGGCGTGGCGCTTGCAGCACGAGAGGGGCGTGGCGTTTGCAGCACGAGAGGGGCGTGGCGCTTGCAGCATGAGAGGGGCATGGTGTTTGCACCACCCAGGGACCCCGTAAGGCAACATTCACACTACCAGGGTCTGTGCAGCCAGCAGGCCCCTCAGACACAAATGTGCAGTCTGGAAAATGCACCTCTGCAGATTCTCAGCTGGGAAGAGCTGTGGTGGGTGGAGTGGGAGCCCAGACCGTGCCCCCAATGCCCAGGTTGGAAGAGCGGGCACAGCAGGGAGGGGGAACAGCCCGTGAGAGGCTGAGTACTGTGGGCCTGAATCACCCAGCTCCCCTGTCCGGATGGGACCCAGGCCGCCCCCAGCTCCCCCCTGTCCGGATGGGACCCAGGCCGCCCCTAGCTCCCCCCGTCCGGATGGGACCCAGGCCGCCCCCAGCTCCCCCCAGTCTGGATGAGACTCAGGCTGCCCCAGAATAGATGCTCATAAACATTTCCCTCCTTTTTGGGAAAAGGGCATTGCCTGCTGGACACAAAAGTGCTCTGCGAATTAAACCATTCACAGCAGTGGCAGCGCATCTGCCCTCCAAACACTCTGAGGAAGGAGCCACTCAGCTCCGTCCTGCCGGGAAGATGGGACCCAAGTCCCACGTGCTGAAAAACTTGTTGGTCCCAGAGAACAGCCACGTGGAGATAGATGGTAGTCGCTTTCTGGCGACACAACCTGGAAAACGCTCTGCAGCTGTGTTTATAGAGAGGTCAGATGCTGAGTTCTAGGGTCAGCTGGAAAGTCACTGCGTAGATGTCGGCAGAAGCCCCTTTCCTCATGAACCGCGTCCACTGGCTGACGTCTCAGCACCGACGCCCTCACCACGGCTCTTTTCTCTAATTTATATGTGAAGTAAAATGAACGTGTCATCTGGGGCTCTGTGGGCACCGTCACGGCAACTCAGACACTGTGCATTTAGGTCCTGGCAGAAACCCAAAGCAGGGGGGTCTGCCGGGGGAGGGGGGGCTGCAGGCGGAGACAGGGGGGTCTGCCGGGGGGAGGGGGGGCTGCAGGCGGAGAGAGGGGGGTCTGCCGGGGGGAGGGGGGGCTGCAGGCGGAGACAGGGGGGTCTGCTGCAGAGAGAGGGTCTGCCGGGGGGAGGGGGGGCTGCAGGCAGAGAGAGGGTCTGCCGGGGGGAGGGGGGGCTGCAGGCGGAGAGAGGGTCTGCCGGGGGGAGGGGGGGCTGCAGGCGGAGAGAGGGTCTGCCGGGGGGAGGGGGGGCTGCAGGCGGAGAGAGGGTCTGCCGGGGGGAGGGGGGGCTGCAGGTGGAGAGAGGGTCTGCTGGGGGGAGGGGGGGCTGCAGGCGGAGAGAGGGTCTGCCCGGGGGGCTGCAGGTGGGCACCAGAGGGGTCTGCTGGGGAAGCTGTGGGCGGGCATTGAGGGGGTGCAGGCGGGCACGGGGTGGGGGTCGGCCAGGGGGCTGCAGGTGGGGTTGGCTGGGGGGGTCTGCTTTCTGCTTTGGTATAAATGAACATTTAGTCATCTTCTACCTAACTTAATTTTTTTGGCATAAATAATTATAAATATGATGTGCTTCACATATGTGATTCCAAATTAGGTTAGTGAGCCAGGATCTGTCTTAGGGATGGATAATTTAAAAACTGAGGAGGAGAAAACAGTTCCTCAAAAAGTTAAACATGCAATTACCGTAATACCCAGGAGTTCTACTCCCAGGGAATATGCCCCAAATAATTGAAAACAGGGACCTGAACAAAAACCTGAACACCAGCGTTCACAGCAGCGTAGCTGACGGCAGCCAGGAGGTGGGAGCCACCGTGCCCACCAGCCGACAAAGGGGCAGCGGGACGTGGGGTCCCCATCACCCGGGGAACATGACTTGGCCATAAAAAGGGATGAAATATTGACCCACGTGACCACACAGGTGACCTTGGGAAACACCGATGACCTTTGGAAACATACTACGGGGAAGACACCAGCCACAAAGGGCCCCACATTTATGATTCCATTGACATGAAATGCCTGGACGGGCAAATCCGGAGGCGCGTTAACCCGAGGTCCCAGGGACTGCGGGGGCGGGGAGGACACGGGGAGCAGCTGCTGAAGGCCACGGGGTTTTATCTGGGGGTGACAAAAAGATTATGGACACAGAGGTGGTGGCTACACAACCTTGTGAATGTACAAACCACCACGGAATTGTATGTTTTAAAGTGGTTGCTTTCATCTTATGTGAATTTACAGTGTTAAAAAACCCACAAAGCTGGTCCTGGACTTCTCCTAATGAGGTTATCTCGGCGTCAGTGTGCCCTGAGCTCGCGCCACTCATTCACTCAGGTGTAGCTTATTAATCTCAACATGGAATGTATTTTTAAAAATATTCACGTTGAGATGAGACAACCTCCAGTGACGTCACTGGTGGGGACGCCGTGTGGGGAATGTGGCGGAACTGGCGGAAACAGCTGATTTTTTGGGTCCTTCTCTAGAAGCGGGGCCAGGGTGCGTCCCGGCTGGGGAGGGGAATGCTGGGGGAAGGGGCCCAGGTTGTTCATGTAATGAGATGCCCTTGCCAGGGCCAGAAGCTCAAGCACTTGGGTCTTTCCTGGGCTCCACTTGGCTCTGAGGGGAAACTTGATACTTCCATTACTTTCGTGCCACCCAGTCTGCTCAGGAGCAAAGCACATGTGGTCTTGTGGGCGGCTGCGGCTGCCCTGCCTCTGGCTGGGTCTCAGAAAACGCCCCATCCCCCAGGTTCCCCCAGGATTTCGGTCACCGAGGACCACGTCCTAGAGAGGCCAGCGAAGACCAGGAAGGTGGTTCTGCTGCCTCCCGAAGCTGACTTAGCCTTCCAGGAAAACGCAGTCTTGGTTCTGGTGTACACGTGAGGGTGGCGCACGTAACTGCCCGATAGCTTTTCCCCCCGACAGGCAGAACCTCTGGCTGGTAATCAGCCTGTGGGTGCATTTTTCTAGTTACTCAAAATCACCCTAAAAGGCACAAACACTAAGAGGGTTATTCGCAGAAGCTCAACCTCTTTTGCAGAAACTATCACTTTATACATTCAAGATTTTGGAATATTCTATTACTGGGGTTGAGAACAACCAAGGAGGTTTCAAAAAGTCACTTTGAAACCAAGGAAGAGCTTCCAGAGCATTCTGCGTGGACAGCTCCGCTCTCAGCAGAGGGAGGCGATGGGCACGTGCTGGCCGCCTCGGGGCCGAATAGTCCAAGGCTCTGTTAGGCCCTGACTGGGGCCAGCTGGAGGAAAGCAAGGGCTTAACCAACTCCCCCACTCGCTGAGAGCTGAGATCTCCCCCAGAACGCTGGCCTCTGCGCTCTCCTCACACCACCGCACGTGGGACCTTCCCTGCTCCCTGACAGCTGAGGGCTCCTGACGCCTGCAGGGCCTGTGAGGTCTCCTCCCGCTCCCTCGGAACGCTGGCCTCCTGCGCTCTCCTCACACCACCGCACGTGGGCTCTTTGACAGTGTTCTCAGGCTCACTTCAAATATTGTCAAGCGCAGAAGACCGGGGGATAGATGCTTACTAATTGTTTAGGTGGTGATGACTTCTCTAGTTCTTTAACTCAATCTGAACACCTCTGAGCAAAAGAAATCGGTATTCTTGCATTTTGTAAAGTCCTAAATGAAAAATGTTTCTGAAACATGAGAACAGTAATTGCTGTAAAAGTTCCAAGTTTCATATTTTAACTCATGGCCAGGTAATATTTTCCCACCCAAACATGAAGTAGGGAGCTTGGGTGGGGAACAGGGGAAGAGCAGCTTCAAGAAGCAGGGAGAGACGGCGAGAACCTGCGGCTTTCCACACACACGCTTCCTCGCCAGAGGACCGTCAAATGGCATGTGACTGTGTGTGTGGCCAAAGCCTCACCCAGGATATTCCTCTCAGCAAAAACATTTGGCACTAGCAGGCGTTCCTTCTCCACCTCACCCGGATGAACATTTCTGAGCCGCTTCAGTTACAGGGCCTGGGAACTATCCGGCGTCTCGCAAATTTCTACAGCAGGTTTTCACCTCAACACAGAAGAAAGGGACGAGCTCTACTGGCAAGATGCCCTTCCAACTGCGAACGGCTGCGTCTACACAGCCGTCCCAACACGAGGCTCGTCTCACAGACGATCCAATTACACTCAACTGCAAACATACTCCAAGAACAAAGCGGAATCTTCCATGCATGTCATGAACCACTCGCAGATGCCTGTCCAGCAAAAAAAATACGGCTTTATTGGATCTATTTCCTAACTACAGCTGACACAGACATCAAACGTTTCCTTTTCGATGGCAGTCCCCTGAGAAAGGCTGCATGTGACTCCCAGGATGCCGGGTGCAGGGTACCCAGCTGCAGGCAGGACGCGGCCACACGTCTTCACGGTTGTGTGCAGACTGACGGGACGGCCTTCAGGTTGTTTCTTTCTGTGAGGGAGACACAAGAGACGCCATCGTGCGGAGTGCACGTTACAGGCCGTTCCTCCTGCAGGAGCCCTTTCTCCATCAGTGGCGTTCACAGCCGGAGCCTCCACCCACAGGTGCAGTTCAAGCAGGTTCCATGAGGGGGCATTAATTCCTAAGGCACGAGTTCAGGTCAACCGTGTTTTAATGAATAAACCATGCTTTTGGGTTATATGGAACAATAGATCACTGCGAGTAATCATACGTAATAAGCAGTTAATTGTACAAAGTGCCACAGCAAAGCCTACATGAACCAATCTGTTAACCGTAACTCATCTGAAAACACTACGCGGGGCTGAGCGTTCATTAAAGCGTCGTTTTTGGTATTGGTTTTCTTAGATGAAGCAGAGAGTGGTAAGGCTTCTGTGAAACAATCATCTTATAACTGAACAAATATGTTACACTCATGTTGCATGTTATTTACAATCCCTTTCTAATGCTGCCGTCTGGTAACCTACAGCTACTGTGAATCACAGCTCCTGGCTTTCTGGGGTCCTCCTCGAACTGCACGCGACGAGAAAATGCACAGTCGTCCGAGGCGGCGATGGACGCCAGCAAGAGCAGCGCCTGGAGCCCCAGACGCAGGTTCCAAAACGGATGCCGGTTATTGCTGACAGGGAAGCCCTCCTGGGCGAGGACGCGTCGGCTCTTTTATTATTTATCCATAAATAGATGCCTAGATATGTACACACATGCAAATGCAGTCTATCCTGTAGCAGGTTCTTCTGCTTTTGTCCAGTAACCTATTGATGTGCTATTCAACTTACTTGTGCCATGTTCGAAGCCAGATTAAAAACAAAGATGCTAGCATGCGACTATGAACAGGCCTACGGTTTCGACTGCACAGACGAGGGAAGCGTGTTACAGAAGAGCTGAGATGACAGACTGGAAGATTCTAGAACACACTGGGTGAGGCAGCAAGGTTGTACATGACAGCCCAGAAAACGTTCCAAACGTAGGAGGCTCGTATGAGGGTCCTCCCGCAGCCTGCCAGTGTTCTCTTCGTTCATACAAAGGGTAAAACCTCACAATGAAATGTGTTTACGGTTTCTGCTCCTACAAATACTCCTACAGTAGCAAATCCAATGCTCAGTTCTACGATGCCCTGTCGAGTTAAATAAGGCACTTCCAGTATTGAACCCCAGGGCTGCGAGAAGGGCTGGGCTTGGGGTCAGACTGCATGTGGGCCGTTCCCATGAAAGGCCCCTGCACGGTGGGTCTCCTGTCTCAGCCCAGCCACCTCCCTTCTGTTGTCGTGAGATGACTTCTCCTCCAGGAGACACAGTGGCCTCCCTTCTTCCGGGCTTTCCTGCTTGGTGGAGAGCCACGTCGTTGCACGTATTAATGTTCAGCTCCTAGCATTCAGCCAACTGGAGGTTCCGAGTGGTACCAGCTGTGTGTTCAGTTTATTTACTCAAAAGTCTGTCTGCTGAAGTCAGCACAGCCCCGCTGAACCGAGTGCTCCAATGTGGCAACTAGGAGTGGGTGCTCGTGCCGGAGAGGTCATTTCGTATTATTTCATTTACTGCAAGAAAAGAAAAATTGAGAAAGTGTTAGTCAAACACGCCTCTCCAGCAAGTATCTATAAACATCAAAGAAATGCCCCCAGCCCTGCTTCTCGTCAGTGACGCTCACGCCTGTGACAAGGCGTCCCCCCCAGGAACCTGCATTTCCTCCTTGGTCCCACCCTGGTCCATGAGCGTCGGGAACCAGCGCCTGGCTGCCTCGGCAGAGAGCTGGGGTCGCCGGGTTTCTGCCGGCAGAAACCCACCCTTGTCCGTAGCACGGTGCCAGCACGTCTCAGACGGCCAAAGTGCCGGTGCCAGGTGCTGGCCGCGAAGCTGCCACGGATGTCTCTCCACAGACCCAGCGACCCGCGGGTCCACAGCAGCACCTCCGTGGGGGCAGCACCAGCGTTGCCTGAGCCTCCCTCTCAGGCTCTTCCTGATTTTTATTTCCCTTTGGACGGCGGTGCCCCTGAGTCCCCCACACACCGGTGATGTCCCCGTCACCTGGACGGCGGTGTCCCTGAGTCCCCCCCACACCGGTGATATTCCCGTCACCTGGACGGCGGTGTCCCTGAGTCCCCCACACACCGGTGATGTCACCTGGACGGCGGTGCCCCTGAGTCCCCCACACACCGGTGATGTCCCCGTCACCTGGACGGCGGTGCCCCTGAGTCCCCCACACACCGGTGATGTCCCCGTCACCTGGACGGCGGTGCCCCTGAGTCCCCCACACACCGGTGATGTCCCCGTCACCTGGACGGCGGTGCCCCTGAGTCCCCCACACACCGGTGATGTCCCCGTCACCTGGACGGCGGTGCCCCTGAGTCCCCCACACACCGGTGATGTCCCCGTCACCTGGACGGCGGTGTCCCTGAGTCCCCCCCACACCGGTGATGTCTCCGTCACCTGGACGTCGGTGTCCCTGAGTCCCCCACACACCGGTGATGTCTCCGTCACCTGTGACTTCTGGCAGATGCAGAGGAAACAAGCGGCACTGCGAGGGCCTTTGTGAGCTGCCGGCATCCCTGCTCCACCCACCTCCTGCCGCGGCTGCCCTGATGGGCGCTGAGATAGGGAATGTGCCCCCAGCACTGTCACCACGTCCCATCTCCCTCCCAGGTTCTGGCAGGGCGTGCGCTGACGTCACGGAACTGCCCGGGCTTCCCTCTGCCCTGGGCTGGAGCACCCAGAGCCCAGATAAGCCCCATGTGTTTCTGCAAAGGCCCCGGCCTGTCTCAGGGCGGCTTTTCCTGGAGCAATTAGTGGGTGTGCATTTCATCACCCCACTCACTTCCCTAAATTCCCTTTCAACAACCCCCCTGACTATTTTTAAGAATAACAATAACAAAACACAGATGGAGAACCAGGAACTGTGTCATGGAAACTGATAACAGGGACGCACTGGCACTGAGCTCCAGGAGGAATCCTGGCTGCAAACACACACCCGAGGCCGGCTCGCCCAAGGCTCTGTGGGGCCAGAGACCGGGCAAGTGAAGGTGCCCCACACGCCCAGCCCCACCTGCAGCACCTCCTGACGCGGTGCCCACAGAGGGTCCCGACTCCGTCCTGTGTGGGAGCTCAGCCTCCATAAAGACACAGGCACACGTGGGCTCCCCGCCAGCCCTGCTCAGAGGCCCCACTGAACCTGGCCCCTGCCCAGGACGGGACCTGGCGCTCAGCTACAGGACACAGAGCCAGGTTCTCTGCAGAGGGCTCCGCCCCCGGTGTGGAAGGCACCAGAAGGAGCCCGGGCTCCCGCCCTCCGTGTGACTCTTCACAAACACTAATGAGGATTCCCCAGCAGGGCCCAGGTGCTCCTGGACGGGCATGCAGGACCCGACTTGTCCGGAGTGCCCGCGGCAGCTCCTACGCCACAGGCACTTTCCGTGACACTCGGGCGGGCCACAGGGCCTCGGCACAATGCGGAGAGGAAGAGGGCTCTGCTCCGTAAGAGGTCGAATGGCCCCACCCAAACGCCCTGGGCTGCTGGTTCCTCAGCGTCCTCGTGCCCACCATGCTGCTGAGCGCAGCGTCCCCCAGGAGCCCCACGCCCTGCTGTGCTCGGCACCTGTGGCACGAGACGGGGATGCCCCAGAATTTGAGACCAGTTAACTCTCTTCCCATTGCACTGGTTCAGCCTTGCAACAAAAGACATCTGCAAGGAGGCAGGAGGAGCCGCCTGCTCAGGAGGGAGACACGGCGGGGATTCTGGGAGCTCAGAACAGGCCCCACCTGTGGGAGGGCGGCTGCTCAGTGCATGAAGAGGGCCGGGCTCAGGCCCTCACCCAGCCCCGGCCCGCGGAGCTCCAGAAGAAAGGACTCCAGTCAGAATAGTGATTGTGGGGTCGAAAGAGGCCTAAATGATACAAACGGGAAAGACGGGGACACGACAAGGAACTAATGAAGCCAGGGGTGGGTCATGAAGGGTAACAGTGACAGGGACAGGAGGGAGGCCTGAGAGGCAATGATGAAAGGGACAGAAGGGAGGTCTGAGGGGTAGTCATGATGGGACGTGGGGAGGCCTGAGGGGTCATAATGGTGGGATTTGGGGAGGACTCAAGGGTAATAATGGTGGGATGTGGGGAGGACTGAGGGGTAGTCATGATGGGATGTGGGGAGCCCTGAGGGGTAGTAATGGTGGGACGTGGGGAGGCCTGAGGGGTAATAAAGATGGGACGTGGAGACACCTGATGGGTAATAATGCTGAGATGTGGGGAGGACTCAGGTAATGATGGTGGGACGTGGGGAGGACTGATGAGTAATAATGGTGGGACGTGGGGAGGACTGAGGGATAATAATCGTGGGACATGAGGAAGCCTGAGGAGTAATAATGGTGGGACGTGGGGAGGCCTGAGGGGTAATAATGGTGGGACGTGGGGAGGCCTGAGGGGTAATAATGGTGGGACGTGGGGAGGCCTGAGGGGTAATAATGGTGGGACGTGGGGAGGCCTGAGGGGTAATAATGGTGGGACGTGGGGAGGCCTGAGGGGTACTAATGGTGGGACGTGGAGAGGCCTGAGGGGTAGTAATGGTGGGACGTGGGGAGGCCTGAGGGGTAATAATGGTGGGACGTGGGGAGGCCTGAAGGGTAGTAATGGTGGGACGTGGGGAGGCCTGAGGGGTAGTAATGGTGGGACGTGGGGAGGCCTGAGGGGTAGTAATGGTGGGACGTGGGGAGGCCTGAAGGGTAGTAATGGTGGGACGTGGGAGGCCTGAGTGGTAGTAATGGTGGGACGTGGGGAGGCCTGAGGGGTAGTAATGGTGGGACGTGGGGAGGCCTGAGGGGTAATAATGGTGGGACGTGGGGAGGATTGAGGGGTAATAATGGTGGGATGTGGAGAGGCCTGAGGGGTAGTAATGATGGAACGTGGGGAGGCCTGAGGGCAATAGTGAGGGGACATGATGGGTGATAGTGACGGTGACAACGTGGACACGGCATCTCAGGTCTCCATCGTGTTTGTGGGACAGGCCGCCTGCATGGCAGCCGAGAGCCGTCTTGCTCTCCACGGGCACAGGAGGGGCACGTCTGCTGAGGGGCGAAAGGGGAAGCGGCGCGGCAGTGGGGCTTCCCCTTGCTGCCCACGGGCACCTGAGCCTTGGTGGGAGAGCCTGGTGGGGGGCGGGAAAGTTCCTCGGTGTGTCCCCTAGCCACCCAGGTTCCCGCCGGGGACCACCACAGCCTCCTTTGCTCTCTCTGCCTCTGTCTGCGGCTGCTGAGCCCTGGGGAGGGGAGGGGAGGAGGGCCGGCCTCGTGAGAGCTGTCGGGGCCTAAGGAGCCAGCAGCCTGCACCCCACTCCTGTGGGCTGGCGGTGCGTGTCAGCCGACCCTGTCCCAGCGCCGGGTCAAGTGTGTTCCACAAGGTCTCAGACACTGCAGGGACACACGGCTGGGACCGGACACAGCCCAGGCACCCTCCAGTGCCTTCCCGATGCCCCACAGCAGCAGCTGACAGAGAGTGGGAGAGACGACCCCGATGCCACTCAGCAGAGGACGGCACAGCAACCGAACCGCAGAGGCCAGTGCCACTCAGCAGAGGACGGCACAGCAACCGAACCGCAGAGGCCAGTGCCACTCAGCAGAGGACGGCACAGCAACCGAACCGCAGAGGCCAGTGCCACTCAGCAGAGGACGGCACAGCAACCGAACTGCAGAGGAGGCCGCGCTGCCCAACCGTCCACACCGTGGAGAAGAGCCCTGCGTGGAGCTGCACTCACCCCGCAGACGCGGCCTGTGCTGCAACCCTGAGGAAAGCCACAGCTTCCCCTTTCACAGGTGGACAACGGGCCCATCCCGGGGGTCGGTCTGAGGCCACATGGCTCGCTGGCGCTGGGCTGAAAGACAGTACGGGACCCCCCCACGCCTTCCCGCCACGAGCACTTCTGACCCATGAGGTCAGCCACAGCTGCCCAGCTCTGCCCTTGCTACGCCGGGGGCGGCTTCCTTGGGTATGGTTGCTGATGACACCTACGGTTTCCCATACCAGCTCTCGGCTGATAATTTCCATCTTCTTATTCAGCTTTTCCACAGACACACAGGGTTTTTTCCCTTCACGACGCATTTTGAATTGCAGGTAACATGTGACCCTCACGGCGTGTGGGAGAACCTGAAAGAGGAAACTCACTTTGCTTAACGTCAGATGTCCCCGCAACAGGATGTGGTGAGCTGTTACACCACAATTTCATTTAATAAGGAAGGTTTTTTTCCCCTTATATTAGATTTTTCTCTAAAATGCTCCTCAGGTGGAAACTATTGTTTTTTCCTAAAACTCGAGTGTGGCGTTTTGAATCCTTGCTGCGGGCCGAGTGCCTCCCTGGAGGCCACATGCACACACCCACGCTCACACCCACCTCTCCACACACATCTGGAATGGAGTGAAGGAGGAAATCAGTATATTTTTAAATATAAAAACTACCAAGTCCACGGGCAGGCGTGGCTCTCACTGCCCCACCTGTGGATCTTCTCCGTGCCCCTGCTGGGGCCACACAAGCTCTCACTGGCTGTGCGTAAACAAGCCGTAGGCGAGATGCCTTTCTCAGTCAAGTATTCGACCTTCACATAACCAGTTTCTTCTTTTTGATCATCATTTTGAAAGAAAGTTGACATTTAAACTTCACCCTATAGTGAGCTACCCAAAGTTCACCTCTTAAGTTTCACGCAGGAGTTTCGTTTCTCTACGCTGAGAACGATGAGAGCCAGAACGGAGCTGTGAGGGCCTGAACGTTGTTTGATATATTTTGCCCCCTCTCTGCCTGGCTTGGAAGCAACATTTTTCTGCATTTCTGAATGCTTGGTTTCTGAAAGCAATTAAGGATCTTACATTTTAAGGAATGAACAAACCACCCTTTTCCCCAGCAGTTACGCAGCCCTGCCTGGCCCTCGGGGCACCTGCCTGGCCCTCCGGGCACCTGCCTGTCTGCTCCTGGCAACAGTCCCAGGAGGGGCAAAGGCAGGCACTGTAGTCACCCATTCTGTCCATGGGACCACGGAAGGCTCAGAGAGTGGGAATGGCCGCCTGGGACCCCAGAGCTGACAGGGCGGGGCTGACCCTCACTGGGGTCTGAGCTCGCTGGCTCTGCTGGGCCCTGCACAGTCGCCTGCCCCCAGATCCTCTCAGATGGTGGCCTGGGGCCCCACTGGACAAAGCCACAGTGTTAGATGTGCGTTTGTTCTTTCAGTACTTACTAGGAAAGTCGTGGAAAGCTGGAATGGGCCTACTGGCTGGTGCCTGGGGGGGCGACTCAGACCCTGGGACAGGAGGGTTCCCACCCTGCCCGGCCAGCTCCTGGCCCCAGATGCCCATCCTCTCTCCTCCATATCTGCCCCGCTGTCCCTTCCCTCTCTGGTCCTCCCTGTTTCACCTGCAGGGTGCTCAGAGCCCGGAACTTGGTGTGTCTGAGGTGAGGGAAGGCTGGGGGTGGGAGTGTTTACTACCACTTTCCTTTCCTGCGGTGTGCGCCTTTTAACACAAACAAAACACACACACACCAGCAGACGCCCCCCCGCCCACAAAACACACCGGCAGATGCCCCCCCACAGAGATCTGTAGACGCACCCCCCACACACAAAACAAGCACATCAGCAGACGTCCCCCACACAAAACACACAGACATAGACATCAGTGGATGTACCCCCCCAACAAAAATCAGCAGACACCCCCCCCACACACAAATCAGCAGATGTCCCCCTACACACACACAACACACACATCAGTGGACGTCCCCCCGCCAACAGACACACACATCAGCAGACGCCCCCCCTTACACACACACACACAGACACCAGTGGACGCCCTCCCACACACACACAGTCTTCTGCTACTTGGCTATACTTATTTTTCAGTCATTTCTCCGGTACTAGCTTAAATGTGCCTTAAACATTTTTTATGTGGGGTTGGGGGAGGCAGGTGGCCAGTGGAGGAGGACGTCGCGCTGCTGCTCGCCTTCCGCTATGCCGAGAGCCACCAGGACACGTCGGCATCTCCCCTGCTCTGAAATCAACACTGAGATGCACCGAGTCGCTTCGGAGGCACACACAGAGGCAGCGACACCGCGCGAGGCCTGCTGACTCTCCAGCTCTGACACTTCGTCCGGAGCTCCCGGCCGCGCGGTGCGGGATCCCCTCTCGTGAGGGGCCCGGAGGAGCATTGAGAAGGCTCTCGCCTGATGGGTTCCCACAAGTTCCTCACTGCAGACCCTCACTCAACCAGTCTTGATTCCATTTGAAATCTGACTTCCAAGGCAGCCCTGCCGACTGTCAAAACGCCCCCCTTTCCTGGTGTGTGCCCTCCATCCTCGCTTCCTGGGGGCAGCCGGTTTCTTGCTGTGTGGACAACAGAGCTCTGCCAACACCATTTATCTCGTCCATCCAGGACTTTTATCACCAACTGTCCTACTTCCGGCTCCTTTGCGATAGCGTACGTGTCTGTGTTTGGCTGTGACTAACAGGGCCTGTGAATAAAGTGAAAATAATCCCATTTTAAGCTGCAAGAGGAAAGACTCACAGACGGAAAGTCCTTCACAGAGACCCAGGATCCTGAAATGCAGCACGTCCCTTACATGTTCTGAGAGTAAAACTTTAAACATACAAGCCCTGGGAGGAAAAGCAATTCCTAAAACATGGCAGAAACAATGTAAAAAAAAATCTTGCTGTTGTTTGTTTTAAAAATTGACCTAAGACTGGGCATGGTGGCTCACACCTGTAATCCCAGCACTTTGGGAGGCCAAGGCAGGAGGATCACTTGAGGGCCAAAAGTTCAAGACCAGCCTGGGCAATGTAGTGAGACCCCATCTCTACAAACAAATGTAAAAATGAGCCAGACACGGTGGTGTGCACCTGTGGTCCCAGCTACTTGGGAGGCTGAGGTGGGAGGATGGCTTGAACCCAGGAGGTCGAGGCTGCAGTGAGTTGAGATTGTACCACTGCACTCCAGCCTGGGTAACAGAGCAAGACCGTCTTAGGAAAAGGAAAAAAAAAAAAAAAAAAAAAGCCTGATCTCCTGTTTTCCAGGAGAGCCCGAGCCTTGTGAGGGTTTTTCAGATGGTAATGAAACAACCTGGAAGTCAGCAATTCCTAAGGATTTTCTGACTCTTCTCAGACTAAAATTCTCCCACTTTCCTGCTGCCTTGTTCAAACCACTGCTCGGAGATCTGGGAGCAACCACCAGCCGCTGGAGGCTCTGAGGCCTGAGGCGAGGTCTTTGCACCTGAACGCTCTGGTAGAACAAGGTTTAGCCAAAGGGGGCCTGGAAGGGCCCATCCTCGCCTTCTGCCCAGTCCTGCAGGGCTCAGGGCACGTCCTGGGGGCTAATCTGTGGGAAGAGGTTTGACTGAGACCCCGTTCTGCTCTGTGGATGGGTGGACTCTTCCGCATCTCACACGGAGAAACAACTTCCTCCTGGATCGGAGCCCAAGTCGGGGATAAGGTGCCTCCTGCCTGCACTGTGGGCACCGGCCGCCTTGTTACAGAATCACCGGCCATCTGCTGAGGGACACTGGGTGCCAGGGATCCTCACACCCCCCAGAGCACCCAGCACAGCTCTCCTTGGAGCTGGCTGCTACCCTTAGTCTTGTTTTGAAGACAGGATTGGGTGGTCAGGTCAGCCCATCCTCACGCCACGGTGAGCAGCAGGGGCAGGAGCAGCCTTGCTGTGTGCCACACCCCAGGCAGTGAGCAGTGGCTCCTTGGGGAATCTGAGATTTTTCCAGGTCTGTTTTCTATATGGCTGAATGATGTGGCGAAATGTTTGTCAAGGACACCCCCTCGGGTGCTTGGATCTGCCTCTTTCACGAGCACGACGGGGGTGCCAGGCACTTCCTGGTGAACCCTCAGTTACCGCCCATGAGAACAGAAGCAAGCAGTGCAACACAGGCTGGGCCCGGGGGCTCCATCGCCCTTTACACTGCCACGCTCAGCTTCCAGATGTCCTACTGTGCGCGTGTGCCCCTCCTTCACGTTTCTGGGGTTCATGCGAACATTAGTGTTGTCCTTCCCTTTCTGACTCAAAGAATTGACTGTGCCTGTCACTGGACGCAGCGGCTGCCATGAGTGTCGACCGGGAAAGTGATGGGAAAAGCTGTTTGGACACAGCTGAGCTGCCTCTATCTGGTCACCTGCACGCCGGGCCCATGCAGTCTGCTCTGTCCCTGTCCCTGGCAGAGCCCATCTGGGAGCGGTAGTGACCATGCCAGCTGGAGACCCACTGAGCACCAGGGTGCCGCACAGACGACGACGCCCTCAGGCTGCAGGCAATGAAGAGCCGGGAGAGGCAGCACTAGAATTGTTTTTAGGAACTGGATTTGGGTTTAAAGAATAAGCAATGTGGTTCAGCCATGCTAACCCAAATACATTGTTTAATCCTTGCATTTAAAAAGTTTAAGTAGCACAGATGAAGGCCATAACTTGCATAAAAGATTTTTATGTCAAGTTTTAAAAAGCGTATTTGTTCATATAGGTACCAACTAACTTAACTGCATAAAACACATTTAAAAGCATCTTCCCTCTTTTTCAATGGTTATATCAGTTCCAATCAAGAAACCAATTGTGCTACGAATAGTAAAGTCTAACAGTATTTATCTATGACCGCTTAGCAAACTGGACAGTTTGGCAAGGACACAGGCCTCAGAATTCTCAGACATCAGAACGTCCTGCAGGACTGCTCCTTCTTTAGAGCTGTCATTTTCCTTTACACTAAAGCAATACAGGAAACAAAAAAGGTTGTCATGATGCCACCCACGCCCTCTGGGGGCATGTTCCCATCGCCTCTTCCTGTGGCAGTGTCCCCGTCCGCCTCACTTTCTGTTCAGCAGGCTCCCTTCTAAGGCCCACCGTCCCACTGGACATGGCGTAATTAAACCTGCAGCAGGAACGCAATTGTCCCCAGCTTATTCCACTTTCCTCTGAGGGACAGAAAAGTGCATATTTTTCATAGAGGACAAGTCATCAAAAATAACTTTTTAAAAAGAGCAAAACAAAACAGGAAAGACATTCTCCTCGATTCCTATAACTAAGAGATAATTATAAAAAGTATTTGCTAACCTTCCCAGAAAATACACCTTTCGCTAAAGTTAGTCTTGTAACCTAAGAGGGTAATAATTTGGGTAGGACACAGATAGAAACAAATATCTCAGGCCAAATCCTCTTCTTAAATAACTAACTTCTAAGATGTCTCCCAATGACGTCTGCTGTACTCAGCTCTGACAATATCTAATAATTCCTGGAGTAAGAATGCCACTTGGTGGTGGTTGAAAACCTTAATGAACATATGGATTTTCAAGGCTGTGACGTTCATTACAAGGGGCATGATAGATGTATTTGCCAACTCTTTTATGGTTTCAATGAATTGCTGAATACACAACTTTCAATTTTTCCATCTGACATACACATTTAGACTTATATGGCTCTCGTTTAAGGTATTACAGTAGATATGAGCTAAGTACATAAAAATATGGTTAAAGCCACAAATTAGAGATCAGAAAATAGGAAGCGAAGAAGAAAACGCTTTTGTTCCACTGTACGTATATTGTGTCTGATGCAAAGAGCCGGCTTCGGTGTGTGCACCAAGGAAACTGAAGAGGCTGCCTCTCATGTGGGCTTTTTAATTTTTTGAGAAGTAAACTCTTAGAAAGTCTACCATAAATGTTTCCTCCTTCACAAGCAAATATCTGGATTTTCCATAACCTCCTATGTGTAGCCACCACCATGGCCTCCTTGGTCCACCCTAAACTGCCTGCCCCTGCCAGGCGCCTGACGCTTGGCTGAGAAACGGGGCCAGAACAAGGGCGATTCTGCCACCCCACAGCCGAGGAACCACCACGTTCTCAAAAGGCAGGGTCGCGGCGTCTCTAGAATCCTTCTTTACGATTCTGCATTTTTCAAAGATGCTTTGTAAAGCAGTGGAAAATAACAGCTTCTCAGGTTTCATTAAAAAGTACGTTCTCAAGTCCGGGACCTATTTCAGCCTTCACGTATTTTTATCTTTTTCATCGCAATAAGCCACGGCCACAGGGCCTGCTATTTTTGGAAGGCGAGGACGGGACAACAGAGGGATGGTGTGACAAGTCACGGTTTTCATAAAACAGGACCCTCATCTGGACGCAGCTGGCGCTGGGGAGCGGGACCACCACTCAGGACGCCAGCCACTAAGACAGAATAATTTTCCTACCTTAACTGCCTGCTTCCTTATTTAGCCTGAATGTTGCACGAATGCAAACGCCGCGTGGAAACTCCGGGTTCAGGTACAGGACCACGTGCCCGGGAGATTCCGACAGGCTGTCCTTCCGCCCCCCGCTGTGACAGCACGCGGGCGTCTGTTTCCATGGATCTGGTCCACCGTCTTATCTGTGCCAAACTGCCATTCCAGTCACTCACTGGGATCATTAAACCACCACCCGCAGTTTCCAGGGTTTCTTTGTTCTAGGAAATACATGTCCCCGAATTATGAAAATTCCCAAACAGAATTAACAGAATTGAAAAAATAAAAGTGTTAAAGCTCCTTTTAAAGAAGATAAGGCCGGGCGCGGTGGCTCAAGCCTGTAATCCCAGCACTTTGGGAGGCCGAGACGGGCGGATCACGAGGTCAGGAGATCGAGACCATCCTGGCTAACACGGTGAAACCCCGTCTCTACTAAAAATACAAAAAATTAGCCGGGGGAGGTCGCGGCGCCTGTGGTCCCAGCTACTCGGGAGGCTGAGGCAGGAGAATGGCGTGAACCTGGGAGGCGGAGCTTCCAGTGAGCTGAGATCCAGCCATTGCACTCCAGCCTGGGCGGCAGAGCGAGACTCCGTCTCAAAAAATAAAAAAATAAAAAAATAAAATAAAGAAGATAAAACGAATGGACCCCGAGGAGAGTGACGGGTTGGGCCTGGTGAGGTTCTGCTTCCTCCTGTCCCTCCGCTACAGAAACACACAATTCTTCCTCCTGCCTGTTCCGGGGGAGACGGGCACTTGGTGTGAACCGGCACTGACTAGGCAGCCTCCTTCTCTGTAGGGTGGCGGAGAGGGTCAAGATAAAATGTCACCATGTGAAGTGTGTAGCAGCAGGATGTCAAAAGCTCCATCGGCAACTCAGAAGCCAACACGCCCCTGGTGCCCAGCCAGGCTGCAGGGGTGTGAGCCTTGCCCCACCTGAGCCCCCATCCACCACCACCGCCCGCCCACCACCACCACAGGTATCCTGTTGGCCAGGGACTCCCAAAGGAGGCGGCTGGAGACCACCACTCCTGTGGGATGGGAAACTTGCCTTCCTTTTTTCCTTTTTTTTTTTGAGACGGAGTCTTGCTGTGTCACCCAGGCTGGAGTGCAGTGGCGTGATCTCAGGTCACTGCAATCTCCCAGGTTCAAGCGATTTTCCTGCCTCAGCCTCCTGAGTAGCTGGGATCACAGGAACCTGCCACCACACCCAGCTAATTTTTGTATTTTGGTAGAGATGGGGTTTCGCCATGTTGGCCACACTGGTCTCGAACTCCTGACCTCGTGATAGACCCCCCTCGGCCTCCCAAAGTGCTGGGATTACAGGCGTGAGCCACTGTGCCTGGCCTGCCTTCTTATTTATTTTTAGAATCAGGGTCTTGCTTTGTCTGTCGCCCAGGCTGGAGTGCAGTGGAATGATCTCAGCTCACTGCAGCCTTGACCTCCCAGGTTCAAGCAATCCTCCCTCCTCAGCCTCTCAAGTAGCTAGGACCACAGGCGCATGCCACCACGTCTGGCTAGTTTTTAAATTTTATAGAGACAGGGTCTTGCTATGTTGCCCCAGCTGGTCTCCAACTCCTGGGCTCAAGTGATCCTCTGGCCTCAGCCTCCCAAAGTGCTAGGATTACAGGCATGAGCCACTGTGCCCAGCCCCGACCTGCCTTCCTAAAATGTGTCTTTCAACTAAATCTTCCTGTTACCAGAGAATTAGCCATTTTGTTAGGTGTGAAAGTTGCACTGTGGCCATGTAAGAAAACGGCCATTTGAAAAAGAACATGCGTCGGAGGCATGTCGGGGTGTGGGGGCGGGGAGCCAGGTCCGGGCTTTTTTATTCTGTCACTGGCCGGAGGTGCAGCTGTTCCATCACAGCTCACTGGAGCCGTGATCTCCCAGGTTCCTACGGTCCTCCCTCCTCTGCCTCCTGAGCGGCTTCTGAGCACCAACACACCAGGCTAATTTTTGCATTTTTTGTCGAGATGGGATTTCACCATGTTGCCCAAGCTGGTCTGGAACTCCTGGGCTCATGTGATCCTCCCACCTCAGTCTCTCAAGCAGCTGGGACCACAGGTGTGTACAAGTGTGACCCACTACACCGGACTAATTTCTAAAATTTTTGTAGAGATGGGGTCTTGCTATGTTGCCCAGGTTGGCCTCCAACTCCTGGCTCACCAATCCTCCCGCCCTGGCCTCCCAAAGTGCTTGGATCACAGGTGTGAGCCACTGTGTTGGCCGAGGGTTTGATTTTTAAACATCTCAGCAACGACAACTAGATGGGAACGCCAATCCCTGCGGCCACACCTGGAGCAGCTCACAGCTGAACCTGGGCAGCGCCTGGAGGAACCTGCCACTCCTCACTGGGCCCCATGCACGTCCACGTTCACCGTGGAGACCAACACGGCTTTCACAGAAGGAGCCTGAAACACAGTGAGCGGCCGGCTCAGGTGGGGACACGTCCCCGAGAAGGGACAGAGGCTCAGCACACAGTGAGACGAAGGACCCGTGGGCTCCACAGTGGCCCGTCCCGGACCTGGACACGCACATGGCACAGCCAGCGTACCCTCAGGCTTCACCACACCACGTACCTCCCCTTATGGCGAGTGTCCACAGACCACCGTGGGTGTCATCTGTAGCTCTGCAGTGCACAGGCCACACACCCCCAGCGGATGCAGCCCCAGTAACGTCTGGGGAGCCCTGGGTCAGAGGGAGGAGACCAGAAGCCCCAGGGGAAATGGCCCCCATGCCTCAGGGACACTTGCCTTGAACAGTACTTCTCAAGCCCATGAAAGACAACGTCCACGCCCCCGCCGGCAGGATAGCACGTGCCCCTCACCACCACAATGTTTTCGAATTATCATTTGAATCTTTAAGAGGTGCTTCTGTACCAGTTTTTAAAGTGACATTTTCTTTGAGGTTTGAGAAAAGCCCAGAGTCCTCAGAAGCCCTGGTGGATGATGCGGGTATCTGGGAAGGTGGGTGGGAGGCAGGTGGAAGAGCAGAAAAGGGAGCAGGTCATCTCCCTGCAGACCCTACAGGTAGGGGCCGGGAACGGCATCTCTGCAGCGGTCTCAGTGCCCTGAACCCCGAGTCCACCCCCTGGCATCCTCTGCTCTATGCTGGCGGGAGCTGACACAGCCTGGCGGTGGTTCTGGGTATCGAGAGGAATTAAAATACTGGCAGTGCTCCTTTTTTATTGCAAGGGTTTGGAAGTAATACTGTTTTTAAAGTGCTCTTTAAAAACATGGCAGATACAACTCCCTGTCTCACGCAGAATTCCCGCCAGGCCCTCTCCCATCTTACAGGCACATGAGCCAGGTGGGTATGGAAGGCGATTTGGCGTGGGGGGGGTGTGGACCCATGGTCAGGACACCCCTGCAGGCAGCACCCCACGTTCACACAGGAAGGCTGTTTCTTTCAGTGGACTCAGTGGCCGTCAGGGCGCCTCCCCACAGCACACGGAGAAGGTGCCCTCAGGACCTCCCTGACATACAGAGAGGCTGAGAGCTCGAATGGGATGAGACGTGGCTCCTGTGTGCAGCTCCCATTGTTCAAATGGCAGCCGCAGCCCAGAGCAGCAGACACCGACGGTGCGTCCAGGTGGACAGACCGCAGCTCAGCCAACGGGAGGCACACGGGGCCCACCGACTGCAGGCGTCTCCTCCTGCCACACCTGTGAGTCCACAGCCACACAACGGCCAAGGCTCTGACCTCATGGAGCCACAGACGCTGCTCTGGCTCCAATTCCTAGCCAGGCTCACTTCTCCTCCTTGGGAGGCTGTCTAGAAAAATTCACAGCAAAGCAAAAGCTCGGGGTGTGTGGGTGTGGCGGAGTGGCTGTTGTTCTCATAAAACCCCCAAGCCTCAGTGTAAACTCCGCGTGGGGGCGGAGGTCCCGGTGCCGCGTGGGGGCGGAGGTCCCGGTGCCGCGTGGCGCCCGGATTTTGCTGTGGTCAGACCCTTTTCCGTTTCTTTGCCTCCCAGGGCAGCGCCTGTAGCGCAATTTCGACAAAGTCTAAACACCCGCCAGTGTCCTGGGGCCAGGCTGCTGCCTCCTCAAGCCACCCTCCCTGAGGCCTGCTCCTCCCGGGCCTCCCTCTCAGCCATGCCAGGGGTCGCTTGGCCGGAGACAAGGCGCCATTGCCGGACAGGCTCCCGTGCCTGGCTGCTCCCACCACCTGTGCATCCTGGGACGGCTGCGGACATCTCCGCTGCGTCCCATCCACTGGGCTCCTGAGCCAGCACCCAGCGTCCTGCTCTCCCCAGGTCCGTGCCGTCCTCTGCCCCGGGGGGCCTCTGCTCCTGGCCTCCCTCAGAAGCCCCGAATCCTGCCAACTCCCTAGGTGGGTCCTGGACCCGCAGCAAGTCCATCTGCCTCTCCCAGCTCTACTGCACCTCCTGAGCTTCGAAAGCTCTCCTCGGGCCACCTCAGTGCCTCACCGGCCGGCCCCCCACTGACAGCCTCAAACGGGGAGCCTCAAACACAGGCAGCTCCCCGTGCTGCAGCCAGGCGAGCACCTCCGGGAGGCAAATCCAGGCCCTGCCCGCCTCAGGAGCTCAGGGCACAGATGTGTCCCGGCAGGAGGCACAGTACCTCTTGAGCTGGCCCTCTACCCCTCCACGGCCCAGGCTACGTACATCTGGGCACGGCGAGGCTTCTCCCCAGGGCCGCCCCGGACGCTCTGTACATCTGGGCACGGCGAGGCTTCTCCCCAGGGCCTCCACTGTGCCATGGCCCTGGTGCCCTCACAGCTGTTACCTGTGCCGCCCTCCCCTGGCTTAACGGAAACCACTGCGTAGTCACCGCTGTCTGTGTTAGCAGCACTGACCCCCGGCAGAACCTGCTGTTTGCTCTGCAAAGAACAGAAAAGTCACGGAGGTGCGGAGACAACACACAGTGAGCCGCCGTGGGGCGAGGTGCTGGCCACACGCCCAGAGGGGAGACAAGGAGGGGGAGGAAGGCAGAGTCGGGCCCTGTAATCTTTACAACATATTGACCCCGGAGTGAAAAAACACACTCCAAGATTGAATTTCTGTATTGATTATCCAATTATTAATCTTGTGGAGGCTACTCCAGCACTGTGTCTAATGAGCTATTCATCAGAGCGAGCGGGTGCCATGGAGCGGCGCGGCAGGAAGGACATTAGGTGCCTGTAATTGCCGTTGGTGAGCTCTCGTTAGCTCTAAATCGAATCAGCGGGGCTGGCCCAGAGCACCCTGACCGACGCCGCGGGCCCACGCCAGGCCTCGCCAGCGACCACTCCCAGCCTGGCCAGAAACAGGGCACTTCCATGCGGCGGGGCGGCAAGACGGGCGCAGGAGCCTCCGCGGAGGAAGCCGGGGTCTGTGCCCAGGGCCACACAGGGCAGGGGCGCTCCTGCAGGAAGGGCCTGGGTGCCCCCACACCCTGTCTTCCAGAAGAAATTCTATCAACCAACTGCTCCCAAACCCAGCAGACTTAGAAACTGAGCCTGGCAACTGGGAAGGCATCTCGTCCTCAGAGTTTCCAACCTCATGACACTGCGTTTCCCACATGAACGGAAAACACCGGCTGAAACAAGAGAGACTCAGGCCCATGCCTGTTCCTCCGAAAAGTTCTTCAGAGATGGCCTCTAAGCCCCTCAAATCCAAACGCAAGAGCCCTCCACCATTCCTGTGGCAACCGTGCAGGTGCCGACAGGTAGGGCCGCATTCATTTCACCTGGAATTGTGATTTAAACATGAATTACTGTTCTTCCTCTCCCTACTGATTTTCTGAGGGCTCAGGGATCTGATTCCTGTATGTGGTTTTTTAGCCCTAAAGTAATTCCTAAATATTCATTCTATGTCATCTTTTGAAAGTGGGGCCGGGCATGGTGGCTCAAGCCTGTAATCCCGGCACTTTGGGAGGCTGAGATGGGCAGATCACGAGGTCAGGAGATCGAGACCATCCTGGCTAACACGGTGAAACCCCGTCTCTACTAAAAAAATACAAAAAAACCCCCAAAAAACAAAAAACTAGCCGGGCGTGGTGGTGGACGCCTGTAGTCCCAGCTACTCGGGAGGCCGAGGCAGGAGAATGGCGTGAACCCGAGAGGTGGAGTTTGCAGTGAGCTGAGATCCAGCCACTGCACTCCAGCCTGGGCCACAGAATGAGACTCCGTCTCAAAAAAATAAAATAAAATAAAATAAAAAAAGAAAGTGGAATCCGTCCCATTCCTGAGTTTCCAGGTGGGGGCACGACCCAGTGAGCCTCACCACGGCTACGGTTCCCATCCCACGACCACGGTTCCCATCCCACGGCCACGGTTCCCATCCCACAGCCACGGTTCCCATCCCACGGCCACGGTTCCCAACCCATGGCCACGGTTCCCATCCCACGGCCACGGTTCCCATCCCACGGCTACGGTTCCCATCAGGCGACCCTGAAGTGATGGCCGGGGAACCTGCTCGCTGTCCTGTTGGCTGGATTTCTTCCTTGAGGGGGCCATGAGTTCTCTGGAAAACTAAGCACTAATTTCTTCCGTTTTCCTAAATTTGGTTTTTTTTTTTTTTTTTTGAGACGGAGTCTGGCTCTGTCGCCCAGGCTGGAGTGCAGTGGCCGGATCTCAGCTCACTGCAAGCCCCGCCCCCCGGGTTCATGCCATTCTCCTGCCTCAGCCTCCCGAGTAGCTGGGAGTACAGGCGCCGCCACCTCACCCAGCTAATTTTTTTTTTTGTATTTTAGTAGAGACGGGGTTTCACCGTGTTAGCCAGGATGGTCTCGACTCGATCTCCTGACCTCGTGATCCGCCCGTCTCGGCCTCCCAAAGTGCTGGGATTACAGGCTTGAGCCACCGCGCCCGGCCCTAAATTTGGTTTTTGAAGAAGCCTTGAAATATGTCTTCAGAAAAAAAAAGATTGACCATGGAGACAAAAACTATTTAGAGATGCCTGTTCACAATAAACAAGGACTGAAGATCAGTGAGGCTGCACCATGAGTGGTTAACTTTAAACGGAAGCAGCCTGTGAGCTCAGTGTGGCACCTGGCGCTGAGGACACCTTCCAGTAAGTCTTGGCCCATTTCTGAAACACCGAGATGAGGTCAGCCCAGACAAAGTGCGAGGGGTGCCCCAGGAGGAGCAGAAGCGGGGATCGGAGCTCAGAGCTCCCCGGCTTCGCATTCCCTCCCTGGTCTGTGAGCTGACAGGTGTCAGAGCCTCCTGCTCAGGTGTCGGGTGCTCAGCTCAGACTGTGCTGGCACCTTCCAGAACCTTCTGCAACTTTAGCAGGTCCAGATCTAATGGAGATCACTGACATAATCAAAGTGGTCAAAACTGCTTAAAAAGAAAGCCAGGTATCTTTGAGATCCTCCTGAGAGCAGGGGTGCCCTGCCGGGGAGGGGAGCATTGCACGTTGAGGACCACGGCACGGCACTGCGGGAGCATCTGAGGAAACATCACCAGGCCGGCATCTGCGTGCTCTCCTCTCCTCCCACACCCTCTGCATGGCCAACCCCCTCACCGCCCACTGTCCACACCCCAGGCCCAGCTCCTCCTACGGTGAAGGGGGACGTGGGGGAGCAGCTGGGTCCTGGCTCAGCTGGCAGCCCAGGGTGGGTGGCGGTGAGTTCTGGCTGGTGGAGAGCTGGCGTCCAGCAGGCACGGTGGACATCTGCATATGTGGGTGCCAAAGCTCCGCCTTGAAGGCAGCAAGAGACAGGTGCAGAAAAGGGGAACAGGAAGTGGACGGCGGGGAAAGGACACGGGCCCTGCCACTGCACAGGGGCTGGCGCGTCCCTCTCCCCGGAGCCCACACACCTCTGTGGAGGCTCATCACACTGCTCAGCAATGGCGTTTCCTTCCCTGCGGGTCTCTGCAATGCTCTAATTCTCCGCTTTTTCCGTACAAGACACCGCAGGAAGCACAGACACCTGGCCCGGCAGTGGAGACCGACAACCCTGTCCACTCGAGCAGAGAAAAGAAGCTGAAAAGAACCAGACATCACAGTGAACACAGCGACAAAAGAGAAGGCGGGGATGAGCGAGAAAGGGAGGCAGGGACGGAGGGATGGAGAGGGAGACCGAGGGGCAGAGACAGACAGAGGGAGACGGAGAGAGAGAGATGGATGGAGAGACAGAGAGAGGGACAGAGAAACAGAGACTGAGGAAGGGAGGGAGACGGAGAGACAGACAGAGATTCAGAGATGGAGGGAGACAAAGAGGCAACAGACTGAGAGACAGACAGACCAGGAGACAGAGACAGAGAGAGGGACAGAGACACAGAGAAAGACTGAGAGGGGAGGGAGTTCAGGCCCTCCATGCGTTTATGAGCCTTTGAGCACTTTTGAGGGGCAGTCAGACTCGTGCTTTCAACTTTTCTTTTAATCCAGCATAAACACCTAATTAACAGGCTCTGACAAACATTTCTGAGCTCTTTTCTTAAATTAAAACACATAAAAAACACCTGCCCATCCGCCCCCACCAACCCTCACATGCCCTGTGGCTGCCGGTCAGGCTGAGCGAACTGCCAGGTGACCAGGCTTCCTCCTGCCTGGCACCCTGTCCGTCCTCCTTCCCTCCAGCCAGGTGACCAGGCTTCCTCCCGCCAGGCGCCCTCTGTCCGTCCATCCTTCCCTCCAGCCAGGTGACCAGGCTTCCTCCCGCCGGGCGCCCTCTGTCTGTCCCTCCCTCCCTCCCTCCACCTTTTTTCTCCAGCCTCTGCCAAGAGGAAATAACTCAGCTGCGCTGGGAGTCTGGGAATCCCAGAAAACAATCTGAAATCCACAAAAATAATTGAAGTTCACTTTTACTGAGCTGCTCAGTTCCATTCTGATTTTTATTACAATGTCAACAAGAGTTTAATTTGTTTTAAAGTTTGGGTTCTTAAATCTGAGTGATAAACGGCGGTTTACAGCCCGCTGGCAGCAGCTACTGTGGAAAAGGGAAAGTACATGACAGGGCTCCTCTGCCTGACGGCGACTGCGGCTGCGGGGAGCCTGGCCAGAGCGACGGCCCCCAGGGACCCGCAGGACGGCGGCCACGTGACGGGCGCGTTTCCCTCCACGGCCAGCTCCTCCGAAAGCTCCCCAAACCTAACTTCTCACACAAAGACAATGTGGTCACTAACATTCACTATTTCAGAGGGTGAGGGACAAGGTTCTTATTTACTGACTTGCAGCACATCCCAGGTGCGGGCGCAGAACCCCCGTGTCCTTTCCAGGACTCGGGGGACGTGCGCCAGGAACCCACACATCTGTCCCCTGCCCAGGGCTTGTCTGTGAGCCTGCTGAGACGCTGCCGGGGTGGACATCTGGGCCCGTCGGTGCCAGCTGAACAGACACTGGGCTGAACTGCAAACCCATCCACTTGGGGGGCGCAGCCTTCAAGGCGCTGCCCGGGAAGCGGGGGCTCCCTCGGCAGAGGCTGAGCCAGCCAGCGCCGCACAGGGTTGACCCTGTGTCTGTAGGGAGCCAAGGGGACCCTCCCAGCCATGCCTGCCTGATTTATGCGGCGGCTCGCTCGGCTCCACCGGCCCCGGCACAGCCCTCCAACCTGCAGCCCAGGCTGCTGTGCCTTCTCCCTCTCTGCCACCAGCTCTGAGTGCAGTCTCGGGAACCGAGCTGCTGCCAAGGGCTGGGAGCTGTGCGGTTTCCAGGACCTACTTCCTGCCATATCTAAAATAACAGCAGCTGGGAGGGCCTGATAGGGCCTGTCTGGGGCGAAGACTTCACCTCTGGGGTGGGAAGCAGGCCAGGGGCTGATAACCCCCTCCCCGCAGCGCCTGGCGACAGCGTCCTGCTCCACCAGCTCCGTTTGGGAACAAAGACAGCCCAGCCACAGCTCCGGGGTGATAACCAGGGGAGGGCTGGCCTAGCCGCTGGGGCCATTGTCCCAGTATCAGGCTTTGATTAGGGGTCTGGGCCTGGTGGGCGGATCTTTGGAAGGGGACACATTTCTTTGTCCCTTACTGTGTGTGAGTGTCCCCACTGTAATCTGGAAGGAAGGAAGAACCCTGTTTCAAAATTAAAACTGAAAAGGATCAAAAGATTCTCAAAATTCCACACCCAGGCCTCCAGTAATACAACACAGACCCACCCAGAAGCCAGGCAGGAAGTGGCTGAGAAGTTCATGCTCCCGTCTGTGTTTCTAAAGAGATGCCTTAATTAAGCAACACAGCAAGTAACTGGGAAGCACACATGTTTTTCTTCCCCATGAGGAATTCTGTCATGAGCACTGCCATTTGAAAATAGAGCTAGACTCCTCCGAACACTCCCTACAGGACGTGGTCCAGGGACCGAGTGTGGACATGATGGCTTCAAGCCCGGTTCCCCGGCACCGAGCATCTTCAGAGGCCGATGAACCACGTTATGAAACTGCACTCAGCTCTCAAGCCCTGTGAAGGGAGACTCCAGGGGCTGCATGGAGGGCAGACGGACCCACACCCCCAGGGAGGGCACATCAGAGCAAGTGCCGGGCCGGCACAGAGGGCCCCTGGGAGAGGCCTGGTCACCGGAGTTGGGACAATGCGGGGGACGAGGCGCACGGTCCCAGCGTCTTTGCTGGGGAAGCTCAGGAGTATCTGTCCATGGAGGGAGGGACAGACACACAGGTGCCCACAGCCGCTGCTCGGCCGAGGCCACTGCCCCACACCACGCTGCGGCTGAGGAGGTGATTGAAACCAGCCACAGGCTCGGACCCCACAGCGAACCACTCTTTATAAGGAGTTCATTTTCTTGCATTAACAAAACGCTTAAAACTCACTTGAAGAAAAGCTAAAAGCACATGGCGTTCTGAGGGTCTCCCAGCCCCTCCCTAAACACACAGCATTCTATGGAGGTACATTTCGCACAGGGAATGCACCCTTGAGAAGGGCACAAAATTCAGTGATTTTTCGTAAAGGTGCCCAGTCGTGCCACCATCACCACAGGTGCCAGAATTATTCTATCACCCAAGGGTCTCGCCCACACCTCCTCCCACGCAGCCGTCTCCTGCCTCCAGAGCTGCGCCTTTTGTGGACGTCTCACATACAGGCATGCCTGGCTTCACTGCGCTTCAGACACTGCTTTTCACAAATGGGAGGTCTCTGGCAACCCTGCACCAGGCACGTCTCCGGGCACCCCGTCTCCAACAGCAGGTGCCCACTTTGTGTCTCTGTGTCATGTTTTAATAATTCTCATGAAGTGCCAAGCTTTCTCACTGCTCTCATATCTGCTGTGGGGATCTGTGATCTTTGGGGGTCACTGCTGTCATTGTTTTGGGGTGCCACAAACTGTGCCCATCTAAGATGAAGTGAACGGATAAGAGCTGGGTGTGTCCTGACTACTCCACCGACCAGCCATTCTCCATCTCTCTCTCAGGGCTCAGGCCTCCCTATTCCCTGAGACACAACCATACTGACATTAGGCCAATTAAGAACCCTACCCACAGCCTCCAAGTGTTCAAGTAAAAGTTCAAGGGCAAGGAAGGGTCACACGTCTCTCACTTCAAAAGTAGGAATGATTAAATTTGGTGAGGAACACCCGTCGAAAGCTGAGACAGGCTGACAGCTCAGCCTCCCGCGCCAGTCCAACTGTGAATGCAAAGGAAAACTGTAGACAGACAGAAATGAAAACCGCTGCCCCAGTGAGCACACTGATGATAGGAGGGCAGAACAGCCTTATTGCTGATATGGAGAAAGTCCGAGTGATCTGGACAGAAGACCAAACCAGCCACAACATTCCCTTAAGCCGAAGCCTAATCCAGACCAAGACCCTCACTCTCTCTGCCCTACGAAGGCTGAGAGATGAGGAAGCTGCAGAAAAAAAAAGTTTGAAGCCAGCAGAGGCTGGTTCATGAGGTTGAAGGCAAGAAGCTGTCTCCATACCATAAAAGCGAAGGTGAAGCAGCAGGTGCTGATGGAGAAGCTGCAGCAAGTTCTCCAGGGGATCTGGCTGAGACCATCGGTGAAGGTGGCCACACTAGACAATAGATTTTCCGTGCAGACCAAACAGCCTTCTATTGGAAGATGCCGTTTAGGACTTCCACAGCTGGAGACAAAGCTTCCAAGGACAGGCTGACCCCCTTGGTAGGGGCTAATGTAGCTGGTGACTTTAAGTTGAATCCAGTGTCCATCTGCCACCCTGAAAATCCCAAGGCCCCTAAGGATGATGCTAAATCTCCTCTGCCCGGGCACCACCCATGGAACGACAAAGCCTGGATGACAGCACCTCTGTTCACAGCATGGTTTACTGAAGGTTTTAAGCCCACTATTGAGACTTACTGCTCAGAAAAAGATTCCTGTAACAATATTACTGCTCACTGACAATGCACCTGGTCACCCCACACAGGGACGAACACTTTTTTAAGACGTGATGCTGGTGCACACTTAACGGACTCAGTACAGTGTGAACGTCACTTTTACATGCCCTGGAAGCCACATACTCCAGCGGCTTTCTTTTGCCATACTGGCTGTATCCCAGTGGTCTGAGGCTGAACCTGCAACGTCTCTGAGGCGTGTGTGCAAGGGAGCCACTGAGTCTGTGGTCTCGTGTGTGGCTTTTTTCATGGAGCACGAGGGTTTCCAGGTTCATCTGTGTCCTGGTGTGTTCAGTACTCCTTCCTTTTGGGGATGAATAACACTCTCGGGTGAGGATGAGCCCCACCTTTCCTCTCTCTTGCCCACGTGTCGGGCATCCTGGTTGTTTCAGATATTTGGCGGCAGAACGCTGCGAAGAACAGTTGTTGCAAGCCTTTGTGTGGATGTGTGTCTGTTTCCTTGGATACATACCTAGGAGAGGAATTGCTGAGTCACGTGGCAAGTTTCTTCTAACAAATTTCTTTAAGAAACTGCTTAAGTGGCCGGACCACGTTACATTCCTGCCAGCGAGGCTTCAGGGGTCCAATTTCTCCTGGTCTCTAAAATTTGCTATTGTCTATCTTATCTCCTAAAGCCACTCGAATGGATATAAAATGGTATCTTATTGAAATTTAAAATGTGCATTCCCTAGTAACTAGTGATGTTGGGTATTTTTTCATGTGCTTATTATCCGTTCCTATATCTTGTCTGGAGAAATGTCTATTCAGATCTTTTGCCCAGTTTTTGATTAGGCTTTCTGTCTTATCATGGAGCTGTAAGTGTTCTTTGTATATTCTGGATATAAGCCCTTTATCAGATAGCTGTTTTGCAAACATATTCCTCCAGTCTACTGCTTATCTTTTCATTTTCTTAATAGTATTTTTGAAGCATAAAAAATGTAAATTTTGATGGGGTTCCATGTATCAAGTTTTTGTTTTATGAGCTGTGCTTTTGATGTCGTATCTAAGAAACCTCTGCCTAATCCAAAGTCTTGAAGAGTTCCTCACGTGCTGTCTCAAAAAACGTTTGACTGTTTCGCCTCCTACTAGTCCAAGATCAAGTTCATTTTCAGTGCATGGTGTGTGCTTTTTTGCATGTGGCAAATGTCCCGGCACCGCTTGTTAAAAAGGCTGTCGTTTACTCCAATGAAATGGGCTTTGTGCCTTTGTCAAAAAATCAATTTACCACAGATGTAAGAATTATTTTGGGGCTTTTAATTCTGCATCACTGATCTATGTGTCCTATGCCAATACCACACTGTCTTGATTATTATAGCTTCATAGTAAGTTCTGAAATTGGGAAGTGTAACTCATCCAACTTTGTTCTCTGATTTCAAAATTGTTTTGGCTATTCTGGGTCTTTGTAACTCCATATAGATTTTAGGATCATTTTGTGAATTTTAGAAGAAAAATTGCTGGAATTTTGATGGAGATTGCACTGATTCTACAGATCAATCTGGAGAAAGTTGCCATCTTCACAATATTGAGTCTTCTGTTCCATTAACATGCAATGTTCTCCCATATATTTAGATCTTAACTTTCCCTCAGCAACATTCTGCAATTTTCAGAGTGTAAGTCCTTAACTTCTTTAAAGCTATTCATATTTTATTCTTTTTAATGCTATTGTAGAAATTTTGCCTTGATTTCATTTTTTGATTATTCCTTGTGTATGGAAATACAATTTATTTGTACCCTGGTCTCACATCCTATAACCTTGCTGTACTTGTTTGGTAGTTGTAATGGTGGGTTTTTTGTTACCTTTTTTTGGGGGGTAGGCAGATTTCTCAGGATTTTGTACATATAGAATCATGTTGTCTTCCAATAAAGACAGTTTTACTTCTTCCTGTCCATTCTGAATGCCTTTTATTTCTGTTTGTTACCTGGCTGCACTGGCTGGAACCTCCAGTACAAGGCTGAGTAGTAACAGTGAAAGTGACCATCTCTGAATCCTTCCTCATCATAGGGGAAAAGAAGGTCCTCAGGCTTGGATGATTCAGTGTGATGGTTGCAGTTGGTTTTTGTGCATGACTTTGATTAGGTTAAGAAGTTCCCTTGTATTCTAAGTTTGTTAAGCGATTTTATCATAAGTTGGTGTTGGATTTTGTTAAATGCTTTTTTTCCTTGCATTTATTGAAATGATCATGTGGTTTCTGTCCTTTTTCTATTAATATGGTATATCACATGACTTCATTTTCTGATGCTAAACCAACCTTGCATTGATGGGATAAATCCCACTTGGTCATGGTGTAAAATCTTTATGTTGTTGGATTCAGTTTGATAATATTTGGTTGTGGATTTTTGCTCTTGTGTTCATAAAGAATATTTTTCTATAGTTTATTTTCTTATGATATTTTTGATTTTGGTATTAGGGCTATACTGGCCTCAGTATTAGAAGTGTTCCTTCTTTATTTTCTGAAGAGTTTGTGGAGTATTGGCACTGGTATTATTCTTGTAA